>NC_140661.1:7589320-8789320 GCF_978046115.1 Saccoglossus kowalevskii | reverse complement strand
TCGCGCTTTACTTTTAAACATGTGTCGGTCACCTAACCTCACAGCTGCATTGTTTATTTGAAAGTAAGCTGAATTGGCGGGTATTTCATGTTTTTGAATGTTTGAAATCGTTATCGCTGGCACAAAGTACCTTCTATAATTGACCTATGACCTCTACATACTTGGAGTAACACGACGGTAATTAACAGCAATTCACAAAATATTCATTCACATTTTCGAACTTTTAACTATGGTACTTTTTAATATGATATCTCAGGTAACAATCCCGATTAAAACAAGCAACTTTGCAATGGCTTTTCACAACTTTGTAAGCAGTTTGTTGTCGAATTTACGGTTGGCTGTTGCGTTAATCTACTTATGCATGATACATTTTCGATACATTTACTTATTGTTTTCGAAATTTAACTGCGGGGGTGTCATTACAATGACTTAGGTTAAATATACAAGCAACTCCGCCAAAATTTCCTTCGTTTTTCGAAATTTGCATGCTGTTTTCTAACATTTTACAGCCAGTTCATGTAAACATCTATATGGTGCTTTCAACTGGCTTTTATTAAATTTGTCGACTTTACCACTGCGAGTTTCTATATGTCAACAACTTAGGTCATACATACTAATACATCAACCAACTTTGTAATAACTTTGCACAACTTTGCAATCACTTTGAACAACTTTGAGCGGTGTGTTAACAGCTTAAAACCCACTACGTGCCGACAGCATCTACAACTTGTTCTTGAAAATTAGAAGGAATGTGAAAACTTTTTTTCAATTAAAATAGTTACAAAAATTCCACGATTTTACACTATAAATGATTGGCATCACAGACAGGAAGAATACAGGAACGTATCCTTATATTTTTACTACTTCTGTGATGAAAAAAAAATCAACGACTAGTTTACTCATGGAGTCTCCCATGCGAGTACTAACCATGCCCGATCGCGCTTTACTTTTAAACATGTGTCGGTCACCTAACCACACAGCTGCATTGTTTATTTGAAAGTAAGCTGAATTGGCGGGTATTTCATGTTTTTGAATGTTTGAAATCGTTATCGCTGGCACAAAGTACCTTCTATAATTGACCTATGACCTCTACATACTTGGAGTAACACGACGGTAATTAACAGCAATTCACGAAATATTCATTCACATTTTCGAACTTTTAACTATGGTACTTTTTAATATGATATCTCAGGTAACAATCCCGATTAAAACAAGCAACTTTGCAATGGCTTTTCACAACTTTGTAAGCAGTTTGTTGTCGAATTTACGGTTGGCTGTTGCGTTAATCTACTTATGCATGATACATTTTCGATACATTTACTTATTGTTTTCGAAATTTAACTGCGGGGGTGTCATTACAATGACTTAGGTTAAATATACAAGCAACTCCGCCAAAATTTCCTTCGTTTTTCGAACTTTGCATGCTGTTTTCTAACATTTTACAGCCAGTTCATGTAAACATCTATATGGTGCTTTCAACTGGCTTTTATTAAATTTGTCGACTTTACCACTGCGAGTTTCTATATGTCAACAACTTAGGTCATACATACTAATACATCAACCAACTTTGTAATAACTTTGCACAACTTTGCAATCACTTTGAACAACTTTGAGCGGTGTGTTAACAGCTTAAAACCCACTACGTGCCGACAGCATCTACAACTTGTTCTTGAAAATTAGAAGGAATGTGAAACTTTTTTTCAATTAAAATAGTTACAAAAATTCCACGATTTTCCACTATAAATGATTGGCATCACAGACAGGAAGAATACAGGAACGTATCCTTATATTTTTACTACTTCTGTGATGAAAAAAAAATCAACGACTCGTTTACTCAGGGAGTCTCCCATACGAGTACTAACCATGCCCGATCGCGCTTTACTTTTAAACATGTGTCGGTCACCTAACCTCACAGCTGCATTGTTTATTTGAAAGTAAGCTGAATTGGCGGGTATTTCATGTTTTTGAATGTTTGAAATCGTTATCGCTGGCACAAAGTACCTTCTATAATTGACCTATGACCTCTACATACTTGGAGTAACACGACGGTAATTAACAGCAATTCACGAAATATTCATTCACATTTTCGAACTTTTAACTATGGTACTTTTTAATATGATATCTCAGGTAACAATCCCGATTAAAACAAGCAACTTTGCAATGGCTTTTCACAACTTTGTAAGCAGTTTGTTGTCGAATTTACGGTTGGCTGTTGCGTTAATCTACTTATGCATGATACATTTTCGATACATTTACTTATTGTTTTCGAAATTGAACTGCGGGGGTGTCATTACAATGACTTAGGTTAAATATACAAGCAACTCCGCCAAAATTTCCTTCGTTTTTCGAACTTTGCATGCTGTTTTCTAACATTTTACAGCCAGTTCATGTAAACATCTATATGGTGCTTTCAACTGGCTTTTATTAAATTTGTCGACTTTACCACTGCGAGTTTCTATATGTCAACAACTTAGGTCATACATACTAATACATCAACCAACTTTGTAATAACTTTGCACAACTTTGCAATCACTTTGAACAACTTTGAGCGGTGTGTTAACAGCTTAAAACCCACTACGTGCCGACAGCATCTACAACTTGTTCTTGAAAATTAGAAGGAATGTGAAAACTTTTTTTCAATTAAAATAGTTACAAAAATTCCACGATTTTACACTATAAATGATTGGCATCACAGACAGGAAGAATACAGGAACGTATCCTTATATTTTTACTACTTCTGTGATGAAAAAAAAATCAACGACTAGTTTACTCATGGAGTCTCCCATGCGAGTACTAACCATGCCCGATCGCGCTTTACTTTTAAACATGTGTCGGTCACCTAACCACACAGCTGCATTGTTTATTTGAAAGTAAGCTGAATTGGCGGGTATTTCATGTTTTTGAATGTTTGAAATCGTTATCGCTGGCACAAAGTACCTTCTATAATTGACCTATGACCTCTACATACTTGGAGTAACACGACGGTAATTAACAGCAATTCACGAAATATTCATTCACATTTTCGAACTTTTAACTATGGTACTTTTTAATATGATATCTCAGGTAACAATCCCGATTAAAACAAGCAACTTTGCAATGGCTTTTCACAACTTTGTAAGCAGTTTGTTGTCGAATTTACGGTTGGCTGTTGCGTTAATCTACTTATGCATGATACATTTTCGATACATTTACTTATTGTTTTCGAAATTGAACTGCGGGGGTGTCATTACAATGACTTAGGTTAAATATACAAGCAACTCCGCCAAAATTTCCTTCGTTTTTCGAACTTTGCATGCTGTTTTCTAACATTTTACAGCCAGTTCATGTAAACATCTATATGGTGCTTTCAACTGGCTTTTATTAAATTTGTCGACTTTACCACTGCGAGTTTCTATATGTCAACAACTTAGGTCATACATACTAATACATCAACCAACTTTGTAATAACTTTGCACAACTTTGCAATCACTTTGAACAACTTTGAGCGGTGTGTTAACAGCTTAAAACCCACTACGTGCCGACAGCATCTACAACTTGTTCTTGAAAATTAGAAGGAATGTGAAAACTTTTTTTCAATTAAAATAGTTACAAAAATTCCACGATTTTACACTATAAATGATTGGCATCACAGACAGGAAGAATACAGGAACGTATCCTTATATTTTTACTACTTCTGTGATGAAAAAAAAATCAACGACTAGTTTACTCATGGAGTCTCCCATGCGAGTACTAACCATGCCCGATCGCGCTTTACTTTTAAACATGTGTCGGTCACCTAACCACACAGCTGCATTGTTTATTTGAAAGTAAGCTGAATTGGCGGGTATTTCATGTTTTTGAATGTTTGAAATCGTTATCGCTGGCACAAAGTACCTTCTATAATTGACCTATGACCTCTACATACTTGGAGTAACACGACGGTAATTAACAGCAATTCACGAAATATTCATTCACATTTTCGAACTTTTAACTATGGTACTTTTTAATATGATATCTCAGGTAACAATCCCGATTAAAACAAGCAACTTTGCAATGGCTTTTCACAACTTTGTAAGCAGTTTGTTGTCGAATTTACGGTTGGCTGTTGCGTTAATCTACTTATGCATGATACATTTTCGATACATTTACTTATTGTTTTCGAAATTTAACTGCGGGGGTGTCATTACAATGACTTAGGTTAAATATACAAGCAACTCCGCCAAAATTTCCTTCGTTTTTCGAACTTTGCATGCTGTTTTCTATCATTTTACAGCCAGTTCATGTAAACATCTATATGGTGCTTTCAACTGGCTTTTATTAAATTTGTCGACTTTACCACTGCGAGTTTCTATATGTCAACAACTTAGGTCATACATACTAATACATCAACCAACTTTGTAATAACTTTGCACAACTTTGCAATCACTTTGAACAACTTTGAGCGGTGTGTTAACAGCTTAAAACCCACTACGTGCCGACAGCATCTACAACTTGTTCTTGAAAATTAGAAGGAATGTGAAAACTTTTTTTCAATTAAAATAGTTACAAAAATTCCACGATTTTACACTATAAATGATTGGCATCACAGACAGGAAGAATACAGGAACGTATCCTTATATTTTTACTACTTCTGTGATGAAAAAAAAATCAACGACTAGTTTACTCATGGAGTCTCCCATGCGAGTACTAACCATGCCCGATCGCGCTTTACTTTTAAACATGTGTCGGTCACCTAACCACACAGGTGCATTATTTATTTGAAAGTAAGCTGAATTGGCGGGTATTTCATGTTTTTGAATGTTTGAAATCGTTATCGCTGGCACAAAGTAACTTCTATAATTGACCTATGACCTCTACATACTTGGAGTTACACGACGGTAATTAACAGCAATTCACGAAATATTCATTCACATTTTCGAACTTTTAACTATGGTACTTTTTAATATGATATCTCAGGTAACAATCCCGATTAAAACAAGCAACTTTGCAATGGCTTTTCACAACTTTGTAAGCAGTTTGTTGTCGAATTTACGGTTGGCTGTTGCGTTAATCTACTTATGCATGATACATTTTCGATACATTTACTTATTGTTTTCGAAATTGAACTGCGGGGGTGTCATTACAATGACTTAGGTTAAATATACAAGCAACTCCGCCAAAATTTCCTTCGTTTTTCGAACTTTGCATGCTGTTTTCTAACATTTTACAGCCAGTTCATGTAAACATCTATATGGTGCTTTCAACTGGCTTTTATTAAATTTGTCGACTTTACCACTGCGAGTTTCTATATGTCAACAACTTAGGTCATACATACTAATACATCAACCAACTTTGTAATAACTTTGCACAACTTTGCAATCACTTTGAACAACTTTGAGCGGTGTGTTAACAGCTTAAAACCCACTACGTGCCGACAGCATCTACAACTTGTTCTTGAAAATTAGAAGGAATGTGAAACTTTTTTTCAATTAAAATAGTTACAAAAATTCCACGATTTTCCACTATAAATGATTGGCATCACAGACAGGAAGAATACAGGAACGTATCCTTATATTTTTACTACTTCTGTGATGAAAAAAAAATCAACGACTCGTTTACTCAGGGAGTCTCCCATACGAGTACTAACCATGCCCGATCACGCTTTACTTTTAAACATGTGTCGGTCACCTAACCTCACAGCTGCATTGTTTATTTGAAAGTAAGCTGAATTGGCGGGTATTTCATGTTTTTGAATGTTTGAAATCGTTATCGCTGGCACAAAGTACCTTCTATAATTGACCTATGACCTCTACATACTTGGAGTAACACGACGGTAATTAACAGCAATTCACGAAATATTCATTCACATTTTCGAACTTTTAACTATGGTACTTTTTAATATGATATCTCAGGTAACAATCCCGATTAAAACAAGCAACTTTGCAATGGCTTTTCACAACTTTGTAAGCAGTTTGTTGTCGAATTTACGGTTGGCTGTTGCGTTAATCTACTTATGCATGATACATTTTCGATACATTTACTTATTGTTTTCGAAATTGAACTGCGGGGGTGTCATTACAATGACTTAGGTTAAATATACAAGCAACTCCGCCAAAATTTCCTTCGTTTTTCGAACTTTGCATGCTGTTTTCTAACATTTTACAGCCAGTTCATGTAAACATCTATATGGTGCTTTCAACTGGCTTTTATTAAATTTGTCGACTTTACCACTGCGAGTTTCTATATGTCAACAACTTAGGTCATACATACTAATACATCAACCAACTTTGTAATAACTTTGCACAACTTTGCAATCACTTTGAACAACTTTGAGCGGTGTGTTAACAGCTTAAAACCCACTACGTGCCGACAGCATCTACAACTTGTTCTTGAAAATTAGAAGGAATGTGAAAACTTTTTTTCAATTAAAATAGTTACAAAAATTCCACGATTTTACACTATAAATGATTGGCATCACAGACAGGAAGAATACAGGAACGTATCCTTATATTTTTACTACTTCTGTGATGAAAAAAAAATCAACGACTAGTTTACTCATGGAGTCTCCCATGCGAGTACTAACCATGCCCGATCGCGCTTTACTTTTAAACATGTGTCGGTCACCTAACCACACAGCTGCATTGTTTATTTGAAAGTAAGCTGAATTGGCGGGTATTTCATGTTTTTGAATGTTTGAAATCGTTATCGCTGGCACAAAGTACCTTCTATAATTGACCTATGACCTCTACATACTTGGAGTAACACGACGGTAATTAACAGCAATTCACGAAATATTCATTCACATTTTCGAACTTTTAACTATGGTACTTTTTAATATGATATCTCAGGTAACAATCCCGATTAAAACAAGCAACTTTGCAATGGCTTTTCACAACTTTGTAAGCAGTTTGTTGTCGAATTTACGGTTGGCTGTTGCGTTAATCTACTTATGCATGATACATTTTCGATACATTTACTTATTGTTTTCGAAATTTAACTGCGGGGGTGTCATTACAATGACTTAGGTTAAATATACAAGCAACTCCGCCAAAATTTCCTTCGTTTTTCGAACTTTGCATGCTGTTTTCTATCATTTTACAGCCAGTTCATGTAAACATCTATATGGTGCTTTCAACTGGCTTTTATTAAATTTGTCGACTTTACCACTGCGAGTTTCTATATGTCAACAACTTAGGTCATACATACTAATACATCAACCAACTTTGTAATAACTTTGCACAACTTTGCAATCACTTTGAACAACTTTGAGCGGTGTGTTAACAGCTTAAAACCCACTACGTGCCGACAGCATCTACAACTTGTTCTTGAAAATTAGAAGGAATGTGAAAACTTTTTTTCAATTAAAATAGTTACAAAAATTCCACGATTTTACACTATAAATGATTGGCATCACAGACAGGAAGAATACAGGAACGTATCCTTATATTTTTACTACTTCTGTGATGAAAAAAAAATCAACGACTAGTTTACTCATGGAGTCTCCCATGCGAGTACTAACCATGCCCGATCGCGCTTTACTTTTAAACATGTGTCGGTCACCTAACCACACAGGTGCATTATTTATTTGAAAGTAAGCTGAATTGGCGGGTATTTCATGTTTTTGAATGTTTGAAATCGTTATCGCTGGCACAAAGTAACTTCTATAATTGACCTATGACCTCTACATACTTGGAGTTACACGACGGTAATTAACAGCAATTCACGAAATATTCATTCACATTTTCGAACTTTTAACTATGGTACTTTTTAATATGATATCTCAGGTAACAATCCCGATTAAAACAAGCAACTTTGCAATGGCTTTTCACAACTTTGTAAGCAGTTTGTTGTCGAATTTACGGTTGGCTGTTGCGTTAATCTACTTATGCATGATACATTTTCGATACATTTACTTATTGTTTTCGAAATTGAACTGCGGGGGTGTCATTACAATGACTTAGGTTAAATATACAAGCAACTCCGCCAAAATTTCCTTCGTTTTTCGAACTTTGCATGCTGTTTTCTAACATTTTACAGCCAGTTCATGTAAACATCTATATGGTGCTTTCAACTGGCTTTTATTAAATTTGTCGACTTTACCACTGCGAGTTTCTATATGTCAACAACTTAGGTCATACATACTAATACATCAACCAACTTTGTAATAACTTTGCACAACTTTGCAATCACTTTGAACAACTTTGAGCGGTGTGTTAACAGCTTAAAACCCACTACGTGCCGACAGCATCTACAACTTGTTCTTGAAAATTAGAAGGAATGTGAAACTTTTTTTCAATTAAAATAGTTACAAAAATTCCACGATTTTCCACTATAAATGATTGGCATCACAGACAGGAAGAATACAGGAACGTATCCTTATATTTTTACTACTTCTGTGATGAAAAAAAAATCAACGACTCGTTTACTCAGGGAGTCTCCCATACGAGTACTAACCATGCCCGATCGCGCTTTACTTTTAAACATGTGTCGGTCACCTAACCTCACAGCTGCATTGTTTATTTGAAAGTAAGCTGAATTGGCGGGTATTTCATGTTTTTGAATGTTTGAAATCGTTATCGCTGGCACAAAGTACCTTCTATAATTGACCTATGACCTCTACATACTTGGAGTAACACGACGGTAATTAACAGCAATTCACGAAATATTCATTCACATTTTCGAACTTTTAACTATGGTACTTTTTAATATGATATCTCAGGTAACAATCCCGATTAAAACAAGCAACTTTGCAATGGCTTTTCACAACTTTGTAAGCAGTTTGTTGTCGAATTTACGGTTGGCTGTTGCGTTAATCTACTTATGCATGATACATTTTCGATACATTTACTTATTGTTTTCGAAATTTAACTGCGGGGGTGTCATTACAATGACTTAGGTTAAATATACAAGCAACTCCGCCAAAATTTCCTTCGTTTTTCGAACTTTGCATGCTGTTTTCTAACATTTTACAGCCAGTTCATGTAAACATCTATATGGTGCTTTCAACTGGCTTTTATTAAATTTGTCGACTTTACCACTGCGAGTTTCTATATGTCAACAACTTAGGTCATACATACTAATACATCAACCAACTTTGTAATAACTTTGCACAACTTTGCAATCACTTTGAACAACTTTGAGCGGTGTGTTAACAGCTTAAAACCCACTACGTGCCGACAGCATCTACAACTTGTTCTTGAAAATTAGAAGGAATGTGAAAACTTTTTTTCAATTAAAATAGTTACAAAAATTCCACGATTTTACACTATAAATGATTGGCATCACAGACAGGAAGAATACAGGAACGTATCCTTATATTTTTACTACTTCTGTGATGAAAAAAAAATCAACGACTAGTTTACTCATGGAGTCTCCCATGCGAGTACTAACCATGCCCGATCGCGCTTTACTTTTAAACATGTGTCGGTCACCTAACCACACAGCTGCATTGTTTATTTGAAAGTAAGCTGAATTGGCGGGTATTTCATGTTTTTGAATGTTTGAAATCGTTATCGCTGGCACAAAGTACCTTCTATAATTGACCTATGACCTCTACATACTTGGAGTAACACGACGGTAATTAACAGCAATTCACGAAATATTCATTCACATTTTCGAACTTTTAACTATGGTACTTTTTAATATGATATCTCAGGTAACAATCCCGATTAAAACAAGCAACTTTGCAATGGCTTTTCACAACTTTGTAAGCAGTTTGTTGTCGAATTTACGGTTGGCTGTTGCGTTAATCTACTTATGCATGATACATTTTCGATACATTTACTTATTGTTTTCGAAATTTAACTGCGGGGGTGTCATTACAATGACTTAGGTTAAATATACAAGCAACTCCGCCAAAATTTCCTTCGTTTTTCGAACTTTGCATGCTGTTTTCTATCATTTTACAGCCAGTTCATGTAAACATCTATATGGTGCTTTCAACTGGCTTTTATTAAATTTGTCGACTTTACCACTGCGAGTTTCTATATGTCAACAACTTAGGTCATACATACTAATACATCAACCAACTTTGTAATAACTTTGCACAACTTTGCAATCACTTTGAACAACTTTGAGCGGTGTGTTAACAGCTTAAAACCCACTACGTGCCGACAGCATCTACAACTTGTTCTTGAAAATTAGAAGGAATGTGAAAACTTTTTTTCAATTAAAATAGTTACAAAAATTCCACGATTTTACACTATAAATGATTGGCATCACAGACAGGAAGAATACAGGAACGTATCCTTATATTTTTACTACTTCTGTGATGAAAAAAAAATCAACGACTAGTTTACTCATGGAGTCTCCCATGCGAGTACTAACCATGCCCGATCGCGCTTTACTTTTAAACATGTGTCGGTCACCTAACCACACAGGTGCATTATTTATTTGAAAGTAAGCTGAATTGGCGGGTATTTCATGTTTTTGAATGTTTGAAATCGTTATCGCTGGCACAAAGTAACTTCTATAATTGACCTATGACCTCTACATACTTGGAGTTACACGACGGTAATTAACAGCAATTCACGAAATATTCATTCACATTTTCGAACTTTTAACTATGGTACTTTTTAATATGATATCTCAGGTAACAATCCCGATTAAAACAAGCAACTTTGCAATGGCTTTTCACAACTTTGTAAGCAGTTTGTTGTCGAATTTACGGTTGGCTGTTGCGTTAATCTACTTATGCATGATACATTTTCGATACATTTACTTATTGTTTTCGAAATTTAACTGCGGGGGTGTCATTACAATGACTTAGGTTAAATATACAAGCAACTCCGCCAAAATTTCCTTCGTTTTTCGAACTTTGCATGCTGTTTTCTAACATTTTACAGCCAGTTCATGTAAACATCTATATGGTGCTTTCAACTGGCTTTTATTAAATTTGTCGACTTTACCACTGCGAGTTTCTATATGTCAACAACTTAGGTCATACATACTAATACATCAACCAACTTTGTAATAACTTTGCACAACTTTGCAATCACTTTGAACAACTTTGAGCGGTGTGTTAACAGCTTAAAACCCACTACGTGCCGACAGCATCTACAACTTGTTCTTGAAAATTAGAAGGAATGTGAAAACTTGTTTTCAATTAAAATAGTTACAAAAATTCCACGATTTTACACTATAAATGATTGGCATCACAGACAGGAAGAATACAGGAACGTATCCTTATATTTTTACTACTTCTGTGATGAAAAAAAAATCAACGACTAGTTTACTCATGGAGTCTCCCATGCGAGTACTAACCATGCCCGATCGCGCTTTACTTTTAAACATGTGTCGGTCACCTAACCACACAGCTGCATTGTTTATTTGAAAGTAAGCTGAATTGGCGGGTATTTCATGTTTTTGAATGTTTGAAATCGTTATCGCTGGCACAAAGTACCTTCTATAATTGACCTATGACCTCTACATACTTGGAGTAACACGACGGTAATTAACAGCAATTCACGAAATATTCATTCACATTTTCGAACTTTTAACTATGGTACTTTTTAATATGATATCTCAGGTAACAATCCCGATTAAAACAAGCAACTTTGCAATGGCTTTTCACAACTTTGTAAGCAGTTTGTTGTCGAATTTACGGTTGGCTGTTGCGTTAATCTACTTATGCATGATACATTTTCGATACATTTACTTATTGTTTTCGAAATTTAACTGCGGGGGTGTCATTACAATGACTTAGGTTAAATATACAAGCAACTCCGCCAAAATTTCCTTCGTTTTTCGAACTTTTCATGCTGTTTTCTATCATTTTACAGCCAGTTCATGTAAACATCTATATGGTGCTTTCAACTGGCTTTTATTAAATTTGTCGACTTTACCACTGCGAGTTTCTATATGTCAACAACTTAGGTCATACATACTAATACATCAACCAACTTTGTAATAACTTTGCACAACTTTGCAATCACTTTGAACAACTTTGAGCGGTGTGTTAACAGCTTAAAACCCACTACGTGCCGACAGCATCTACAACTTGTTCTTGAAAATTAGAAGGAATGTGAAAACTTTTTTTCAATTAAAATAGTTACAAAAATTCCACGATTTTACACTATAAATGATTGGCATCACAGACAGGAAGAATACAGGAACGTATCCTTATATTTTTACTACTTCTGTGATGAAAAAAAAATCAACGACTAGTTTACTCATGGAGTCTCCCATGCGAGTACTAACCATGCCCGATCGCGCTTTACTTTTAAACATGTGTCGGTCACCTAACCACACAGGTGCATTATTTATTTGAAAGTAAGCTGAATTGGCGGGTATTTCATGTTTTTGAATGTTTGAAATCGTTATCGCTGGCACAAAGTAACTTCTATAATTGACCTATGACCTCTACATACTTGGAGTTACACGACGGTAATTAACAGCAATTCACGAAATATTCATTCACATTTTCGAACTTTTAACTATGGTACTTTTTAATATGATATCTCAGGTAACAATCCCGATTAAAACAAGCAACTTTGCAATGGCTTTTCACAACTTTGTAAGCAGTTTGTTGTCGAATTTACGGTTGGCTGTTGCGTTAATCTACTTATGCATGATACATTTTCGATACATTTACTTATTGTTTTCGAAATTGAACTGCGGGGGTGTCATTACAATGACTTAGGTTAAATATACAAGCAACTCCGCCAAAATTTCCTTCGTTTTTCGAACTTTGCATGCTGTTTTCTAACATTTTACAGCCAGTTCATGTAAACATCTATATGGTGCTTTCAACTGGCTTTTATTAAATTTGTCGACTTTACCACTGCGAGTTTCTATATGTCAACAACTTAGGTCATACATACTAATACATCAACCAACTTTGTAATAACTTTGCACAACTTTGCAATCACTTTGAACAACTTTGAGCGGTGTGTTAACAGCTTAAAACCCACTACGTGCCGACAGCATCTACAACTTGTTCTTGAAAATTAGAAGGAATGTGAAAACTTTTTTTCAATTAAAATAGTTACAAAAATTCCACGATTTTACACTATAAATGATTGGCATCACAGACAGGAAGAATACAGGAACGTATCCTTATATTTTTACTACTTCTGTGATGAAAAAAAAATCAACGACTAGTTTACTCATGGAGTCTCCCATGCGAGTACTAACCATGCCCGATCGCGCTTTACTTTTAAACATGTGTCGGTCACCTAACCACACAGCTGCATTGTTTATTTGAAAGTAAGCTGAATTGGCGGGTATTTCATGTTTTTGAATGTTTGAAATCGTTATCGCTGGCACAAAGTACCTTCTATAATTGACCTATGACCTCTACATACTTGGAGTAACACGACGGTAATTAACAGCAATTCACGAAATATTCATTCACATTTTCGAACTTTTAACTATGGTACTTTTTAATATGATATCTCAGGTAACAATCCCGATTAAAACAAGCAACTTTGCAATGGCTTTTCACAACTTTGTAAGCAGTTTGTTGTCGAATTTACGGTTGGCTGTTGCGTTAATCTACTTATGCATGATACATTTTCGATACATTTACTTATTGTTTTCGAAATTTAACTGCGGGGGTGTCATTACAATGACTTAGGTTAAATATACAAGCAACTCCGCCAAAATTTCCTTCGTTTTTCGAACTTTGCATGCTGTTTTCTATCATTTTACAGCCAGTTCATGTAAACATCTATATGGTGCTTTCAACTGGCTTTTATTAAATTTGTCGACTTTACCACTGCGAGTTTCTATATGTCAACAACTTAGGTCATACATACTAATACATCAACCAACTTTGTAATAACTTTGCACAACTTTGCAATCACTTTGAACAACTTTGAGCGGTGTGTTAACAGCTTAAAACCCACTACGTGCCGACAGCATCTACAACTTGTTCTTGAAAATTAGAAGGAATGTGAAAACTTTTTTTCAATTAAAATAGTTACAAAAATTCCACGATTTTACACTATAAATGATTGGCATCACAGACAGGAAGAATACAGGAACGTATCCTTATATTTTTACTACTTCTGTGATGAAAAAAAAATCAACGACTAGTTTACTCATGGAGTCTCCCATGCGAGTACTAACCATGCCCGATCGCGCTTTACTTTTAAACATGTGTCGGTCACCTAACCACACAGGTGCATTATTTATTTGAAAGTAAGCTGAATTGGCGGGTATTTCATGTTTTTGAATGTTTGAAATCGTTATCGCTGGCACAAAGTAACTTCTATAATTGACCTATGACCTCTACATACTTGGAGTTACACGACGGTAATTAACAGCAATTCACGAAATATTCATTCACATTTTCGAACTTTTAACTATGGTACTTTTTAATATGATATCTCAGGTAACAATCCCGATTAAAACAAGCAACTTTGCAATGGCTTTTCACAACTTTGTAAGCAGTTTGTTGTCGAATTTACGGTTGGCTGTTGCGTTAATCTACTTATGCATGATACATTTTCGATACATTTACTTATTGTTTTCGAAATTTAACTGCGGGGGTGTTATTACAATGACTTAGGTTAAATATACAAGCAACTCCGCCAAAATTTCCTTCGTTTTTCGAACTTTGCATGCTGTTTTCTAACATTTTACAGCCAGTTCATGTAAACATCTATATGGTGCTTTCAACTGGCTTTTATTAAATTTGTCGACTTTACCACTGCGAGTTTCTATATGTCAACAACTTAGGTCATACATACTAATACATCAACCAACTTTGTAATAACTTTGCACAACTTTGCAATCACTTTGAACAACTTTGAGCGGTGTGTTAACAGCTTAAAACCCACTACGTGCCGACAGCATCTACAACTTGTTCTTGAAAATTAGAAGGAATGTGAAAACTTGTTTTCAATTAAAATAGTTACAAAAATTCCACGATTTTACACTATAAATGATTGGCATCACAGACAGGAAGAATACAGGAACGTATCCTTATATTTTTACTACTTCTGTGATGAAAAAAAAATCAACGACTAGTTTACTCATGGAGTCTCCCATGCGAGTACTAACCATGCCCGATCGCGCTTTACTTTTAAACATGTGTCGGTCACCTAACCACACAGCTGCATTGTTTATTTGAAAGTAAGCTGAATTGGCGGGTATTTCATGTTTTTGAATGTTTGAAATCGTTATCGCTGGCACAAAGTACCTTCTATAATTGACCTATGACCTCTACATACTTGGAGTAACACGACGGTAATTAACAGCAATTCACGAAATATTCATTCACATTTTCGAACTTTTAACTATGGTACTTTTTAATATGATATCTCAGGTAACAATCCCGATTAAAACAAGCAACTTTGCAATGGCTTTTCACAACTTTGTAAGCAGTTTGTTGTCGAATTTACGGTTGGCTGTTGCGTTAATCTACTTATGCATGATACATTTTCGATACATTTACTTATTGTTTTCGAAATTTAACTGCGGGGGTGTCATTACAATGACTTAGGTTAAATATACAAGCAACTCCGCCAAAATTTCCTTCGTTTTTCGAACTTTGCATGCTGTTTTCTATCATTTTACAGCCAGTTCATGTAAACATCTATATGGTGCTTTCAACTGGCTTTTATTAAATTTGTCGACTTTACCACTGCGAGTTTCTATATGTCAACAACTTAGGTCATACATACTAATACATCAACCAACTTTGTAATAACTTTGCACAACTTTGCAATCACTTTGAACAACTTTGAGCGGTGTGTTAACAGCTTAAAACCCACTACGTGCCGACAGCATCTACAACTTGTTCTTGAAAATTAGAAGGAATGTGAAAACTTTTTTTCAATTAAAATAGTTACAAAAATTCCACGATTTTACACTATAAATGATTGGCATCACAGACAGGAAGAATACAGGAACGTATCCTTATATTTTTACTACTTCTGTGATGAAAAAAAAATCAACGACTAGTTTACTCATGGAGTCTCCCATGCGAGTACTAACCATGCCCGATCGCGCTTTACTTTTAAACATGTGTCGGTCACCTAACCACACAGGTGCATTATTTATTTGAAAGTAAGCTGAATTGGCGGGTATTTCATGTTTTTGAATGTTTGAAATCGTTATCGCTGGCACAAAGTAACTTCTATAATTGACCTATGACCTCTACATACTTGGAGTTACACGACGGTAATTAACAGCAATTCACGAAATATTCATTCACATTTTCGAACTTTTAACTATGGTACTTTTTAATATGATATCTCAGGTAACAATCCCGATTAAAACAAGCAACTTTGCAATGGCTTTTCACAACTTTGTAAGCAGTTTGTTGTCGAATTTACGGTTGGCTGTTGCGTTAATCTACTTATGCATGATACATTTTCGATACATTTACTTATTGTTTTCGAAATTGAACTGCGGGGGTGTCATTACAATGACTTAGGTTAAATATACAAGCAACTCCGCCAAAATTTCCTTCGTTTTTCGAACTTTGCATGCTGTTTTCTAACATTTTACAGCCAGTTCATGTAAACATCTATATGGTGCTTTCAACTGGCTTTTATTAAATTTGTCGACTTTACCACTGCGAGTTTCTATATGTCAACAACTTAGGTCATACATACTAATACATCAACCAACTTTGTAATAACTTTGCACAACTTTGCAATCACTTTGAACAACTTTGAGCGGTGTGTTAACAGCTTAAAACCCACTACGTGCCGACAGCATCTACAACTTGTTCTTGAAAATTAGAAGGAATGTGAAAACTTTTTTTCAATTAAAATAGTTACAAAAATTCCACGATTTTACACTATAAATGATTGGCATCACAGACAGGAAGAATACAGGAACGTATCCTTATATTTTTACTACTTCTGTGATGAAAAAAAAATCAACGACTAGTTTACTCATGGAGTCTCCCATGCGAGTACTAACCATGCCCGATCGCGCTTTACTTTTAAACATGTGTCGGTCACCTAACCACACAGCTGCATTGTTTATTTGAAAGTAAGCTGAATTGGCGGGTATTTCATGTTTTTGAATGTTTGAAATCGTTATCGCTGGCACAAAGTACCTTCTATAATTGACCTATGACCTCTACATACTTGGAGTAACACGACGGTAATTAACAGCAATTCACGAAATATTCATTCACATTTTCGAACTTTTAACTATGGTACTTTTTAATATGATATCTCAGGTAACAATCCCGATTAAAACAAGCAACTTTGCAATGGCTTTTCACAACTTTGTAAGCAGTTTGTTGTCGAATTTACGGTTGGCTGTTGCGTTAATCTACTTATGCATGATACATTTTCGATACATTTACTTATTGTTTTCGAAATTTAACTGCGGGGGTGTCATTACAATGACTTAGGTTAAATATACAAGCAACTCCGCCAAAATTTCCTTCGTTTTTCGAACTTTGCATGCTGTTTTCTATCATTTTACAGCCAGTTCATGTAAACATCTATATGGTGCTTTCAACTGGCTTTTATTAAATTTGTCGACTTTACCACTGCGAGTTTCTATATGTCAACAACTTAGGTCATACATACTAATACATCAACCAACTTTGTAATAACTTTGCACAACTTTGCAATCACTTTGAACAACTTTGAGCGGTGTGTTAACAGCTTAAAACCCACTACGTGCCGACAGCATCTACAACTTGTTCTTGAAAATTAGAAGGAATGTGAAAACTTTTTTTCAATTAAAATAGTTACAAAAATTCCACGATTTTACACTATAAATGATTGGCATCACAGACAGGAAGAATACAGGAACGTATCCTTATATTTTTACTACTTCTGTGATGAAAAAAAAATCAACGACTAGTTTACTCATGGAGTCTCCCATGCGAGTACTAACCATGCCCGATCGCGCTTTACTTTTAAACATGTGTCGGTCACCTAACCACACAGGTGCATTATTTATTTGAAAGTAAGCTGAATTGGCGGGTATTTCATGTTTTTGAATGTTTGAAATCGTTATCGCTGGCACAAAGTAACTTCTATAATTGACCTATGACCTCTACATACTTGGAGTTACACGACGGTAATTAACAGCAATTCACGAAATATTCATTCACATTTTCGAACTTTTAACTATGGTACTTTTTAATATGATATCTCAGGTAACAATCCCGATTAAAACAAGCAACTTTGCAATGGCTTTTCACAACTTTGTAAGCAGTTTGTTGTCGAATTTACGGTTGGCTGTTGCGTTAATCTACTTATGCATGATACATTTTCGATACATTTACTTATTGTTTTCGAAATTGAACTGCGGGGGTGTCATTACAATGACTTAGGTTAAATATACAAGCAACTCCGCCAAAATTTCCTTCGTTTTTCGAACTTTGCATGCTGTTTTCTAACATTTTACAGCCAGTTCATGTAAACATCTATATGGTGCTTTCAACTGGCTTTTATTAAATTTGTCGACTTTACCACTGCGAGTTTCTATATGTCAACAACTTAGGTCATACATACTAATACATCAACCAACTTTGTAATAACTTTGCACAACTTTGCAATCACTTTGAACAACTTTGAGCGGTGTGTTAACAGCTTAAAACCCACTACGTGCCGACAGCATCTACAACTTGTTCTTGAAAATTAGAAGGAATGTGAAAACTTTTTTTCAATTAAAATAGTTACAAAAATTCCACGATTTTACACTATAAATGATTGGCATCACAGACAGGAAGAATACAGGAACGTATCCTTATATTTTTACTACTTCTGTGATGAAAAAAAAATCAACGACTAGTTTACTCATGGAGTCTCCCATGCGAGTACTAACCATGCCCGATCGCGCTTTACTTTTAAACATGTGTCGGTCACCTAACCACACAGCTGCATTGTTTATTTGAAAGTAAGCTGAATTGGCGGGTATTTCATGTTTTTGAATGTTTGAAATCGTTATCGCTGGCACAAAGTACCTTCTATAATTGACCTATGACCTCTACATACTTGGAGTAACACGACGGTAATTAACAGCAATTCACGAAATATTCATTCACATTTTCGAACTTTTAACTATGGTACTTTTTAATATGATATCTCAGGTAACAATCCCGATTAAAACAAGCAACTTTGCAATGGCTTTTCACAACTTTGTAAGCAGTTTGTTGTCGAATTTACGGTTGGCTGTTGCGTTAATCTACTTATGCATGATACATTTTCGATACATTTACTTATTGTTTTCGAAATTTAACTGCGGGGGTGTCATTACAATGACTTAGGTTAAATATACAAGCAACTCCGCCAAAATTTCCTTCGTTTTTCGAACTTTGCATGCTGTTTTCTATCATTTTACAGCCAGTTCATGTAAACATCTATATGGTGCTTTCAACTGGCTTTTATTAAATTTGTCGACTTTACCACTGCGAGTTTCTATATGTCAACAACTTAGGTCATACATACTAATACATCAACCAACTTTGTAATAACTTTGCACAACTTTGCAATCACTTTGAACAACTTTGAGCGGTGTGTTAACAGCTTAAAACCCACTACGTGCCGACAGCATCTACAACTTGTTCTTGAAAATTAGAAGGAATGTGAAAACTTTTTTTCAATTAAAATAGTTACAAAAATTCCACGATTTTACACTATAAATGATTGGCATCACAGACAGGAAGAATACAGGAACGTATCCTTATATTTTTACTACTTCTGTGATGAAAAAAAAATCAACGACTAGTTTACTCATGGAGTCTCCCATGCGAGTACTAACCATGCCCGATCGCGCTTTACTTTTAAACATGTGTCGGTCACCTAACCACACAGGTGCATTATTTATTTGAAAGTAAGCTGAATTGGCGGGTATTTCATGTTTTTGAATGTTTGAAATCGTTATCGCTGGCACAAAGTAACTTCTATAATTGACCTATGACCTCTACATACTTGGAGTTACACGACGGTAATTAACAGCAATTCACGAAATATTCATTCACATTTTCGAACTTTTAACTATGGTACTTTTTAATATGATATCTCAGGTAACAATCCCGATTAAAACAAGCAACTTTGCAATGGCTTTTCACAACTTTGTAAGCAGTTTGTTGTCGAATTTACGGTTGGCTGTTGCGTTAATCTACTTATGCATGATACATTTTCGATACATTTACTTATTGTTTTCGAAATTGAACTGCGGGGGTGTCATTACAATGACTTAGGTTAAATATACAAGCAACTCCGCCAAAATTTCCTTCGTTTTTCGAACTTTGCATGCTGTTTTCTAACATTTTACAGCCAGTTCATGTAAACATCTATATGGTGCTTTCAACTGGCTTTTATTAAATTTGTCGACTTTACCACTGCGAGTTTCTATATGTCAACAACTTAGGTCATACATACTAATACATCAACCAACTTTGTAATAACTTTGCACAACTTTGCAATCACTTTGAACAACTTTGAGCGGTGTGTTAACAGCTTAAAACCCACTACGTGCCGACAGCATCTACAACTTGTTCTTGAAAATTAGAAGGAATGTGAAAACTTTTTTTCAATTAAAATAGTTACAAAAATTCCACGATTTTACACTATAAATGATTGGCATCACAGACAGGAAGAATACAGGAACGTATCCTTATATTTTTACTACTTCTGTGATGAAAAAAAAATCAACGACTAGTTTACTCATGGAGTCTCCCATGCGAGTACTAACCATGCCCGATCGCGCTTTACTTTTAAACATGTGTCGGTCACCTAACCACACAGCTGCATTGTTTATTTGAAAGTAAGCTGAATTGGCGGGTATTTCATGTTTTTGAATGTTTGAAATCGTTATCGCTGGCACAAAGTACCTTCTATAATTGACCTATGACCTCTACATACTTGGAGTAACACGACGGTAATTAACAGCAATTCACGAAATATTCATTCACATTTTCGAACTTTTAACTATGGTACTTTTTAATATGATATCTCAGGTAACAATCCCGATTAAAACAAGCAACTTTGCAATGGCTTTTCACAACTTTGTAAGCAGTTTGTTGTCGAATTTACGGTTGGCTGTTGCGTTAATCTACTTATGCATGATACATTTTCGATACATTTACTTATTGTTTTCGAAATTTAACTGCGGGGGTGTCATTACAATGACTTAGGTTAAATATACAAGCAACTCCGCCAAAATTTCCTTCGTTTTTCGAACTTTGCATGCTGTTTTCTATCATTTTACAGCCAGTTCATGTAAACATCTATATGGTGCTTTCAACTGGCTTTTATTAAATTTGTCGACTTTACCACTGCGAGTTTCTATATGTCAACAACTTAGGTCATACATACTAATACATCAACCAACTTTGTAATAACTTTGCACAACTTTGCAATCACTTTGAACAACTTTGAGCGGTGTGTTAACAGCTTAAAACCCACTACGTGCCGACAGCATCTACAACTTGTTCTTGAAAATTAGAAGGAATGTGAAAACTTTTTTTCAATTAAAATAGTTACAAAAATTCCACGATTTTACACTATAAATGATTGGCATCACAGACAGGAAGAATACAGGAACGTATCCTTATATTTTTACTACTTCTGTGATGAAAAAAAAATCAACGACTAGTTTACTCATGGAGTCTCCCATGCGAGTACTAACCATGCCCGATCGCGCTTTACTTTTAAACATGTGTCGGTCACCTAACCACACAGGTGCATTATTTATTTGAAAGTAAGCTGAATTGGCGGGTATTTCATGTTTTTGAATGTTTGAAATCGTTATCGCTGGCACAAAGTAACTTCTATAATTGACCTATGACCTCTACATACTTGGAGTTACACGACGGTAATTAACAGCAATTCACGAAATATTCATTCACATTTTCGAACTTTTAACTATGGTACTTTTTAATATGATATCTCAGGTAACAATCCCGATTAAAACAAGCAACTTTGCAATGGCTTTTCACAACTTTGTAAGCAGTTTGTTGTCGAATTTACGGTTGGCTGTTGCGTTAATCTACTTATGCATGATACATTTTCGATACATTTACTTATTGTTTTCGAAATTGAACTGCGGGGGTGTCATTACAATGACTTAGGTTAAATATACAAGCAACTCCGCCAAAATTTCCTTCGTTTTTCGAACTTTGCATGCTGTTTTCTAACATTTTACAGCCAGTTCATGTAAACATCTATATGGTGCTTTCAACTGGCTTTTATTAAATTTGTCGACTTTACCACTGCGAGTTTCTATATGTCAACAACTTAGGTCATACATACTAATACATCAACCAACTTTGTAATAACTTTGCACAACTTTGCAATCACTTTGAACAACTTTGAGCGGTGTGTTAACAGCTTAAAACCCACTACGTGCCGACAGCATCTACAACTTGTTCTTGAAAATTAGAAGGAATGTGAAAACTTTTTTTCAATTAAAATAGTTACAAAAATTCCACGATTTTACACTATAAATGATTGGCATCACAGACAGGAAGAATACAGGAACGTATCCTTATATTTTTACTACTTCTGTGATGAAAAAAAAATCAACGACTAGTTTACTCATGGAGTCTCCCATGCGAGTACTAACCATGCCCGATCGCGCTTTACTTTTAAACATGTGTCGGTCACCTAACCACACAGCTGCATTGTTTATTTGAAAGTAAGCTGAATTGGCGGGTATTTCATGTTTTTGAATGTTTGAAATCGTTATCGCTGGCACAAAGTACCTTCTATAATTGACCTATGACCTCTACATACTTGGAGTAACACGACGGTAATTAACAGCAATTCACGAAATATTCATTCACATTTTCGAACTTTTAACTATGGTACTTTTTAATATGATATCTCAGGTAACAATCCCGATTAAAACAAGCAACTTTGCAATGGCTTTTCACAACTTTGTAAGCAGTTTGTTGTCGAATTTACGGTTGGCTGTTGCGTTAATCTACTTATGCATGATACATTTTCGATACATTTACTTATTGTTTTCGAAATTTAACTGCGGGGGTGTCATTACAATGACTTAGGTTAAATATACAAGCAACTCCGCCAAAATTTCCTTCGTTTTTCGAACTTTGCATGCTGTTTTCTATCATTTTACAGCCAGTTCATGTAAACATCTATATGGTGCTTTCAACTGGCTTTTATTAAATTTGTCGACTTTACCACTGCGAGTTTCTATATGTCAACAACTTAGGTCATACATACTAATACATCAACCAACTTTGTAATAACTTTGCACAACTTTGCAATCACTTTGAACAACTTTGAGCGGTGTGTTAACAGCTTAAAACCCACTACGTGCCGACAGCATCTACAACTTGTTCTTGAAAATTAGAAGGAATGTGAAAACTTTTTTTCAATTAAAATAGTTACAAAAATTCCACGATTTTACACTATAAATGATTGGCATCACAGACAGGAAGAATACAGGAACGTATCCTTATATTTTTACTACTTCTGTGATGAAAAAAAAATCAACGACTAGTTTACTCATGGAGTCTCCCATGCGAGTACTAACCATGCCCGATCGCGCTTTACTTTTAAACATGTGTCGGTCACCTAACCACACAGGTGCATTATTTATTTGAAAGTAAGCTGAATTGGCGGGTATTTCATGTTTTTGAATGTTTGAAATCGTTATCGCTGGCACAAAGTAACTTCTATAATTGACCTATGACCTCTACATACTTGGAGTTACACGACGGTAATTAACAGCAATTCACGAAATATTCATTCACATTTTCGAACTTTTAACTATGGTACTTTTTAATATGATATCTCAGGTAACAATCCCGATTAAAACAAGCAACTTTGCAATGGCTTTTCACAACTTTGTAAGCAGTTTGTTGTCGAATTTACGGTTGGCTGTTGCGTTAATCTACTTATGCATGATACATTTTCGATACATTTACTTATTGTTTTCGAAATTGAACTGCGGGGGTGTCATTACAATGACTTAGGTTAAATATACAAGCAACTCCGCCAAAATTTCCTTCGTTTTTCGAACTTTGCATGCTGTTTTCTAACATTTTACAGCCAGTTCATGTAAACATCTATATGGTGCTTTCAACTGGCTTTTATTAAATTTGTCGACTTTACCACTGCGAGTTTCTATATGTCAACAACTTAGGTCATACATACTAATACATCAACCAACTTTGTAATAACTTTGCACAACTTTGCAATCACTTTGAACAACTTTGAGCGGTGTGTTAACAGCTTAAAACCCACTACGTGCCGACAGCATCTACAACTTGTTCTTGAAAATTAGAAGGAATGTGAAAACTTTTTTTCAATTAAAATAGTTACAAAAATTCCACGATTTTACACTATAAATGATTGGCATCACAGACAGGAAGAATACAGGAACGTATCCTTATATTTTTACTACTTCTGTGATGAAAAAAAAATCAACGACTAGTTTACTCATGGAGTCTCCCATGCGAGTACTAACCATGCCCGATCGCGCTTTACTTTTAAACATGTGTCGGTCACCTAACCACACAGCTGCATTGTTTATTTGAAAGTAAGCTGAATTGGCGGGTATTTCATGTTTTTGAATGTTTGAAATCGTTATCGCTGGCACAAAGTACCTTCTATAATTGACCTATGACCTCTACATACTTGGAGTAACACGACGGTAATTAACAGCAATTCACGAAATATTCATTCACATTTTCGAACTTTTAACTATGGTACTTTTTAATATGATATCTCAGGTAACAATCCCGATTAAAACAAGCAACTTTGCAATGGCTTTTCACAACTTTGTAAGCAGTTTGTTGTCGAATTTACGGTTGGCTGTTGCGTTAATCTACTTATGCATGATACATTTTCGATACATTTACTTATTGTTTTCGAAATTTAACTGCGGGGGTGTCATTACAATGACTTAGGTTAAATATACAAGCAACTCCGCCAAAATTTCCTTCGTTTTTCGAACTTTGCATGCTGTTTTCTATCATTTTACAGCCAGTTCATGTAAACATCTATATGGTGCTTTCAACTGGCTTTTATTAAATTTGTCGACTTTACCACTGCGAGTTTCTATATGTCAACAACTTAGGTCATACATACTAATACATCAACCAACTTTGTAATAACTTTGCACAACTTTGCAATCACTTTGAACAACTTTGAGCGGTGTGTTAACAGCTTAAAACCCACTACGTGCCGACAGCATCTACAACTTGTTCTTGAAAATTAGAAGGAATGTGAAACTTTTTTTCAATTAAAATAGTTACAAAAATTCCACGATTTTCCACTATAAATGATTGGCATCACAGACAGGAAGAATACAGGAACGTATCCTTATATTTTTACTACTTCTGTGATGAAAAAAAAATCAACGACTCGTTTACTCAGGGAGTCTCCCATACGAGTACTAACCATGCCCGATCGCGCTTTACTTTTAAACATGTGTCGGTCACCTAACCTCACAGCTGCATTGTTTATTTGAAAGTAAGCTGAATTGGCGGGTATTTCATGTTTTTGAATGTTTGAAATCGTTATCGCTGGCACAAAGTACCTTCTATAATTGACCTATGACCTCTACATACTTGGAGTAACACGACGGTAATTAACAGCAATTCACGAAATATTCATTCACATTTTCGAACTTTTAACTATGGTACTTTTTAATATGATATCTCAGGTAACAATCCCGATTAAAACAAGCAACTTTGCAATGGCTTTTCACAACTTTGTAAGCAGTTTGTTGTCGAATTTACGGTTGGCTGTTGCGTTAATCTACTTATGCATGATACATTTTCGATACATTTACTTATTGTTTTCGAAATTTAACTGCGGGGGTGTCATTACAATGACTTAGGTTAAATATACAAGCAACTCCGCCAAAATTTCCTTCGTTTTTCGAACTTTGCATGCTGTTTTCTAACATTTTACAGCCAGTTCATGTAAACATCTATATGGTGCTTTCAACTGGCTTTTATTAAATTTGTCGACTTTACCACTGCGAGTTTCTATATGTCAACAACTTAGGTCATACATACTAATACATCAACCAACTTTGTAATAACTTTGCACAACTTTGCAATCACTTTGAACAACTTTGAGCGGTGTGTTAACAGCTTAAAACCCACTACGTGCCGACAGCATCTACAACTTGTTCTTGAAAATTAGAAGGAATGTGAAAACTTTTTTTCAATTAAAATAGTTACAAAAATTCCACGATTTTACACTATAAATGATTGGCATCACAGACAGGAAGAATACAGGAACGTATCCTTATATTTTTACTACTTCTGTGATGAAAAAAAAATCAACGACTAGTTTACTCATGGAGTCTCCCATGCGAGTACTAACCATGCCCGATCGCGCTTTACTTTTAAACATGTGTCGGTCACCTAACCACACAGCTGCATTGTTTATTTGAAAGTAAGCTGAATTGGCGGGTATTTCATGTTTTTGAATGTTTGAAATCGTTATCGCTGGCACAAAGTACCTTCTATAATTGACCTATGACCTCTACATACTTGGAGTAACACGACGGTAATTAACAGCAATTCACGAAATATTCATTCACATTTTCGAACTTTTAACTATGGTACTTTTTAATATGATATCTCAGGTAACAATCCCGATTAAAACAAGCAACTTTGCAATGGCTTTTCACAACTTTGTAAGCAGTTTGTTGTCGAATTTACGGTTGGCTGTTGCGTTAATCTACTTATGCATGATACATTTTCGATACATTTACTTATTGTTTTCGAAATTTAACTGCGGGGGTGTCATTACAATGACTTAGGTTAAATATACAAGCAACTCCGCCAAAATTTCCTTCGTTTTTCGAACTTTGCATGCTGTTTTCTATCATTTTACAGCCAGTTCATGTAAACATCTATATGGTGCTTTCAACTGGCTTTTATTAAATTTGTCGACTTTACCACTGCGAGTTTCTATATGTCAACAACTTAGGTCATACATACTAATACATCAACCAACTTTGTAATAACTTTGCACAACTTTGCAATCACTTTGAACAACTTTGAGCGGTGTGTTAACAGCTTAAAACCCACTACGTGCCGACAGCATCTACAACTTGTTCTTGAAAATTAGAAGGAATGTGAAACTTTTTTTCAATTAAAATAGTTACAAAAATTCCACGATTTTCCACTATAAATGATTGGCATCACAGACAGGAAGAATACAGGAACGTATCCTTATATTTTTACTACTTCTGTGATGAAAAAAAAATCAACGACTCGTTTACTCAGGGAGTCTCCCATACGAGTACTAACCATGCCCGATCGCGCTTTACTTTTAAACATGTGTCGGTCACCTAACCTCACAGCTGCATTGTTTATTTGAAAGTAAGCTGAATTGGCGGGTATTTCATGTTTTTGAATGTTTGAAATCGTTATCGCTGGCACAAAGTACCTTCTATAATTGACCTATGACCTCTACATACTTGGAGTAACACGACGGTAATTAACAGCAATTCACGAAATATTCATTCACATTTTCGAACTTTTAACTATGGTACTTTTTAATATGATATCTCAGGTAACAATCCCGATTAAAACAAGCAACTTTGCAATGGCTTTTCACAACTTTGTAAGCAGTTTGTTGTCGAATTTACGGTTGGCTGTTGCGTTAATCTACTTATGCATGATACATTTTCGATACATTTACTTATTGTTTTCGAAATTTAACTGCGGGGGTGTCATTACAATGACTTAGGTTAAATATACAAGCAACTCCGCCAAAATTTCCTTCGTTTTTCGAACTTTGCATGCTGTTTTCTAACATTTTACAGCCAGTTCATGTAAACATCTATATGGTGCTTTCAACTGGCTTTTATTAAATTTGTCGACTTTACCACTGCGAGTTTCTATATGTCAACAACTTAGGTCATACATACTAATACATCAACCAACTTTGTAATAACTTTGCACAACTTTGCAATCACTTTGAACAACTTTGAGCGGTGTGTTAACAGCTTAAAACCCACTACGTGCCGACAGCATCTACAACTTGTTCTTGAAAATTAGAAGGAATGTGAAAACTTTTTTTCAATTAAAATAGTTACAAAAATTCCACGATTTTACACTATAAATGATTGGCATCACAGACAGGAAGAATACAGGAACGTATCCTTATATTTTTACTACTTCTGTGATGAAAAAAAAATCAACGACTAGTTTACTCATGGAGTCTCCCATGCGAGTACTAACCATGCCCGATCGCGCTTTACTTTTAAACATGTGTCGGTCACCTAACCACACAGCTGCATTGTTTATTTGAAAGTAAGCTGAATTGGCGGGTATTTCATGTTTTTGAATGTTTGAAATCGTTATCGCTGGCACAAAGTACCTTCTATAATTGACCTATGACCTCTACATACTTGGAGTAACACGACGGTAATTAACAGCAATTCACGAAATATTCATTCACATTTTCGAACTTTTAACTATGGTACTTTTTAATATGATATCTCAGGTAACAATCCCGATTAAAACAAGCAACTTTGCAATGGCTTTTCACAACTTTGTAAGCAGTTTGTTGTCGAATTTACGGTTGGCTGTTGCGTTAATCTACTTATGCATGATACATTTTCGATACATTTACTTATTGTTTTCGAAATTTAACTGCGGGGGTGTCATTACAATGACTTAGGTTAAATATACAAGCAACTCCGCCAAAATTTCCTTCGTTTTTCGAACTTTGCATGCTGTTTTCTATCATTTTACAGCCAGTTCATGTAAACATCTATATGGTGCTTTCAACTGGCTTTTATTAAATTTGTCGACTTTACCACTGCGAGTTTCTATATGTCAACAACTTAGGTCATACATACTAATACATCAACAAACTTTGTAATAACTTTGCACAACTTTGCAATCACTTTGAACAACTTTGAGCGGTGTGTTAACAGCTTAAAACCCACTACGTGCCGACAGCATCTACAACTTGTTCTTGAAAATTAGAAGGAATGTGAAACTTTTTTTCAATTAAAATAGTTACAAAAATTCCACGATTTCCACTATAAATGATTGGCATCACAGACAGGAAGAATACAGGAACGTATCCTTATATTTTTACTACTTCTGTGATGAAAAAAAAATCAACGACTCGTTTACTCAGGGAGTCTCCCATACGAGTACTAACCATGCCCGATCGCGCTTTACTTTTAAACATGTGTCGGTCACCTAACCTCACAGCTGCATTGTTTATTTGAAAGTAAGCTGAATTGGCGGGTATTTCATGTTTTTGAATGTTTGAAATCGTTATCGCTGGCACAAAGTACCTTCTATAATTGACCTATGACCTCTACATACTTGGAGTAACACGACGGTAATTAACAGCAATTCACAAAATATTCATTCACATTTTCGAACTTTTAACTATGGTACTTTTTAATATGATATCTCAGGTAACAATCCCGATTAAAACAAGCAACTTTGCAATGGCTTTTCACAACTTTGTAAGCAGTTTGTTGTCGAATTTACGGTTGGCTGTTGCGTTAATCTACTTATGCATGATACATTTTCGATACATTTACTTATTGTTTTCGAAATTTAACTGCGGGGGTGTCATTACAATGACTTAGGTTAAATATACAAGCAACTCCGCCAAAATTTCCTTCGTTTTTCGAACTTTGCATGCTGTTTTCTAACATTTTACAGCCAGTTCATGTAAACATCTATATGGTGCTTTCAACTGGCTTTTATTAAATTTGTCGACTTTACCACTGCGAGTTTCTATATGTCAACAACTTAGGTCATACATACTAATACATCAACCAACTTTGTAATAACTTTGCACAACTTTGCAATCACTTTGAACAACTTTGAGCGGTGTGTTAACAGCTTAAAACCCACTACGTGCCGACAGCATCTACAACTTGTTCTTGAAAATTAGAAGGAATGTGAAACTTTTTTTCAATTAAAATAGTTACAAAAATTCCACGATTTTCCACTATAAATGATTGGCATCACAGACAGGAAGAATACAGGAACGTATCCTTATATTTTTACTACTTCTGTGATGAAAAAAAAATCAACGACTAGTTTACTCATGGAGTCTCCCATGCGAGTACTAACCATGCCCGATCGCGCTTTACTTTTAAACATGTGTCGGTCACCTAACCACACAGCTGCATTGTTTATTTGAAAGTAAGCTGAATTGGCGGGTATTTCATGTTTTTGAATGTTTGAAATCGTTATCGCTGGCACAAAGTACCTTCTATAATTGACCTATGACCTCTACATACTTGGAGTAACACGACGGTAATTAACAGCAATTCACGAAATATTCATTCACATTTTCGAACTTTTAACTATGGTACTTTTTAATATGATATCTCAGGTAACAATCCCGATTAAAACAAGCAACTTTGCAATGGCTTTTCACAACTTTGTAAGCAGTTTGTTGTCGAATTTACGGTTGGCTGTTGCGTTAATCTACTTATGCATGATACATTTTCGATACATTTACTTATTGTTTTCGAAATTTAACTGCGGGGGTGTCATTACAATGACTTAGGTTAAATATACAAGCAACTCCGCCAAAATTTCCTTCGTTTTTCGAACTTTGCATGCTGTTTTCTAACATTTTACAGCCAGTTCATGTAAACATCTATATGGTGCTTTCAACTGGCTTTTATTAAATTTGTCGACTTTACCACTGCGAGTTTCTATATGTCAACAACTTAGGTCATACATACTAATACATCAACCAACTTTGTAATAACTTTGCACAACTTTGCAATCACTTTGAACAACTTTGAGCGGTGTGTTAACAGCTTAAAACCCACTACGTGCCGACAGCATCTACAACTTGTTCTTGAAAATTAGAAGGAATGTGAAACTTTTTTTCAATTAAAATAGTTACAAAAATTCCACGATTTTCCACTATAAATGATTGGCATCACAGACAGGAAGAATACAGGAACGTATCCTTATATTTTTACTACTTCTGTGATGAAAAAAAAATCAACGACTAGTTTACTCATGGAGTCTCCCATGCGAGTACTAACCATGCCCGATCGCGCTTTACTTTTAAACATGTGTCGGTCACCTAACCACACAGCTGCATTGTTTATTTGAAAGTAAGCTGAATTGGCGGGTATTTCATGTTTTTGAATGTTTGAAATCGTTATCGCTGGCACAAAGTACCTTCTATAATTGACCTATGACCTCTACATACTTGGAGTAACACGACGGTAATTAACAGCAATTCACGAAATATTCATTCACATTTTCGAACTTTTAACTATGGTACTTTTTAATATGATATCTCAGGTAACAATCCCGATTAAAACAAGCAACTTTGCAATGGCTTTTCACAACTTTGTAAGCAGTTTGTTGTCGAATTTACGGTTGGCTGTTGCGTTAATCTACTTATGCATGATACATTTTCGATACATTTACTTATTGTTTTCGAAATTTAACTGCGGGGGTGTCATTACAATGACTTAGGTTAAATATACAAGCAACTCCGCCAAAATTTCCTTCGTTTTTCGAACTTTGCATGCTGTTTTCTAACATTTTACAGCCAGTTCATGTAAACATCTATATGGTGCTTTCAACTGGCTTTTATTAAATTTGTCGACTTTACCACTGCGAGTTTCTATATGTCAACAACTTAGGTCATACATACTAATACATCAACCAACTTTGTAATAACTTTGCACAACTTTGCAATCACTTTGAACAACTTTGAGCGGTGTGTTAACAGCTTAAAACCCACTACGTGCCGACAGCATCTACAACTTGTTCTTGAAAATTAGAAGGAATGTGAAACTTTTTTTCAATTAAAATAGTTACAAAAATTCCACGATTTTCCACTATAAATGATTGGCATCACAGACAGGAAGAATACAGGAACGTATCCTTATATTTTTACTACTTCTGTGATGAAAAAAAAATCAACGACTCGTTTACTCAGGGAGTCTCCCATACGAGTACTAACCATGCCCGATCGCGCTTTACTTTTAAACATGTGTCGGTCACCTAACCTCACAGCTGCATTGTTTATTTGAAAGTAAGCTGAATTGGCGGGTATTTCATGTTTTTGAATGTTTGAAATCGTTATCGCTGGCACAAAGTACCTTCTATAATTGACCTATGACCTCTACATACTTGGAGTAACACGACGGTAATTAACAGCAATTCACAAAATATTCATTCACATTTTCGAACTTTTAACTATGGTACTTTTTAATATGATATCTCAGGTAACAATCCCGATTAAAACAAGCAACTTTGCAATGGCTTTTCACAACTTTGTAAGCAGTTTGTTGTCGAATTTACGGTTGGCTGTTGCGTTAATCTACTTATGCATGATACATTTTCGATACATTTACTTATTGTTTTCGAAATTTAACTGCGGGGGTGTCATTACAATGACTTAGGTTAAATATACAAGCAACTCCGCCAAAATTTCCTTCGTTTTTCGAACTTTGCATGCTGTTTTCTAACATTTTACAGCCAGTTCATGTAAACATCTATATGGTGCTTTCAACTGGCTTTTATTAAATTTGTCGACTTTACCACTGCGAGTTTCTATATGTCAACAACTTAGGTCATACATACTAATACATCAACCAACTTTGTAATAACTTTGCACAACTTTGCAATCACTTTGAACAACTTTGAGCGGTGTGTTAACAGCTTAAAACCCACTACGTGCCGACAGCATCTACAACTTGTTCTTGAAAATTAGAAGGAATGTGAAACTTTTTTTCAATTAAAATAGTTACAAAAATTCCACGATTTTCCACTATAAATGATTGGCATCACAGACAGGAAGAATACAGGAACGTATCCTTATATTTTTACTACTTCTGTGATGAAAAAAAAATCAACGACTCGTTTACTCAGGGAGTCTCCCATACGAGTACTAACCATGCCCGATCGCGTTTTACTTTTAAACATGTGTCGGTCACCTAACCTCACAGCTGCATTGTTTATTTGAAAGTAAGCTGAATTGGCGGGTATTTCATGTTTTTGAATGTTTGAAATCGTTATCGCTGGCACAAAGTACCTTCTATAATTGACCTATGACCTCTACATACTTGGAGTAACACGACGGTAATTAACAGCAATTCACAAAATATTCATTCACATTTTCGAACTTTTAACTATGGTACTTTTTAATATGATATCTCAGGTAACAATCCCGATTAAAACAAGCAACTTTGCAATGGCTTTTCACAACTTTGTAAGCAGTTTGTTGTCGAATTTACGGTTGGCTGTTGCGTTAATCTACTTATGCATGATACATTTTCGATACATTTACTTATTGTTTTCGAAATTTAACTGCGGGGGTGTCATTACAATGACTTAGGTTAAATATACAAGCAACTCCGCCAAAATTTCCTTCGTTTTTCGAACTTTGCATGCTGTTTTCTAACATTTTACAGCCAGTTCATGTAAACATCTATATGGTGCTTTCAACTGGCTTTTATTAAATTTGTCGACTTTACCACTGCGAGTTTCTATATGTCAACAACTTAGGTCATACATACTAATACATCAACCAACTTTGTAATAACTTTGCACAACTTTGCAATCACTTTGAACAACTTTGAGCGGTGTGTTAACAGCTTAAAACCCACTACGTGCCGACAGCATCTACAACTTGTTCTTGAAAATTAGAAGGAATGTGAAAACTTTTTTTCAATTAAAATAGTTACAAAAATTCCACGATTTTACACTATAAATGATTGGCATCACAGACAGGAAGAATACAGGAACGTATCCTTATATTTTTACTACTTCTGTGATGAAAAAAAAATCAACGACTAGTTTACTCATGGAGTCTCCCATGCGAGTACTAACCATGCCCGATCGCGCTTTACTTTTAAACATGTGTCGGTCACCTAACCACACAGCTGCATTGTTTATTTGAAAGTAAGCTGAATTGGCGGGTATTTCATGTTTTTGAATGTTTGAAATCGTTATCGCTGGCACAAAGTACCTTCTATAATTGACCTATGACCTCTACATACTTGGAGTAACACGACGGTAATTAACAGCAATTCACGAAATATTCATTCACATTTTCGAACTTTTAACTATGGTACTTTTTAATATGATATCTCAGGTAACAATCCCGATTAAAACAAGCAACTTTGCAATGGCTTTTCACAACTTTGTAAGCAGTTTGTTGTCGAATTTACGGTTGGCTGTTGCGTTAATCTACTTATGCATGATACATTTTCGATACATTTACTTATTGTTTTCGAAATTGAACTGCGGGGGTGTCATTACAATGACTTAGGTTAAATATACAAGCAACTCCGCCAAAATTTCCTTCGTTTTTCGAACTTTGCATGCTGTTTTCTATCATTTTACAGCCAGTTCATGTAAACATCTATATGGTGCTTTCAACTGGCTTTTATTAAATTTGTCGACTTTACCACTGCGAGTTTCTATATGTCAACAACTTAGGTCATACATACTAATACATCAACCAACTTTGTAATAACTTTGCACAACTTTGCAATCACTTTGAACAACTTTGAGCGGTGTGTTAACAGCTTAAAACCCACTACGTGCCGACAGCATCTACAACTTGTTCTTGAAAATTAGAAGGAATGTGAAACTTTTTTTCAATTAAAATAGTTACAAAAATTCCACGATTTTCCACTATAAATGATTGGCATCACAGACAGGAAGAATACAGGAACGTATCCTTATATTTTTACTACTTCTGTGATGAAAAAAAAATCAACGACTCGTTTACTCAGGGAGTCTCCCATACGAGTACTAACCATGCCCGATCGCGCTTTACTTTTAAACATGTGTCGGTCACCTAACCTCACAGCTGCATTGTTTATTTGAAAGTAAGCTGAATTGGCGGGTATTTCATGTTTTTGAATGTTTGAAATCGTTATCGCTGGCACAAAGTACCTTCTATAATTGACCTATGACCTCTACATACTTGGAGTAACACGACGGTAATTAACAGCAATTCACAAAATATTCATTCACATTTTCGAACTTTTAACTATGGTACTTTTTAATATGATATCTCAGGTAACAATCCCGATTAAAACAAGCAACTTTGCAATGGCTTTTCACAACTTTGTAAGCAGTTTGTTGTCGAATTTACGGTTGGCTGTTGCGTTAATCTACTTATGCATGATACATTTTCGATACATTTACTTATTGTTTTCGAAATTTAACTGCGGGGGTGTCATTACAATGACTTAGGTTAAATATACAAGCAACTCCGCCAAAATTTCCTTCGTTTTTCGAACTTTGCATGCTGTTTTCTAACATTTTACAGCCAGTTCATGTAAACATCTATATGGTGCTTTCAACTGGCTTTTATTAAATTTGTCGACTTTACCACTGCGAGTTTCTATATGTCAACAACTTAGGTCATACATACTAATACATCAACCAACTTTGTAATAACTTTGCACAACTTTGCAATCACTTTGAACAACTTTGAGCGGTGTGTTAACAGCTTAAAACCCACTACGTGCCGACAGCATCTACAACTTGTTCTTGAAAATTAGAAGGAATGTGAAACTTTTTTTCAATTAAAATAGTTACAAAAATTCCACGATTTTCCACTATAAATGATTGGCATCACAGACAGGAAGAATACAGGAACGTATCCTTATATTTTTACTACTTCTGTGATGAAAAAAAAATCAACGACTCGTTTACTCAGGGAGTCTCCCATACGAGTACTAACCATGCCCGATCGCGTTTTACTTTTAAACATGTGTCGGTCACCTAACCTCACAGCTGCATTGTTTATTTGAAAGTAAGCTGAATTGGCGGGTATTTCATGTTTTTGAATGTTTGAAATCGTTATCGCTGGCACAAAGTACCTTCTATAATTGACCTATGACCTCTACATACTTGGAGTAACACGACGGTAATTAACAGCAATTCACAAAATATTCATTCACATTTTCGAACTTTTAACTATGGTACTTTTTAATATGATATCTCAGGTAACAATCCCGATTAAAACAAGCAACTTTGCAATGGCTTTTCACAACTTTGTAAGCAGTTTGTTGTCGAATTTACGGTTGGCTGTTGCGTTAATCTACTTATGCATGATACATTTTCGATACATTTACTTATTGTTTTCGAAATTTAACTGCGGGGGTGTCATTACAATGACTTAGGTTAAATATACAAGCAACTCCGCCAAAATTTCCTTCGTTTTTCGAACTTTGCATGCTGTTTTCTAACATTTTACAGCCAGTTCATGTAAACATCTATATGGTGCTTTCAACTGGCTTTTATTAAATTTGTCGACTTTACCACTGCGAGTTTCTATATGTCAACAACTTAGGTCATACATACTAATACATCAACCAACTTTGTAATAACTTTGCACAACTTTGCAATCACTTTGAACAACTTTGAGCGGTGTGTTAACAGCTTAAAACCCACTACGTGCCGACAGCATCTACAACTTGTTCTTGAAAATTAGAAGGAATGTGAAAACTTTTTTTCAATTAAAATAGTTACAAAAATTCCACGATTTTACACTATAAATGATTGGCATCACAGACAGGAAGAATACAGGAACGTATCCTTATATTTTTACTACTTCTGTGATGAAAAAAAAATCAACGACTAGTTTACTCATGGAGTCTCCCATGCGAGTACTAACCATGCCCGATCGCGCTTTACTTTTAAACATGTGTCGGTCACCTAACCACACAGCTGCATTGTTTATTTGAAAGTAAGCTGAATTGGCGGGTATTTCATGTTTTTGAATGTTTGAAATCGTTATCGCTGGCACAAAGTACCTTCTATAATTGACCTATGACCTCTACATACTTGGAGTAACACGACGGTAATTAACAGCAATTCACGAAATATTCATTCACATTTTCGAACTTTTAACTATGGTACTTTTTAATATGATATCTCAGGTAACAATCCCGATTAAAACAAGCAACTTTGCAATGGCTTTTCACAACTTTGTAAGCAGTTTGTTGTCGAATTTACGGTTGGCTGTTGCGTTAATCTACTTATGCATGATACATTTTCGATACATTTACTTATTGTTTTCGAAATTGAACTGCGGGGGTGTCATTACAATGACTTAGGTTAAATATACAAGCAACTCCGCCAAAATTTCCTTCGTTTTTCGAACTTTGCATGCTGTTTTCTATCATTTTACAGCCAGTTCATGTAAACATCTATATGGTGCTTTCAACTGGCTTTTATTAAATTTGTCGACTTTACCACTGCGAGTTTCTATATGTCAACAACTTAGGTCATACATACTAATACATCAACCAACTTTGTAATAACTTTGCACAACTTTGCAATCACTTTGAACAACTTTGAGCGGTGTGTTAACAGCTTAAAACCCACTACGTGCCGACAGCATCTACAACTTGTTCTTGAAAATTAGAAGGAATGTGAAACTTTTTTTCAATTAAAATAGTTACAAAAATTCCACGATTTTCCACTATAAATGATTGGCATCACAGACAGGAAGAATACAGGAACGTATCCTTATATTTTTACTACTTCTGTGATGAAAAAAAAATCAACGACTCGTTTACTCAGGGAGTCTCCCATACGAGTACTAACCATGCCCGATCGCGCTTTACTTTTAAACATGTGTCGGTCACCTAACCTCACAGCTGCATTGTTTATTTGAAAGTAAGCTGAATTGGCGGGTATTTCATGTTTTTGAATGTTTGAAATCGTTATCGCTGGCACAAAGTACCTTCTATAATTGACCTATGACCTCTACATACTTGGAGTAACACGACGGTAATTAACAGCAATTCACAAAATATTCATTCACATTTTCGAACTTTTAACTATGGTACTTTTTAATATGATATCTCAGGTAACAATCCCGATTAAAACAAGCAACTTTGCAATGGCTTTTCACAACTTTGTAAGCAGTTTGTTGTCGAATTTACGGTTGGCTGTTGCGTTAATCTACTTATGCATGATACATTTTCGATACATTTACTTATTGTTTTCGAAATTTAACTGCGGGGGTGTCATTACAATGACTTAGGTTAAATATACAAGCAACTCCGCCAAAATTTCCTTCGTTTTTCGAACTTTGCATGCTGTTTTCTAACATTTTACAGCCAGTTCATGTAAACATCTATATGGTGCTTTCAACTGGCTTTTATTAAATTTGTCGACTTTACCACTGCGAGTTTCTATATGTCAACAACTTAGGTCATACATACTAATACATCAACCAACTTTGTAATAACTTTGCACAACTTTGCAATCACTTTGAACAACTTTGAGCGGTGTGTTAACAGCTTAAAACCCACTACGTGCCGACAGCATCTACAACTTGTTCTTGAAAATTAGAAGGAATGTGAAAACTTTTTTTCAATTAAAATAGTTACAAAAATTCCACGATTTTACACTATAAATGATTGGCATCACAGACAGGAAGAATACAGGAACGTATCCTTATATTTTTACTACTTCTGTGATGAAAAAAAAATCAACGACTAGTTTACTCATGGAGTCTCCCATGCGAGTACTAACCATGCCCGATCGCGCTTTACTTTTAAACATGTGTCGGTCACCTAACCACACAGCTGCATTGTTTATTTGAAAGTAAGCTGAATTGGCGGGTATTTCATGTTTTTGAATGTTTGAAATCGTTATCGCTGGCACAAAGTACCTTCTATAATTGACCTATGACCTCTACATACTTGGAGTAACACGACGGTAATTAACAGCAATTCACGAAATATTCATTCACATTTTCGAACTTTTAACTATGGTACTTTTTAATATGATATCTCAGGTAACAATCCCGATTAAAACAAGCAACTTTGCAATGGCTTTTCACAACTTTGTAAGCAGTTTGTTGTCGAATTTACGGTTGGCTGTTGCGTTAATCTACTTATGCATGATACATTTTCGATACATTTACTTATTGTTTTCGAAATTGAACTGCGGGGGTGTCATTACAATGACTTAGGTTAAATATACAAGCAACTCCGCCAAAATTTCCTTCGTTTTTCGAACTTTGCATGCTGTTTTCTAACATTTTACAGCCAGTTCATGTAAACATCTATATGGTGCTTTCAACTGGCTTTTATTAAATTTGTCGACTTTACCACTGCGAGTTTCTATATGTCAACAACTTAGGTCATACATACTAATACATCAACCAACTTTGTAATAACTTTGCACAACTTTGCAATCACTTTGAACAACTTTGAGCGGTGTGTTAACAGCTTAAAACCCACTACGTGCCGACAGCATCTACAACTTGTTCTTGAAAATTAGAAGGAATGTGAAAACTTTTTTTCAATTAAAATAGTTACAAAAATTCCACGATTTTACACTATAAATGATTGGCATCACAGACAGGAAGAATACAGGAACGTATCCTTATATTTTTACTACTTCTGTGATGAAAAAAAAATCAACGACTAGTTTACTCATGGAGTCTCCCATGCGAGTACTAACCATGCCCGATCGCGCTTTACTTTTAAACATGTGTCGGTCACCTAACCACACAGCTGCATTGTTTATTTGAAAGTAAGCTGAATTGGCGGGTATTTCATGTTTTTGAATGTTTGAAATCGTTATCGCTGGCACAAAGTACCTTCTATAATTGACCTATGACCTCTACATACTTGGAGTAACACGACGGTAATTAACAGCAATTCACGAAATATTCATTCACATTTTCGAACTTTTAACTATGGTACTTTTTAATATGATATCTCAGGTAACAATCCCGATTAAAACAAGCAACTTTGCAATGGCTTTTCACAACTTTGTAAGCAGTTTGTTGTCGAATTTACGGTTGGCTGTTGCGTTAATCTACTTATGCATGATACATTTTCGATACATTTACTTATTGTTTTCGAAATTGAACTGCGGGGGTGTCATTACAATGACTTAGGTTAAATATACAAGCAACTCCGCCAAAATTTCCTTCGTTTTTCGAACTTTGCATGCTGTTTTCTATCATTTTACAGCCAGTTCATGTAAACATCTATATGGTGCTTTCAACTGGCTTTTATTAAATTTGTCGACTTTACCACTGCGAGTTTCTATATGTCAACAACTTAGGTCATACATACTAATACATCAACCAACTTTGTAATAACTTTGCACAACTTTGCAATCACTTTGAACAACTTTGAGCGGTGTGTTAACAGCTTAAAACCCACTACGTGCCGACAGCATCTACAACTTGTTCTTGAAAATTAGAAGGAATGTGAAACTTTTTTTCAATTAAAATAGTTACAAAAATTCCACGATTTTCCACTATAAATGATTGGCATCACAGACAGGAAGAATACAGGAACGTATCCTTATATTTTTACTACTTCTGTGATGAAAAAAAAATCAACGACTCGTTTACTCAGGGAGTCTCCCATACGAGTACTAACCATGCCCGATCGCGCTTTACTTTTAAACATGTGTCGGTCACCTAACCTCACAGCTGCATTGTTTATTTGAAAGTAAGCTGAATTGGCGGGTATTTCATGTTTTTGAATGTTTGAAATCGTTATCGCTGGCACAAAGTACCTTCTATAATTGACCTATGACCTCTACATACTTGGAGTAACACGACGGTAATTAACAGCAATTCACAAAATATTCATTCACATTTTCGAACTTTTAACTATGGTACTTTTTAATATGATATCTCAGGTAACAATCCCGATTAAAACAAGCAACTTTGCAATGGCTTTTCACAACTTTGTAAGCAGTTTGTTGTCGAATTTACGGTTGGCTGTTGCGTTAATCTACTTATGCATGATACATTTTCGATACATTTACTTATTGTTTTCGAAATTTAACTGCGGGGGTGTCATTACAATGACTTAGGTTAAATATACAAGCAACTCCGCCAAAATTTCCTTCGTTTTTCGAACTTTGCATGCTGTTTTCTAACATTTTACAGCCAGTTCATGTAAACATCTATATGGTGCTTTCAACTGGCTTTTATTAAATTTGTCGACTTTACCACTGCGAGTTTCTATATGTCAACAACTTAGGTCATACATACTAATACATCAACCAACTTTGTAATAACTTTGCACAACTTTGCAATCACTTTGAACAACTTTGAGCGGTGTGTTAACAGCTTAAAACCCACTACGTGCCGACAGCATCTACAACTTGTTCTTGAAAATTAGAAGGAATGTGAAAACTTTTTTTCAATTAAAATAGTTACAAAAATTCCACGATTTTACACTATAAATGATTGGCATCACAGACAGGAAGAATACAGGAACGTATCCTTATATTTTTACTACTTCTGTGATGAAAAAAAAATCAACGACTAGTTTACTCATGGAGTCTCCCATGCGAGTACTAACCATGCCCGATCGCGCTTTACTTTTAAACATGTGTCGGTCACCTAACCACACAGCTGCATTGTTTATTTGAAAGTAAGCTGAATTGGCGGGTATTTCATGTTTTTGAATGTTTGAAATCGTTATCGCTGGCACAAAGTACCTTCTATAATTGACCTATGACCTCTACATACTTGGAGTAACACGACGGTAATTAACAGCAATTCACGAAATATTCATTCACATTTTCGAACTTTTAACTATGGTACTTTTTAATATGATATCTCAGGTAACAATCCCGATTAAAACAAGCAACTTTGCAATGGCTTTTCACAACTTTGTAAGCAGTTTGTTGTCGAATTTACGGTTGGCTGTTGCGTTAATCTACTTATGCATGATACATTTTCGATACATTTACTTATTGTTTTCGAAATTGAACTGCGGGGGTGTCATTACAATGACTTAGGTTAAATATACAAGCAACTCCGCCAAAATTTCCTTCGTTTTTCGAACTTTGCATGCTGTTTTCTAACATTTTACAGCCAGTTCATGTAAACATCTATATGGTGCTTTCAACTGGCTTTTATTAAATTTGTCGACTTTACCACTGCGAGTTTCTATATGTCAACAACTTAGGTCATACATACTAATACATCAACCAACTTTGTAATAACTTTGCACAACTTTGCAATCACTTTGAACAACTTTGAGCGGTGTGTTAACAGCTTAAAACCCACTACGTGCCGACAGCATCTACAACTTGTTCTTGAAAATTAGAAGGAATGTGAAAACTTTTTTTCAATTAAAATAGTTACAAAAATTCCACGATTTTACACTATAAATGATTGGCATCACAGACAGGAAGAATACAGGAACGTATCCTTATATTTTTACTACTTCTGTGATGAAAAAAAAATCAACGACTAGTTTACTCATGGAGTCTCCCATGCGAGTACTAACCATGCCCGATCGCGCTTTACTTTTAAACATGTGTCGGTCACCTAACCACACAGCTGCATTGTTTATTTGAAAGTAAGCTGAATTGGCGGGTATTTCATGTTTTTGAATGTTTGAAATCGTTATCGCTGGCACAAAGTACCTTCTATAATTGACCTATGACCTCTACATACTTGGAGTAACACGACGGTAATTAACAGCAATTCACGAAATATTCATTCACATTTTCGAACTTTTAACTATGGTACTTTTTAATATGATATCTCAGGTAACAATCCCGATTAAAACAAGCAACTTTGCAATGGCTTTTCACAACTTTGTAAGCAGTTTGTTGTCGAATTTACGGTTGGCTGTTGCGTTAATCTACTTATGCATGATACATTTTCGATACATTTACTTATTGTTTTCGAAATTGAACTGCGGGGGTGTCATTACAATGACTTAGGTTAAATATACAAGCAACTCCGCCAAAATTTCCTTCGTTTTTCGAACTTTGCATGCTGTTTTCTAACATTTTACAGCCAGTTCATGTAAACATCTATATGGTGCTTTCAACTGGCTTTTATTAAATTTGTCGACTTTACCACTGCGAGTTTCTATATGTCAACAACTTAGGTCATACATACTAATACATCAACCAACTTTGTAATAACTTTGCACAACTTTGCAATCACTTTGAACAACATTGAGCGGTGTGTTAACAGCTTAAAACCCACTACGTGCCGACAGCATCTACAACTTGTTCTTGAAAATTAGAAGGAATGTGAAAACTTTTTTTCAATTAAAATAGTTACAAAAATTCCACGATTTTCCACTATAAATGATTGGCATCACAGACAGGAAGAATACAGGAACGTATCCTTATATTTTTACTACTTCTGTGATGAAAAAAAAATCAACGACTAGTTTACTCAGGGAGTCTCCCATACGAGTACTAACCATGCCCGATCGCGCTTTACTTTTAAACATGTGTCGGTCACCTAACCTCACAGCTGCATTGTTTATTTGAAAGTAAGCTGAATTGGCGGGTATTTCATGTTTTTGAATGTTTGAAATCGTTATCGCTGGCACAAAGTACCTTCTATAATTGACCTATGACCTCTACATACTTGGAGTAACACGACGGTAATTAACAGCAATTCACGAAATATTCATTCACATTTTCGAACTTTTAACTATGGTACTTTTTAATATGATATCTCAGGTAACAATCCCGATTAAAACAAGCAACTTTGCAATGGCTTTTCACAACTTTGTAAGCAGTTTGTTGTCGAATTTACGGTTGGCTGTTGCGTTAATCTACTTATGCATGATACATTTTCGATACATTTACTTATTGTTTTCGAAATTTAACTGCGGGGGTGTCATTACAATGACTTAGGTTAAATATACAAGCAACTCCGCCAAAATTTCCTTCGTTTTTCGAACTTTGCATGCTGTTTTCTAACATTTTACAGCCAGTTCATGTAAACATCTATATGGTGCTTTCAACTGGCTTTTATTAAATTTGTCGACTTTACCACTGCGAGTTTCTATATGTCAACAACTTAGGTCATACATACTAATACATCAACCAACTTTGTAATAACTTTGCACAACTTTGCAATCACTTTGAACAACTTTGAGCGGTGTGTTAACAGCTTAAAACCCACTACGTGCCGACAGCATCTACAACTTGTTCTTGAAAATTAGAAGGAATGTGAAAACTTTTTTTCAATTAAAATAGTTACAAAAATTCCACGATTTTACACTATAAATGATTGGCATCACAGACAGGAAGAATACAGGAACGTATCCTTATATTTTTACTACTTCTGTGATGAAAAAAAAATCAACGACTAGTTTACTCATGGAGTCTCCCATGCGAGTACTAACCATGCCCGATCGCGCTTTACTTTTAAACATGTGTCGGTCACCTAACCACACAGCTGCATTGTTTATTTGAAAGTAAGCTGAATTGGCGGGTATTTCATGTTTTTGAATGTTTGAAATCGTTATCGCTGGCACAAAGTACCTTCTATAATTGACCTATGACCTCTACATACTTGGAGTAACACGACGGTAATTAACAGCAATTCACGAAATATTCATTCACATTTTCGAACTTTTAACTATGGTACTTTTTAATATGATATCTCAGGTAACAATCCCGATTAAAACAAGCAACTTTGCAATGGCTTTTCACAACTTTGTAAGCAGTTTGTTGTCGAATTTACGGTTGGCTGTTGCGTTAATCTACTTATGCATGATACATTTTCGATACATTTACTTATTGTTTTCGAAATTTAACTGCGGGGGTGTCATTACAATGACTTAGGTTAAATATACAAGCAACTCCGCCAAAATTTCCTTCGTTTTTCGAACTTTGCATGCTGTTTTCTATCATTTTACAGCCAGTTCATGTAAACATCTATATGGTGCTTTCAACTGGCTTTTATTAAACTTGTCGACTTTACCACTGCGAGTTTCTATATGTCAACAACTTAGGTCATACATACTAATACATCAACCAACTTTGTAATAACTTTGCACAACTTTGCAATCACTTTGAACAACTTTGAGCGGTGTGTTAACAGCTTAAAACCCACTACGTGCCGACAGCATCTACAACTTGTTCTTGAAAATTAGAAGGAATGTGAAAACTTTTTTTCAATTAAAATAGTTACAAAAATTCCACGATTTTCCACTATAAATGATTGGCATCACAGACAGGAAGAATACAGGAACGTATCCTTATATTTTTACTACTTCTGTGATGAAAAAAAAATCAACGACTCGTTTACTCAGGGAGTCTCCCATGCGAGTACTAACCATGCCCGATCGCGCTTTACTTTAAACATGTGTTGGTCACCTAACCACACAGCTGCATTATTTATTTGAAAGTAAGCTGAATTGGCGGGTATTTCATGTTTTTGAATGTTTGAAATCGTTATCGCTGGCACAAAGTAACTTCTATAATTGACCTATGACCTCTACATACTTGGAGTTACACGACGGTAATTAACAGCAATTCACGAAATATTCATTCACATTTTCGAACTTTTAACTATGGTACTTTTTAATATGATATCTCAGGTAACAATCCCGATTATAACAAGCAACTTTGCAATGGCTTTTCACAACTTTGTAAGCAGTTTGTTGTCGAATTTACGGTTGGCTGTTGCGTTAATCTACTTATGCATGATACATTTTCGATACATTTACTTATTGTTTTCGAAATTTAACTGCGGGGGTGTCATTACAATGACTTAGGTTAAATATACAAGCAACTCCGCCAAAATTTCCTTCGTTTTTCGAACTTTGCATGCTGTTTTCTAACATTTTACAGCCAGTTCATGTAAACATCTATATGGTGCTTTCAACTGGCTTTTATTAAATTTGTCGACTTTACCACTGCGAGTTTCTATATGTCAACAACTTAGGTCATACATACTAATACATCAACCAACTTTGTAATAACTTTGCACAACTTTGCAATCACTTTGAACAACTTTGAGCGGTGTGTTAACAGCTTAAAACCCACTACGTGCCGACAGCATCTACAACTTGTTCTTGAAAATTAGAAGGAATGTGAAAACTTTTTTTCAATTAAAATAGTTACAAAAATTCCACGATTTTACACTATAAATGATTGGCATCACAGACAGGAAGAATACAGGAACGTATCCTTATATTTTTACTACTTCTGTGATGAAAAAAAAATCAACGACTAGTTTACTCATGGAGTCTCCCATGCGAGTACTAACCATGCCCGATCGCGCTTTACTTTTAAACATGTGTCGGTCACCTAACCACACAGCTGCATTGTTTATTTGAAAGTAAGCTGAATTGGCGGGTATTTCATGTTTTTGAATGTTTGAAATCGTTATCGCTGGCACAAAGTACCTTCTATAATTGACCTATGACCTCTACATACTTGGAGTAACACGACGGTAATTAACAGCAATTCACGAAATATTCATTCACATTTTCGAACTTTTAACTATGGTACTTTTTAATATGATATCTCAGGTAACAATCCCGATTAAAACAAGCAACTTTGCAATGGCTTTTCACAACTTTGTAAGCAGTTTGTTGTCGAATTTACGGTTGGCTGTTGCGTTAATCTACTTATGCATGATACATTTTCGATACATTTACTTATTGTTTTCGAAATTTAACTGCGGGGGTGTCATTACAATGACTTAGGTTAAATATACAAGCAACTCCGCCAAAATTTCCTTCGTTTTTCGAACTTTGCATGCTGTTTTCTATCATTTTACAGCCAGTTCATGTAAACATCTATATGGTGCTTTCAACTGGCTTTTATTAAATTTGTCGACTTTACCACTGCGAGTTTCTATATGTCAACAACTTAGGTCATACATACTAATACATCAACCAACTTTGTAATAACTTTGCACAACTTTGCAATCACTTTGAACAACTTTGAGCGGTGTGTTAACAGCTTAAAACCCACTACGTGCCGACAGCATCTACAACTTGTTCTTGAAAATTAGAAGGAATGTGAAAACTTTTTTTCAATTAAAATAGTTACAAAAATTCCACGATTTTCCACTATAAATGATTGGCATCACAGACAGGAAGAATACAGGAACGTATCCTTATATTTTTACTACTTCTGTGATGAAAAAAAAATCAACGACTCGTTTACTCAGGGAGTCTCCCATGCGAGTACTAACCATGCCCGATCGCGCTTTACTTTAAACATGTGTTGGTCACCTAACCACACAGGTGCATTATTTATTTGAAAGTAATCTGAATTGGCGGGTATTTCATGTTTTTGAATGTTTGAAATCGTTATCGCTGGCACAAAGTAACTTCTATAATTGACCTATGACCTCTACATACTTGGAGTTACACGACGGTAATTAACAGCAATTCACGAAATATTCATTCACATTTTCGAACTTTTAACTATGGTACTTTTTAATATGATATCTCAGGTAACAATCCCGATTAAAACAAGCAACTTTGCAATGGCTTTTCACAACTTTGTAAGCAGTTTGTTGTCGAATTTACGGTTGGCTGTTGCGTTAATCTACTTATGCATGATACATTTTCGATACATTTACTTATTGTTTTCGAAATTTAACTGCGGGGGTGTCATTACAATGACTTAGGTTAAATATACAAGCAACTCCGCCAAAATTTCCTTCGTTTTTCGAACTTTGCATGCTGTTTTCTAACATTTTACAGCCAGTTCATGTAAACATCTATATGGTGCTTTCAACTGGCTTTTATTAAATTTGTCGACTTTACCACTGCGAGTTTCTATATGACAACAACTTAGGTCATACATACTAATACATCAACCAACTTTGTAATAACTTTGCACAACTTTGCAATCACTTTGAACAACTTTGAGCGGTGTGTTAACAGCTTAAAACCCACTACGTGCCGACAGCATCTACAACTTGTTCTTGAAAATTAGAAGGAATGTGAAAACTTTTTTTCAATTAAAATAGTTACAAAAATTCCACGATTTTACACTATAAATGATTGGCATCACAGACAGGAAGAATACAGGAACGTATCCTTATATTTTTACTACTTCTGTGATGAAAAAAAAATCAACGACTAGTTTACTCATGGAGTCTCCCATGCGAGTACTAACCATGCCCGATCGCGCTTTACTTTTAAACATGTGTCGGTCACCTAACCACACAGCTGCATTGTTTATTTGAAAGTAAGCTGAATTGGCGGGTATTTCATGTTTTTGAATGTTTGAAATCGTTATCGCTGGCACAAAGTACCTTCTATAATTGACCTATGACCTCTACATACTTGGAGTAACACGACGGTAATTAACAGCAATTCACGAAATATTCATTCACATTTTCGAACTTTTAACTATGGTACTTTTTAATATGATATCTCAGGTAACAATCCCGATTAAAACAAGCAACTTTGCAATGGCTTTTCACAACTTTGTAAGCAGTTTGTTGTCGAATTTACGGTTGGCTGTTGCGTTAATCTACTTATGCATGATACATTTTCGATACATTTACTTATTGTTTTCGAAATTTAACTGCGGGGGTGTCATTACAATGACTTAGGTTAAATATACAAGCAACTCCGCCAAAATTTCCTTCGTTTTTCGAACTTTGCATGCTGTTTTCTATCATTTTACAGCCAGTTCATGTAAACATCTATATGGTGCTTTCAACTGGCTTTTATTAAATTTGTCGACTTTACCACTGCGAGTTTCTATATGTCAACAACTTAGGTCATACATACTAATACATCAACCAACTTTGTAATAACTTTGCACAACTTTGCAATCACTTTGAACAACTTTGAGCGGTGTGTTAACAGCTTAAAACCCACTACGTGCCGACAGCATCTACAACTTGTTCTTGAAAATTAGAAGGAATGTGAAAACTTTTTTTCAATTAAAATAGTTACAAAAATTCCACGATTTTCCACTATAAATGATTGGCATCACAGACAGGAAGAATACAGGAACGTATCCTTATATTTTTACTACTTCTGTGATGAAAAAAAAATCAACGACTCGTTTACTCAGGGAGTCTCCCATGCGAGTACTAACCATGCCCGATCGCGCTTTACTTTAAACATGTGTTGGTCACCTAACCACACAGGTGCATTATTTATTTGAAAGTAATCTGAATTGGCGGGTATTTCATGTTTTTGAATGTTTGAAATCGTTATCGCTGGCACAAAGTAACTTCTATAATTGACCTATGACCTCTACATACTTGGAGTTACACGACGGTAATTAACAGCAATTCACGAAATATTCATTCACATTTTCGAACTTTTAACTATGGTACTTTTTAATATGATATCTCAGGTAACAATCCCGATTAAAACAAGCAACTTTGCAATGGCTTTTCACAACTTTGTAAGCAGTTTGTTGTCGAATTTACGGTTGGCTGTTGCGTTAATCTACTTATGCATGATACATTTTCGATACATTTACTTATTGTTTTCGAAATTTAACTGCGGGGGTGTCATTACAATGACTTAGGTTAAATATACAAGCAACTCCGCCAAAATTTCCTTCGTTTTTCGAACTTTGCATGCTGTTTTCTAACATTTTACAGCCAGTTCATGTAAACATCTATATGGTGCTTTCAACTGGCTTTTATTAAATTTGTCGACTTTACCACTGCGAGTTTCTATATGACAACAACTTAGGTCATACATACTAATACATCAACCAACTTTGTAATAACTTTGCACAACTTTGCAATCACTTTGAACAACTTTGAGCGGTGTGTTAACAGCTTAAAACCCACTACGTGCCGACAGCATCTACAACTTGTTCTTGAAAATTAGAAGGAATGTGAAAACTTTTTTTCAATTAAAATAGTTACAAAAATTCCACGATTTTACACTATAAATGATTGGCATCACAGACAGGAAGAATACAGGAACGTATCCTTATATTTTTACTACTTCTGTGATGAAAAAAAAATCAACGACTAGTTTACTCATGGAGTCTCCCATGCGAGTACTAACCATGCCCGATCGCGCTTTACTTTTAAACATGTGTCGGTCACCTAACCACACAGCTGCATTGTTTATTTGAAAGCAAGCTGAATTGGCGGGTATTTCATGTTTTTGAATGTTTGAAATCGTTATCGCTGGCACAAAGTACCTTCTATAATTGACCTATGACCTCTACATACTTGGAGTAACACGACGGTAATTAACAGCAATTCACGAAATATTCATTCACATTTTCGAACTTTTAACTATGGTACTTTTTAATATGATATCTCAGGTAACAATCCCGATTAAAACAAGCAACTTTGCAATGGCTTTTCACAACTTTGTAAGCAGTTTGTTGTCGAATTTACGGTTGGCTGTTGCGTTAATCTACTTATGCATGATACATTTTCGATACATTTACTTATTGTTTTCGAAATTGAACTGCGGGGGTGTCATTACAATGACTTAGGTTAAATATACAAGCAACTCCGCCAAAATTTCCTTCGTTTTTCGAACTTTGCATGCTGTTTTCTAACATTTTACAGCCAGTTCATGTAAACATCTATATGGTGCTTTCAACTGGCTTTTATTAAATTTGTCGACTTTACCACTGCGAGTTTCTATATGTCAACAACTTAGGTCATACATACTAATACATCAACCAACTTTGTAATAACTTTGCACAACTTTGCAATCACTTTGAACAACTTTGAGCGGTGTGTTAACAGCTTAAAACCCACTACGTGCCGACAGCATCTACAACTTGTTCTTGAAAATTAGAAGGAATGTGAAAACTTTTTTTCAATTAAAATAGTTACAAAAATTCCACGATTTTCCACTATAAATGATTGGCATCACAGACAGGAAGAATACAGGAACGTATCCTTATATTTTTACTACTTCTGTGATGAAAAAAAAATCAACGACTCGTTTACTCAGGGAGTCTCCCATGCGAGTACTAACCATGCCCGATCGCGCTTTACTTTAAACATGTGTTGGTCACCTAACCACACAGGTGCATTATTTATTTGAAAGTAATCTGAATTGGCGGGTATTTCATGTTTTTGAATGTTTGAAATCGTTATCGCTGGCACAAAGTAACTTCTATAATTGACCTATGACCTCTACATACTTGGAGTTACACGACGGTAATTAACAGCAATTCACGAAATATTCATTCACATTTTCGAACTTTTAACTATGGTACTTTTTAATATGATATCTCAGGTAACAATCCCGATTAAAACAAGCAACTTTGCAATGGCTTTTCACAACTTTGTAAGCAGTTTGTTGTCGAATTTACGGTTGGCTGTTGCGTTAATCTACTTATGCATGATACATTTTCGATACATTTACTTATTGTTTTCGAAATTTAACTGCGGGGGTGTCATTACAATGACTTAGGTTAAATATACAAGCAACTCCGCCAAAATTTCCTTCGTTTTTCGAACTTTGCATGCTGTTTTCTAACATTTTACAGCCAGTTCATGTAAACATCTATATGGTGCTTTCAACTGGCTTTTATTAAATTTGTCGACTTTACCACTGCGAGTTTCTATATGACAACAACTTAGGTCATACATACTAATACATCAACCAACTTTGTAATAACTTTGCACAACTTTGCAATCACTTTGAACAACTTTGAGCGGTGTGTTAACAGCTTAAAACCCACTACGTGCCGACAGCATCTACAACTTGTTCTTGAAAATTAGAAGGAATGTGAAAACTTTTTTTCAATTAAAATAGTTACAAAAATTCCACGATTTTACACTATAAATGATTGGCATCACAGACAGGAAGAATACAGGAACGTATCCTTATATTTTTACTACTTCTGTGATGAAAAAAAAATCAACGACTAGTTTACTCATGGAGTCTCCCATGCGAGTACTAACCATGCCCGATCGCGCTTTACTTTTAAACATGTGTCGGTCACCTAACCACACAGCTGCATTGTTTATTTGAAAGCAAGCTGAATTGGCGGGTATTTCATGTTTTTGAATGTTTGAAATCGTTATCGCTGGCACAAAGTACCTTCTATAATTGACCTATGACCTCTACATACTTGGAGTAACACGACGGTAATTAACAGCAATTCACGAAATATTCATTCACATTTTCGAACTTTTAACTATGGTACTTTTTAATATGATATCTCAGGTAACAATCCCGATTAAAACAAGCAACTTTGCAATGGCTTTTCACAACTTTGTAAGCAGTTTGTTGTCGAATTTACGGTTGGCTGTTGCGTTAATCTACTTATGCATGATACATTTTCGATACATTTACTTATTGTTTTCGAAATTGAACTGCGGGGGTGTCATTACAATGACTTAGGTTAAATATACAAGCAACTCCGCCAAAATTTCCTTCGTTTTTCGAACTTTGCATGCTGTTTTCTAACATTTTACAGCCAGTTCATGTAAACATCTATATGGTGCTTTCAACTGGCTTTTATTAAATTTGTCGACTTTACCACTGCGAGTTTCTATATGTCAACAACTTAGGTCATACATACTAATACATCAACCAACTTTGTAATAACTTTGCACAACTTTGCAATCACTTTGAACAACATTGAGCGGTGTGTTAACAGCTTAAAACCCACTACGTGCCGACAGCATCTACAACTTGTTCTTGAAAATTAGAAGGAATGTGAAAACTTTTTTTCAATTAAAATAGTTACAAAAATTCCACGATTTTCCACTATAAATGATTGGCATCACAGACAGGAAGAATACAGGAACGTATCCTTATATTTTTACTACTTCTGTGATGAAAAAAAAATCAACGACTAGTTTACTCAGGGAGTCTCCCATACGAGTACTAACCATGCCCGATCGCGCTTTACTTTTAAACATGTGTCGGTCACCTAACCTCACAGCTGCATTGTTTATTTGAAAGTATGCTGAATTGGCGGGTATTTCATGTTTTTGAATGTTTGAAATCGTTATCGCTGGCACAAAGTACCTTCTATAATTGACCTATGACCTCTACATACTTGGAGTAACACGACGGTAATTAACAGCAATTCACGAAATATTCATTCACATTTTCGAACTTTTAACTATGGTACTTTTTAATATGATATCTCAGGTAACAATCCCGATTAAAACAAGCAACTTTGCAATGGCTTTTCACAACTTTGTAAGCAGTTTGTTGTCGAATTTACGGTTGGCTGTTGCGTTAATCTACTTATGCATGATACATTTTCGATACATTTACTTATTGTTTTCGAAATTTAACTGCGGGGGTGTCATTACAATGACTTAGGTTAAATATACAAGCAACTCCGCCAAAATTTCCTTCGTTTTTCGAACTTTGCATGCTGTTTTCTAACATTTTACAGCCAGTTCATGTAAACATCTATATGGTGCTTTCAACTGGCTTTTATTAAATTTGTCGACTTTACCACTGCGAGTTTCTATATGTCAACAACTTAGGTCATACATACTAATACATCAACCAACTTTGTAATAACTTTGCACAACTTTGCAATCACTTTGAACAACTTTGAGCGGTGTGTTAACAGCTTAAAACCCACTACGTGCCGACAGCATCTACAACTTGTTCTTGAAAATTAGAAGGAATGTGAAAACTTTTTTTCAATTAAAATAGTTACAAAAATTCCACGATTTTACACTATAAATGATTGGCATCACAGACAGGAAGAATACAGGAACGTATCCTTATATTTTTACTACTTCTGTGATGAAAAAAAAATCAACGACTAGTTTACTCATGGAGTCTCCCATGCGAGTACTAACCATGCCCGATCGCGCTTTACTTTTAAACATGTGTCGGTCACCTAACCACACAGCTGCATTGTTTATTTGAAAGTAAGCTGAATTGGCGGGTATTTCATGTTTTTGAATGTTTGAAATCGTTATCGCTGGCACAAAGTACCTTCTATAATTGACCTATGACCTCTACATACTTGGAGTAACACGACGGTAATTAACAGCAATTCACGAAATATTCATTCACATTTTCGAACTTTTAACTATGGTACTTTTTAATATGATATCTCAGGTAACAATCCCGATTAAAACAAGCAACTTTGCAATGGCTTTTCACAACTTTGTAAGCAGTTTGTTGTCGAATTTACGGTTGGCTGTTGCGTTAATCTACTTATGCATGATACATTTTCGATACATTTACTTATTGTTTTCGAAATTTAACTGCGGGGGTGTCATTACAATGACTTAGGTTAAATATACAAGCAACTCCGCCAAAATTTCCTTCGTTTTTCGAACTTTGCATGCTGTTTTCTAACATTTTACAGCCAGTTCATGTAAACATCTATATGGTGCTTTCAACTGGCTTTTATTAAATTTGTCGACTTTACCACTGCGAGTTTCTATATGTCAACAACTTAGGTCATACATACTAATACATCAACCAACTTTGTAATAACTTTGCACAACTTTGCAATCACTTTGAACAACTTTGAGCGGTGTGTTAACAGCTTAAAACCCACTACGTGCCGACAGCATCTACAACTTGTTCTTGAAAATTAGAAGGAATGTGAAAACTTTTTTTCAATTAAAATAGTTACAAAAATTCCACGATTTTACACTATAAATGATTGGCATCACAGACAGGAAGAATACAGGAACGTATCCTTATATTTTTACTACTTCTGTGATGAAAAAAAAATCAACGACTAGTTTACTCATGGAGTCTCCCATGCGAGTACTAACCATGCCCGATCGCGCTTTACTTTTAAACATGTGTCGGTCACCTAACCACACAGCTGCATTGTTTATTTGAAAGTAAGCTGAATTGGCGGGTATTTCATGTTTTTGAATGTTTGAAATCGTTATCGCTGGCACAAAGTACCTTCTATAATTGACCTATGACCTCTACATACTTGGAGTAACACGACGGTAATTAACAGCAATTCACGAAATATTCATTCACATTTTCGAACTTTTAACTATGGTACTTTTTAATATGATATCTCAGGTAACAATCCCGATTAAAACAAGCAACTTTGCAATGGCTTTTCACAACTTTGTAAGCAGTTTGTTGTCGAATTTACGGTTGGCTGTTGCGTTAATCTACTTATGCATGATACATTTTCGATACATTTACTTATTGTTTTCGAAATTTAACTGCGGGGGTGTCATTACAATGACTTAGGTTAAATATACAAGCAACTCCGCCAAAATTTCCTTCGTTTTTCGAACTTTGCATGCTGTTTTCTATCATTTTACAGCCAGTTCATGTAAACATCTATATGGTGCTTTCAACTGGCTTTTATTAAACTTGTCGACTTTACCACTGCGAGTTTCTATATGTCAACAACTTAGGGCATACATACTAATACATCAACCAACTTTGTAATAACTTTGCACAACTTTGCAATCACTTTGAACAACTTTGAGCGGTGTGTTAACAGCTTAAAACCCACTACGTGCCGACAGCATCTACAACTTGTTCTTGAAAATTAGAAGGAATGTGAAAACTTTTTTTCAATTAAAATAGTTACAAAAATTCCACGATTTTCCACTATAAATGATTGGCATCACAGACAGGAAGAATACAGGAACGTATCCTTATATTTTTACTACTTCTGTGATGAAAAAAAAATCAACGACTCGTTTACTCAGGGAGTCTCCCATGCGAGTACTAACCATGCCCGATCGCGCTTTACTTTAAACATGTGTTGGTCACCTAACCACACAGCTGCATTATTTATTTGAAAGTAAGCTGAATTGGCGGGTATTTCATGTTTTTGAATGTTTGAAATCGTTATCGCTGGCACAAAGTAACTTCTATAATTGACCTATGACCTCTACATACTTGGAGTTACACGACGGTAATTAACAGCAATTCACGAAATATTCATTCACATTTTCGAACTTTTAACTATGGTACTTTTTAATATGATATCTCAGGTAACAATCCCGATTAAAACAAGCAACTTTGCAATGGCTTTTCACAACTTTGTAAGCAGTTTGTTGTCGAATTTACGGTTGGCTGTTGCGTTAATCTACTTATGCATGATACATTTTCGATACATTTACTTATTGTTTTCGAAATTTAACTGCGGGGGTGTCATTACAATGACTTAGGTTAAATATACAAGCAACTCCGCCAAAATTTCCTTCGTTTTTCGAACTTTGCATGCTGTTTTCTAACATTTTACAGCCAGTTCATGTAAACATCTATATGGTGCTTTCAACTGGCTTTTATTAAATTTGTCGACTTTACCACTGCGAGTTTCTATATGTCAACAACTTAGGTCATACATACTAATACATCAACCAACTTTGTAATAACTTTGCACAACTTTGCAATCACTTTGAACAACATTGAGCGGTGTGTTAACAGCTTAAAACCCACTACGTGCCGACAGCATCTACAACTTGTTCTTGAAAATTAGAAGGAATGTGAAAACTTTTTTTCAATTAAAATAGTTACAAAAATTCCACGATTTTCCACTATAAATGATTGGCATCACAGACAGGAAGAATACAGGAACGTATCCTTATATTTTTACTACTTCTGTGATGAAAAAAAAATCAACGACTAGTTTACTCAGGGAGTCTCCCATACGAGTACTAACCATGCCCGATCGCGCTTTACTTTTAAACATGTGTCGGTCACCTAACCTCACAGCTGCATTGTTTATTTGAAAGTATGCTGAATTGGCGGGTATTTCATGTTTTTGAATGTTTGAAATCGTTATCGCTGGCACAAAGTACCTTCTATAATTGACCTATGACCTCTACATACTTGGAGTAACACGACGGTAATTAACAGCAATTCACGAAATATTCATTCACATTTTCGAACTTTTAACTATGGTACTTTTTAATATGATATCTCAGGTAACAATCCCGATTAAAACAAGCAACTTTGCAATGGCTTTTCACAACTTTGTAAGCAGTTTGTTGTCGAATTTACGGTTGGCTGTTGCGTTAATCTACTTATGCATGATACATTTTCGATACATTTACTTATTGTTTTCGAAATTTAACTGCGGGGGTGTCATTACAATGACTTAGGTTAAATATACAAGCAACTCCGCCAAAATTTCCTTCGTTTTTCGAACTTTGCATGCTGTTTTCTAACATTTTACAGCCAGTTCATGTAAACATCTATATGGTGCTTTCAACTGGCTTTTATTAAATTTGTCGACTTTACCACTGCGAGTTTCTATATGTCAACAACTTAGGTCATACATACTAATACATCAACCAACTTTGTAATAACTTTGCACAACTTTGCAATCACTTTGAACAACTTTGAGCGGTGTGTTAACAGCTTAAAACCCACTACGTGCCGACAGCATCTACAACTTGTTCTTGAAAATTAGAAGGAATGTGAAAACTTTTTTTCAATTAAAATAGTTACAAAAATTCCACGATTTTACACTATAAATGATTGGCATCACAGACAGGAAGAATACAGGAACGTATCCTTATATTTTTACTACTTCTGTGATGAAAAAAAAATCAACGACTAGTTTACTCATGGAGTCTCCCATGCGAGTACTAACCATGCCCGATCGCGCTTTACTTTTAAACATGTGTCGGTCACCTAACCACACAGCTGCATTGTTTATTTGAAAGTAAGCTGAATTGGCGGGTATTTCATGTTTTTGAATGTTTGAAATCGTTATCGCTGGCACAAAGTACCTTCTATAATTGACCTATGACCTCTACATACTTGGAGTAACACGACGGTAATTAACAGCAATTCACGAAATATTCATTCACATTTTCGAACTTTTAACTATGGTACTTTTTAATATGATATCTCAGGTAACAATCCCGATTAAAACAAGCAACTTTGCAATGGCTTTTCACAACTTTGTAAGCAGTTTGTTGTCGAATTTACGGTTGGCTGTTGCGTTAATCTACTTATGCATGATACATTTTCGATACATTTACTTATTGTTTTCGAAATTTAACTGCGGGGGTGTCATTACAATGACTTAGGTTAAATATACAAGCAACTCCGCCAAAATTTCCTTCGTTTTTCGAACTTTGCATGCTGTTTTCTAACATTTTACAGCCAGTTCATGTAAACATCTATATGGTGCTTTCAACTGGCTTTTATTAAATTTGTCGACTTTACCACTGCGAGTTTCTATATGTCAACAACTTAGGTCATACATACTAATACATCAACCAACTTTGTAATAACTTTGCACAACTTTGCAATCACTTTGAACAACTTTGAGCGGTGTGTTAACAGCTTAAAACCCACTACGTGCCGACAGCATCTACAACTTGTTCTTGAAAATTAGAAGGAATGTGAAAACTTTTTTTCAATTAAAATAGTTACAAAAATTCCACGATTTTACACTATAAATGATTGGCATCACAGACAGGAAGAATACAGGAACGTATCCTTATATTTTTACTACTTCTGTGATGAAAAAAAAATCAACGACTAGTTTACTCATGGAGTCTCCCATGCGAGTACTAACCATGCCCGATCGCGCTTTACTTTTAAACATGTGTCGGTCACCTAACCACACAGCTGCATTGTTTATTTGAAAGTAAGCTGAATTGGCGGGTATTTCATGTTTTTGAATGTTTGAAATCGTTATCGCTGGCACAAAGTACCTTCTATAATTGACCTATGACCTCTACATACTTGGAGTAACACGACGGTAATTAACAGCAATTCACGAAATATTCATTCACATTTTCGAACTTTTAACTATGGTACTTTTTAATATGATATCTCAGGTAACAATCCCGATTAAAACAAGCAACTTTGCAATGGCTTTTCACAACTTTGTAAGCAGTTTGTTGTCGAATTTACGGTTGGCTGTTGCGTTAATCTACTTATGCATGATACATTTTCGATACATTTACTTATTGTTTTCGAAATTTAACTGCGGGGGTGTCATTACAATGACTTAGGTTAAATATACAAGCAACTCCGCCAAAATTTCCTTCGTTTTTCGAACTTTGCATGCTGTTTTCTATCATTTTACAGCCAGTTCATGTAAACATCTATATGGTGCTTTCAACTGGCTTTTATTAAACTTGTCGACTTTACCACTGCGAGTTTCTATATGTCAACAACTTAGGGCATACATACTAATACATCAACCAACTTTGTAATAACTTTGCACAACTTTGCAATCACTTTGAACAACTTTGAGCGGTGTGTTAACAGCTTAAAACCCACTACGTGCCGACAGCATCTACAACTTGTTCTTGAAAATTAGAAGGAATGTGAAAACTTTTTTTCAATTAAAATAGTTACAAAAATTCCACGATTTTCCACTATAAATGATTGGCATCACAGACAGGAAGAATACAGGAACGTATCCTTATATTTTTACTACTTCTGTGATGAAAAAAAAATCAACGACTCGTTTACTCAGGGAGTCTCCCATGCGAGTACTAACCATGCCCGATCGCGCTTTACTTTAAACATGTGTTGGTCACCTAACCACACAGCTGCATTATTTATTTGAAAGTAAGCTGAATTGGCGGGTATTTCATGTTTTTGAATGTTTGAAATCGTTATCGCTGGCACAAAGTAACTTCTATAATTGACCTATGACCTCTACATACTTGGAGTTACACGACGGTAATTAACAGCAATTCACGAAATATTCATTCACATTTTCGAACTTTTAACTATGGTACTTTTTAATATGATATCTCAGGTAACAATCCCGATTAAAACAAGCAACTTTGCAATGGCTTTTCACAACTTTGTAAGCAGTTTGTTGTCGAATTTACGGTTGGCTGTTGCGTTAATCTACTTATGCATGATACATTTTCGATACATTTACTTATTGTTTTCGAAATTTAACTGCGGGGGTGTCATTACAATGACTTAGGTTAAATATACAAGCAACTCCGCCAAAATTTCCTTCGTTTTTCGAACTTTGCATGCTGTTTTCTAACATTTTACAGCCAGTTCATGTAAACATCTATATGGTGCTTTCAACTGGCTTTTATTAAATTTGTCGACTTTACCACTGCGAGTTTCTATATGTCAACAACTTAGGTCATACATACTAATACATCAACCAACTTTGTAATAACTTTGCACAACTTTGCAATCACTTTGAACAACTTTGAGCGGTGTGTTAACAGCTTAAAACCCACTACGTGCCGACAGCATCTACAACTTGTTCTTGAAAATTAGAAGGAATGTGAAAACTTTTTTTCAATTAAAATAGTTACAAAAATTCCACGATTTTACACTATAAATGATTGGCATCACAGACAGGAAGAATACAGGAACGTATCCTTATATTTTTACTACTTCTGTGATGAAAAAAAAATCAACGACTAGTTTACTCATGGAGTCTCCCATGCGAGTACTAACCATGCCCGATCGCGCTTTACTTTTAAACATGTGTCGGTCACCTAACCACACAGCTGCATTGTTTATTTGAAAGTAAGCTGAATTGGCGGGTATTTCATGTTTTTGAATGTTTGAAATCGTTATCGCTGGCACAAAGTACCTTCTATAATTGACCTATGACCTCTACATACTTGGAGTAACACGACGGTAATTAACAGCAATTCACGAAATATTCATTCACATTTTCGAACTTTTAACTATGGTACTTTTTAATATGATATCTCAGGTAACAATCCCGATTAAAACAAGCAACTTTGCAATGGCTTTTCACAACTTTGTAAGCAGTTTGTTGTCGAATTTACGGTTGGCTGTTGCGTTAATCTACTTATGCATGATACATTTTCGATACATTTACTTATTGTTTTCGAAATTTAACTGCGGGGGTGTCATTACAATGACTTAGGTTAAATATACAAGCAACTCCGCCAAAATTTCCTTCGTTTTTCGAACTTTGCATGCTGTTTTCTAACATTTTACAGCCAGTTCATGTAAACATCTATATGGTGCTTTCAACTGGCTTTTATTAAATTTGTCGACTTTACCACTGCGAGTTTCTATATGTCAACAACTTAGGTCATACATACTAATACATCAACCAACTTTGTAATAACTTTGCACAACTTTGCAATCACTTTGAACAACTTTGAGCGGTGTGTTAACAGCTTAAAACCCACTACGTGCCGACAGCATCTACAACTTGTTCTTGAAAATTAGAAGGAATGTGAAAACTTTTTTTCAATTAAAATAGTTACAAAAATTCCACGATTTTACACTATAAATGATTGGCATCACAGACAGGAAGAATACAGGAACGTATCCTTATATTTTTACTACTTCTGTGATGAAAAAAAAATCAACGACTAGTTTACTCATGGAGTCTCCCATGCGAGTACTAACCATGCCCGATCGCGCTTTACTTTTAAACATGTGTCGGTCACCTAACCACACAGCTGCATTGTTTATTTGAAAGTAAGCTGAATTGGCGGGTATTTCATGTTTTTGAATGTTTGAAATCGTTATCGCTGGCACAAAGTACCTTCTATAATTGACCTATGACCTCTACATACTTGGAGTAACACGACGGTAATTAACAGCAATTCACGAAATATTCATTCACATTTTCGAACTTTTAACTATGGTACTTTTTAATATGATATCTCAGGTAACAATCCCGATTAAAACAAGCAACTTTGCAATGGCTTTTCACAACTTTGTAAGCAGTTTGTTGTCGAATTTACGGTTGGCTGTTGCGTTAATCTACTTATGCATGATACATTTTCGATACATTTACTTATTGTTTTCGAAATTTAACTGCGGGGGTGTCATTACAATGACTTAGGTTAAATATACAAGCAACTCCGCCAAAATTTCCTTCGTTTTTCGAACTTTGCATGCTGTTTTCTATCATTTTACAGCCAGTTCATGTAAACATCTATATGGTGCTTTCAACTGGCTTTTATTAAACTTGTCGACTTTACCACTGCGAGTTTCTATATGTCAACAACTTAGGGCATACATACTAATACATCAACCAACTTTGTAATAACTTTGCACAACTTTGCAATCACTTTGAACAACTTTGAGCGGTGTGTTAACAGCTTAAAACCCACTACGTGCCGACAGCATCTACAACTTGTTCTTGAAAATTAGAAGGAATGTGAAAACTTTTTTTCAATTAAAATAGTTACAAAAATTCCACGATTTTCCACTATAAATGATTGGCATCACAGACAGGAAGAATACAGGAACGTATCCTTATATTTTTACTACTTCTGTGATGAAAAAAAAATCAACGACTCGTTTACTCAGGGAGTCTCCCATGCGAGTACTAACCATGCCCGATCGCGCTTTACTTTAAACATGTGTTGGTCACCTAACCACACAGCTGCATTATTTATTTGAAAGTAAGCTGAATTGGCGGGTATTTCATGTTTTTGAATGTTTGAAATCGTTATCGCTGGCACAAAGTAACTTCTATAATTGACCTATGACCTCTACATACTTGGAGTTACACGACGGTAATTAACAGCAATTCACGAAATATTCATTCACATTTTCGAACTTTTAACTATGGTACTTTTTAATATGATATCTCAGGTAACAATCCCGATTAAAACAAGCAACTTTGCAATGGCTTTTCACAACTTTGTAAGCAGTTTGTTGTCGAATTTACGGTTGGCTGTTGCGTTAATCTACTTATGCATGATACATTTTCGATACATTTACTTATTGTTTTCGAAATTTAACTGCGGGGGTGTCATTACAATGACTTAGGTTAAATATACAAGCAACTCCGCCAAAATTTCCTTCGTTTTTCGAACTTTGCATGCTGTTTTCTAACATTTTACAGCCAGTTCATGTAAACATCTATATGGTGCTTTCAACTGGCTTTTATTAAATTTGTCGACTTTACCACTGCGAGTTTCTATATGTCAACAACTTAGGTCATACATACTAATACATCAACCAACTTTGTAATAACTTTGCACAACTTTGCAATCACTTTGAACAACATTGAGCGGTGTGTTAACAGCTTAAAACCCACTACGTGCCGACAGCATCTACAACTTGTTCTTGAAAATTAGAAGGAATGTGAAAACTTTTTTTCAATTAAAATAGTTACAAAAATTCCACGATTTTCCACTATAAATGATTGGCATCACAGACAGGAAGAATACAGGAACGTATCCTTATATTTTTACTACTTCTGTGATGAAAAAAAAATCAACGACTAGTTTACTCAGGGAGTCTCCCATACGAGTACTAACCATGCCCGATCGCGCTTTACTTTTAAACATGTGTCGGTCACCTAACCTCACAGCTGCATTGTTTATTTGAAAGTATGCTGAATTGGCGGGTATTTCATGTTTTTGAATGTTTGAAATCGTTATCGCTGGCACAAAGTACCTTCTATAATTGACCTATGACCTCTACATACTTGGAGTAACACGACGGTAATTAACAGCAATTCACGAAATATTCATTCACATTTTCGAACTTTTAACTATGGTACTTTTTAATATGATATCTCATGTAACAATCCCGATTAAAACAAGCAACTTTGCAATGGCTTTTCACAACTTTGTAAGCAGTTTGTTGTCGAATTTACGGTTGGCTGTTGCGTTAATCTACTTATGCATGATACATTTTCGATACATTTACTTATTGTTTTCGAAATTTAACTGCGGGGTGTCATTACAATGACTTAGGTTAAATATACAAGCAACTCCGCCAAAATTTCCTTCGTTTTTCGAACTTTGCATGCTGTTTTCTAACATTTTACAGCCAGTTCATGTAAACATCTATATGGTGCTTTCAACTGGCTTTTATTAAATTTGTCGACTTTACCACTGCGAGTTTCTATATGTCAACAACTTAGGTCATACATACTAATACATCAACCAACTTTGTAATAACTTTGCACAACTTTGCAATCACTTTGAACAACTTTGAGCGGTGTGTTAACAGCTTAAAACCCACTACGTGCCGACAGCATCTACAACTTGTTCTTGAAAATTAGAAGGAATGTGAAATCTTTTTTTCAATTAAAATAGTTACAAAAATTCCACGATTTTACACTATAAATGATTGGCATCACAGACAGGAAGAATACAGGAACGTATCCTTATATTTTTACTACTTCTGTGATGAAAAAAAAATCAACGACTAGTTTACTCATGGAGTCTCCCATGCGAGTACTAACCATGCCCGATCGCGCTTTACTTTTAAACATGTGTCGGTCACCTAACCACACAGCTGCATTGTTTATTTGAAAGTAAGCTGAATTGGCGGGTATTTCATGTTTTTGAATGTTTGAAATCGTTATCGCTGGCACAAAGTACCTTCTATAATTGACCTATGACCTCTACATACTTGGAGTAACACGACGGTAATTAACAGCAATTCACGAAATATTCATTCACATTTTCGAACTTTTAACTATGGTACTTTTTAATATGATATCTCAGGTAACAATCCCGATTAAAACAAGCAACTTTGCAATGGCTTTTCACAACTTTGTAAGCAGTTTGTTGTCGAATTTACGGTTGGCTGTTGCGTTAATCTACTTATGCATGATACATTTTCGATACATTTACTTATTGTTTTCGAAATTTAACTGCGGGGGTGTCATTACAATGACTTAGGTTAAATATACAAGCAACTCCGCCAAAATTTCCTTCGTTTTTCGAACTTTGCATGCTGTTTTCTATCATTTTACAGCCAGTTCATGTAAACATCTATATGGTGCTTTCAACTGGCTTTTATTAAACTTGTCGACTTTACCACTGCGAGTTTCTATATGTCAACAACTTAGGGCATACATACTAATACATCAACCAACTTTGTAATAACTTTGCACAACTTTGCAATCACTTTGAACAACTTTGAGCGGTGTGTTAACAGCTTAAAACCCACTACGTGCCGACATCATCTACAACTTGTTCTTGAAAATTAGAAGGAATGTGAAAACTTTTTTTCAATTAAAATAGTTACAAAAATTCCACGATTGTCCACTATAAATGATTGGCATCACAGACAGGAAGAATACAGGAACGTATCCTTATATTTTTACTACTTCTGTGATGAAAAAAAAATCAACGACTAGTTTACTCAGGGAGTCTCCCATACGAGTACTAACCATGCCCGATCGCGCTTTACTTTTAAACATGTGTCGGTCACCTAACCTCACAGCTGCATTGTTTATTTGAAAGTAAGCTGAATTGGCGGGTATTTCATGTTTTTGAATGTTTGAAATCGTTATCGCTGGCACAAAGTACCTTCTATAATTGACCTATGACCTCTACATACTTGGAGTAACACGACGGTAATTAACAGCAATTCACGAAATATTCATTCACATTTTCGAACTTTTAACTATGGTACTTTTTAATATGATATCTCAGGTAACAATCCCGATTAAAACAAGCAACTTTGCAATGGCTTTTCACAACTTTGTAAGCAGTTTGTTGTCGAATTTACGGTTGGCTGTTGCGTTAATCTACTTATGCATGATACATTTTCGATACATTTACTTATTGTTTTCGAAATTTAACTGCGGGGGTGTCATTACAATGACTTAGGTTAAATATACAAGCAACTCTGCCAAAATTTCCTTCGTTTTTCGAACTTTGCATGCTGTTTTCTATCATTTTACAGCCAGTTCATGTAAACATCTATATGGTGCTTTCAACTGGCTTTTATTAAACTTGTCGACTTTACCACTGCGAGTTTCTATATGTCAACAACTTAGGGCATACATACTAATACATCAACCAACTTTGTAATAACTTTGCACAACTTTGCAATCACTTTGAACAACTTTGAGCGGTGTGTTAACAGCTTAAAACCCACTACGTGCCGACATCATCTACAACTTGTTCTTGAAAATTAGAAGGAATGTGAAAACTTTTTTTCAATTAAAATAGTTACAAAAATTCCACGATTGTCCACTATAAATGATTGGCATCACAGACAGGAAGAATACAGGAACGTATCCTTATATTTTTACTACTTCTGTGATGAAAAAAAAATCAACGACTAGTTTACTCAGGGAGTCTCCCATACGAGTACTAACCATGCCCGATCGCGCTTTACTTTTAAACATGTGTCGGTCACCTAACCTCACAGCTGCATTGTTTATTTGAAAGTAAGCTGAATTGGCGGGTATTTCATGTTTTTGAATGTTTGAAATCGTTATCGCTGGCACAAAGTACCTTCTATAATTGACCTATGACCTCTACATACTTGGAGTAACACGACGGTAATTAACAGCAATTCACGAAATATTCATTCACATTTTCGAACTTTTAACTATGGTACTTTTTAATATGATATCTCAGGTAACAATCCCGATTAAAACAAGCAACTTTGCAATGGCTTTTCACAACTTTGTAAGCAGTTTGTTGTCGAATTTACGGTTGGCTGTTGCGTTAATCTACTTATGCATGATACATTTTCGATACATTTACTTATTGTTTTCGAAATTTAACTGCGGGGGTGTCATTACAATGACTTAGGTTAAATATACAAGCAACTCCGCCAAAATTTCCTTCGTTTTTCGAACTTTGCATGCTGTTTTCTAACATTTTACAGCCAGTTCATGTAAACATCTATATGGTGCTTTCAACTGGCTTTTATTAAATTTGTCGACTTTACCACTGCGAGTTTCTATATGTCAACAACTTAGGTCATACATACTAATACATCAACCAACTTTGTAATAACTTTGCACAACTTTGCAATCACTTTGAACAACATTGAGCGGTGTGTTAACAGCTTAAAACCCACTACGTGCCGACAGCATCTACAACTTGTTCTTGAAAATTAGAAGGAATGTGAAAACTTTTTTTCAATTAAAATAGTTACAAAAATTCCACGATTTTCCACTATAAATGATTGGCATCACAGACAGGAAGAATACAGGAACGTATCCTTATATTTTTACTACTTCTGTGATGAAAAAAAAATCAACGACTAGTTTACTCAGGGAGTCTCCCATACGAGTACTAACCATGCCCGATCGCGCTTTACTTTTAAACATGTGTCGGTCACCTAACCTCACAGCTGCATTGTTTATTTGAAAGTATGCTGAATTGGCGGGTATTTCATGTTTTTGAATGTTTGAAATCGTTATCGCTGGCACAAAGTACCTTCTATAATTGACCTATGACCTCTACATACTTGGAGTAACACGACGGTAATTAACAGCAATTCACGAAATATTCATTCACATTTTCGAACTTTTAACTATGGTACTTTTTAATATGATATCTCAGGTAACAATCCCGATTAAAACAAGCAACTTTGCAATGGCTTTTCACAACTTTGTAAGCAGTTTGTTGTCGAATTTACGGTTGGCTGTTGCGTTAATCTACTTATGCATGATACATTTTCGATACATTTACTTATTGTTTTCGAAATTTAACTGCGGGGGTGTCATTACAATGACTTAGGTTAAATATACAAGCAACTCCGCCAAAATTTCCTTCGTTTTTCGAACTTTGCATGCTGTTTTCTAACATTTTACAGCCAGTTCATGTAAACATCTATATGGTGCTTTCAACTGGCTTTTATTAAATTTGTCGACTTTACCACTGCGAGTTTCTATATGTCAACAACTTAGGTCATACATACTAATACATCAACCAACTTTGTAATAACTTTGCACAACTTTGCAATCACTTTGAACAACTTTGAGCGGTGTGTTAACAGCTTAAAACCCACTACGTGCCGACAGCATCTACAACTTGTTCTTGAAAATTAGAAGGAATGTGAAAACTTTTTTTCAATTAAAATAGTTACAAAAATTCCACGATTTTACACTATAAATGATTGGCATCACAGACAGGAAGAATACAGGAACGTATCCTTATATTTTTACTACTTCTGTGATGAAAAAAAAATCAACGACTAGTTTACTCATGGAGTCTCCCATGCGAGTACTAACCATGCCCGATCGCGCTTTACTTTTAAACATGTGTCGGTCACCTAACCACACAGCTGCATTGTTTATTTGAAAGTAAGCTGAATTGGCGGGTATTTCATGTTTTTGAATGTTTGAAATCGTTATCGCTGGCACAAAGTACCTTCTATAATTGACCTATGACCTCTACATACTTGGAGTAACACGACGGTAATTAACAGCAATTCACGAAATATTCATTCACATTTTCGAACTTTTAACTATGGTACTTTTTAATATGATATCTCAGGTAACAATCCCGATTAAAACAAGCAACTTTGCAATGGCTTTTCACAACTTTGTAAGCAGTTTGTTGTCGAATTTACGGTTGGCTGTTGCGTTAATCTACTTATGCATGATACATTTTCGATACATTTACTTATTGTTTTCGAAATTTAACTGCGGGGGTGTCATTACAATGACTTAGGTTAAATATACAAGCAACTCCGCCAAAATTTCCTTCGTTTTTCGAACTTTGCATGCTGTTTTCTATCATTTTACAGCCAGTTCATGTAAACATCTATATGGTGCTTTCAACTGGCTTTTATTAAACTTGTCGACTTTACCACTGCGAGTTTCTATATGTCAACAACTTAGGGCATACATACTAATACATCAACCAACTTTGTAATAACTTTGCACAACTTTGCAATCACTTTGAACAACTTTGAGCGGTGTGTTAACAGCTTAAAACCCACTACGTGCCGACATCATCTACAACTTGTTCTTGAAAATTAGAAGGAATGTGAAAACTTTTTTTCAATTAAAATAGTTACAAAAATTCCACGATTGTCCACTATAAATGATTGGCATCACAGACAGGAAGAATACAGGAACGTATCCTTATATTTTTACTACTTCTGTGATGAAAAAAAAATCAACGACTAGTTTACTCAGGGAGTCTCCCATACGAGTACTAACCATGCCCGATCGCGCTTTACTTTTAAACATGTGTCGGTCACCTAACCTCACAGCTGCATTGTTTATTTGAAAGTAAGCTGAATTGGCGGGTATTTCATGTTTTTGAATGTTTGAAATCGTTATCGCTGGCACAAAGTACCTTCTATAATTGACCTATGACCTCTACATACTTGGAGTAACACGACGGTAATTAACAGCAATTCACGAAATATTCATTCACATTTTCGAACTTTTAACTATGGTACTTTTTAATATGATATCTCAGGTAACAATCCCGATTAAAACAAGCAACTTTGCAATGGCTTTTCACAACTTTGTAAGCAGTTTGTTGTCGAATTTACGGTTGGCTGTTGCGTTAATCTACTTATGCATGATACATTTTCGATACATTTACTTATTGTTTTCGAAATTTAACTGCGGGGGTGTCATTACAATGACTTAGGTTAAATATACAAGCAACTCCGCCAAAATTTCCTTCGTTTTTCGAACTTTGCATGCTGTTTTCTATCATTTTACAGCCAGTTCATGTAAACATCTATATGGTGCTTTCAACTGGCTTTTATTAAACTTGTCGACTTTACCACTGCGAGTTTCTATATGTCAACAACTTAGGGCATACATACTAATACATCAACCAACTTTGTAATAACTTTGCACAACTTTGCAATCACTTTGAACAACTTTGAGCGGTGTGTTAACAGCTTAAAACCCACTACGTGCCGACATCATCTACAACTTGTTCTTGAAAATTAGAAGGAATGTGAAAACTTTTTTTCAATTAAAATAGTTACAAAAATTCCACGATTGTCCACTATAAATGATTGGCATCACAGACAGGAAGAATACAGGAACGTATCCTTATATTTTTACTACTTCTGTGATGAAAAAAAAATCAACGACTAGTTTACTCAGGGAGTCTCCCATACGAGTACTAACCATGCCCGATCGCGCTTTACTTTTAAACATGTGTCGGTCACCTAACCTCACAGCTGCATTGTTTATTTGAAAGTAAGCTGAATTGGCGGGTATTTCATGTTTTTGAATGTTTGAAATCGTTATCGCTGGCACAAAGTACCTTCTATAATTGACCTATGACCTCTACATACTTGGAGTAACACGACGGTAATTAACAGCAATTCACGAAATATTCATTCACATTTTCGAACTTTTAACTATGGTACTTTTTAATATGATATCTCAGGTAACAATCCCGATTAAAACAAGCAACTTTGCAATGGCTTTTCACAACTTTGTAAGCAGTTTGTTGTCGAATTTACGGTTGGCTGTTGCGTTAATCTACTTATGCATGATACATTTTCTATACATTTACTTATTGTTTTCGAAATTTAACTGCGGGGGTGTCATTACAATGACTTAGGTTAAATATACAAGCAACTCCGCCAAAATTTCCTTCGTTTTTCGAACTTTGCATGCTGTTTTCTAACATTTTACAGCCAGTTCATGTAAACATCTATATGGTGCTTTCAACTGGCTTTTATTAAATTTGTCGACTTTACCACTGCGAGTTTCTATATGTCAACAACTTAGGTCATACATACTAATACATCAACCAACTTTGTAATAACTTTGCACAACTTTGCAATCACTTTGAACAACTTTGAGCGGTGTGTTAACAGCTTAAAACCCACTACGTGCCGACAGCATCTACAACTTGTTCTTGAAAATTAGAAGGAATGTGAAAACTTTTTTTCAATTAAAATAGTTACAAAAATTCCACGATTTTACACTATAAATGATTGGCATCACAGACAGGAAGAATACAGGAACGTATCCTTATATTTTTACTACTTCTGTGATGAAAAAAAAATCAACGACTAGTTTACTCATGGAGTCTCCCATGCGAGTACTAACCATGCCCGATCACGCTTTACTTTTAAACATGTGTCGGTCACCTAACCACACAGCTGCATTGTTTATTTGAAAGTAAGCTGAATTGGCGGGTATTTCATGTTTTTGAATGTTTGAAATCGTTATCGCTGGCACAAAGTACCTTCTATAATTGACCTATGACCTCTACATACTTGGAGTAACACGACGGTAATTAACAGCAATTCACGAAATATTCATTCACATTTTCGAACTTTTAACTATGGTACTTTTTAATATGATATCTCAGGTAACAATCCCGATTAAAACAAGCAACTTTGCAATGGCTTTTCACAACTTTGTAAGCAGTTTGTTGTCGAATTTACGGTTGGCTGTTGCGTTAATCTACTTATGCATGATACATTTTCGATACATTTACTTATTGTTTTCGAAATTTAACTGCGGGGGTGTCATTACAATGACTTAGGTTAAATATACAAGCAACTCCGCCAAAATTTCCTTCGTTTTTCGAACTTTGCATGCTGTTTTCTATCATTTTACAGCCAGTTCATGTAAACATCTATATGGTGCTTTCAACTGGCTTTTATTAAACTTGTCGACTTTACCACTGCGAGTTTCTATATGTCAACAACTTAGGGCATACATACTAATACATCAACCAACTTTGTAATAACTTTGCACAACTTTGCAATCACTTTGAACAACTTTGAGCGGTGTGTTAACAGCTTAAAACCCACTACGTGCCGACAGCATCTACAACTTGTTCTTGAAAATTAGAAGGAATGTGAAAACTTTTTTTCAATTAAAATAGTTACAAAAATTCCACGATTTTCCACTATAAATGATTGGCATCACAGACAGGAAGAATACAGGAACGTATCCTTATATTTTTACTACTTCTGTGATGAAAAAAAAATCAACGACTCGTTTACTCAGGGAGTCTCCCATGCGAGTACTAACCATGCCCGATCGCGCTTTACTTTAAACATGTGTTGGTCACCTAACCACACAGCTGCATTATTTATTTGAAAGTAAGCTGAATTGGCGGGTATTTCATGTTTTTGAATGTTTGAAATCGTTATCGCTGGCACAAAGTAACTTCTATAATTGACCTATGACCTCTACATACTTGGAGTTACACGACGGTAATTAACAGCAATTCACGAAATATTCATTCACATTTTCGAACTTTTAACTATGGTACTTTTTAATATGATATCTCAGGTAACAATCCCGATTAAAACAAGCAACTTTGCAATGGCTTTTCACAACTTTGTAAGCAGTTTGTTGTCGAATTTACGGTTGGCTGTTGCGTTAATCTACTTATGCATGATACATTTTCGATACATTTACTTATTGTTTTCGAAATTTAACTGCGGGGGTGTCATTACAATGACTTAGGTTAAATATACAAGCAACTCCGCCAAAATTTCCTTCGTTTTTCGAACTTTGCATGCTGTTTTCTAACATTTTACAGCCAGTTCATGTAAACATCTATATGGTGCTTTCAACTGGCTTTTATTAAATTTGTCGACTTTACCACTGCGAGTTTCTATATGTCAACAACTTAGGTCATACATACTAATACATCAACCAACTTTGTAATAACTTTGCACAACTTTGCAATCACTTTGAACAACTTTGAGCGGTGTGTTAACAGCTTAAAACCCACTACGTGCCGACAGCATCTACAACTTGTTCTTGAAAATTAGAAGGAATGTGAAAACTTTTTTTCAATTAAAATAGTTACAAAAATTCCACGATTTTACACTATAAATGATTGGCATCACAGACAGGAAGAATACAGGAACGTATCCTTATATTTTTACTACTTCTGTGATGAAAAAAAAATCAACGACTAGTTTACTCATGGAGTCTCCCATGCGAGTACTAACCATGCCCGATCGCGCTTTACTTTTAAACATGTGTCGGTCACCTAACCACACAGCTGCATTGTTTATTTGAAAGTAAGCTGAATTGGCGGGTATTTCATGTTTTTGAATGTTTGAAATCGTTATCGCTGGCACAAAGTACCTTCTATAATTGACCTATGACCTCTACATACTTGGAGTAACACGACGGTAATTAACAGCAATTCACGAAATATTCATTCACATTTTCGAACTTTTAACTATGGTACTTTTTAATATGATATCTCAGGTAACAATCCCGATTAAAACAAGCAACTTTGCAATGGCTTTTCACAACTTTATAAGCAGTTTGTTGTCGAATTTACGGTTGGCTGTTGCGTTAATCTACTTATGCATGATACATTTTCGATACATTTACTTATTGTTTTCGAAATTTAACTGCGGGGGTGTCATTACAATGACTTAGGTTAAATATACAAGCAACTCCGCCAAAATTTCCTTCGTTTTTCGAACTTTGCATGCTGTTTTCTATCATTTTACAGCCAGTTCATGTAAACATCTATATGGTGCTTTCAACTGGCTTTTATTAAATTTGTCGACTTTACCACTGCGAGTTTCTATATGTCAACAACTTAGGTCATACATACTAATACATCAACCAACTTTGTAATAACTTTGCACAACTTTGCAATCACTTTGAACAACTTTGAGCGGTGTGTTAACAGCTTAAAACCCACTACGTGCCGACAGCATCTACAACTTGTTCTTGAAAATTAGAAGGAATGTGAAAACTTTTTTTCAATTAAAATAGTTACAAAAATTCCACGATTTTCCACTATAAATGATTGGCATCACAGACAGGAAGAATACAGGAACGTATCCTTATATTTTTACTACTTCTGTGATGAAAAAAAAATCAACGACTCGTTTACTCAGGGAGTCTCCCATGCGAGTACTAACCATGCCCGATCGCGCTTTACTTTAAACATGTGTTGGTCACCTAACCACACAGGTGCATTATTTATTTGAAAGTAAGCTGAATTGGCGGGTATTTCATGTTTTTGAATGTTTGAAATCGTTATCGCTGGCACAAAGTAACTTCTATAATTGACCTATGACCGCTACATACTTGGAGTTACACGACGGTAATTAACAGCAATTCACGAAATATTCATTCACATTTTCGAACTTTTAACTATGGTACTTTTTAATATGATATCTCAGGTAACAATCCCGATTAAAACAAGCAACTTTGCAATGGCTTTTCACAACTTTGTAAGCAGTTTGTTGTCGAATTTACGGTTGGCTGTTGCGTTAATCTACTTATGCATGATACATTTTCGATACATTTACTTATTGTTTTCGAAATTTAACTGCGGGGGTGTCATTACAATGACTTAGGTTAAATATACAAGCAACTCCGCCAAAATTTCCTTCGTTTTTCGAACTTTGCATGCTGTTTTCTAACATTTTACAGCCAGTTCATGTAAACATCTATATGGTGCTTTCAACTGGCTTTTATTAAATTTGTCGACTTTACCACTGCGAGTTTCTATATGTCAACAACTTAGGTCATACATACTAATACATCAACCAACTTTGTAATAACTTTGCACAACTTTGCAATCACTTTGAACAACTTTGAGCGGTGTGTTAACAGCTTAAAACCCACTACGTGCCGACAGCATCTACAACTTGTTCTTGAAAATTAGAAGGAATGTGAAAACTTTTTTTCAATTAAAATAGTTACAAAAATTCCACGATTTTACACTATAAATGATTGGCATCACAGACAGGAAGAATACAGGAACGTATCCTTATATTTTTACTACTTCTGTGATGAAAAAAAAATCAACGACTAGTTTACTCATGGAGTCTCCCATGCGAGTACTAACCATGCCCGATCGCGCTTTACTTTTAAACATGTGTCGGTCACCTAACCACACAGGTGCATTATTTATTTGAAAGTAAGCTGAATTGGCGGGTATTTCATGTTTTTGAATGTTTGAAATCGTTATCGCTGGCACAAAGTAACTTCTATAATTGACCTATGACCTCTACATACTTGGAGTTACACGACGGTAATTAACAGCAATTCACGAAATATTCATTCACATTTTCGAACTTTTAACTATGGTACTTTTTAATATGATATCTCAGGTAACAATCCCGATTAAAACAAGCAACTTTGCAATGGCTTTTCACAACTTTGTAAGCAGTTTGTTGTCGAATTTACGGTTGGCTGTTGCGTTAATCTACTTATGCATGATACATTTTCGATACATTTACTTATTGTTTTCGAAATTGAACTGCGGGGGTGTCATTACAATGACTTAGGTTAAATATACAAGCAACTCCGCCAAAATTTCCTTCGTTTTTCGAACTTTGCATGCTGTTTTCTAACATTTTACAGACAGTTCATGTAAACATCTATATGGTGCTTTCAACTGGCTTTTATTAAATTTGTCGACTTTACCACTGCGAGTTTCTATATGTCAACAACTTAGGTCATACATACTAATACATCAACCAACTTTGTAATAACTTTGCACAACTTTGCAATCACTTTGAACAACTTTGAGCGGTGTGTTAACAGCTTAAAACCCACTACGTGCCGACAGCATCTACAACTTGTTCTTGAAAATTAGAAGGAATGTGAAAACTTTTTTTCAATTAAAATAGTTACAAAAATTCCACGATTTTACACTATAAATGATTGGCATCACAGACAGGAAGAATACAGGAACGTATCCTTATATTTTTACTACTTCTGTGATGAAAAAAAAATCAACGACTCGTTTACTCAGGGAGTCTCCCATGCGAGTACTAACCATGCCCGATCGCGCTTTACTTTAAACATGTGTTGGTCACCTAACCACACAGGTGCATTATTTATTTGAAAGTAAGCTGAATTGGCGGGTATTTCATGTTTTTGAATGTTTGAAATCGTTATCGCTGGCACAAAGTAACTTCTATAATTGACCTATGACCGCTACATACTTGGAGTTACACGACGGTAATTAACAGCAATTCACGAAATATTCATTCACATTTTCGAACTTTTAACTATGGTACTTTTTAATATGATATCTCAGGTAACAATCCCGATTAAAACAAGCAACTTTGCAATGGCTTTTCACAACTTTGTAAGCAGTTTGTTGTCGAATTTACGGTTGGCTGTTGCGTTAATCTACTTATGCATGATACATTTTCGATACATTTACTTATTGTTTTCGAAATTTAACTGCGGGGGTGTCATTACAATGACTTAGGTTAAATATACAAGCAACTCCGCCAAAATTTCCTTCGTTTTTCGAACTTTGCATGCTGTTTTCTAACATTTTACAGCCAGTTCATGTAAACATCTATATGGTGCTTTCAACTGGCTTTTATTAAATTTGTCGACTTTACCACTGCGAGTTTCTATATGTCAACAACTTAGGTCATACATACTAATACATCAACCAACTTTGTAATAACTTTGCACAACTTTGCAATCACTTTGAACAACTTTGAGCGGTGTGTTAACAGCTTAAAACCCACTACGTGCCGACAGCATCTACAACTTGTTCTTGAAAATTAGAAGGAATGTGAAAACTTTTTTTCAATTAAAATAGTTACAAAAATTCCACGATTTTACACTATAAATGATTGGCATCACAGACAGGAAGAATACAGGAACGTATCCTTATATTTTTACTACTTCTGTGATGAAAAAAAAATCAACGACTAGTTTACTCATGGAGTCTCCCATGCGAGTACTAACCATGCCCGATCGCGCTTTACTTTTAAACATGTGTCGGTCACCTAACCACACAGGTGCATTATTTATTTGAAAGTAAGCTGAATTGGCGGGTATTTCATGTTTTTGAATGTTTGAAATCGTTATCGCTGGCACAAAGTAACTTCTATAATTGACCTATGACCTCTACATACTTGGAGTTACACGACGGTAATTAACAGCAATTCACGAAATATTCATTCACATTTTCGAACTTTTAACTATGGTACTTTTTAATATGATATCTCAGGTAACAATCCCGATTAAAACAAGCAACTTTGCAATGGCTTTTCACAACTTTGTAAGCAGTTTGTTGTCGAATTTACGGTTGGCTGTTGCGTTAATCTACTTATGCATGATACATTTTCGATACATTTACTTATTGTTTTCGAAATTGAACTGCGGGGGTGTCATTACAATGACTTAGGTTAAATATACAAGCAACTCCGCCAAAATTTCCTTCGTTTTTCGAACTTTGCATGCTGTTTTCTAACATTTTACAGACAGTTCATGTAAACATCTATATGGTGCTTTCAACTGGCTTTTATTAAATTTGTCGACTTTACCACTGCGAGTTTCTATATGTCAACAACTTAGGTCATACATACTAATACATCAACCAACTTTGTAATAACTTTGCACAACTTTGCAATCACTTTGAACAACTTTGAGCGGTGTGTTAACAGCTTAAAACCCACTACGTGCCGACAGCATCTACAACTTGTTCTTGAAAATTAGAAGGAATGTGAAAACTTTTTTTCAATTAAAATAGTTACAAAAATTCCACGATTTTACACTATAAATGATTGGCATCACAGACAGGAAGAATACAGGAACGTATCCTTATATTTTTACTACTTCTGTGATGAAAAAAAAATCAACGACTAGTTTACTCATGGAGTCTCCCATGCGAGTACTAACCATGCCCGATCGCGCTTTACTTTTAAACATGTGTCGGTCACCTAACCACACAGCTGCATTGTTTATTTGAAAGTAAGCTGAATTGGCGGGTATTTCATGTTTTTGAATGTTTGAAATCGTTATCGCTGGCACAAAGTACCTTCTATAATTGACCTATGACCTCTACATACTTGGAGTAACACGACGGTAATTAACAGCAATTCACGAAATATTCATTCACATTTTCGAACTTTTAACTATGGTACTTTTTAATATGATATCTCAGGTAACAATCCCGATTAAAACAAGCAACTTTGCAATGGCTTTTCACAACTTTGTAAGCAGTTTGTTGTCGAATTTACGGTTGGCTGTTGCGTTAATCTACTTATGCATGATACATTTTCGATACATTTACTTATTGTTTTCGAAATTTAACTGCGGGGGTGTCATTACAATGACTTAGGTTAAATATACAAGCAACTCCGCCAAAATTTCCTTCGTTTTTCGAACTTTGCATGCTGTTTTCTAACATTTTACAGCCAGTTCATGTAAACATCTATATGGTGCTTTCAACTGGCTTTTATTAAATTTGTCGACTTTACCACTGCGAGTTTCTATATGTCAACAACTTAGGTCATACATACTAATACATCAACCAACTTTGTAATAACTTTGCACAACTTTGCAATCACTTTGAACAACTTTGAGCGGTGTGTTAACAGCTTAAAACCCACTACGTGCCGACAGCATCTACAACTTGTTCTTGAAAATTAGAAGGAATGTGAAAACTTTTTTTCAATTAAAATAGTTACAAAAATTCCACGATTTTACACTATAAATGATTGGCATCACAGACAGGAAGAATATAGGAACGTATCCTTATATTTTTACTACTTCTGTGATGAAAAAAAATCAACGACTAGTTTACTCAGGGAGTCTCCCATGCGAGTACTAACCATGCCCGATCGGGCTTTACTTTTAAACATGTGTCGGTCACCTAACCACACAGCTGCATTGTTTATTTGAAAGTAAGCTGAATTGGCGGGTATTTCATGTTTTTGAATGTTTGAAATCGTTATCGCTGGCACAAAGTACCTTCTATAATTGACCTATGACCTCTACATACTTGGAGTAACACGACGGTAATTAACAGCAATTCACGAAATATTCATTCACATTTTCGAACTTTTAACTATGGTACTTTTTAATATGATATCTCAGGTAACAATCCCGATTAAAACAAGCAACTTTGCAATGGCTTTTCACAACTTTGTAAGCAGTTTGTTGTCGAATTTACGGTTGGCTGTTGCGTTAATCTACTTATGCATGATACATTTTCGATACATTTACTTATTGTTTTCGAAATTTAACTGCGGGGGTGTCATTACAATGACTTAGGTTAAATATACAAGCAACTCCGCCAAAATTTCCTTCGTTTTTCGAACTTTGCATGCTGTTTTCTATCATTTTACAGCCAGTTCATGTAAACATCTATATGGTGCTTTCAACTGGCTTTTATTAAATTTGTCGACTTTACCACTGCGAGTTTCTATATGTCAACAACTTAGGTCATACATACTAATACATCAACCAACTTTGTAATAACTTTGCACAACTTTGCAATCACTTTGAACAACTTTGAGCGGTGTGTTAACAGCTTAAAACCCACTACGTGCCGACAGCATCTACAACTTGTTCTTGAAAATTAGAAGGAATGTGAAAACTTTTTTTCAATTAAAATAGTTACAAAAATTCCACGATTTTACACTATAAATGATTGGCATCACAGACAGGAAGAATACAGGAACGTATCCTTATATTTTTACTACTTCTGTGATGAAAAAAAAATCAACGACTAGTTTACTCATGGAGTCTCCCATGCGAGTACTAACCATGCCCGATCGCGCTTTACTTTTAAACATGTGTCGGTCACCTAACCACACAGCTGCATTGTTTATTTGAAAGTAAGCTGAATTGGCGGGTATTTCATGTTTTTGAATGTTTGAAATCGTTATCGCTGGCACAAAGTACCTTCTATAATTGACCTATGACCTCTACATACTTGGAGTAACACGACGGTAATTAACAGCAATTCACGAAATATTCATTCACATTTTCGAACTTTTAACTATGGTACTTTTTAATATGATATCTCAGGTAACAATCCCGATTAAAACAAGCAACTTTGCAATGGCTTTTCACAACTTTGTAAGCAGTTTGTTGTCGAATTTACGGTTGGCTGTTGCGTTAATCTACTTATGCATGATACATTTTCGATACATTTACTTATTGTTTTCGAAATTTAACTGCGGGGGTGTCATTACAATGACTTAGGTTAAATATACAAGCAACTCCGCCAAAATTTCCTTCGTTTTTCGAACTTTGCATGCTGTTTTCTAACATTTTACAGCCAGTTCATGTAAACATCTATATGGTGCTTTCAACTGGCTTTTATTAAATTTGTCGACTTTACCACTGCGAGTTTCTATATGTCAACAACTTAGGTCATACATACTAATACATCAACCAACTTTGTAATAACTTTGCACAACTTTGCAATCACTTTGAACAACTTTGAGCGGTGTGTTAACAGCTTAAAACCCACTACGTGCCGACAGCATCTACAACTTGTTCTTGAAAATTAGAAGGAATGTGAAAACTTTTTTTCAATTAAAATAGTTACAAAAATTCCACGATTTTACACTATAAATGATTGGCATCACAGACAGGAAGAATATAGGAACGTATCCTTATATTTTTACTACTTCTGTGATGAAAAAAAATCAACGACTAGTTTACTCAGGGAGTCTCCCATGCGAGTACTAACCATGCCCGATCGGGCTTTACTTTTAAACATGTGTCGGTCACCTAACCACACAGCTGCATTGTTTATTTGAAAGTAAGCTGAATTGGCGGGTATTTCATGTTTTTGAATGTTTGAAATCGTTATCGCTGGCACAAAGTACCTTCTATAATTGACCTATGACCTCTACATACTTGGAGTAACACGACGGTAATTAACAGCAATTCACGAAATATTCATTCACATTTTCGAACTTTTAACTATGGTACTTTTTAATATGATATCTCAGGTAACAATCCCGATTAAAACAAGCAACTTTGCAATGGCTTTTCACAACTTTGTAAGCAGTTTGTTGTCGAATTTACGGTTGGCTGTTGCGTTAATCTACTTATGCATGATACATTTTCGATACATTTACTTATTGTTTTCGAAATTTAACTGCGGGGGTGTCATTACAATGACTTAGGTTAAATATACAAGCAACTCCGCCAAAATTTCCTTCGTTTTTCGAACTTTGCATGCTGTTTTCTATCATTTTACAGCCAGTTCATGTAAACATCTATATGGTGCTTTCAACTGGCTTTTATTAAATTTGTCGACTTTACCACTGCGAGTTTCTATATGTCAACAACTTAGGTCATACATACTAATACATCAACCAACTTTGTAATAACTTTGCACAACTTTGCAATCACTTTGAACAACTTTGAGCGGTGTGTTAACAGCTTAAAACCCACTACGTGCCGACAGCATCTACAACTTGTTCTTGAAAATTAGAAGGAATGTGAAAACTTTTTTTCAATTAAAATAGTTACAAAAATTCCACGATTTTCCACTATAAATGATTGGCATCACAGACAGGAAGAATACAGGAACGTATCCTTATATTTTTACTACTTCTGTGATGAAAAAAAAATCAACGACTCGTTTACTCAGGGAGTCTCCCATGCGAGTACTAACCATGCCCGATCGCGCTTTACTTTAAACATGTGTTGGTCACCTAACCACACAGGTGCATTATTTATTTGAAAGTAAGCTGAATTGGCGGGTATTTCATGTTTTTGAATGTTTGAAATCGTTATCGCTGGCACAAAGTAACTTCTATAATTGACCTATGACCGCTACATACTTGGAGTTACACGACGGTAATTAACAGCAATTCACGAAATATTCATTCACATTTTCGAACTTTTAACTATGGTACTTTTTAATATGATATCTCAGGTAACAATCCCGATTAAAACAAGCAACTTTGCAATGGCTTTTCACAACTTTGTAAGCAGTTTGTTGTCGAATTTACGGTTGGCTGTTGCGTTAATCTACTTATGCATGATACATTTTCGATACATTTACTTATTGTTTTCGAAATTTAACTGCGGGGGTGTCATTACAATGACTTAGGTTAAATATACAAGCAACTCCGCCAAAATTTCCTTCGTTTTTCGAACTTTGCATGCTGTTTTCTAACATTTTACAGCCAGTTCATGTAAACATCTATATGGTGCTTTCAACTGGCTTTTATTAAATTTGTCGACTTTACCACTGCGAGTTTCTATATGTCAACAACTTAGGTCATACATACTAATACATCAACCAACTTTGTAATAACTTTGCACAACTTTGCAATCACTTTGAACAACTTTGAGCGGTGTGTTAACAGCTTAAAACCCACTACGTGCCGACAGCATCTACAACTTGTTCTTGAAAATTAGAAGGAATGTGAAAACTTGTTTTCAATTAAAATAGTTACAAAAATTCCACGATTTTACACTATAAATGATTGGCATCACAGACAGGAAGAATACAGGAACGTATCCTTATATTTTTACTACTTCTGTGATGAAAAAAAAATCAACGACTAGTTTACTCATGGAGTCTCCCATGCGAGTACTAACCATGCCCGATCGCGCTTTACTTTTAAACATGTGTCGGTCACCTAACCACACAGCTGCATTGTTTATTTGAAAGTAAGCTGAATTGGCGGGTATTTCATGTTTTTGAATGTTTGAAATCGTTATCGCTGGCACAAAGTACCTTCTATAATTGACCTATGACCTCTACATACTTGGAGTAACACGACGGTAATTAACAGCAATTCACGAAATATTCATTCACATTTTCGAACTTTTAACTATGGTACTTTTTAATATGATATCTCAGGTAACAATCCCGATTAAAACAAGCAACTTTGCAATGGCTTTTCACAACTTTGTAAGCAGTTTGTTGTCGAATTTACGGTTGGCTGTTGCGTTAATCTACTTATGCATGATACATTTTCGATACATTTACTTATTGTTTTCGAAATTTAACTGCGGGGGTGTCATTACAATGACTTAGGTTAAATATACAAGCAACTCCGCCAAAATTTCCTTCGTTTTTCGAACTTTGCATGCTGTTTTCTATCATTTTACAGCCAGTTCATGTAAACATCTATATGGTGCTTTCAACTGGCTTTTATTAAATTTGTCGACTTTACCACTGCGAGTTTCTATATGTCAACAACTTAGGTCATACATACTAATACATCAACCAACTTTGTAATAACTTTGCACAACTTTGCAATCACTTTGAACAACTTTGAGCGGTGTGTTAACAGCTTAAAACCCACTACGTGCCGACAGCATCTACAACTTGTTCTTGAAAATTAGAAGGAATGTGAAAACTTTTTTTCAATTAAAATAGTTACAAAAATTCCACGATTTTCCACTATAAATGATTGGCATCACAGACAGGAAGAATACAGGAACGTATCCTTATATTTTTACTACTTCTGTGATGAAAAAAAAATCAACGACTCGTTTACTCAGGGAGTCTCCCATGCGAGTACTAACCATGCCCGATCGCGCTTTACTTTAAACATGTGTTGGTCACCTAACCACACAGGTGCATTATTTATTTGAAAGTAAGCTGAATTGGCGGGTATTTCATGTTTTTGAATGTTTGAAATCGTTATCGCTGGCACAAAGTAACTTCTATAATTGACCTATGACCGCTACATACTTGGAGTTACACGACGGTAATTAACAGCAATTCACGAAATATTCATTCACATTTTCGAACTTTTAACTATGGTACTTTTTAATATGATATCTCAGGTAACAATCCCGATTAAAACAAGCAACTTTTCAATGGCTTTTCACAACTTTGTAAGCAGTTTGTTGTCGAATTTACGGTTGGCTGTTGCGTTAATCTACTTATGCATGATACATTTTCGATACATTTACTTATTGTTTTCGAAATTTAACTGCGGGGGTGTCATTACAATGACTTAGGTTAAATATACAAGCAACTCCGCCAAAATTTCCTTCGTTTTTCGAACTTTGCATGCTGTTTTCTATCATTTTACAGCCAGTTCATGTAAACATCTATATGGTGCTTTCAACTGGCTTTTATTAAATTTGTCGACTTTACCACTGCGAGTTTCTATATGTCAACAACTTAGGTCATACATACTAATACATCAACCAACTTTGTAATAACTTTGCACAACTTTGCAATCACTTTGAACAACTTTGAGCGGTGTGTTAACAGCTTAAAACCCACTACGTGCCGACAGCATCTACAACTTGTTCTTGAAAATTAGAAGGAATGTGAAAACTTTTTTTCAATTAAAATAGTTACAAAAATTCCACGATTTTCCACTATAAATGATTGGCATCACAGACAGGAAGAATACAGGAACGTATCCTTATATTTTTACTACTTCTGTGATGAAAAAAAAATCAACGACTCGTTTACTCAGGGAGTCTCCCATGCGAGTACTAACCATGCCCGATCGCGCTTTACTTTAAACATGTGTTGGTCACCTAACCACACAGGTGCATTATTTATTTGAAAGTAAGCTGAATTGGCGGGTATTTCATGTTTTTGAATGTTTGAAATCGTTATCGCTGGCACAAAGTAACTTCTATAATTGACCTATGACCTCTACATACTTGGAGTTACACGACGGTAATTAACAGCAATTCACGAAATATTCATTCACATTTTCGAACTTTTAACTATGGTACTTTTTAATATGATATCTCAGGTAACAATCCCGATTAAAACAAGCAACTTTGCAATGGCTTTTCACAACTTTGTAAGCAGTTTGTTGTCGAATTTACGGTTGGCTGTTGCGTTAATCTACTTATGCATGATACATTTTCGATACATTTACTTATTGTTTTCGAAATTGAACTGCGGGGGTGTCATTACAATGACTTAGGTTAAATATACAAGCAACTCCGCCAAAATTTCCTTCGTTTTTCGAACTTTGCATGCTGTTTTCTAACATTTTACAGCCAGTTCATGTAAACATCTATATGGTGCTTTCAACTGGCTTTTATTAAATTTGTCGACTTTACCACTGCGAGTTTCTATATGTCAACAACTTAGGTCATACATACTAATACATCAACCAACTTTGTAATAACTTTGCACAACTTTGCAATCACTTTGAACAACTTTGAGCGGTGTGTTAACAGCTTAAAACCCACTACGTGCCGACAGCATCTACAACTTGTTCTTGAAAATTAGAAGGAATGTGAAAACTTTTTTTCAATTAAAATAGTTACAAAAATTCCACGATTTTACACTATAAATGATTGGCATCACAGACAGGAAGAATACAGGAACGTATCCTTATATTTTTACTACTTCTGTGATGAAAAAAAAATCAACGACTAGTTTACTCATGGAGTCTCCCATGCGAGTACTAACCATGCCCGATCGCGCTTTACTTTTAAACATGTGTCGGTCACCTAACCACACAGCTGCATTGTTTATTTGAAAGTAAGCTGAATTGGCGGGTATTTCATGTTTTTGAATGTTTGAAATCGTTATCGCTGGCACAAAGTACCTTCTATAATTGACCTATGACCTCTACATACTTGGAGTAACACGACGGTAATTAACAGCAATTCACGAAATATTCATTCACATTTTCGAACTTTTAACTATGGTACTTTTTAATATGATATCTCAGGTAACAATCCCGATTAAAACAAGCAACTTTGCAATGGCTTTTCACAACTTTGTAAGCAGTTTGTTGTCGAATTTACGGTTGGCTGTTGCGTTAATCTACTTATGCATGATACATTTTCGATACATTTACTTATTGTTTTCGAAATTTAACTGCGGGGGTGTCATTACAATGACTTAGGTTAAATATACAAGCAACTCCGCCAAAATTTCCTTCGTTTTTCGAACTTTGCATGCTGTTTTCTATCATTTTACAGCCAGTTCATGTAAACATCTATATGGTGCTTTCAACTGGCTTTTATTAAATTTGTCGACTTTACCACTGCGAGTTTCTATATGTCAACAACTTAGGTCATACATACTAATACATCAACCAACTTTGTAATAACTTTGCACAACTTTGCAATCACTTTGAACAACTTTGAGCGGTGTGTTAACAGCTTAAAACCCACTACGTGCCGACAGCATCTACAACTTGTTCTTGAAAATTAGAAGGAATGTGAAAACTTTTTTTCAATTAAAATAGTTACAAAAATTCCACGATTTTCCACTATAAATGATTGGCATCACAGACAGGAAGAATACAGGAACGTATCCTTATATTTTTACTACTTCTGTGATGAAAAAAAAATCAACGACTCGTTTACTCAGGGAGTCTCCCATGCGAGTACTAACCATGCCCGATCGCGCTTTACTTTAAACATGTGTTGGTCACCTAACCACACAGGTGCATTATTTATTTGAAAGTAAGCTGAATTGGCGGGTATTTCATGTTTTTGAATGTTTGAAATCGTTATCGCTGGCACAAAGTAATTTCTATAATTGACCTATGACCTCTACATACTTGGAGTTACACGACGGTAATTAACAGCAATTCACGAAATATTCATTCACATTTTCGAACTTTTAACTATGGTACTTTTTAATATGATATCTCAGGTAACAATCCCGATTAAAACAAGCAACTTTGCAATGGCTTTTCACAACTTTGTAAGCAGTTTGTTGTCGAATTTACGGTTGGCTGTTGCGTTAATCTACTTATGCATGATACATTTTCGATACATTTACTTATTGTTTTCGAAATTTAACTGCGGGGGTGTCATTACAATGACTTAGGTTAAATATACAAGCAACTCCGCCAAAATTTCCTTCGTTTTTCGAACTTTGCATGCTGTTTTCTAACATTTTACAGCCAGTTCATGTAAACATCTATATGGTGCTTTCAACTGGCTTTTATTAAATTTGTCGACTTTACCACTGCGAGTTTCTATATGTCAACAACTTAGGTCATACATACTAATACATCAACCAACTTTGTAATAACTTTGCACAACTTTGCAATCACTTTGAACAACTTTGAGCGGTGTGTTAACAGCTTAAAACCCACTACGTGCCGACAGCATCTACAACTTGTTCTTGAAAATTAGAAGGAATGTGAAAACTTTTTTTCAATTAAAATAGTTACAAAAATTCCACGATTTTACACTATAAATGATTGGCATCACAGACAGGAAGAATACAGGAACGTATCCTTATATTTTTACTACTTCTGTGATGAAAAAAAAATCAACGACTAGTTTACTCATGGAGTCTCCCATGCGAGTACTAACCATGCCCGATCGCGCTTTACTTTTAAACATGTGTCGGTCACCTAACCACACAGCTGCATTGTTTATTTGAAAGTAAGCTGAATTGGCGGGTATTTCATGTTTTTGAATGTTTGAAATCGTTATCGCTGGCACAAAGTACCTTCTATAATTGACCTATGACCTCTACATACTTGGAGTAACACGACGGTAATTAACAGCAATTCACGAAATATTCATTCACATTTTCGAACTTTTAACTATGGTACTTTTTAATATGATATCTCAGGTAACAATCCCGATTAAAACAAGCAACTTTGCAATGGCTTTTCACAACTTTGTAAGCAGTTTGTTGTCGAATTTACGGTTGGCTGTTGCGTTAATCTACTTATGCATGATACATTTTCGATACATTTACTTATTGTTTTCGAAATTTAACTGCGGGGGTGTCATTACAATGACTTAGGTTAAATATACAAGCAACTCCGCCAAAATTTCCTTCGTTTTTCGAACTTTGCATGCTGTTTTCTATCATTTTACAGCCAGTTCATGTAAACATCTATATGGTGCTTTCAACTGGCTTTTATTAAATTTGTCGACTTTACCACTGCGAGTTTCTATATGTCAACAACTTAGGTCATACATACTAATACATCAACCAACTTTGTAATAACTTTGCACAACTTTGCAATCACTTTGAACAACTTTGAGCGGTGTGTTAACAGCTTAAAACCCACTACGTGCCGACAGCATCTACAACTTGTTCTTGAAAATTAGAAGGAATGTGAAAACTTTTTTTCAATTAAAATAGTTACAAAAATTCCACGATTTTCCACTATAAATGATTGGCATCACAGACAGGAAGAATACAGGAACGTATCCTTATATTTTTACTACTTCTGTGATGAAAAAAAAATCAACGACTCGTTTACTCAGGGAGTCTCCCATGCGAGTACTAACCATGCCCGATCGCGCTTTACTTTAAACATGTGTTGGTCACCTAACCACACAGGTGCATTATTTATTTGAAAGTAAGCTGAATTGGCGGGTATTTCATGTTTTTGAATGTTTGAAATCGTTATCGCTGGCACAAAGTAACTTCTTTAATTGACCTATGACCTCTACATACTTGGAGTTACACGACGGTAATTAACAGCAATTCACGAAATATTCATTCACATTTTCGAACTTTTAACTATGGTACTTTTTAATATGATATCTCAGGTAACAATCCCGATTAAAACAAGCAACTTTGCAATGGCTTTTCACAACTTTGTAAGCAGTTTGTTGTCGAATTTACGGTTGGCTGTTGCGTTAATCTACTTATGCATGATACATTTTCGATACATTTACTTATTGTTTTCGAAATTTAACTGCGGGGGTGTCATTACAATGACTTAGGTTAAATATACAAGCAACTCCGCCAAAATTTCCTTCGTTTTTCGAACTTTGCATGCTGTTTTCTAACATTTTACAGCCAGTTCATGTAAACATCTATATGGTGCTTTCAACTGGCTTTTATTAAATTTGTCGACTTTACCACTGCGAGTTTCTATATGTCAACAACTTAGGTCATACATACTAATACATCAACCAACTTTGTAATAACTTTGCACAACTTTGCAATCACTTTGAACAACTTTGAGCGGTGTGTTAACAGCTTAAAACCCACTACGTGCCGACAGCATCTACAACTTGTTCTTGAAAATTAGAAGGAATGTGAAAACATTTTTTCAATTAAAATAGTTACAAAAATTCCACGATTTTACACTATAAATGATTGGCATCACAGACAGGAAGAATACAGGAACGTATCCTTATATTTTTACTACTTCTGTGATGAAAAAAAATCAACGACTAGTTTACTCAGGGAGTCTCCCATACGAGTACTAACCATGCCCGATCGCGCTTTACTTTTAAACATGTGTCGGTCACCTAACCACACAGCTGCATTGTTTATTTGAAAGTAAGCTGAATTGGCGGGTATTTCATGTTTTTGAATGTTTGAAATCGTTATCGCTGGCACAAAGTACCTTCTATAATTGACCTATGACCTCTACATACTTGGAGTAACACGACGGTAATTAACAGCAATTCACGAAATATTCATTCACATTTTCGAACTTTTAACTATGGTACTTTTTAATATGATATCTCAGGTAACAATCCCGATTAAAACAAGCAACTTTGCAATGGCTTTTCACAACTTTGTAAGCAGTTTGTTGTCGAATTTACGGTTGGCTGTTGCGTTAATCTACTTATGCATGATACATTTTCGATACATTTACTTATTGTTTTCGAAATTTAACTGCGGGGGTGTCATTACAATGACTTAGTTTAAATATACAAGCAACTCCGCCAAAATTTCCTTCGTTTTTCGAACTTTGCATGCTGTTTTCTATCATTTTACAGCCAGTTCATGTAAACATCTATATGGTGCTTTCAACTGGCTTTTATTAAATTTGTCGACTTTACCACTGCGAGTTTCTATATGTCAACAACTTAGGTCATACATACTAATACATCAACCAACTTTGTAATAACTTTGCACAACTTTGCAATCACTTTGAACAACTTTGAGCGGTGTGTTAACAGCTTAAAACCCACTACGTGCCGACAGCATCTACAACTTGTTCTTGAAAATTAGAAGGAATGTGAAAACTTTTTTTCAATTAAAATAGTTACAAAAATTCCACGATTTTCCACTATAAATGATTGGCATCACAGACAGGAAGAATACAGGAACGTATCCTTATATTTTTACTACTTCTGTGATGAAAAAAAAATCAACGACTCGTTTACTCAGGGAGTCTCCCATGCGAGTACTAACCATGCCCGATCGCGCTTTACTTTAAACATGTGTTGGTCACCTAACCACACAGGTGCATTATTTATTTGAAAGTAAGCTGAATTGGCGGGTATTTCATGTTTTTGAATGTTTGAAATCGTTATCGCTGGCACAAAGTAACTTCTATAATTGACCTATGACCTCTACATACTTGGAGTTACACGACGGTAATTAACAGCAATTCACGAAATATTCATTCACATTTTCGAACTTTTAACTATGGTACTTTTTAATATGATATCTCAGGTAACAATCCCGATTAAAACAAGCAACTTTGCAATGGCTTTTCACAACTTTGTAAGCAGTTTGTTGTCGAATTTACGGTTGGCTGTTGCGTTAATCTACTTATGCATGATACATTTTCGATACATTTACTTATTGTTTTCGAAATTTAACTGCGGGGGTGTCATTACAATGACTTAGGTTAAATATACAAGCAACTCCGCCAAAATTTCCTTCGTTTTTCGAACTTTGCATGCTGTTTTCTAACATTTTACAGCCAGTTCATGTAAACATCTATATGGTGCTTTCAACTGGCTTTTATTAAATTTGTCGACTTTACCACTGCGAGTTTCTATATGTCAACAACTTAGGTCATACATACTAATACATCAACCAACTTTGTAATAACTTTGCACAACTTTGCAATCACTTTGAACAACTTTGAGCGGTGTGTTAACAGCTTAAAACCCACTACGTGCCGACAGCATCTACAACTTGTTCTTGAAAATTAGAAGGAATGTGAAAACTTTTTTTCAATTAAAATAGTTACAAAAATTCCACGATTTTACACTATAAATGATTGGCATCACAGACAGGAAGAATACAGGAACGTATCCTTATATTTTTACTACTTCTGTGATGAAAAAAAATCAACGACTAGTTTACTCAGGGAGTCTCCCATACGAGTACTAACCATGCCCGATCGCGCTTTACTTTTAAACATGTGTCGGTCACCTAACCACACAGCTGCATTGTTTATTTGAAAGTAAGCTGAATTGGCGGGTATTTCATGTTTTTGAATGTTTGAAATCGTTATCGCTGGCACAAAGTACCTTCTATAATTGACCTATGACCTCTACATACTTGGAGTAACACGACGGTAATTAACAGCAATTCACGAAATATTCATTCACATTTTCGAACTTTTAACTATGGTACTTTTTAATATGATATCTCAGGTAACAATCCCGATTAAAACAAGCAACTTTGCAATGGCTTTTCACAACTTTGTAAGCAGTTTGTTGTCGAATTTACGGTTGGCTGTTGCGTTAATCTACTTATGCATGATACATTTTCGATACATTTACTTATTGTTTTCGAAATTTAACTGCGGGGGTGTCATTACAATGACTTAGGTTAAATATACAAGCAACTCCGCCAAAATTTCCTTCGTTTTTCGAACTTTGCATGCTGTTTTCTATCATTTTACAGCCAGTTCATGTAAACATCTATATGGTGCTTTCAACTGGCTTTTATTAAATTTGTCGACTTTACCACTGCGAGTTTCTATATGTCAACAACTTAGGTCATACATACTAATACATCAACCAACTTTGTAATAACTTTGCACAACTTTGCAATCACTTTGAACAACTTTGAGCGGTGTGTTAACAGCTTAAAACCCACTACGTGCCGACAGCATCTACAACTTGTTCTTGAAAATTAGAAGGAATGTGAAAACTTTTTTTCAATTAAAATAGTTACAAAAATTCCACGATTTTCCACTATAAATGATTGGCATCACAGACAGGAAGAATACAGGAACGTATCCTTATATTTTTACTACTTCTGTGATGAAAAAAAAATCAACGACTCGTTTACTCAGGGAGTCTCCCATGCGAGTACTAACCATGCCCGATGGCGCTTTACTTTAAACATGTGTTGGTCACCTAACCACACAGCTGCATTATTTATTTGAAAGTAAGCTGAATTGGCGGGTATTTCATGTTTTTGAATGTTTGAAATCGTTATCGCTGGCACAAAGTAACTTCTATAATTGACCTATGACCTCTACATATTTGGAGTTACACGACGGTAATTAACAGCAATTCACGAAATATTCATTCACATTTTCGAACTTTTAACTATGGTACTTTTTAATATGATATCTCAGGTAACAATCCCGATTAAAACAAGCAACTTTGCAATGGCTTTTCACAACTTTGTAAGCAGTTTGTTGTCGAATTTACGGTTGGCTGTTGCGTTAATCTACTTATGCATGATACATTTTCGATACATTTACTTATTGTTTTCGAAATTTAACTGCGGGGGTGTCATTACAATGACTTAGGTTAAATATACAAGCAACTCCGCCAAAATTGCCTTCGTTTTTCGAACTTTGCATGCTGTTTTCTAACATTTTACAGCCAGTTCATGTAAACATCTATATGGTGCTTTCAACTGGCTTTTATTAAATTTGTCGACTTTACCACTGCGAGTTTCTATATGTCAACAACTTAGGTCATACATACTAATACATCAACCAACTTTGTAATAACTTTGCACAACTTTGCAATCACTTTGAACAACTTTGAGCGGTGTGTTAACAGCTTAAAACCCACTACGTGCCGACAGCATCTACAACTTGTTCTTGAAAATTAGAAGGAATGTGAAAACTTTTTTTCAATTAAAATAGTTACAAAAATTCCACGATTTTACACTATAAATGATTGGCATCACAGACAGGAAGAATACAGGAACGTATCCTTATATTTTTACTACTTCTGTGATGAAAAACAAATCAACGACTAGTTTACTCATGGAGTCTCCCATGCGAGTACTAACCATGCCCGATCGCGCTTTACTTTTAAACATGTGTCGGTCACCTAACCACACAGCTGCATTGTTTATTTGAAAGTAAGCTGAATTGGCGGGTATTTCATGTTTTTGAATGTTTGAAATCGTTATCGCTGGCACAAAGTACCTTCTATAATTGACCTATGACCTCTACATACTTGGAGTAACACGACGGTAATTAACAGCAATTCACGAAATATTCATTCACATTTTCGAACTTTTAACTATGGTACTTTTTAATATGATATCTCAGGTAACAATCCCGATTAAAACAAGCAACTTTGCAATGGCTTTTCACAACTTTGTAAGCAGTTTGTTGTCGAATTTACGGTTGGCTGTTGCGTTAATCTACTTATGCATGATACATTTTCGATACATTTACTTATTGTTTTCGAAATTGAACTGCGGGGGTGTCATTACAATGACTTAGGTTAAATATACAAGCAACTCCGCCAAAATTTCCTTCGTTTTTCGAACTTTGCATGCTGTTTTCTAACATTTTACAGCCAGTTCATGTAAACATCTATATGGTGCTTTCAACTGGCTTTTATTAAATTTGTCGACTTTACCACTGCGAGTTTCTATATGTCAACAACTTAGGTCATACATACTAATACATCAACCAACTTTGTAATAACTTTGCACAACTTTGCAATCACTTTGAACAACTTTGAGCGGTGTGTTAACAGCTTAAAACCCACTACGTGCCGACAGCATCTACAACTTGTTCTTGAAAATTAGAAGGAATGTGAAAACTTTTTTTCAATTAAAATAGTTACAAAAATTCCACGATTTTACACTATAAATGATTGGCATCACAGACAGGAAGAATACAGGAACGTATCCTTATATTTTTACTACTTCTGTGATGAAAAAAAATCAACGACTAGTTTACTCAGGGAGTCTCCCATACGAGTACTAACCATGCCCGATCGCGCTTTACTTTTAAACATGTGTCGGTCACCTAACCACACAGCTGCATTGTTTATTTGAAAGTAAGCTGAATTGGCGGGTATTTCATGTTTTTGAATGTTTGAAATCGTTATCGCTGGCACAAAGTACCTTCTATAATTGACCTATGACCTCTACATACTTGGAGTAACACGACGGTAATTAACAGCAATTCACGAAATATTCATTCACATTTTCGAACTTTTAACTATGGTACTTTTTAATATGATATCTCAGGTAACAATCCCGATTAAAACAAGCAACTTTGCAATGGCTTTTCACAACTTTGTAAGCAGTTTGTTGTCGAATTTACGGTTGGCTGTTGCGTTAATCTACTTATGCATGATACATTTTCGATACATTTACTTATTGTTTTCGAAATTTAACTGCGGGGGTGTCATTACAATGACTTAGGTTAAATATACAAGCAACTCCGCCAAAATTTCCTTCGTTTTTCGAACTTTGCATGCTGTTTTCTATCATTTTACAGCCAGTTCATGTAAACATCTATATGGTGCTTTCAACTGGCTTTTATTAAATTTGTCGACTTTACCACTGCGAGTTTCTATATGTCAACAACTTAGGTCATACATACTAATACATCAACCAACTTTGTAATAACTTTGCACAACTTTGCAATCACTTTGAACAACTTTGAGCGGTGTGTTAACAGCTTAAAACCCACTACGTGCCGACAGCATCTACAACTTGTTCTTGAAAATTAGAAGGAATGTGAAAACTTTTTTTCAATTAAAATAGTTACAAAAATTCCACGATTTTCCACTATAAATGATTGGCATCACAGACAGGAAGAATACAGGAACGTATCCTTATATTTTTACTACTTCTGTGATGAAAAAAAAATCAACGACTCGTTTACTCAGGGAGTCTCCCATGCGAGTACTAACCATGCCCGATCGCGCTTTACTTTAAACATGTGTTGGTCACCTAACCACACAGGTGCATTATTTATTTGAAAGTAAGCTGAATTGGCGGGTATTTCATGTTTTTGAATGTTTGAAATCGTTATCGCTGGCACAAAGTAACTTCTATAATTGACCTATGACCTCTACATACTTGGAGTTACACGACGGTAATTAACAGCAATTCACGAAATATTCATTCACATTTTCGAACTTTTAACTATGGTACTTTTTAATATGATATCTCAGGTAACAATCCCGATTAAAACAAGCAACTTTGCAATGGCTTTTCACAACTTTGTAAGCAGTTTGTTGTCGAATTTACGGTTGGCTGTTGCGTTAATCTACTTATGCATGATACATTTTCGATACATTTACTTATTGTTTTCGAAATTTAACTGCGGGGGTGTCATTACAATGACTTAGGTTAAATATACAAGCAACTCCGCCAAAATTTCCTTCGTTTTTCGAACTTTGCATGCTGTTTTCTAACATTTTACAGCCAGTTCATGTAAACATCTATATGGTGCTTTCAACTGGCTTTTATTAAATTTGTCGACTTTACCACTGCGAGTTTCTATATGTCAACAACTTAGGTCATACATACTAATACATCAACCAACTTTGTAATAACTTTGCACAACTTTGCAATCACTTTGAACAACTTTGAGCGGTGTGTTAACAGCTTAAAACCCACTACGTGCCGACAGCATCTACAACTTGTTCTTGAAAATTAGAAGGAATGTGAAAACTTTTTTTCAATTAAAATAGTTACAAAAATTCCACGATTTTACACTATAAATGATTGGCATCACAGACAGGAAGAATACAGGAACGTATCCTTATATTTTTACTACTTCTGTGATGAAAAAAAAATCAACGACTAGTTTACTCATGGAGTCTCCCATGCGAGTACTAACCATGCCCGATCGCGCTTTACTTTTAAACATGTGTCGGTCACCTAACCACACAGCTGCATTGTTTATTTGAAAGTAAGCTGAATTGGCGGGTATTTCATGTTTTTGAATGTTTGAAATCGTTATCGCTGGCACAAAGTACCTTCTATAATTGACCTATGACCTCTACATACTTGGAGTAACACGACGGTAATTAACAGCAATTCACGAAATATTCATTCACATTTTCGAACTTTTAACTATGGTACTTTTTAATATGATATCTCAGGTAACAATCCCGATTAAAACAAGCAACTTTGCAATGGCTTTTCACAACTTTGTAAGCAGTTTGTTGTCGAATTTACGGTTGGCTGTTGCGTTAATCTACTTATGCATGATACATTTTCGATACATTTACTTATTGTTTTCGAAATTTAACTGCGGGGGTGTCATTACAATGACTTAGGTTAAATATACAAGCAACTCCGCCAAAATTTCCTTCGTTTTTCGAACTTTGCATGCTGTTTTCTATCATTTTACAGCCAGTTCATGTAAACATCTATATGGTGCTTTCAACTGGCTTTTATTAAATTTGTCGACTTTACCACTGCGAGTTTCTATATGTCAACAACTTAGGTCATACATACTAATACATCAACCAACTTTGTAATAACTTTGCACAACTTTGCAATCACTTTGAACAACTTTGAGCGGTGTGTTAACAGCTTAAAACCCACTACGTGCCGACAGCATCTACAACTTGTTCTTGAAAATTAGAAGGAATGTGAAAACTTTTTTTCAATTAAAATAGTTACAAAAATTCCACGATTTTCCACTATAAATGATTGGCATCACAGACAGGAAGAATACAGGAACGTATCCTTATATTTTTACTACTTCTGTGATGAAAAAAAAATCAACGACTCGTTTACTCAGGGAGTCTCCCATGCGAGTACTAACCATGCCCGATCGCGCTTTACTTTAAACATGTGTTGGTCACCTAACCACACAGGTGCATTATTTATTTGAAAGTAAGCTGAATTGGCGGGTATTTCATGTTTTTGAATGTTTGAAATCGTTATCGCTGGCACAAAGTAACTTCTATAATTGACCTATGACCTCTACATACTTGGAGTTACACGACGGTAATTAACAGCAATTCACGAAATATTCATTCACATTTTCGAACTTTTAACTATGGTACTTTTTAATATGATATCTCAGGTAACAATCCCGATTAAAACAAGCAACTTTGCAATGGCTTTTCACAACTTTGTAAGCAGTTTGTTGTCGAATTTACGGTTGGCTGTTGCGTTAATCTACTTATGCATGATACATTTTCGATACATTTACTTATTGTTTTCGAAATTGAACTGCGGGGGTGTCATTACAATGACTTAGGTTAAATATACAAGCAACTCCGCCAAAATTTCCTTCGTTTTTCGAACTTTGCATGCTGTTTTCTAACATTTTACAGCCAGTTCATGTAAACATCTATATGGTGCTTTCAACTGGCTTTTATTAAATTTGTCGACTTTACCACTGCGAGTTTCTATATGTCAACAACTTAGGTCATACATACTAATACATCAACCAACTTTGTAATAACTTTGCACAACTTTGCAATCACTTTGAACAACTTTGAGCGGTGTGTTAACAGCTTAAAACCCACTACGTGCCGACAGCATCTACAACTTGTTCTTGAAAATTAGAAGGAATGTGAAAACTTTTTTTCAATTAAAATAGTTACAAAAATTCCACGATTTTACACTATAAATGATTGGCATCACAGACAGGAAGAATACAGGAACGTATCCTTATATTTTTACTACTTCTGTGATGAAAAAAAAATCAACGACTAGTTTACTCATGGAGTCTCCCATGCGAGTACTAACCATGCCCGATCGCGCTTTACTTTTAAACATGTGTCGGTCACCTAACCACACAGCTGCATTGTTTATTTGAAAGTAAGCTGAATTGGCGGGTATTTCATGTTTTTGAATGTTTGAAATCGTTATCGCTGGCACAAAGTACCTTCTATAATTGACCTATGACCTCTACATACTTGGAGTAACACGACGGTAATTAACAGCAATTCACGAAATATTCATTCACATTTTCGAACTTTTAACTATGGTACTTTTTAATATGATATCTCAGGTAACAATCCCGATTAAAACAAGCAACTTTGCAATGGCTTTTCACAACTTTGTAAGCAGTTTGTTGTCGAATTTACGGTTGGCTGTTGCGTTAATCTACTTATGCATGATACATTTTCGATACATTTACTTATTGTTTTCGAAATTTAACTGCGGGGGTGTCATTACAATGACTTAGGTTAAATATACAAGCAACTCCGCCAAAATTTCCTTCGTTTTTCGAACTTTGCATGCTGTTTTCTATCATTTTACAGCCAGTTCATGTAAACATCTATATGGTGCTTTCAACTGGCTTTTATTAAATTTGTCGACTTTACCACTGCGAGTTTCTATATGTCAACAACTTAGGTCATACATACTAATACATCAACCAACTTTGTAATAACTTTGCACAACTTTGCAATCACTTTGAACAACTTTGAGCGGTGTGTTAACAGCTTAAAACCCACTACGTGCCGACAGCATCTACAACTTGTTCTTGAAAATTAGAAGGAATGTGAAAACTTTTTTTCAATTAAAATAGTTACAAAAATTCCACGATTTTCCACTATAAATGATTGGCATCACAGACAGGAAGAATACAGGAACGTATCCTTATATTTTTACTACTTCTGTGATGAAAAAAAAATCAACGACTCGTTTACTCAGGGAGTCTCCCATGCGAGTACTAACCATGCCCGATCGCGCTTTACTTTAAACATGTGTTGGTCACCTAACCACACAGGTGCATTATTTATTTGAAAGTAAGCTGAATTGGCGGGTATTTCATGTTTTTGAATGTTTGAAATCGTTATCGCTGGCACAAAGTAACTTCTATAATTGACCTATGACCTCTACATACTTGGAGTTACACGACGGTAATTAACAGCAATTCACGAAATATTCATTCACATTTTCGAACTTTTAACTATGGTACTTTTTAATATGATATCTCAGGTAACAATCCCGATTAAAACAAGCAACTTTGCAATGGCTTTTCACAACTTTGTAAGCAGTTTGTTGTCGAATTTACGGTTGGCTGTTGCGTTAATCTACTTATGCATGATACATTTTCGATACATTTACTTATTGTTTTCGAAATTGAACTGCGGGGGTGTCATTACAATGACTTAGGTTAAATATACAAGCAACTCCGCCAAAATTTCCTTCGTTTTTCGAACTTTGCATGCTGTTTTCTAACATTTTACAGCCAGTTCATGTAAACATCTATATGGTGCTTTCAACTGGCTTTTATTAAATTTGTCGACTTTACCACTGCGAGTTTCTATATGTCAACAACTTAGGTCATACATACTAATACATCAACCAACTTTGTAATAACTTTGCACAACTTTGCAATCACTTTGAACAACTTTGAGCGGTGTGTTAACAGCTTAAAACCCACTACGTGCCGACAGCATCTACAACTTGTTCTTGAAAATTAGAAGGAATGTGAAAACTTTTTTTCAATTAAAATAGTTACAAAAATTCCACGATTTTACACTATAAATGATTGGCATCACAGACAGGAAGAATACAGGAACGTATCCTTATATTTTTACTACTTCTGTGATGAAAAAAAAATCAACGACTAGTTTACTCATGGAGTCTCCCATGCGAGTACTAACCATGCGCGATCGCGCTTTACTTTTAAACATGTGTCGGTCACCTAACCACACAGCTGCATTGTTTATTTGAAAGTAAGCTGAATTGGCGGGTATTTCATGTTTTTGAATGTTTGAAATCGTTATCGCTGGCACAAAGTACCTTCTATAATTGACCTATGACCTCTACATACTTGGAGTAACACGACGGTAATTAACAGCAATTCACGAAATATTCATTCACATTTTCGAACTTTTAACTATGGTACTTTTTAATATGATATCTCAGGTAACAATCCCGATTAAAACAAGCAACTTTGCAATGGCTTTTCACAACTTTGTAAGCAGTTTGTTGTCGAATTTACGGTTGGCTGTTGCGTTAATCTACTTATGCATGATACATTTTCGATACATTTACTTATTGTTTTCGAAATTTAACTGCGGGGGTGTCATTACAATGACTTAGGTTAAATATACAAGCAACTCCGCCAAAATTTCCTTCGTTTTTCGAACTTTGCATGCTGTTTTCTATCATTTTACAGCCAGTTCATGTAAACATCTATATGGTGCTTTCAACTGGCTTTTATTAAATTTGTCGACTTTACCACTGCGAGTTTCTATATGTCAACAACTTAGGTCATACATACTAATACATCAACCAACTTTGTAATAACTTTGCACAACTTTGCAATCACTTTGAACAACTTTGAGCGGTGTGTTAACAGCTTAAAACCCACTACGTGCCGACAGCATCTACAACTTGTTCTTGAAAATTAGAAGGAATGTGAAAACTTTTTTTCAATTAAAATAGTTACAAAAATTCCACGATTTTCCACTATAAATGATTGGCATCACAGACAGGAAGAATACAGGAACGTATCCTTATATTTTTACTACTTCTGTGATGAAAAAAAAATCAACGACTCGTTTACTCAGGGAGTCTCCCATGCGAGTACTAACCATGCCCGATCGCGCTTTACTTTAAACATGTGTTGGTCACCTAACCACACAGGTGCATTATTTATTTGAAAGTAAGCTGAATTGGCGGGTATTTCATGTTTTTGAATGTTTGAAATCGTTATCGCTGGCACAAAGTAACTTCTATAATTGACCTATGACCTCTACATACTTGGAGTTACACGACGGTAATTAACAGCAATTCACGAAATATTCATTCACATTTTCGAACTTTTAACTATGGTACTTTTTAATATGATATCTCAGGTAACAATCCCGATTAAAACAAGCAACTTTGCAATGGCTTTTCACAACTTTGTAAGCAGTTTGTTGTCGAATTTACGGTTGGCTGTTGCGTTAATCTACTTATGCATGATACATTTTCGATACATTTACTTATTGTTTTCGAAATTGAACTGCGGGGGTGTCATTACAATGACTTAGGTTAAATATACAAGCAACTCCGCCAAAATTTCCTTCGTTTTTCGAACTTTGCATGCTGTTTTCTAACATTTTACAGCCAGTTCATGTAAACATCTATATGGTGCTTTCAACTGGCTTTTATTAAATTTGTCGACTTTACCACTGCGAGTTTCTATATGTCAACAACTTAGGTCATACATACTAATACATCAACCAACTTTGTAATAACTTTGCACAACTTTGCAATCACTTTGAACAACTTTGAGCGGTGTGTTAACAGCTTAAAACCCACTACGTGCCGACAGCATCTACAACTTGTTCTTGAAAATTAGAAGGAATGTGAAAACTTTTTTTCAATTAAAATAGTTACAAAAATTCCACGATTTTACACTATAAATGATTGGCATCACAGACAGGAAGAATACAGGAACGTATCCTTATATTTTTACTACTTCTGTGATGAAAAAAAAATCAACGACTAGTTTACTCATGGAGTCTCCCATGCGAGTACTAACCATGCCCGATCGCGCTTTACTTTTAAACATGTGTCGGTCACCTAACCACACAGCTGCATTGTTTATTTGAAAGTAAGCTGAATTGGCGGGTATTTCATGTTTTTGAATGTTTGAAATCGTTATCGCTGGCACAAAGTACCTTCTATAATTGACCTATGACCTCTACATACTTGGAGTAACACGACGGTAATTAACAGCAATTCACGAAATATTCATTCACATTTTCGAACTTTTAACTATGGTACTTTTTAATATGATATCTCAGGTAACAATCCCGATTAAAACAAGCAACTTTGCAATGGCTTTTCACAACTTTGTAAGCAGTTTGTTGTCGAATTTACGGTTGGCTGTTGCGTTAATCTACTTATGCATGATACATTTTCGATACATTTACTTATTGTTTTCGAAATTTAACTGCGGGGGTGTCATTACAATGACTTAGGTTAAATATACAAGCAACTCCGCCAAAATTTCCTTCGTTTTTCGAACTTTGCATGCTGTTTTCTATCATTTTACAGCCAGTTCATGTAAACATCTATATGGTGCTTTCAACTGGCTTTTATTAAATTTGTCGACTTTACCACTGCGAGTTTCTATATGTCAACAACTTAGGTCATACATACTAATACATCAACCAACTTTGTAATAACTTTGCACAACTTTGCAATCACTTTGAACAACTTTGAGCGGTGTGTTAACAGCTTAAAACCCACTACGTGCCGACAGCATCTACAACTTGTTCTTGAAAATTAGAAGGAATGTGAAAACTTTTTTTCAATTAAAATAGTTACAAAAATTCCACGATTTTCCACTATAAATGATTGGCATCACAGACAGGAAGAATACAGGAACGTATCCTTATATTTTTACTACTTCTGTGATGAAAAAAAAATCAACGACTCGTTTACTCAGGGAGTCTCCCATGCGAGTACTAACCATGCCCGATCGCGCTTTACTTTAAACATGTGTTGGTCACCTAACCACACAGGTGCATTATTTATTTGAAAGTAAGCTGAATTGGCGGGTATTTCATGTTTTTGAATGTTTGAAATCGTTATCGCTGGCACAAAGTAACTTCTATAATTGACCTATGACCTCTACATACTTGGAGTTACACGACGGTAATTAACAGCAATTCACGAAATATTCATTCACATTTTCGAACTTTTAACTATGGTACTTTTTAATATGATATCTCAGGTAACAATTCCGATTAAAACAAGCAACTTTGCAATGGCTTTTCACAACTTTGTAAGCAGTTTGTTGTCGAATTTACGGTTGGCTGTTGCGTTAATCTACTTATGCATGATACATTTTCGATACATTTACTTATTGTTTTCGAAATTGAACTGCGGGGGTGTCATTACAATGACTTAGGTTAAATATACAAGCAACTCCGCCAAAATTTCCTTCGTTTTTCGAACTTTGCATGCTGTTTTCTAACATTTTACAGCCAGTTCATGTAAACATCTATATGGTGCTTTCAACTGGCTTTTATTAAATTTGTCGACTTTACCACTGCGAGTTTCTATATGTCAACAACTTAGGTCATACATACTAATACATCAACCAACTTTGTAATAACTTTGCACAACTTTGCAATCACTTTGAACAACTTTGAGCGGTGTGTTAACAGCTTAAAACCCACTACGTGCCGACAGCATCTACAACTTGTTCTTGAAAATTAGAAGGAATGTGAAAACTTTTTTTCAATTAAAATAGTTACAAAAATTCCACGATTTTACACTATAAATGATTGGCATCACAGACAGGAAGAATACAGGAACGTATCCTTATATTTTTACTACTTCTGTGATGAAAAAAAAATCAACGACTAGTTTACTCATGGAGTCTCCCATGCGAGTACTAACCATGCCCGATCGCGCTTTACTTTTAAACATGTGCCGGTCACCTAACCACACAGCTGCATTGTTTATTTGAAAGTAAGCTGAATTGGCGGGTATTTCATGTTTTTGAATGTTTGAAATCGTTATCGCTGGCACAAAGTACCTTCTATAATTGACCTATGACCTCTACATACTTGGAGTTACACGACGGTAATTAACAGCAATTCACGAAATATTCATTCACATTTTCGAACTTTTAACTATGGTACTTTTTAATATGATATCTCAGGTAACAATTCCGATTAAAACAAGCAACTTTGCAATGGCTTTTCACAACTTTGTAAGCAGTTTGTTGTCGAATTTACGGTTGGCTGTTGCGTTAATCTACTTATGCATGATACATTTTCGATACATTTACTTATTGTTTTCGAAATTGAACTGCGGGGGTGTCATTACAATGACTTAGGTTAAATATACAAGCAACTCCGCCAAAATTTCCTTCGTTTTTCGAACTTTGCATGCTGTTTTCTAACATTTTACAGCCAGTTCATGTAAACATCTATATGGTGCTTTCAACTGGCTTTTATTAAATTTGTCGACTTTACCACTGCGAGTTTCTATATGTCAACAACTTAGGTCATACATACTAATACATCAACCAACTTTGTAATAACTTTGCACAACTTTGCAATCACTTTGAACAACTTTGAGCGGTGTGTTAACAGCTTAAAACCCACTACGTGCCGACAGCATCTACAACTTGTTCTTGAAAATTAGAAGGAATGTGAAAACTTTTTTTCAATTAAAATAGTTACAAAAATTCCACGATTTTACACTATAAATGATTGGCATCACAGACAGGAAGAATACAGGAACGTATCCTTATATTTTTACTACTTCTGTGATGAAAAAAAAATCAACGACTAGTTTACTCATGGAGTCTCCCATGCGAGTACTAACCATGCCCGATCGCGCTTTACTTTTAAACATGTGTCGGTCACCTAACCACACAGCTGCATTGTTTATTTGAAAGTAAGCTGAATTGGCGGGTATTTCATGTTTTTGAATGTTTGAAATCGTTATCGCTGGCACAAAGTACCTTCTATAATTGACCTATGACCTCTACATACTTGGAGTAACACGACGGTAATTAACAGCAATTCACGAAATATTCATTCACATTTTCGAACTTTTAACTATGGTACTTTTTAATATGATATCTCAGGTAACAATCCCGATTAAAACAAGCAACTTTGCAATGGCTTTTCACAACTTTGTAAGCAGTTTGTTGTCGAATTTACGGTTGGCTGTTGCGTTAATCTACTTATGCATGATACATTTTCGATACATTTACTTATTGTTTTCGAAATTTAACTGCGGGGGTGTCATTACAATGACTTAGGTTAAATATACAAGCAACTCCGCCAAAATTTCCTTCGTTTTTCGAACTTTGCATGCTGTTTTCTATCATTTTACAGCCAGTTCATGTAAACATCTATATGGTGCTTTCAACTGGCTTTTATTAAATTTGTCGACTTTACCACTGCGAGTTTCTATATGTCAACAACTTAGGTCATACATACTAATACATCAACCAACTTTGTAATAACTTTGCACAACTTTGCAATCACTTTGAACAACTTTGAGCGGTGTGTTAACAGCTTAAAACCCACTACGTGCCGACAGCATCTACAACTTGTTCTTGAAAATTAGAAGGAATGTGAAAACTTTTTTTCAATTAAAATAGTTACAAAAATTCCACGATTTTCCACTATAAATGATTGGCATCACAGACAGGAAGAATACAGGAACGTATCCTTATATTTTTACTACTTCTGTGATGAAAAAAAATCAACGACTAGTTTATTCAGGGAGTCTCCAATACGAGTACTAACCATGCCCGATCGCGCTTTACTTTTAAACATGTGTCGGTCACCTAACCACACAGCTGCATTGTTTATTTGAAAGTAAGCTGAATTGGCGGGTATTTCATGTTTTTGAATGTTTGAAATCGTTATCGCTGGCACAAAGTACCTTCTATAATTGACCTATGACCTCTACATACTTGGAGTAACACGACGGTAATTAACAGCAATTCACGAAATATTCATTCACATTTTCGAACTTTTAACTATGGTACTTTTTAATATGATATCTCAGGTAACAATCCCGATTAAAACAAGCAACTTTGCAATGGCTTTTCACAACTTTGTAAGCAGTTTGTTGTCGAATTTACGGTTGGCTGTTGCGTTAATCTACTTATGCATGATACATTTTCGATACATTTACTTATTGTTTTCGAAATTTAACTGCGGGGGTGTCATTACAATGACTTAGGTTAAATATACAAGCAACTCCGCCAAAATTTCCTTCGTTTTTCGAACTTTGCATGCTGTTTTCTATCATTTTACAGCCAGTTCATGTAAACATCTATATGGTGCTTTCAACTGGCTTTTATTAAATTTGTCGACTTTACCACTGCGAGTTTCTATATGTCAACAACTTAGGTCATACATACTAATACATCAACCAACTTTGTAATAACTTTGCACAACTTTGCAATCACTTTGAACAACTTTGAGCGGTGTGTTAACAGCTTAAAACCCACTACGTGCCGACAGCATCTACAACTTGTTCTTGAAAATTAGAAGGAATGTGAAAACTTTTTTTCAATTAAAATAGTTACAAAAATTCCACGATTTTCCACTATAAATGATTGGCATCACAGACAGGAAGAATACAGGAACGTATCCTTATATTTTTACTACTTCTGTGATGAAAAAAAAATCAACGACTCGTTTACTCAGGGAGTCTCCCATGCGAGTACTAACCATGCCCGATCGCGCTTTACTTTAAACATGTGTTGGTCACCTAACCACACAGGTGCATTATTTATTTGAAAGTAAGCTGAATTGGCGGGTATTTCATGTTTTTGAATGTTTGAAATCGTTATCGCTGGCACAAAGTAACTTCTATAATTGACCTATGACCTCTACATACTTGGAGTTACACGACGGTAATTAACAGCAATTCACAAAATATTCATTCACATTTTCGAACTTTTAACTATGGTACTTTTTAATATGATATCTCAGGTAACAATCCCGATTAAAACAAGCAACTTTGCAATGGCTTTTCACAACTTTGTAAGCAGTTTGTTGTCGACTTTACGGTTGGCTGTTGCGTTAATCTACTTATGCATGATACATTTTCGATACATTTACTTATTGTTTTCGAAATTGAACTGCGGGGGTGTCATTACAATGACTTAGGTTAAATATACAAGCAACTCCGCCAAAATTTCCTTCGTTTTTCGAACTTTGCATGCTGTTTTCTAACATTTTACAGCCAGTTCATGTAAACATCTATATGGTGCTTTCAACTGGCTTTTATTAAATTTGTCGACTTTACCACTGCGAGTTTCTATATGTCAACAACTTAGGTCATACATACTAATACATCAACCAACTTTGTAATAACTTTGCACAACTTTGCAATCACTTTGAACAACTTTGAGCGGTGTGTTAACAGCTTAAAACCCACTACGTGCCGACAGCATCTACAACTTGTTCTTGAAAATTAGAAGGAATGTGAAAACTTTTTTTCAATTAAAATAGTTACAAAAATTCCACGATTTTACACTATAAATGATTGGCATCACAGACAGGAAGAATACAGGAACGTATCCTTATATTTTTACTACTTCTGTGATGAAAAAAAAATCAACGACTAGTTTACTCATGGAGTCTCCCATGCGAGTACTAACCATGCCCTATCGCGCTTTACTTTTAAACATGTGTTGGTCACCTAACCACACAGGTGCATTATTTATTTGAAAGTAAGCTGAATTGGCGGGTATTTCATGTTTTTGAATGTTTGAAATCGTTATCGCTGGCACAAAGTAACTTCTATAATTGACCTATGACCTCTACATACTTGGAGTTACACGACGGTAATTAACAGCAATTCACAAAATATTCATTCACATTTTCGAACTTTTAACTATGGTACTTTTTAATATGATATCTCAGGTAACAATCCCGATTAAAACAAGCAACTTTGCAATGGCTTTTCACAACTTTGTAAGCAGTTTGTTGTCGAATTTACGGTTGGCTGTTGCGTTAATCTACTTATGCATGATACATTTTCGATACATTTACTTATTGTTTTCGAAATTGAACTGCGGGGGTGTCATTACAATGACTTAGGTTAAATATACAAGCAACTCCGCCAAAATTTCCTTCGTTTTTCGAACTTTGCATGCTGTTTTCTAACATTTTACAGCCAGTTCATGTAAACATCTATATGGTGCTTTCAACTGGCTTTTATTAAATTTGTCGACTTTACCACTGCGAGTTTCTATATGTCAACAACTTAGGTCATACATACTAATACATCAACCAACTTTGTAATAACTTTGCACAACTTTGCAATCACTTTGAACAACTTTGAGCGGTGTGTTAACAGCTTAAAACCCACTACGTGCCGACAGCATCTACAACTTGTTCTTGAAAATTAGAAGGAATGTGAAAACTTTTTTTCAATTAAAATAGTTACAAAAATTCCACGATTTTACACTATAAATGATTGGCATCACAGACAGGAAGAATACAGGAACGTATCCTTATATTTTTACTACTTCTGTGATGAAAAAAAAATCAACGACTAGTTTACTCATGGAGTCTCCCATGCGAGTACTAACCATGCCCTATCGCGCTTTACTTTTAAACATGTGTCGGTCACCTAACCACACAGCTGCATTGTTTATTTGAAAGTAAGCTGAATTGGCGGGTATTTCATGTTTTTGAATGTTTGAAATCGTTATCGCTGGCACAAAGTACCTTCTATAATTGACCTATGACCTCTACATACTTGGAGTAACACGACGGTAATTAACAGCAATTCACGAAATATTCATTCACATTTTCGAACTTTTAACTATGGTACTTTTTAATATGATATCTCAGGTAACAATCCCGATTAAAACAAGCAACTTTGCAATGGCTTTTCACAACTTTGTAAGCAGTTTGTTGTCGAATTTACGGTTGGCTGTTGCGTTAATCTACTTATGCATGATACATTTTCGATACATTTACTTATTGTTTTCGAAATTTAACTGCGGGGGTGTCATTACAATGACTTAGGTTAAATATACAAGCAACTCCGCCAAAATTTCCTTCGTTTTTCGAACTTTGCATGCTGTTTTCTATCATTTTACAGCCAGTTCATGTAAACATCTATATGGTGCTTTCAACTGGCTTTTATTAAATTTGTCGACTTTACCACTGCGAGTTTCTATATGTCAACAACTTAGGTCATACATACTAATACATCAACCAACTTTGTAATAACTTTGCACAACTTTGCAATCACTTTGAACAACTTTGAGCGGTGTGTTAACAGCTTAAAACCCACTACGTGCCGACAGCATCTACAACTTGTTCTTGAAAATTAGAAGGAATGTGAAAACTTTTTTTCAATTAAAATAGTTACAAAAATTCCACGATTTTCCACTATAAATGATTGGCATCACAGACAGGAAGAATACAGGAACGTATCCTTATATTTTTACTACTTCTGTGATGAAAAAAAAATCAACGACTCGTTTACTCAGGGAGTCTCCCATGCGAGTACTAACCATGCCCGATCGCGCTTTACTTTAAACATGTGTTGGTCACCTAACCACACAGGTGCATTATTTATTTGAAAGTAAGCTGAATTGGCGGGTATTTCATGTTTTTGAATGTTTGAAATCGTTATCGCTGGCACAAAGTAACTTCTATAATTGACCTATGACCTCTACATACTTGGAGTTACACGACGGTAATTAACAGCAATTCACAAAATATTCATTCACATTTTCGAACTTTTAACTATGGTACTTTTTAATATGATATCTCAGGTAACAATCCCGATTAAAACAAGCAACTTTGCAATGGCTTTTCACAACTTTGTAAGCAGTTTGTTGTCGACTTTACGGTTGGCTGTTGCGTTAATCTACTTATGCATGATACATTTTCGATACATTTACTTATTGTTTTCGAAATTGAACTGCGGGGGTGTCATTACAATGACTTAGGTTAAATATACAAGCAACTCCGCCAAAATTTCCTTCGTTTTTCGAACTTTGCATGCTGTTTTCTAACATTTTACAGCCAGTTCATGTAAACATCTATATGGTGCTTTCAACTGGCTTTTATTAAATTTGTCGACTTTACCACTGCGAGTTTCTATATGTCAACAACTTAGGTCATACATACTAATACATCAACCAACTTTGTAATAACTTTGCACAACTTTGCAATCACTTTGAACAACTTTGAGCGGTGTGTTAACAGCTTAAAACCCACTACGTGCCGACAGCATCTACAACTTGTTCTTGAAAATTAGAAGGAATGTGAAAACTTTTTTTCAATTAAAATAGTTACAAAAATTCCACGATTTTACACTATAAATGATTGGCATCACAGACAGGAAGAATACAGGAACGTATCCTTATATTTTTACTACTTCTGTGATGAAAAAAAAATCAACGACTAGTTTACTCATGGAGTCTCCCATGCGAGTACTAACCATGCCCTATCGCGCTTTACTTTTAAACATGTGTCGGTCACCTAACCACACAGCTGCATTGTTTATTTGAAAGTAAGCTGAATTGGCGGGTATTTCATGTTTTTGAATGTTTGAAATCGTTATCGCTGGCACAAAGTACCTTCTATAATTGACCTATGACCTCTACATACTTGGAGTAACACGACGGTAATTAACAGCAATTCACGAAATATTCATTCACATTTTCGAACTTTTAACTATGGTACTTTTTAATATGATATCTCAGGTAACAATCCCGATTAAAACAAGCAACTTTGCAATGGCTTTTCACAACTTTGTAAGCAGTTTGTTGTCGAATTTACGGTTGGCTGTTGCGTTAATCTACTTATGCATGATACATTTTCGATACATTTACTTATTGTTTTCGAAATTTAACTGCGGGGGTGTCATTACAATGACTTAGGTTAAATATACAAGCAACTCCGCCAAAATTTCCTTCGTTTTTCGAACTTTGCATGCTGTTTTCTATCATTTTACAGCCAGTTCATGTAAACATCTATATGGTGCTTTCAACTGGCTTTTATTAAATTTGTCGACTTTACCACTGCGAGTTTCTATATGTCAACAACTTAGGTCATACATACTAATACATCAACCAACTTTGTAATAACTTTGCACAACTTTGCAATCACTTTGAACAACTTTGAGCGGTGTGTTAACAGCTTAAAACCCACTACGTGCCGACAGCATCTACAACTTGTTCTTGAAAATTAGAAGGAATGTGAAAACTTTTTTTCAATTAAAATAGTTACAAAAATTCCACGATTTTCCACTATAAATGATTGGCATCACAGACAGGAAGAATACAGGAACGTATCCTTATATTTTTACTACTTCTGTGATGAAAAAAAAATCAACGACTCGTTTACTCAGGGAGTCTCCCATGCGAGTACTAACCATGCCCGATCGCGCTTTACTTTAAACATGTGTTGGTCACCTAACCACACAGGTGCATTATTTATTTGAAAGTAAGCTGAATTGGCGGGTATTTCATGTTTTTGAATGTTTGAAATCGTTATCGCTGGCACAAAGTAACTTCTATAATTGACCTATGACCTCTACATACTTGGAGTAACACGACGGTAATTAACAGCAATTCACGAAATATTCATTCACATTTTCGAACTTTTAACTATGGTACTTTTTAATATGATATCTCAGGTAACAATCCCGATTAAAACAAGCAACTTTGCAATGGCTTTTCACAACTTTGTAAGCAGTTTGTTGTCGAATTTACGGTTGGCTGTTGCGTTAATCTACTTATGCATGATACATTTTCGATACATTTACTTATTGTTTTCGAAATTTAACTGCGGGGGTGTCATTACAATGACTTAGGTTAAATATACAAGCAACTCCGCCAAAATTTCCTTCGTTTTTCGAACTTTGCATGCTGTTTTCTATCATTTTACAGCCAGTTCATGTAAACATCTATATGGTGCTTTCAACTGGCTTTAATTAAATTTGTCGACTTTACCACTGCGAGTTTCTATATGTCAACAACTTAGGTCATACATACTAATACATCAACCAACTTTGTAATAACTTTGCACAACTTTGCAATCACTTTGAACAACTTTGAGCGGTGTGTTAACAGCTTAAAACCCACTACGTGCCGACAGCATCTACAACTTGTTCTTGAAAATTAGAAGGAATGTGAAAACTTTTTTTCAATTAAAATAGTTACAAAAATTCCACGATTTTCCACTATAAATGATTGGCATCACAGACAGGAAGAATACAGGAACGTATCCTTATATTTTTACTACTTCTGTGATGAAAAAAAAATCAACGACTCGTTTACTCAGGGAGTCTCCCATGCGAGTACTAACCATGCCCGATCGCGCTTTACTTTAAACATGTGTTGGTCACCTAACCACACAGGTGCATTATTTATTTGAAAGTAAGCTGAATTGGCGGGTATTTCATGTTTTTGAATGTTTGAAATCGTTATCGCTGGCACAAAGTAACTTCTATAATTGACCTATGACCTCTACATACTTGGAGTTACACGACGGTAATTAACAGCAATTCACAAAATATTCATTCACATTTTCGAACTTTTAACTATGGTACTTTTTAATATGATATCTCAGGTAACAATCCCGATTAAAACAAGCAACTTTGCAATGGCTTTTCACAACTTTGTAAGCAGTTTGTTGTCGAATTTACGGTTGGCTGTTGCGTTAATCTACTTATGCATGATACATTTTCGATACATTTACTTATTGTTTTCGAAATTGAACTGCGGGGGTGTCATTACAATGACTTAGGTTAAATATACAAGCAACTCCGCCAAAATTTCCTTCGTTTTTCGAACTTTGCATGCTGTTTTCTAACATTTTACAGCCAGTTCATGTAAACATCTATATGGTGCTTTCAACTGGCTTTTATTAAATTTGTCGACTTTACCACTGCGAGTTTCTATATGTCAACAACTTAGGTCATACATACTAATACATCAACCAACTTTGTAATAACTTTGCACAACTTTGCAATCACTTTGAACAACTTTGAGCGGTGTGTTAACAGCTTAAAACCCACTACGTGCCGACAGCATCTACAACTTGTTCTTGAAAATTAGAAGGAATGTGAAAACTTTTTTTCAATTAAAATAGTTACAAAAATTCCACGATTTTCCACTATAAATGATTGGCATCACAGACAGGAAGAATACAGGAACGTATCCTTATATTTTTACTACTTCTGTGATGAAAAAAAAATCAACAACTCGTTTACTCAGGGAGTCTCCCATGCGAGTACTAACCATGCCCGATCGCGCTTTACTTTAAACATGTGTTGGTCACCTAACCACACAGGTGCATTATTTATTTGAAAGTAAGCTGAATTGGCGGGTATTTCATGTTTTTGAATGTTTGAAATCGTTATCGCTGGCACAAAGTAACTTCTATAATTGACCTATGACCTCTACATACTTGGAGTTACACGACGGTAATTAACAGCAATTCACAAAATATTCATTCACATTTTCGAACTTTTAACTATGGTACTTTTTAATATGATATCTCAGGTAACAATCCCGATTAAAACAAGCAACTTTGCAATGGCTTTTCACAACTTTGTAAGCAGTTTGTTGTCGAATTTACGGTTGGCTGTTGCGTTAATCTACTTATGCATGATACATTTTCGATACATTTACTTATTGTTTTCGAAATTGAACTGCGGGGGTGTCATTACAATGACTTAGGTTAAATATACAAGCAACTCCGCCAAAATTTCCTTCGTTTTTCGAACTTTGCATGCTGTTTTCTAACATTTTACAGCCAGTTCATGTAAACATCTATATGGTGCTTTCAACTGGCTTTTATTAAATTTGTCGACTTTACCACTGCGAGTTTCTATATGTCAACAACTTAGGTCATACATACTAATACATCAACCAACTTTGTAATAACTTTGCACAACTTTGCAATCACTTTGAACAACTTTGAGCGGTGTGTTAACAGCTTAAAACCCACTACGTGCCGACAGCATCTACAACTTGTTCTTGAAAATTAGAAGGAATGTGAAAACTTTTTTTCAATTAAAATAGTTACAAAAATTCCACGATTTTACACTATAAATGATTGGCATCACAGACAGGAAGAATACAGGAACGTATCCTTATATTTTTACTACTTCTGTGATGAAAAAAAAATCAACGACTAGTTTACTCATGGAGTCTCCCATGCGAGTACTAACCATGCCCGATCGCGCTTTACTTTTAAACATGTGTCGGTCACCTAACCACACAGCTGCATTGTTTATTTGAAAGTAAGCTGAATTGGCGGGTATTTCATATTTTTGAATGTTTGAAATCGTTATCGCTGGCACAAAGTACCTTCTATAATTGACCTATGACCTCTACATACTTGGAGTAACACGACGGTAATTAACAGCAATTCACGAAATATTCATTCACATTTTCGAACTTTTAACTATGGTACTTTTTAATATGATATCTCAGGTAACAATCCCGATTAAAACAAGCAACTTTGCAATGGCTTTTCACAACTTTGTAAGCAGTTTGTTGTCGAATTTACGGTTGGCTGTTGCGTTAATCTACTTATGCATGATATATTTTCGATACATTTACTTATTGTTTTCGAAATTTAACTGCGGGGGTGTCATTACAATGACTTAGGTTAAATATACAAGCAACTCCGCCAAAATTTCCTTCGTTTTTCGAACTTTGCATGCTGTTTTCTATCATTTTACAGCCAGTTCATGTAAACATCTATATGGTGCTTTCAACTGGCTTTTATTAAATTTGTCGACTTTACCACTGCGAGTTTCTATATGTCAACAACTTAGGTCATACATACTAATACATCAACCAACTTTGTAATAACTTTGCACAACTTTGCAATCACTTTGAACAACTTTGAGCGGTGTGTTAACAGCTTAAAACCCACTACGTGCCGACAGCATCTACAACTTGTTCTTGAAAATTAGAAGGAATGTGAAAACTTTTTTTCAATTAAAATAGTTACAAAAATTCCACGATTTTACACTATAAATGATTGGCATCACAGACAGGAAGAATACAGGAACGTATCCTTATATTTTTACTACTTCTGTGATGAAAAAAAAATCAACGACTAGTTTACTCAGGGAGTCTCCCATGCGAGTACTAACCATGCCCGATCGCGCTTTACTTTTAAACATGTGTCGGTCACCTAACCACACAGCTGCATTGTTTATTTGAAAGTAAGCTGAATTGGCGGGTATTTCATGTTTTTGAATGTTTGAAATCGTTATCGCTGGCACAAAGTACCTTCTATAATTGACCTATGACCTCTACATACTTGGAGTAACACGACGGTAATTAACAGCAATTCACGAAATATTCATTCACATTTTCGAACTTTTAACTATGGTACTTTTTAATATGATATCTCAGGTAACAATCCCGATTAAAACAAGCAACTTTGCAATGGCTTTTCACAACTTTGTAAGCAGTTTGTTGTCGAATTTACGGTTGGCTGTTGCGTTAATCTACTTATGCATGATATATTTTCGATACATTTACTTATTGTTTTCGAAATTTAACTGCGGGGGTGTCATTACAATGACTTAGGTTAAATATACAAGCAACTCCGCCAAAATTTCCTTCGTTTTTCGAACTTTGCATGCTGTTTTCTATCATTTTACAGCCAGTTCATGTAAACATCTATATGGTGCTTTCAACTGGCTTTTATTAAATTTGTCGACTTTACCACTGCGAGTTTCTATATGTCAACAACTTAGGTCATACATACTAATACATCAACCAACTTTGTAATAACTTTGCACAACTTTGCAATCACTTTGAACAACTTTGAGCGGTGTGTTAACAGCTTAAAACCCACTACGTGCCGACAGCATCTACAACTTGTTCTTGAAAATTAGAAGGAATGTGAAAACTTTTTTTCAATTAAAATAGTTACAAAAATTCCACGATTTTCCACTATAAATGATTGGCATCACAGACAGGAAGAATACAGGAACGTATCCTTATATTTTTACTACTTCTGTGATGAAAAAAAAATCAACGACTCGTTTACTCAGGGAGTCTCCCATGCGAGTACTAACCATGCCCGATCGCGCTTTACTTTAAACATGTGTTGGTCACCTAACCACACAGGTGCATTATTTATTTGAAAGTAAGCTGAATTGGCGGGTATTTCATGTTTTTGAATGTTTGAAATCGTTATCGCTGGCACAAAGTAACTTCTATAATTGACCTATGACCTCTACATACTTGGAGTTACACGACGGTAATTAACAGCAATTCACAAAATATTCATTCACATTTTCGAACTTTTAACTATGGTACTTTTTAATATGATATCTCAGGTAACAATCCCGATTAAAACAAGCAACTTTGCAATGGCTTTTCACAACTTTGTAAGCAGTTTGTTGTCGAATTTACGGTTGGCTGTTGCGTTAATCTACTTATGCATGATACATTTTCGATACATTTACTTATTGTTTTCGAAATTGAACTGCGGGGGTGTCATTACAATGACTTAGGTTAAATATACAAGCAACTCCGCCAAAATTTCCTTCGTTTTTCGAACTTTGCATGCTGTTTTCTAACATTTTACAGCCAGTTCATGTAAACATCTATATGGTGCTTTCAACTGGCTTTTATTAAATTTGTCGACTTTACCACTGCGAGTTTCTATATGTCAACAACTTAGGTCATACATACTAATACATCAACCAACTTTGTAATAACTTTGCACAACTTTGCAATCACTTTGAACAACTTTGAGCGGTGTGTTAACAGCTTAAAACCCACTACGTGCCGACAGCATCTACAACTTGTTCTTGAAAATTAGAAGGAATGTGAAAACTTTTTTTCAATTAAAATAGTTACAAAAATTCCACGATTTTCCACTATAAATGATTGGCATCACAGACAGGAAGAATACAGGAACGTATCCTTATATTTTTACTACTTCTGTGATGAAAAAAAAATCAACGACTCGTTTACTCAGGGAGTCTCCCATGCGAGTACTAACCATGCCCGATCGCGCTTTACTTTAAACATGTGTTGGTCACCTAACCACACAGGTGCATTATTTATTTGAAAGTAAGCTGAATTGGCGGGTATTTCATGTTTTTGAATGTTTGAAATCGTTATCGCTGGCACAAAGTAACTTCTATAATTGACCTATGACCTCTACATACTTGGAGTTACACGACGGTAATTAACAGCAATTCACAAAATATTCATTCACATTTTCGAACTTTTAACTATGGTACTTTTTAATATGATATCTCAGGTAACAATCCCGATTAAAACAAGCAACTTTGCAATGGCTTTTCACAACTTTGTAAGCAGTTTGTTGTCGAATTTACGGTTGGCTGTTGCGTTAATCTACTTATGCATGATACATTTTCGATACATTTACTTATTGTTTTCGAAATTGAACTGCGGGGGTGTCATTACAATGACTTAGGTTAAATATACAAGCAACTCCGCCAAAATTTCCTTCGTTTTTCGAACTTTGCATGCTGTTTTCTAACATTTTACAGCCAGTTCATGTAAACATCTATATGGTGCTTTCAACTGGCTTTTATTAAATTTGTCGACTTTACCACTGCGAGTTTCTATATGTCAACAACTTAGGTCATACATACTAATACATCAACCAACTTTGTAATAACTTTGCACAACTTTGCAATCACTTTGAACAACTTTGAGCGGTGTGTTAACAGCTTAAAACCCACTACGTGCCGACAGCATCTACAACTTGTTCTTGAAAATTAGAAGGAATGTGAAAACTTTTTTTCAATTAAAATAGTTACAAAAATTCCACGATTTTACACTATAAATGATTGGCATCACAGACAGGAAGAATACAGGAACGTATCCTTATATTTTTACTACTTCTGTGATGAAAAGAAAATCAACGACTAGTTTACTCATGGAGTCTCCCATGCGAGTACTAACCATGCCCGATCGCGCTTTACTTTTAAACATGTGTCGGTCACCTAACCACACAGCTGCATTGTTTATTTGAAAGTAAGCTGAATTGGCGGGTATTTCATGTTTTTGAATGTTTGAAATCGTTATCGCTGGCACAAAGTACCTTCTATAATTGACCTATGACCTCTACATACTTGGAGTAACACGACGGTAATTAACAGCAATTCACGAAATATTCATTCACATTTTCGAACTTTTAACTATGGTACTTTTTAATATGATATCTCAGGTAACAATCCCGATTAAAACAAGCAACTTTGCAATGGCTTTTCACAACTTTGTAAGCAGTTTGTTGTCGAATTTACGGTTGGCTGTTGCGTTAATCTACTTATGCATGATACATTTTCGATACATTTACTTATTGTTTTCGAAATTTAACTGCGGGGGTGTCATTACAATGACTTAGGTTAAATATACAAGCAACTCCGCCAAAATTTCCTTCGTTTTTCGAACTTTGCATGCTGTTTTCTATCATTTTACAGCCAGTTCATGTAAACATCTATATGGTGCTTTCAACTGGCTTTTATTAAATTTGTCGACTTTACCACTGCGAGTTTCTATATGTCAACAACTTAGGTCATACATACTAATACATCAACCAACTTTGTAATAACTTTGCACAACTTTGCAATCACTTTGAACAACTTTGAGCGGTGTGTTAACAGCTTAAAACCCACTACGTGCCGACAGCATCTACAACTTGTTCTTGAAAATTAGAAGGAATGTGAAAACTTTTTTTCAATTAAAATAGTTACAAAAATTCCACGATTTTCCACTATAAATGATTGGCATCACAGACAGGAAGAATACAGGAACGTATCCTTATATTTTTACTACTTCTGTGATGAAAAAAAAATCAACGACTCGTTTACTCAGGGAGTCTCCCATGCGAGTACTAACCATGCCCGATCGCGCTTTACTTTAAACATGTGTTGGTCACCTAACCACACAGCTGCATTATTTATTTGAAAGTAAGCTGAATTGGCGGGTATTTCATGTTTTTGAATGTTTGAAATCGTTATCGCTGGCACAAAGTAACTTCTATAATTGACCTATGACCTCTACATACTTGGAGTTAGACGACGGTAATTAACAGCAATTCACAAAATATTCATTCACATTTTCGAACTTTTAACTATGGTACTTTTTAATATGATATCTCAGGTAACAATCCCGATTAAAACAAGTAACTTTGCAATGGCTTTTCACAACTTTGTAAGCAGTTTGTTGTCGAATTTACGGTTGGCTGTTGCGTTAATCTACTTATGCATGATACATTTTCGATACATTTACTTATTGTTTTCGAAATTGAACTGCGGGGGTGTCATTACAATGACTTAGGTTAAATATACAAGCAACTCCGCCAAAATTTCCTTCGTTTTTCGAACTTTGCATGCTGTTTTCTAACATTTTACAGCCAGTTCATGTAAACATCTATATGGTGCTTTCAACTGGCTTTTATTAAATTTGTCGACTTTACCACTGCGAGTTTCTATATGTCAACAACTTAGGTCATACATACTAATACATCAACCAACTTTGTAATAACTTTGCACAACTTTGCAATCACTTTGAACAACTTTGAGCGGTGTGTTAACAGCTTAAAACCCACTACGTGCCGACAGCATCTACAACTTGTTCTTGAAAATTAGAAGGAATGTGAAAACTTTTTTTCAATTAAAATAGTTACAAAAATTCCACGATTTTACACTATAAATGATTGGCATCACAGACAGGAAGAATACAGGAACGTATCCTTATATTTTTACTACTTCTGTGATGAAAAGAAAATCAACGACTAGTTTACTCATGGAGTCTCCCATGCGAGTACTAACCATGCCCGATCGCGCTTTACTTTTAAACATGTGTCGGTCACCTAACCACACAGCTGCATTGTTTATTTGAAAGTAAGCTGAATTGGCGGGTATTTCATGTTTTTGAATGTTTGAAATCGTTATCGCTGGCACAAAGTACCTTCTATAATTGACCTATGACCTCTACATACTTGGAGTAACACGACGGTAATTAACAGCAATTCACGAAATATTCATTCACATTTTCGAACTTTTAACTATGGTACTTTTTAATATGATATCTCAGGTAACAATCCCGATTAAAACAAGCAACTTTGCAATGGCTTTTCACAACTTTGTAAGCAGTTTGTTGTCGAATTTACGGTTGGCTGTTGCGTTAATCTACTTATGCATGATACATTTTCGATACATTTACTTATTGTTTTCGAAATTTAACTGCGGGGGTGTCATTACAATGACTTAGGTTAAATATACAAGCAACTCCGCCAAAATTTCCTTCGTTTTTCGAACTTTGCATGCTGTTTTCTATCATTTTACAGCCAGTTCATGTAAACATCTATATGGTGCTTTCAACTGGCTTTTATTAAATTTGTCGACTTTACCACTGCGAGTTTCTATATGTCAACAACTTAGGTCATACATACTAATACATCAACCAACTTTGTAATAACTTTGCACAACTTTGCAATCACTTTGAACAACTTTGAGCGGTGTGTTAACAGCTTAAAACCCACTACGTGCCGACAGCATCTACAACTTGTTCTTGAAAATTAGAAGGAATGTGAAAACTTTTTTTCAATTAAAATAGTTACAAAAATTCCACAATTTTCCACTATAAATGATTGGCATCACAGACAGGAAGAATACAGGAACGTATCCTTATATTTTTACTACTTCTGTGATGAAAAAAAAATCAACGACTCGTTTACTCAGGGAGTCTCCCATGCGAGTACTAACCATGCCCGATCGCGCTTTACTTTAAACATGTGTTGGTCACCTAACCACACAGCTGCATTATTTATTTGAAAGTAAGCTGAATTGGCGGGTATTTCATGTTTTTGAATGTTTGAAATCGTTATCGCTGGCACAAAGTAACTTCTATAATTGACCTATGACCTCTACATACTTGGAGTTAGACGACGGTAATTAACAGCAATTCACAAAATATTCATTCACATTTTCGAACTTTTAACTATGGTACTTTTTAATATGATATCTCAGGTAACAATCCCGATTAAAACAAGCAACTTTGCAATGGCTTTTCACAACTTTGTAAGCAGTTTGTTGTCGAATTTACGGTTGGCTGTTGCGTTAATCTACTTATGCATGATACATTTTCGATACATTTACTTATTGTTTTCGAAATTGAACTGCGGGGGTGTCATTACAATGACTTAGGTTAAATATACAAGCAACTCCGCCAAAATTTCCTTCGTTTTTCGAACTTTGCATGCTGTTTTCTAACATTTTACAGCCAGTTCATGTAAACATCTATATGGTGCTTTCAACTGGCTTTTATTAAATTTGTCGACTTTACCACTGCGAGTTTCTATATGTCAACAACTTAGGTCATACATACTAATACATCAACCAACTTTGTAATAACTTTGCACAACTTTGCAATCACTTTGAACAACTTTGAGCGGTGTGTTAACAGCTTAAAACCCACTACGTGCCGACAGCATCTACAACTTGTTCTTGAAAATTAGAAGGAATGTGAAAACTTTTTTTCAATTAAAATAGTTACAAAAATTCCACGATTTTCCACTATAAATGATTGGCATCACAGACAGGAAGAATACAGGAACGTATCCTTATATTTTTACTACTTCTGTGATGAAAAGAAAATCAACGACTAGTTTACTCATGGAGTCTCCCATGCGAGTACTAACCATGCCCGATCGCGCTTTACTTTTAAACATGTGTCGGTCACCTAACCACACAGCTGCATTGTTTATTTGAAAGTAAGCTGAATTGGCGGGTATTTCATGTTTTTGAATGTTTGAAATCGTTATCGCTGGCACAAAGTACCTTCTATAATTGACCTATGACCTCTACATACTTGGAGTAACACGACGGTAATTAACAGCAATTCACGAAATATTCATTCACATTTTCGAACTTTTAACTATGGTACTTTTTAATATGATATCTCAGGTAACAATCCCGATTAAAACAAGCAACTTTGCAATGGCTTTTCACAACTTTGTAAGCAGTTTGTTGTCGAATTTACGGTTGGCTGTTGCGTTAATCTACTTATGCATGATACATTTTCGATACATTTACTTATTGTTTTCGAAATTTAACTGCGGGGGTGTCATTACAATGACTTAGGTTAAATATACAAGCAACTCCGCCAAAATTTCCTTCGTTTTTCGAACTTTGCATGCTGTTTTCTATCATTTTACAGCCAGTTCATGTAAACATCTATATGGTGCTTTCAACTGGCTTTTATTAAATTTGTCGACTTTACCACTGCGAGTTTCTATATGTCAACAACTTAGGTCATACATACTAATACATCAACCAACTTTGTAATAACTTTGCACAACTTTGCAATCACTTTGAACAACTTTGAGCGGTGTGTTAACAGCTTAAAACCCACTACGTGCCGACAGCATCTACAACTTGTTCTTGAAAATTAGAAGGAATGTGAAAACTTTTTTTCAATTAAAATAGTTACAAAAATTCCACGATTTTCCACTATAAATGATTGGCATCACAGACAGGAAGAATACAGGAACGTATCCTTATATTTTTACTACTTCTGTGATGAAAAAAAAATCAACGACTCGTTTACTCAGGGAGTCTCCCATGCGAGTACTAACCATGCCCGATCGCGCTTTACTTTAAACATGTGTTGGTCACCTAACCACACAGCTGCATTATTTATTTGAAAGTAAGCTGAATTGGCGGGTATTTCATGTTTTTGAATGTTTGAAATCGTTATCGCTGGCACAAAGTAACTTCTATAATTGACCTATGACCTCTACATACTTGGAGTTACACGACGGTAATTAACAGCAATTCACGAAATATTCATTCACATTTTCGAACTTTTAACTATGGTACTTTTTAATATGATATCTCAGGTAACAATCCCCATTAAAACAAGCAACTTTGCAATGGCTTTTCACAACTTTGTAAGCAGTTTGTTGTCGAATTTACGGTTGGCTGTTGCGTTAATCTACTTATGCATGATACATTTTCGATACATTTACTTATTGTTTTCGAAATTTAACTGCGGGGGTGTCATTACAATGACTTAGGTTAAATATACAAGCAACTCCGCCAAAATTTACTTCGTTTTTCGAACTTTGCATGCTGTTTTCTAACATTTTACAGCCAGTTCATGTAAACATCTATATGGTGCTTTCAACTGGCTTTTATTAAATTTGTCGACTTTACCACTGCGAGTTTCTATATGTCAACAACTTAGGTCATACATACTAATACATCAACCAACTTTGTAATAACTTTGCACAACTTTGCAATCACTTTGAACAACTTTGAGCGGTGTGTTAACAGCTTAAAACCCACTACGTGCCGACAGCATCTACAACTTGTTCTTGAAAATTAGAAGGAATGTGAAAACTTTTTTTCAATTAAAATAGTTACAAAAATTCCACGATTTTACACTATAAATGATTGGCATCACAGACAGGAAGAATACAGGAACGTATCCTTATATTTTTACTACTTCTGTGATGAAAAAAAAATCAACGACTAGTTTACTCATGGAGTCTACCATGCGAGTACTAACCATGCCCGATCGCGCTTTACTTTTAAACATGTGTCGGTCACCTAACCACACAGCTGCATTGGTTATTTGAAAGTAAGCTGAATTGGCGGGTATTTCATGTTTTTGAATGTTTGAAATCGTTATCGCTGGCACAAAGTACCTTCTATAATTGACCTATGACCTCTACATACTTGGAGTAACACGACGGTAATTAACAGCAATTCACGAAATATTCATTCACATTTTCGAACTTTTAACTATGGTACTTTTTAATATGATATCTCAGGTAACAATCCCGATTAAAACAAGCAACTTTGCAATGGCTTTTCACAACTTTGTAAGCAGTTTGTTGTCGAATTTACGGTTGGCTGTTGCGTTAATCTACTTATGCATGATATATTTTCGATACATTTACTTATTGTTTTCGAAATTTAACTGCGGGGGTGTCATTACAATGACTTAGGTTAAATATACAAGCAACTCCGCCAAAATTTCCTTCGTTTTTCGAACTTTGCATGCTGTTTTCTATCATTTTACAGCCAGTTCATGTAAACATCTATATGGTGCTTTCAACTGGCTTTTATTAAATTTGTCGACTTTAACACTGCGAGTTTCTATATGTCAACAACTTAGGTCATACATACTAATACATCAACCAACTTTGTAATAACTTTGCACAACTTTGCAATCACTTTGAACAACTTTGAGCGGTGTGTTAACAGCTTAAAACCCACTACGTGCCGACAGCATCTACAACTTGTTCTTGAAAATTAGAAGGAATGTGAAAACTTTTTTTCAATTAAAATAGTTACAAAAATTCCACGATTTTCCACTATAAATGATTGGCATCACAGACAGGAAGAATACAGGAACGTATCCTTATATTTTTACTACTTCTGTGATGAAAAAAAAATCAACGACTCGTTTACTCAGGGAGTCTCCCATGCGAGTACTAACCATGCCCGATCGCGCTTTACTTTAAACATGTGTTGGTCACCTAACCACACAGGTGCATTATTTATTTGAAAGTAAGCTGAATTGGCGGGTATTTCATGTTTTTGAATGTTTGAAATCGTTATCGCTGGCACAAAGTAACTTCTATAATTGACCTATGACCTCTACATACTTGGAGTTACACGACGGTAATTAACAGCAATTCACAAAATATTCATTCACATTTTCGAACTTTTAACTATGGTACTTTTTAATATGATATCTCAGGTAACAATCCCGATTAAAACAAGCAACTTTGCAATGGCTTTTCACAACTTTGTAAGCAGTTTGTTGTCGAATTTACGGTTGGCTGTTGCGTTAATCTACTTATGCATGATACATTTTCGATACATTTACTTATTGTTTTCGAAATTGAACTGCGGGGGTGTCATTACAATGACTTAGGTTAAATATACAAGCAACTCCGCCAAAATTTCCTTCGTTTTTCGAACTTTGCATGCTGTTTTCTAACATTTTACAGCCAGTTCATGTAAACATCTATATGGTGCTTTCAACTGGCTTTTATTAAATTTGTCGACTTTACCACTGCGAGTTTCTATATGTCAACAACTTAGGTCATACATACTAATACATCAACCAACTTTGTAATAACTTTGCACAACTTTGCAATCACTTTGAACAACTTTGAGCGGTGTGTTAACAGCTTAAAACCCACTACGTGCCGACAGCATCTACAACTTGTTCTTGAAAATTAGAAGGAATGTGAAAACTTTTTTTCAATTAAAATAGTTACAAAAATTCCACGATTTTCCACTATAAATGATTGGCATCACAGACAGGAAGAATACAGGAACGTATCCTTATATTTTTACTACTTCTGTGATGAAAAAAAAAATCAACGACTCGTTTACTCAGGGAGTCTCCCATGCGAGTACTAACCATGCCCGATCGCGCTTTACTTTAAACATGTGTTGGTCACCTAACCACACAGGTGCATTATTTATTTGAAAGTAAGCTGAATTGGCGGGTATTTCATGTTTTTGAATGTTTGAAATCGTTATCGCTGGCACAAAGTAACTTCTATAATTGACCTATGACCTCTACATACTTGGAGTTACACGACGGTAATTAACAGCAATTCACAAAATATTCATTCACATTTTCGAACTTTTAACTATGGTACTTTTTAATATGATATCTCAGGTAACAATCCCGATTAAAACAAGCAACTTTGCAATGGCTTTTCACAACTTTGTAAGCAGTTTGTTGTCGAATTTACGGTTGGCTGTTGCGTTAATCTACTTATGCATGATACATTTTCGATACATTTACTTATTGTTTTCGAAATTGAACTGCGGGGGTGTCATTACAATGACTTAGGTTAAATATACAAGCAACTCCGCCAAAATTTCCTTCGTTTTTCGAACTTTGCATGCTGTTTTCTAACATTTTACAGCCAGTTCATGTAAACATCTATATGGTGCTTTCAACTGGCTTTTATTAAATTTGTCGACTTTACCACTGCGAGTTTCTATATGTCAACAACTTAGGTCATACATACTAATACATCAACCAACTTTGTAATAACTTTGCACAACTTTGCAATCACTTTGAACAACTTTGAGCGGTGTGTTAACAGCTTAAAACCCACTACGTGCCGACAGCATCTACAACTTGTTCTTGAAAATTAGAAGGAATGTGAAAACTTTTTTTCAATTAAAATAGTTACAAAAATTCCACGATTTTACACTATAAATGATTGGCATCACAGACAGGAAGAATACAGGAACGTATCCTTATATTTTTACTACTTCTGTGATGAAAAGAAAATCAACGACTAGTTTACTCATGGAGTCTCCCATGCGAGTACTAACCATGCCCTATCGCGCTTTACTTTTAAACATGTGTCGGTCACCTAACCACACAGCTGCATTGTTTATTTGAAAGTAAGCTGAATTGGCGGGTATTTCATGTTTTTGAATGTTTGAAATCGTTATCGCTGGCACAAAGTACCTTCTATAATTGACCTATGACCTCTACATACTTGGAGTAACACGACGGTAATTAACAGCAATTCACGAAATATTCATTCACATTTTCGAACTTTTAACTATGGTACTTTTTAATATGATATCTCAGGTAACAATCCCGATTAAAACAAGCAACTTTGCAATGGCTTTTCACAACTTTGTAAGCAGTTTGTTGTCGAATTTACGGTTGGCTGTTGCGTTAATCTACTTATGCATGATACATTTTCGATACATTTACTTATTGTTTTCGAAATTTAACTGCGGGGGTGTCATTACAATGACTTAGGTTAAATATACAAGCAACTCCGCCAAAATTTCCTTCGTTTTTCGAACTTTGCATGCTGTTTTCTATCATTTTACAGCCAGTTCATGTAAACATCTATATGGTGCTTTCAACTGGCTTTTATTAAATTTGTCGACTTTACCACTGCGAGTTTCTATATGTCAACAACTTAGGTCATACATACTAATACATCAACCAACTTTGTAATAACTTTGCACAACTTTGCAATCACTTTGAACAACTTTGAGCGGTGTGTTAACAGCTTAAAACCCACTACGTGCCGACAGCATCTACAACTTGTTCTTGAAAATTAGAAGGAATGTGAAAACTTTTTTTCAATTAAAATAGTTACAAAAATTCCACGATTTTCCACTATAAATGATTGGCATCACAGACAGGAAGAATACAGGAACGTATCCTTATATTTTTACTACTTCTGTGATGAAAAAAAAATCAACGACTCGTTTACTCAGGGAGTCTCCCATGCGAGTACTAACCATGCCCGATCGCGCTTTACTTTAAACATGTGTTGGTCACCTAACCACACAGGTGCATTATTTATTTGAAAGTAAGCTGAATTGGCGGGTATTTCATGTTTTTGAATGTTTGAAATCGTTATCGCTGGCACAAAGTAACTTCTATAATTGACCTATGACCTCTACATACTTGGAGTTACACGACGGTAATTAACAGCAATTCACAAAATATTCATTCACATTTTCGAACTTTTAACTATGGTACTTTTTAATATGATATCTCAGGTAACAATCCCGATTAAAACAAGCAACTTTGCAATGGCTTTTCACAACTTTGTAAGCAGTTTGTTGTCGAATTTACGGTTGGCTGTTGCGTTAATCTACTTATGCATGATACATTTTCGATACATTTACTTATTGTTTTCGAAATTGAACTGCGGGGGTGTCATTACAATGACTTAGGTTAAATATACAAGCAACTCCGCCAAAATTTCCTTCGTTTTTCGAACTTTGCATGCTGTTTTCTAACATTTTACAGCCAGTTCATGTAAACATCTATATGGTGCTTTCAACTGGCTTTTATTAAATTTGTCGACTTTACCACTGCGAGTTTCTATATGTCAACAACTTAGGTCATACATACTAATACATCAACCAACTTTGTAATAACTTTGCACAACTTTGCAATCACTTTGAACAACTTTGAGCGGTGTGTTAACAGCTTAAAACCCACTACGTGCCGACAGCATCTACAACTTGTTCTTGAAAATTAGAAGGAATGTGAAAACTTTTTTTCAATTAAAATAGTTACAAAAATTCCACGATTTTCCACTATAAATGATTGGCATCACAGACAGGAAGAATACAGGAACGTATCCTTATATTTTTACTACTTCTGTGATGAAAAAAAAATCAACGACTCGTTTACTCAGGGAGTCTCCCATGCGAGTACTAACCATGCCCGATCGCGCTTTACTTTAAACATGTGTTGGACACCTAACCACACAGGTGCATTATTTATTTGAAAGTAAGCTGAATTGGCGGGTATTTCATGTTTTTGAATGTTTGAAATCGTTATCGCTGGCACAAAGTAACTTCTATAATTGACCTATGACCTCTACATACTTGGAGTTACACGACGGTAATTAACAGCAATTCACAAAATATTCATTCACATTTTCGAACTTTTAACTATGGTACTTTTTAATATGATATCTCAGGTAACAATCCCGATTAAAACAAGCAACTTTGCAATGGCTTTTCACAACTTTGTAAGCAGTTTGTTGTCGAATTTACGGTTGGCTGTTGCGTTAATCTACTTATGCATGATACATTTTCGATACATTTACTTATTGTTTTCGAAATTGAACTGCGGGGGTGTCATTACAATGACTTAGGTTAAATATACAAGCAACTCCGCCAAAATTTCCTTCGTTTTTCGAACTTTGCATGCTGTTTTCTAACATTTTACAGCCAGTTCATGTAAACATCTATATGGTGCTTTCAACTGGCTTTTATTAAATTTGTCGACTTTACCACTGCGAGTTTCTATATGTCAACAACTTAGGTCATACATACTAATACATCAACCAACTTTGTAATAACTTTGCACAACTTTGCAATCACTTTGAACAACTTTGAGCGGTGTGTTAACAGCTTAAAACCCACTACGTGCCGACAGCATCTACAACTTGTTCTTGAAAATTAGAAGGAATGTGAAAACTTTTTTTCAATTAAAATAGTTACAAAAATTCCACGATTTTACACTATAAATGATTGGCATCACAGACAGGAAGAATACAGGAACGTATCCTTATATTTTTACTACTTCTGTGATGAAAAGAAAATCAACGACTAGTTTACTCATGGAGTCTCCCATGCGAGTACTAACCATGCCCTATCGCGCTTTACTTTTAAACATGTGTCGGTCACCTAACCACACAGCTGCATTGTTTATTTGAAAGTAAGCTGAATTGGCGGGTATTTCATGTTTTTGAATGTTTGAAATCGTTATCGCTGGCACAAAGTACCTTCTATAATTGACCTATGACCTCTACATACTTGGAGTAACACGACGGTAATTAACAGCAATTCACGAAATATTCATTCACATTTTCGAACTTTTAACTATGGTACTTTTTAATATGATATCTCAGGTAACAATCCCGATTAAAACAAGCAACTTTGCAATGGCTTTTCACAACTTTGTAAGCAGTTTGTTGTCGAATTTACGGTTGGCTGTTGCGTTAATCTACTTATGCATGATACATTTTCGATACATTTACTTATTGTTTTCGAAATTTAACTGCGGGGGTGTCATTACAATGACTTAGGTTAAATATACAAGCAACTCCGCCAAAATTTCCTTCGTTTTTCGAACTTTGCATGCTGTTTTCTATCATTTTACAGCCAGTTCATGTAAACATCTATATGGTGCTTTCAACTGGCTTTTATTAAATTTGTCGACTTTACCACTGCGAGTTTCTATATGTCAACAACTTAGGTCATACATACTAATACATCAACCAACTTTGTAATAACTTTGCACAACTTTGCAATCACTTTGAACAACTTTGAGCGGTGTGTTAACAGCTTAAAACCCACTACGTGCCGACAGCATCTACAACTTGTTCTTGAAAATTAGAAGGAATGTGAAAACTTTTTTTCAATTAAAATAGTTACAAAAATTCCACGATTTTCCACTATAAATGATTGGCATCACAGACAGGAAGAATACAGGAACGTATCCTTATATTTTTACTACTTCTGTGATGAAAAAAAAATCAACGACTCGTTTACTCAGGGAGTCTCCCATGCGAGTACTAACCATGCCCGATCGCGCTTTACTTTAAACATGTGTTGGTCACCTAACCACACAGCTGCATTATTTATTTGAAAGTAAGCTGAATTGGCGGGTATTTCATGTTTTTGAATGTTTGAAATCGTTATCGCTGGCACAAAGTAACTTCTATAATTGACCTATGACCTCTACATACTTGGAGTTACACGACGGTAATTAACAGCAATTCACGAAATATTCATTCACATTTTCGAACTTTTAACTATGGTACTTTTTAATATGATATCTCAGGTAACAATCCCCATTAAAACAAGCAACTTTGCAATGGCTTTTCACAACTTTGTAAGCAGTTTGTTGTCGAATTTACGGTTGGCTGTTGCGTTAATCTACTTATGCATGATACATTTTCGATACATTTACTTATTGTTTTCGAAATTTAACTGCGGGGGTGTCATTACAATGACTTAGGTTAAATATACAAGCAACTCCGCCAAAATTTCCTTCGTTTTTCGAACTTTGCATGCTGTTTTCTAACATTTTACAGCCAGTTCATGTAAACATCTATATGGTGCTTTCAACTGGCTTTTATTAAATTTGTCGACTTTACCACTGCGAGTTTCTATATGTCAACAACTTAGGTCATACATACTAATACATCAACCAACTTTGTAATAACTTTGCACAACTTTGCAATCACTTTGAACAACTTTGAGCGGTGTGTTAACAGCTTAAAACCCACTACGTGCCGACAGCATCTACAACTTGTTCTTGAAAATTAGAAGGAATGTGAAAACTTTTTTTCAATTAAAATAGTTACAAAAATTCCACGATTTTACACTATAAATGATTGGCATCACAGACAGGAAGAATACAGGAACGTATCCTTATATTTTTACTACTTCTGTGATGAAAAAAAAATCAACGACTAGTTTACTCATGGAGTCTCCCATGCGAGTACTAACCATGCCCGATCGCGCTTTACTTTTAAACATGTGTCGGTCACCTAACCACACAGCTGCATTGTTTATTTGAAAGTAAGCTGAATTGGCGGGTATTTCATGTTTTTGAATGTTTGAAATCGTTATTGCTGGCACAAAGTACCTTCTATAATTGACCTATGACCTCTACATACTTGGAGTAACACGACGGTAATTAACAGCAATTCACGAAATATTCATTCACATTTTCGAACTTTTAACTATGGTACTTTTTAATATGATATCTCAGGTAACAATCCCGATTAAAACAAGCAACTTTGCAATGGCTTTTCACAACTTTGTAAGCAGTTTGTTGTCGAATTTACGGTTGGCTGTTGCGTTAATCTACTTATGCATGATACATTTTCGATACATTTACTTATTGTTTTCGAAATTTAACTGCGGGGGTGTCATTACAATGACTTAGGTTAAATATACAAGCAACTCCGCCAAAATTTCCTTCGTTTTTCGAACTTTGCATGCTGTTTTCTATCATTTTACAGCCAGTTCATGTAAACATCTATATGGTGCTTTCAACTGGCTTTTATTAAATTTGTCGACTTTACCACTGCGAGTTTCTATATGTCAACAACTTAGGTCATACATACTAATACATCAACCAACTTTGTAATAACTTTGCACAACTTTGCAATCACTTTGAACAACTTTGAGCGGTGTGTTAACAGCTTAAAACCCACTACGTGCCGACAGCATCTACAACTTGTTCTTGAAAATTAGAAGGAATGTGAAAACTTTTTTTCAATTAAAATAGTTACAAAAATTCCACGATTTTCCACTATAAATGATTGGCATCACAGACAGGAAGAATACAGGAACGTATCCTTATATTTTTACTACTTCTGTGATGAAAAAAAAATCAACGACTCGTTTACTCAGGGAGTCTCCCATGCGAGTACTAACCATGCCCGATCGCGCTTTACTTTAAACATGTGTTGGTCACCTAACCACACAGGTGCATTATTTATTTGAAAGTAAGCTGAATTGGCGGGTATTTCATGTTTTTGAATGTTTGAAATCGTTATCGCTGGCACAAAGTAACTTCTATAATTGACCTATGACCTCTACATACTTGGAGTTACACGACGGTAATTAACAGCAATTCACAAAATATTCATTCACATTTTCGAACTTTTAACTATGGTACTTTTTAATATGATATCTCAGGTAACAATCCCGATTAAAACAAGCAACTTTGCAATGGCTTTTCACAACTTTGTAAGCAGTTTGTTGTCGACTTTACAGTTGGCTGTTGCGTTAATCTACTTATGCATGATACATTTTCGATACATTTACTTATTGTTTTCGAAATTGAACTGCGGGGGTGTCATTACAATGACTTAGGTTAAATATACAAGCAACTCCGCCAAAATTTCCTTCGTTTTTCGAACTTTGCATGCTGTTTTCTAACATTTTACAGCCAGTTCATGTAAACATCTATATGGTGCTTTCAACTGGCTTTTATTAAATTTGTCGACTTTACCACTGCGAGTTTCTATATGTCAACAACTTAGGTCATACATACTAATACATCAACCAACTTTGTAATAACTTTGCACAACTTTGCAATCACTTTGAACAACTTTGAGCGGTGTGTTAACAGCTTAAAACCCACTACGTGCCGACAGCATCTACAACTTGTTCTTGAAAATTAGAAGGAATGTGAAAACTTTTTTTCAATTAAAATAGTTACAAAAATTCCACGATTTTACACTATAAATGATTGGCATCACAGACAGGAAGAATACAGGAACGTATCCTTATATTTTTACTACTTCTGTGATGAAAAAAAAATCAACGACTAGTTTACTCATGGAGTCTCCCATGCGAGTACTAACCATGCCCTATCGCGCTTTACTTTTAAACATGTGTCGGTCACCTAACCACACAGCTGCATTGTTTATTTGAAAGTAAGCTGAATTGGCGGGTATTTCATGTTTTTGAATGTTTGAAATCGTTATCGCTGGCACAAAGTACCTTCTATAATTGACCTATGACCTCTACATACTTGGAGTAACACGACGGTAATTAACAGCAATTCACGAAATATTCATTCACATTTTCGAACTTTTAACTATGGTACTTTTTAATATGATATCTCAGGTAACAATCCCGATTAAAACAAGCAACTTTGCAATGGCTTTTCACAACTTTGTAAGCAGTTTGTTGTCGAATTTACGGTTGGCTGTTGCGTTAATCTACTTATGCATGATACATTTTCGATACATTTACTTATTGTTTTCGAAATTTAACTGCGGGGGTGTCATTACAATGACTTAGGTTAAATATACAAGCAACTCCGCCAAAATTTCCTTCGTTTTTCGAACTTTGCATGCTGTTTTCTATCATTTTACAGCCAGTTCATGTAAACATCTATATGGTGCTTTCAACTGGCTTTTATTAAATTTGTCGACTTTACCACTGCGAGTTTCTATATGTCAACAACTTAGGTCATACATACTAATACATCAACCAACTTTGTAATAACTTTGCACAACTTTGCAATCACTTTGAACAACTTTGAGCGGTGTGTTAACAGCTTAAAACCCACTACGTGCCGACAGCATCTACAACTTGTTCTTGAAAATTAGAAGGAATGTGAAAACTTTTTTTCAATTAAAATAGTTACAAAAATTCCACGATTTTCCACTATAAATGATTGGCATCACAGACAGGAAGAATACAGGAACGTATCCTTATATTTTTACTACTTCTGTGATGAAAAAAAAATCAACGACTCGTTTACTCAGGGAGTCTCCCATGCGAGTACTAACCATGCCCGATCGCGCTTTACTTTAAACATGTGTTGGTCACCTAACCACACAGGTGCATTATTTATTTGAAAGTAAGCTGAATTGGCGGGTATTTCATGTTTTTGAATGTTTGAAATCGTTATCGCTGGCACAAAGTAACTTCTATAATTGACCTATGACCTCTACATACTTGGAGTTACACGACGGTAATTAACAGCAATTCACAAAATATTCATTCACATTTTCGAACTTTTAACTATGGTACTTTTTAATATGATATCTCAGGTAACAATCCCGATTAAAACAAGCAACTTTGCAATGGCTTTTCACAACTTTGTAAGCAGTTTGTTGTCGAATTTACGGTTGGCTGTTGCGTTAATCTACTTATGCATGATACATTTTCGATACATTTACTTATTGTTTTCGAAATTGAACTGCGGGGGTGTCATTACAATGACTTAGGTTAAATATACAAGCAACTCCGCCAAAATTTCCTTCGTTTTTCGAACTTTGCATGCTGTTTTCTAACATTTTACAGCCAGTTCATGTAAACATCTATATGGTGCTTTCAACTGGCTTTTATTAAATTTGTCGACTTTACCACTGCGAGTTTCTATATGTCAACAACTTAGGTCATACATACTAATACATCAACCAACTTTGTAATAACTTTGCACAACTTTGCAATCACTTTGAACAACTTTGAGCGGTGTGTTAACAGCTTAAAACCCACTACGTGCCGACAGCATCTACAACTTGTTCTTGAAAATTAGAAGGAATGTGAAAACTTTTTTTCAATTAAAATAGTTACAAAAATTCCACGATTTTACACTATAAATGATTGGCATCACAGACAGGAAGAATACAGGAACGTATCCTTATATTTTTACTACTTCTGTGATGAAAAAAAAATCAACGACTAGTTTACTCATGGAGTCTCCCATGCGAGTACTAACCATGCCCTATCGCGCTTTACTTTTAAACATGTGTCGGTCACCTAACCACACAGCTGCATTGTTTATTTGAAAGTAAGCTGAATTGGCGGGTATTTCATGTTTTTGAATGTTTGAAATCGTTATCGCTGGCACAAAGTACCTTCAATAATTGACCTATGACCTCTACATACTTGGAGTAACACGACGGTAATTAACAGCAATTCACGAAATATTCATTCACATTTTCGAACTTTTAACTATGGTACTTTTTAATATGATATCTCAGGTAACAATCCCGATTAAAACAAGCAACTTTGCAATGGCTTTTCACAACTTTGTAAGCAGTTTGTTGTCGAATTTACGGTTGGCTGTTGCGTTAATCTACTTATGCATGATACATTTTCGATACATTTACTTATTGTTTTCGAAATTTAACTGCGGGGGTGTCATTACAATGACTTAGGTTAAATATACAAGCAACTCCGCCAAAATTTCCTTCGTTTTTCGAACTTTGCATGCTGTTTTCTATCATTTTACAGCCAGTTCATGTAAACATCTATATGGTGCTTTCAACTGGCTTTTATTAAATTTGTCGACTTTACCACTGCGAGTTTCTATATGTCAACAACTTAGGTCATACATACTAATACATCAACCAACTTTGTAATAACTTTGCACAACTTTGCAATCACTTTGAACAACTTTGAGCGGTGTGTTAACAGCTTAAAACCCACTACGTGCCGACAGCATCTACAACTTGTTCTTGAAAATTAGAAGGAATGTGAAAACTTTTTTTCAATTAAAATAGTTACAAAAATTCCACGATTTTCCACTATAAATGATTGGCATCACAGACAGGAAGAATACAGGAACGTATCCTTATATTTTTACTACTTCTGTGATGAAAAAAAAATCAACGACTAGTTTACTCATGGAGTCTCCCATGCGAGTACTAACCATGCCCTATCGCGCTTTACTTTTAAACATGTGTCGGTCACCTAACCACACAGCTGCATTGTTTATTTGAAAGTAAGCTGAATTGGCGGGTATTTCATGTTTTTGAATGTTTGAAATCGTTATCGCTGGCACAAAGTACCTTCTATAATTGACCTATGACCTCTACATACTTGGAGTAACACGACGGTAATTAACAGCAATTCACGAAATATTCATTCACATTTTCGAACTTTTAACTATGGTACTTTTTAATATGATATCTCAGGTAACAATCCCGATTAAAACAAGCAACTTTGCAATGGCTTTTCACAACTTTGTAAGCAGTTTGTTGTCGAATTTACGGTTGGCTGTTGCGTTAATCTACTTATGCATGATACATTTTCGATACATTTACTTATTGTTTTCGAAATTTAACTGCGGGGGTGTCATTACAATGACTTAGGTTAAATATACAAGCAACTCCGCCAAAATTTCCTTCGTTTTTCGAACTTTGCATGCTGTTTTCTATCATTTTACAGCCAGTTCATGTAAACATCTATATGGTGCTTTCAACTGGCTTTTATTAAATTTGTCGACTTTACCACTGCGAGTTTCTATATGTCAACAACTTAGGTCATACATACTAATACATCAACCAACTTTGTAATAACTTTGCACAACTTTGCAATCACTTTGAACAACTTTGAGCGGTGTGTTAACAGCTTAAAACCCACTACGTGCCGACAGCATCTACAACTTGTTCTTGAAAATTAGAAGGAATGTGAAAACTTTTTTTCAATTAAAATAGTTACAAAAATTCCACGATTTTCCACTATAAATGATTGGCATCACAGACAGGAAGAATACAGGAACGTATCCTTATATTTTTACTACTTCTGTGATGAAAAAAAAATCAACGACTCGTTTACTCAGGGAGTCTCCCATGCGAGTACTAACCATGCCCGATCGCGCTTTACTTTAAACATGTGTTGGTCACCTAACCACACAGGTGCATTATTTATTTGAAAGTAAGCTGAATTGGCGGGTATTTCATGTTTTTGAATGTTTGAAATCGTTATCGCTGGCACAAAGTAACTTCTATAATTGACCTATGACCTCTACATACTTGGAGTTACACGACGGTAATTAACAGCAATTCACAAAATATTCATTCACATTTTCGAACTTTTAACTATGGTACTTTTTAATATGATATCTCAGGTAACAATCCCGATTAAAACAAGCAACTTTGCAATGGCTTTTCACAACTTTGTAAGCAGTTTGTTGTCGAATTTACGGTTGGCTGTTGCGTTAATCTACTTATGCATGATACATTTTCGATACATTTACTTATTGTTTTCGAAATTGAACTGCGGGGGTGTCATTACAATGACTTAGGTTAAATATACAAGCAACTCCGCCAAAATTTCCTTCGTTTTTCGAACTTTGCATGCTGTTTTCTAACATTTTACAGCCAGTTCATGTAAACATCTATATGGTGCTTTCAACTGGCTTTTATTAAATTTGTCGACTTTACCACTGCGAGTTTCTATATGTCAACAACTTAGGTCATACATACTAATACATCAACCAACTTTGTAATAACTTTGCACAACTTTGCAATCACTTTGAACAACTTTGAGCGGTGTGTTAACAGCTTAAAACCCACTACGTGCCGACAGCATCTACAACTTGTTCTTGAAAATTAGAAGGAATGTGAAAACTTTTTTTCAATTAAAATAGTTACAAAAATTCCACGATTTTACACTATAAATGATTGGCATCACAGACAGGAAGAATACAGGAACGTATCCTTATATTTTTACTACTTCTGTGATGAAAAAAAAATCAACGACTAGTTTACTCATGGAGTCTCCCATGCGAGTACTAACCATGCCCTATCGCGCTTTACTTTTAAACATGTGTCGGTCACCTAACCACACAGCTGCATTGTTTATTTGAAAGTAAGCTGAATTGGCGGGTATTTCATGTTTTTGAATGTTTGAAATCGTTATCGCTGGCACAAAGTACCTTCAATAATTGACCTATGACCTCTACATACTTGGAGTAACACGACGGTAATTAACAGCAATTCACGAAATATTCATTCACATTTTCGAACTTTTAACTATGGTACTTTTTAATATGATATCTCAGGTAACAATCCCGATTAAAACAAGCAACTTTGCAATGGCTTTTCACAACTTTGTAAGCAGTTTGTTGTCGAATTTACGGTTGGCTGTTGCGTTAATCTACTTATGCATGATACATTTTCGATACATTTACTTATTGTTTTCGAAATTTAACTGCGGGGGTGTCATTACAATGACTTAGGTTAAATATACAAGCAACTCCGCCAAAATTTCCTTCGTTTTTCGAACTTTGCATGCTGTTTTCTATCATTTTACAGCCAGTTCATGTAAACATCTATATGGTGCTTTCAACTGGCTTTTATTAAATTTGTCGACTTTACCACTGCGAGTTTCTATATGTCAACAACTTAGGTCATACATACTAATACATCAACCAACTTTGTAATAACTTTGCACAACTTTGCAATCACTTTGAACAACTTTGAGCGGTGTGTTAACAGCTTAAAACCCACTACGTGCCGACAGCATCTACAACTTGTTCTTGAAAATTAGAAGGAATGTGAAAACTTTTTTTCAATTAAAATAGTTACAAAAATTCCACGATTTTCCACTATAAATGATTGGCATCACAGACAGGAAGAATACAGGAACGTATCCTTATATTTTTACTACTTCTGTGATGAAAAAAAAATCAACGACTCGTTTACTCAGGGAGTCTCCCATGCGAGTACTAACCATGCCCGATCGCGCTTTACTTTAAACATGTGTTGGTCACCTAACCACACAGGTGCATTATTTATTTGAAAGTAAGCTGAATTGGCGGGTATTTCATGTTTTTGAATGTTTGAAATCGTTATCGCTGGCACAAAGTAACTTCTATAATTGACCTATGACCTCTACATACTTGGAGTTACACGACGGTAATTAACAGCAATTCACAAAATATTCATTCACATTTTCGAACTTTTAACTATGGTACTTTTTAATATGATATCTCAGGTAACAATCCCGATTAAAACAAGCAACTTTGCAATGGCTTTTCACAACTTTGTAAGCAGTTTGTTGTCGACTTTACGGTTGGCTGTTGCGTTAATCTACTTATGCATGATACATTTTCGATACATTTACTTATTGTTTTCGAAATTGAACTGCGGGGGTGTCATTACAATGACTTAGGTTAAATATACAAGCAACTCCGCCAAAATTTCCTTCGTTTTTCGAACTTTGCATGCTGTTTTCTAACATTTTACAGCCAGTTCATGTAAACATCTATATGGTGCTTTCAACTGGCTTTTATTAAATTTGTCGACTTTACCACTGCGAGTTTCTATATGTCAACAACTTAGGTCATACATACTAATACATCAACCAACTTTGTAATAACTTTGCACAACTTTGCAATCACTTTGAACAACTTTGAGCGGTGTGTTAACAGCTTAAAACCCACTACGTGCCGACAGCATCTACAACTTGTTCTTGAAAATTAGAAGGAATGTGAAAACTTTTTTTCAATTAAAATAGTTACAAAAATTCCACGATTTTACACTATAAATGATTGGCATCACAGACAGGAAGAATACAGGAACGTATCCTTATATTTTTACTACTTCTGTGATGAAAAAAAAATCAACGACTAGTTTACTCATGGAGTCTCCCATGCGAGTACTAACCATGCCCTATCGCGCTTTACTTTTAAACATGTGTTGGTCACCTAACCACACAGGTGCATTATTTATTTGAAAGTAAGCTGAATTGGCGGGTATTTCATGTTTTTGAATGTTTGAAATCGTTATCGCTGGCACAAAGTAACTTCTATAATTGACCTATGACCTCTACATACTTGGAGTTACACGACGGTAATTAACAGCAATTCACAAAATATTCATTCACATTTTCGAACTTTTAACTATGGTACTTTTTAATATGATATCTCAGGTAACAATCCCGATTAAAACAAGCAACTTTGCAATGGCTTTTCACAACTTTGTAAGCAGTTTGTTGTCGAATTTACGGTTGGCTGTTGCGTTAATCTACTTATGCATGATACATTTTCGATACATTTACTTATTGTTTTCGAAATTGAACTGCGGGGGTGTCATTACAATGACTTAGGTTAAATATACAAGCAACTCCGCCAAAATTTCCTTCGTTTTTCGAACTTTGCATGCTGTTTTCTAACATTTTACAGCCAGTTCATGTAAACATCTATATGGTGCTTTCAACTGGCTTTTATTAAATTTGTCGACTTTACCACTGCGAGTTTCTATATGTCAACAACTTAGGTCATACATACTAATACATCAACCAACTTTGTAATAACTTTGCACAACTTTGCAATCACTTTGAACAACTTTGAGCGGTGTGTTAACAGCTTAAAACCCACTACGTGCCGACAGCATCTACAACTTGTTCTTGAAAATTAGAAGGAATGTGAAAACTTTTTTTCAATTAAAATAGTTACAAAAATTCCACGATTTTACACTATAAATGATTGGCATCACAGACAGGAAGAATACAGGAACGTATCCTTATATTTTTACTACTTCTGTGATGAAAAAAAAATCAACGACTAGTTTACTCATGGAGTCTCCCATGCGAGTACTAACCATGCCCTATCGCGCTTTACTTTTAAACATGTGTCGGTCACCTAACCACACAGCTGCATTGTTTATTTGAAAGTAAGCTGAATTGGCGGGTATTTCATGTTTTTGAATGTTTGAAATCGTTATCGCTGGCACAAAGTACCTTCTATAATTGACCTATGACCTCTACATACTTGGAGTAACACGACGGTAATTAACAGCAATTCACGAAATATTCATTCACATTTTCGAACTTTTAACTATGGTACTTTTTAATATGATATCTCAGGTAACAATCCCGATTAAAACAAGCAACTTTGCAATGGCTTTTCACAACTTTGTAAGCAGTTTGTTGTCGAATTTACGGTTGGCTGTTGCGTTAATCTACTTATGCATGATACATTTTCGATACATTTACTTATTGTTTTCGAAATTTAACTGCGGGGGTGTCATTACAATGACTTAGGTTAAATATACAAGCAACTCCGCCAAAATTTCCTTCGTTTTTCGAACTTTGCATGCTGTTTTCTATCATTTTACAGCCAGTTCATGTAAACATCTATATGGTGCTTTCAACTGGCTTTTATTAAATTTGTCGACTTTACCACTGCGAGTTTCTATATGTCAACAACTTAGGTCATACATACTAATACATCAACCAACTTTGTAATAACTTTGCACAACTTTGCAATCACTTTGAACAACTTTGAGCGGTGTGTTAACAGCTTAAAACCCACTACGTGCCGACAGCATCTACAACTTGTTCTTGAAAATTAGAAGGAATGTGAAAACTTTTTTTCAATTAAAATAGTTACAAAAATTCCACGATTTTCCACTATAAATGATTGGCATCACAGACAGGAAGAATACAGGAACGTATCCTTATATTTTTACTACTTCTGTGATGAAAAAAAAATCAACGACTCGTTTACTCAGGGAGTCTCCCATGCGAGTACTAACCATGCCCGATCGCGCTTTACTTTAAACATGTGTTGGTCACCTAACCACACAGGTGCATTATTTATTTGAAAGTAAGCTGAATTGGCGGGTATTTCATGTTTTTGAATGTTTGAAATCGTTATCGCTGGCACAAAGTAACTTCTATAATTGACCTATGACCTCTACATACTTGGAGTTACACGACGGTAATTAACAGCAATTCACAAAATATTCATTCACATTTTCGAACTTTTAACTATGGTACTTTTTAATATGATATCTCAGGTAACAATCCCGATTAAAACAAGCAACTTTGCAATGGCTTTTCACAACTTTGTAAGCAGTTTGTTGTCGACTTTACGGTTGGCTGTTGCGTTAATCTACTTATGCATGATACATTTTCGATACATTTACTTATTGTTTTCGAAATTGAACTGCGGGGGTGTCATTACAATGACTTAGGTTAAATATACAAGCAACTCCGCCAAAATTTCCTTCGTTTTTCGAACTTTGCATGCTGTTTTCTAACATTTTACAGCCAGTTCATGTAAACATCTATATGGTGCTTTCAACTGGCTTTTATTAAATTTGTCGACTTTACCACTGCGAGTTTCTATATGTCAACAACTTAGGTCATACATACTAATACATCAACCAACTTTGTAATAACTTTGCACAACTTTGCAATCACTTTGAACAACTTTGAGCGGTGTGTTAACAGCTTAAAACCCACTACGTGCCGACAGCATCTACAACTTGTTCTTGAAAATTAGAAGGAATGTGAAAACTTTTTTTCAATTAAAATAGTTACAAAAATTCCACGATTTTACACTATAAATGATTGGCATCACAGACAGGAAGAATACAGGAACGTATCCTTATATTTTTACTACTTCTGTGATGAAAAAAAAATCAACGACTAGTTTACTCATGGAGTCTCCCATGCGAGTACTAACCATGCCCTATCGCGCTTTACTTTTAAACATGTGTCGGTCACCTAACCACACAGCTGCATTGTTTATTTGAAAGTAAGCTGAATTGGCGGGTATTTCATGTTTTTGAATGTTTGAAATCGTTATCGCTGGCACAAAGTACCTTCTATAATTGACCTATGACCTCTACATACTTGGAGTAACACGACGGTAATTAACAGCAATTCACGAAATATTCATTCACATTTTCGAACTTTTAACTATGGTACTTTTTAATATGATATCTCAGGTAACAATCCCGATTAAAACAAGCAACTTTGCAATGGCTTTTCACAACTTTGTAAGCAGTTTGTTGTCGAATTTACGGTTGGCTGTTGCGTTAATCTACTTATGCATGATACATTTTCGATACATTTACTTATTGTTTTCGAAATTTAACTGCGGGGGTGTCATTACAATGACTTAGGTTAAATATACAAGCAACTCCGCCAAAATTTCCTTCGTTTTTCGAACTTTGCATGCTGTTTTCTATCATTTTACAGCCAGTTCATGTAAACATCTATATGGTGCTTTCAACTGGCTTTTATTAAATTTGTCGACTTTACCACTGCGAGTTTCTATATGTCAACAACTTAGGTCATACATACTAATACATCAACCAACTTTGTAATAACTTTGCACAACTTTGCAATCACTTTGAACAACTTTGAGCGGTGTGTTAACAGCTTAAAACCCACTACGTGCCGACAGCATCTACAACTTGTTCTTGAAAATTAGAAGGAATGTGAAAACTTTTTTTCAATTAAAATAGTTACAAAAATTCCACGATTTTCCACTATAAATGATTGGCATCACAGACAGGAAGAATACAGGAACGTATCCTTATATTTTTACTACTTCTGTGATGAAAAAAAAATCAACGACTCGTTTACTCAGGGAGTCTCCCATGCGAGTACTAACCATGCCCGATCGCGCTTTACTTTAAACATGTGTTGGTCACCTAACCACACAGGTGCATTATTTATTTGAAAGTAAGCTGAATTGGCGGGTATTTCATGTTTTTGAATGTTTGAAATCGTTATCGCTGGCACAAAGTAACTTCTATAATTGACCTATGACCTCTACATACTTGGAGTAACACGACGGTAATTAACAGCAATTCACGAAATATTCATTCACATTTTCGAACTTTTAACTATGGTACTTTTTAATATGATATCTCAGGTAACAATCCCGATTAAAACAAGCAACTTTGCAATGGCTTTTCACAACTTTGTAAGCAGTTTGTTGTCGAATTTACGGTTGGCTGTTGCGTTAATCTACTTATGCATGATACATTTTCGATACATTTACTTATTGTTTTCGAAATTTAACTGCGGGGGTGTCATTACAATGACTTAGGTTAAATATACAAGCAACTCCGCCAAAATTTCCTTCGTTTTTCGAACTTTGCATGCTGTTTTCTATCATTTTACAGCCAGTTCATGTAAACATCTATATGGTGCTTTCAACTGGCTTTAATTAAATTTGTCGACTTTACCACTGCGAGTTTCTATATGTCAACAACTTAGGTCATACATACTAATACATCAACCAACTTTGTAATAACTTTGCACAACTTTGCAATCACTTTGAACAACTTTGAGCGGTGTGTTAACAGCTTAAAACCCACTACGTGCCGACAGCATCTACAACTTGTTCTTGAAAATTAGAAGGAATGTGAAAACTTTTTTTCAATTAAAATAGTTACAAAAATTCCACGATTTTCCACTATAAATGATTGGCATCACAGACAGGAAGAATACAGGAACGTATCCTTATATTTTTACTACTTCTGTGATGAAAAAAAAATCAACGACTCGTTTACTCAGGGAGTCTCCCATGCGAGTACTAACCATGCCCGATCGCGCTTTACTTTAAACATGTGTTGGTCACCTAACCACACAGGTGCATTATTTATTTGAAAGTAAGCTGAATTGGCGGGTATTTCATGTTTTTGAATGTTTGAAATCGTTATCGCTGGCACAAAGTAACTTCTATAATTGACCTATGACCTCTACATACTTGGAGTTACACGACGGTAATTAACAGCAATTCACAAAATATTCATTCACATTTTCGAACTTTTAACTATGGTACTTTTTAATATGATATCTCAGGTAACAATCCCGATTAAAACAAGCAACTTTGCAATGGCTTTTCACAACTTTGTAAGCAGTTTGTTGTCGAATTTACGGTTGGCTGTTGCGTTAATCTACTTATGCATGATACATTTTCGATACATTTACTTATTGTTTTCGAAATTGAACTGCGGGGGTGTCATTACAATGACTTAGGTTAAATATACAAGCAACTCCGCCAAAATTTCCTTCGTTTTTCGAACTTTGCATGCTGTTTTCTAACATTTTACAGCCAGTTCATGTAAACATCTATATGGTGCTTTCAACTGGCTTTTATTAAATTTGTCGACTTTACCACTGCGAGTTTCTATATGTCAACAACTTAGGTCATACATACTAATACATCAACCAACTTTGTAATAACTTTGCACAACTTTGCAATCACTTTGAACAACTTTGAGCGGTGTGTTAACAGCTTAAAACCCACTACGTGCCGACAGCATCTACAACTTGTTCTTGAAAATTAGAAGGAATGTGAAAACTTTTTTTCAATTAAAATAGTTACAAAAATTCCACGATTTTCCACTATAAATGATTGGCATCACAGACAGGAAGAATACAGGAACGTATCCTTATATTTTTACTACTTCTGTGATGAAAAAAAAATCAACGACTCGTTTACTCAGGGAGTCTCCCATGCGAGTACTAACCATGCCCGATCGCGCTTTACTTTAAACATGTGTTGGTCACCTAACCACACAGCTGCATTATTTATTTGAAAGTAAGCTGAATTGGCGGGTATTTCATGTTTTTGAATGTTTGAAATCGTTATCGCTGGCACAAAGTAACTTCTATAATTGACCTATGACCTCTACATACTTGGAGTTACACGACGGTAATTAACAGCAATTCACAAAATATTCATTCACATTTTCGAACTTTTAACTATGGTACTTTTTAATATGATATCTCAGGTAACAATCCCGATTAAAACAAGCAACTTTGCAATGGCTTTTCACAACTTTGTAAGCAGTTTGTTGTCGAATTTACGGTTGGCTGTTGCGTTAATCTACTTATGCATGATACATTTTCGATACATTTACTTATTGTTTTCGAAATTTAACTGCGGGGGTGTCATTACAATGACTTAGGTTAAATATACAAGCAACTCCGCCAAAATTTCCTTCGTTTTTCGAACTTTGCATGCTGTTTTCTATCATTTTACAGCCAGTTCATGTAAACATCTATATGGTGCTTTCAACTGGCTTTTATTAAATTTGTCGACTTTACCACTGCGAGTTTCTATATGTCAACAACTTAGGTCATACATACTAATACATCAACCAACTTTGTAATAACTTTGCACAACTTTGCAATCACTTTGAACAACTTTGAGCGGTGTGTTAACAGCTTAAAACCCACTACGTGCCGACAGCATCTACAACTTGTTCTTGAAAATTAGAAGGAATGTGAAAACTTTTTTTCAATTAAAATAGTTACAAAAATTCCACGATTTTCCACTATAAATGATTGGCATCACAGACAGGAAGAATACAGGAACGTATCCTTATATTTTTACTACTTCTGTGATGAAAAAAAAATCAACGACTCGTTTACTCAGGGAGTCTCCCATGCGAGTACTAACCATGCCCGATCGCGCTTTACTTTAAACATGTGTTGGTCACCTAACCACACAGGTGCATTATTTATTTGAAAGTAAGCTGAATTGGCGGGTATTTCATGTTTTTGAATGTTTGAAATCGTTATCGCTGGCACAAAGTAACTTCTATAATTGACCTATGACCTCTACATACTTGGAGTTACACGACGGTAATTAACAGCAATTCACGAAATATTCATTCACATTTTCGAACTTTTAACTATGGTACTTTTTAATATGATATCTCAGGTAACAATCCCGATTAAAACAAGCAACTTTGCAATGGCTTTTCACAACTTTGTAAGCAGTTTGTTGTCGAATTTACGGTTGGCTGTTGCGTTAATCTACTTATGCATGATACATTTTCGATACATTTACTTATTGTTTTCGAAATTTAACTGCGGGGGTGTCATTACAATGACTTAGGTTAAATATACAAGCAACTCCGCCAAAATTTCCTTCGTTTTTCGAACTTTGCATGCTGTTTTCTAACATTTTACAGCCAGTTCATGTAAACATCTATATGGTGCTTTCAACTGGCTTTTATTAAATTTGTCGACTTTACCACTGCGAGTTTCTATATGTCAACAACTTAGGTCATACATACTAATACATCAACCAACTTTGTAATAACTTTGCACAACTTTGCAATCACTTTGAACAACTTTGAGCGGTGTGTTAACAGCTTAAAACCCACTACGTGCCGACAGCATCTACAACTTGTTCTTGAAAATTAGAAGGAATGTGAAAACTTTTTTTCAATTAAAATAGTTACAAAAATTCCACGATTTTCCACTATAAATGATTGGCATCACAGACAGGAAGAATACAGGAACGTATCCTTATATTTTTACTACTTCTGTGATGAAAAAAAAATCAACGACTCGTTTACTCAGGGAGTCTCCCATGCGAGTACTAACCATGCCCGATGGCGCTTTACTTTAAACATGTGTTGGTCACCTAACCACACAGCTGCATTATTTATTTGAAAGTAAGCTGAATTGGCGGGTATTTCATGTTTTTGAATGTTTGAAATCGTTATCGCTGGCACAAAGTAACTTCTATAATTGACCTATGACCTCTACATATTTGGAGTTACACGACGGTAATTAACAGCAATTCACGAAATATTCATTCACATTTTCGAACTTTTAACTATGGTACTTTTTAATATGATATCTCAGGTAACAATCCCGATTAAAACAAGCAACTTTGCAATGGCTTTTCACAACTTTGTAAGCAGTTTGTTGTCGAATTTACGGTTGGCTGTTGCGTTAATCTACTTATGCATGATACATTTTCGATACATTTACTTATTGTTTTCGAAATTTAACTGCGGGGGTGTCATTACAATGACTTAGGTTAAATATACAAGCAACTCCGCCAAAATTTCCTTCGTTTTTCGAACTTTGCATGCTGTTTTCTAACATTTTACAGCCAGTTCATGTAAACATCTATATGGTGCTTTCAACTGGCTTTTATTAAATTTGTCGACTTTACCACTGCGAGTTTCTATATGTCAACAACTTAGGTCATACATACTAATACATCAACCAACTTTGTAATAACTTTGCACAACTTTGCAATCACTTTGAACAACTTTGAGCGGTGTGTTAACAGCTTAACACCCACTACGTGCCGACAGCATCTACAACTTGTTCTTGAAAATTAGAAGGAATGTGAAAACTTTTTTTCAATTAAAATAGTTACAAAAATTCCACGATTTTACACTATAAATGATTGGCATCACAGACAGGAAGAATACAGGAACGTATCCTTATATTTTTACTACTTCTGTGATGAAAAACAAATCAACGACTAGTTTACTCATGGAGTCTCCCATGCGAGTACTAACCATGCCCGATCGCGCTTTACTTTTAAACATGTGTCGGTCACCTAACCACACAGCTGCATTGTTTATTTGAAAGTAAGCTGAATTGGCGGGTATTTCATGTTTTTGAATGTTTGAAATCGTTATCGCTGGCACAAAGTACCTTCTATAATTGACCTATGACCTCTACATACTTGGAGTAACACGACGGTAATTAACAGCAATTCACGAAATATTCATTCACATTTTCGAACTTTTAACTATGGTACTTTTTAATATGATATCTCAGGTAACAATCCCGATTAAAACAAGCAACTTTGCAATGGCTTTTCACAACTTTGTAAGCAGTTTGTTGTCGAATTTACGGTTGGCTGTTGCGTTAATCTACTTATGCATGATACATTTTCGATACATTTACTTATTGTTTTCGAAATTTAACTGCGGGGGTGTCATTACAATGACTTAGGTTAAATATACAAGCAACTCCGCCAAAATTTCCTTCGTTTTTCGAACTTTGCATGCTGTTTTCTATCATTTTACAGCCAGTTCATGTAAACATCTATATGGTGCTTTCAACTGGCTTTTATTAAATTTGTCGACTTTACCACTGCGAGTTTCTATATGTCAACAACTTAGGTCATACATACTAATACATCAACCAACTTTGTAATAACTTTGCACAACTTTGCAATCACTTTGAACAACTTTGAGCGGTGTGTTAACAGCTTAAAACCCACTACGTGCCGACAGCATCTACAACTTGTTCTTGAAAATTAGAAGGAATGTGAAAACTTTTTTTCAATTAAAATAGTTACAAAAATTCCACGATTTTCCACTATAAATGATTGGCATCACAGACAGGAAGAATACAGGAACGTATCCTTATATTTTTACTACTTCTGTGATGAAAAAAAAATCAACGACTCGTTTACTCAGGGAGTCTCCCATGCGAGTACTAACCATGCCCGATGGCGCTTTACTTTAAACATGTGTTGGTCACCTAACCACACAGCTGCATTATTTATTTGAAAGTAAGCTGAATTGGCGGGTATTTCATGTTTTTGAATGTTTGAAATCGTTATCGCTGGCACAAAGTAACTTCTATAATTGACCTATGACCTCTACATATTTGGAGTTACACGACGGTAATTAACAGCAATTCACGAAATATTCATTCACATTTTCGAACTTTTAACTATGGTACTTTTTAATATGATATCTCAGGTAACAATCCCGATTAAAACAAGCAACTTTGCAATGGCTTTTCACAACTTTGTAAGCAGTTTGTTGTCGAATTTACGGTTGGCTGTTGCGTTAATCTACTTATGCATGATACATTTTCGATACATTTACTTATTGTTTTCGAAATTTAACTGCGGGGGTGTCATTACAATGACTTAGGTTAAATATACAAGCAACTCCGCCAAAATTGCCTTCGTTTTTCGAACTTTGCATGCTGTTTTCTAACATTTTACAGCCAGTTCATGTAAACATCTATATGGTGCTTTCAACTGGCTTTTATTAAATTTGTCGACTTTACCACTGCGAGTTTCTATATGTCAACAACTTAGGTCATACATACTAATACATCAACCAACTTTGTAATAACTTTGCACAACTTTGCAATCACTTTGAACAACTTTGAGCGGTGTGTTAACAGCTTAAAACCCACTACGTGCCGACAGCATCTACAACTTGTTCTTGAAAATTAGAAGGAATGTGAAAACTTTTTTTCAATTAAAATAGTTACAAAAATTCCACGATTTTACACTATAAATGATTGGCATCACAGACAGGAAGAATACAGGAACGTATCCTTATATTTTTACTACTTCTGTGATGAAAAACAAATCAACGACTAGTTTACTCATGGAGTCTCCCATGCGAGTACTAACCATGCCCGATCGCGCTTTACTTTTAAACATGTGTCGGTCACCTAACCACACAGCTGCATTGTTTATTTGAAAGTAAGCTGAATTGGCGGGTATTTCATGTTTTTGAATGTTTGAAATCGTTATCGCTGGCACAAAGTACCTTCTATAATTGACCTATGACCTCTACATACTTGGAGTAACACGACGGTAATTAACAGCAATTCACGAAATATTCATTCACATTTTCGAACTTTTAACTATGGTACTTTTTAATATGATATCTCAGGTAACAATCCCGATTAAAACAAGCAACTTTGCAATGGCTTTTCACAACTTTGTAAGCAGTTTGTTGTCGAATTTACGGTTGGCTGTTGCGTTAATCTACTTATGCATGATACATTTTCGATACATTTACTTATTGTTTTCGAAATTTAACTGCGGGGGTGTCATTACAATGACTTAGGTTAAATATACAAGCAACTCCGCCAAAATTTCCTTCGTTTTTCGAACTTTGCATGCTGTTTTCTATCATTTTACAGCCAGTTCATGTAAACATCTATATGGTGCTTTCAACTGGCTTTTATTAAATTTGTCGACTTTACCACTGCGAGTTTCTATATGTCAACAACTTAGGTCATACATACTAATACATCAACCAACTTTGTAATAACTTTGCACAACTTTGCAATCACTTTGAACAACTTTGAGCGGTGTGTTAACAGCTTAAAACCCACTACGTGCCGACAGCATCTACAACTTGTTCTTGAAAATTAGAAGGAATGTGAAAACTTTTTTTCAATTAAAATAGTTACAAAAATTCCACGATTTTCCACTATAAATGATTGGCATCACAGACAGGAAGAATACAGGAACGTATCCTTATATTTTTACTACTTCTGTGATGAAAAAAAAATCAACGACTCGTTTACTCAGGGAGTCTCCCATGCGAGTACTAACCATGCCCGATCGCGCTTTACTTTAAACATGTGTTGGTCACCTAACCACACAGGTGCATTATTTATTTGAAAGTAAGCTGAATTGGCGGGTATTTCATGTTTTTGAATGTTTGAAATCGTTATCGCTGGCACAAAGTAACTTCTATAATTGACCTATGACCTCTACATACTTGGAGTTACACGACGGTAATTAACAGCAATTCACGAAATATTCATTCACATTTTCGAACTTTTAACTATGGTACTTTTTAATATGATATCTCAGGTAACAATCCCGATTAAAACAAGCAACTTTGCAATGGCTTTTCACAACTTTGTAAGCAGTTTGTTGTCGAATTTACGGTTGGCTGTTGCGTTAATCTACTTATGCATGATACATTTTCGATACATTTACTTATTGTTTTCGAAATTTAACTGCGGGGGTGTCATTACAATGACTTAGGTTAAATATACAAGCAACTCCGCCAAAATTTCCTTCGTTTTTCGAACTTTGCATGCTGTTTTCTAACATTTTACAGCCAGTTCATGTAAACATCTATATGGTGCTTTCAACTGGCTTTTATTAAATTTGTCGACTTTACCACTGCGAGTTTCTATATGTCAACAACTTAGGTCATACATACTAATACATCAACCAACTTTGTAATAACTTTGCACAACTTTGCAATCACTTTGAACAACTTTGAGCGGTGTGTTAACAGCTTAAAACCCACTACGTGCCGACAGCATCTACAACTTGTTCTTGAAAATTAGAAGGAATGTGAAAACTTTTTTTCAATTAAAATAGTTACAAAAATTCCACGATTTTACACTATAAATGATTGGCATCACAGACAGGAAGAATACAGGAACGTATCCTTATATTTTTACTACTTCTGTGATGAAAAACAAATCAACGACTAGTTTACTCATGGAGTCTCCCATGCGAGTACTAACCATGCCCGATCGCGCTTTACTTTTAAACATGTGTCGGTCACCTAACCACACAGCTGCATTGTTTATTTGAAAGTAAGCTGAATTGGCGGGTATTTCATGTTTTTGAATGTTTGAAATCGTTATCGCTGGCACAAAGTACCTTCTATAATTGACCTATGACCTCTACATACTTGGAGTAACACGACGGTAATTAACAGCAATTCACGAAATATTCATTCACATTTTCGAACTTTTAACTATGGTACTTTTTAATATGATATCTCAGGTAACAATCCCGATTAAAACAAGCAACTTTGCAATGGCTTTTCACAACTTTGTAAGCAGTTTGTTGTCGAATTTACGGTTGGCTGTTGCGTTAATCTACTTATGCATGATACATTTTCGATACATTTACTTATTGTTTTCGAAATTTAACTGCGGGGGTGTCATTACAATGACTTAGGTTAAATATACAAGCAACTCCGCCAAAATTTCCTTCGTTTTTCGAACTTTGCATGCTGTTTTCTATCATTTTACAGCCAGTTCATGTAAACATCTATATGGTGCTTTCAACTGGCTTTTATTAAATTTGTCGACTTTACCACTGCGAGTTTCTATATGTCAACAACTTAGGTCATACATACTAATACATCAACCAACTTTGTAATAACTTTGCACAACTTTGCAATCACTTTGAACAACTTTGAGCGGTGTGTTAACAGCTTAAAACCCACTACGTGCCGACAGCATCTACAACTTGTTCTTGAAAATTAGAAGGAATGTGAAAACTTTTTTTCAATTAAAATAGTTACAAAAATTCCACGATTTTCCACTATAAATGATTGGCATCACAGACAGGAAGAATACAGGAACGTATCCTTATATTTTTACTACTTCTGTGATGAAAAAAAAATCAACGACTCGTTTACTCAGGGAGTCTCCCATGCGAGTACTAACCATGCCCGATGGCGCTTTACTTTAAACATGTGTTGGTCACCTAACCACACAGCTGCATTATTTATTTGAAAGTAAGCTGAATTGGCGGGTATTTCATGTTTTTGAATGTTTGAAATCGTTATCGCTGGCACAAAGTAACTTCTATAATTGACCTATGACCTCTACATATTTGGAGTTACACGACGGTAATTAACAGCAATTCACGAAATATTCATTCACATTTTCGAACTTTTAACTATGGTACTTTTTAATATGATATCTCAGGTAACAATCCCGATTAAAACAAGCAACTTTGCAATGGCTTTTCACAACTTTGTAAGCAGTTTGTTGTCGAATTTACGGTTGGCTGTTGCGTTAATCTACTTATGCATGATACATTTTCGATACATTTACTTATTGTTTTCGAAATTTAACTGCGGGGGTGTCATTACAATGACTTAGGTTAAATATACAAGCAACTCCGCCAAAATTGCCTTCGTTTTTCGAACTTTGCATGCTGTTTTCTAACATTTTACAGCCAGTTCATGTAAACATCTATATGGTGCTTTCAACTGGCTTTTATTAAATTTGTCGACTTTACCACTGCGAGTTTCTATATGTCAACAACTTAGGTCATACATACTAATACATCAACCAACTTTGTAATAACTTTGCACAACTTTGCAATCACTTTGAACAACTTTGAGCGGTGTGTTAACAGCTTAAAACCCACTACGTGCCGACAGCATCTACAACTTGTTCTTGAAAATTAGAAGGAATGTGAAAACTTTTTTTCAATTAAAATAGTTACAAAAATTCCACGATTTTACACTATAAATGATTGGCATCACAGACAGGAAGAATACAGGAACGTATCCTTATATTTTTACTACTTCTGTGATGAAAAACAAATCAACGACTAGTTTACTCATGGAGTCTCCCATGCGAGTACTAACCATGCCCGATCGCGCTTTACTTTTAAACATGTGTCGGTCACCTAACCACACAGCTGCATTGTTTATTTGAAAGTAAGCTGAATTGGCGGGTATTTCATGTTTTTGAATGTTTGAAATCGTTATCGCTGGCACAAAGTACCTTCTATAATTGACCTATGACCTCTACATACTTGGAGTAACACGACGGTAATTAACAGCAATTCACGAAATATTCATTCACATTTTCGAACTTTTAACTATGGTACTTTTTAATATGATATCTCAGGTAACAATCCCGATTAAAACAAGCAACTTTGCAATGGCTTTTCACAACTTTGTAAGCAGTTTGTTGTCGAATTTACGGTTGGCTGTTGCGTTAATCTACTTATGCATGATACATTTTCGATACATTTACTTATTGTTTTCGAAATTTAACTGCGGGGGTGTCATTACAATGACTTAGGTTAAATATACAAGCAACTCCGCCAAAATTTCCTTCGTTTTTCGAACTTTGCATGCTGTTTTCTATCATTTTACAGCCAGTTCATGTAAACATCTATATGGTGCTTTCAACTGGCTTTTATTAAATTTGTCGACTTTACCACTGCGAGTTTCTATATGTCAACAACTTAGGTCATACATACTAATACATCAACCAACTTTGTAATAACTTTGCACAACTTTGCAATCACTTTGAACAACTTTGAGCGGTGTGTTAACAGCTTAAAACCCACTACGTGCCGACAGCATCTACAACTTGTTCTTGAAAATTAGAAGGAATGTGAAAACTTTTTTTCAATTAAAATAGTTACAAAAATTCCACGATTTTCCACTATAAATGATTGGCATCACAGACAGGAAGAATACAGGAACGTATCCTTATATTTTTACTACTTCTGTGATGAAAAAAAAATCAACGACTCGTTTACTCAGGGAGTCTCCCATGCGAGTACTAACCATGCCCGATCGCGCTTTACTTTAAACATGTGTTGGTCACCTAACCACACAGGTGCATTATTTATTTGAAAGTAAGCTGAATTGGCGGGTATTTCATGTTTTTGAATGTTTGAAATCGTTATCGCTGGCACAAAGTAACTTCTATAATTGACCTATGACCTCTACATACTTGGAGTTACACGACGGTAATTAACAGCAATTCACGAAATATTCATTCACATTTTCGAACTTTTAACTATGGTACTTTTTAATATGATATCTCAGGTAACAATCCCGATTAAAACAAGCAACTTTGCAATGGCTTTTCACAACTTTGTAAGCAGTTTGTTGTCGAATTTACGGTTGGCTGTTGCGTTAATCTACTTATGCATGATACATTTTCGATACATTTACTTATTGTTTTCGAAATTTAACTGCGGGGGTGTCATTACAATGACTTAGGTTAAATATACAAGCAACTCCGCCAAAATTTCCTTCGTTTTTCGAACTTTGCATGCTGTTTTCTAACATTTTACAGCCAGTTCATGTAAACATCTATATGGTGCTTTCAACTGGCTTTTATTAAATTTGTCGACTTTACCACTGCGAGTTTCTATATGTCAACAACTTAGGTCATACATACTAATACATCAACCAACTTTGTAATAACTTTGCACAACTTTGCAATCACTTTGAACAACTTTGAGCGGTGTGTTAACAGCTTAAAACCCACTACGTGCCGACAGCATCTACAACTTGTTCTTGACAATTAGAAGGAATGTGAAAACTTTTTTTCAATTAAAATAGTTACAAAAATTCCACGATTTTACACTATAAATGATTGGCATCACAGACAGGAAGAATACAGGAACGTATCCTTATATTTTTACTACTTCTGTGATGAAAAACAAATCAACGACTAGTTTACTCATGGAGTCTCCCATGCGAGTACTAACCATGCCCGATCGCGCTTTACTTTTAAACATGTGTCGGTCACCTAACCACACAGCTGCATTGTTTATTTGAAAGTAAGCTGAATTGGCGGGTATTTCATGTTTTTGAATGTTTGAAATCGTTATCGCTGGCACAAAGTACCTTCTATAATTGACCTATGACCTCTACATACTTGGAGTAACACGACGGTAATTAACAGCAATTCACGAAATATTCATTCACATTTTCGAACTTTTAACTATGGTACTTTTTAATATGATATCTCAGGTAACAATCCCGATTAAAACAAGCAACTTTGCAATGGCTTTTCACAACTTTGTAAGCAGTTTGTTGTCGAATTTACGGTTGGCTGTTGCGTTAATCTACTTATGCATGATACATTTTCGATACATTTACTTATTGTTTTCGAAATTTAACTGCGGGGGTGTCATTACAATGACTTAGGTTAAATATACAAGCAACTCCGCCAAAATTTCCTTCGTTTTTCGAACTTTGCATGCTGTTTTCTATCATTTTACAGCCAGTTCATGTAAACATCTATATGGTGCTTTCAACTGGCTTTTATTAAATTTGTCGACTTTACCACTGCGAGTTTCTATATGTCAACAACTTAGGTCATACATACTAATACATCAACCAACTTTGTAATAACTTTGCACAACTTTGCAATCACTTTGAACAACTTTGAGCGGTGTGTTAACAGCTTAAAACCCACTACGTGCCGACAGCATCTACAACTTGTTCTTGAAAATTAGAAGGAATGTGAAAACTTTTTTTCAATTAAAATAGTTACAAAAATTCCACGATTTTCCACTATAAATGATTGGCATCACAGACAGGAAGAATACAGGAACGTATCCTTATATTTTTACTACTTCTGTGATGAAAAAAAAATCAACGACTCGTTTACTCAGGGAGTCTCCCATGCGAGTACTAACCATGCCCGATCGCGCTTTACTTTAAACATGTGTTGGTCACCTAACCACACAGGTGCATTATTTATTTGAAAGTAAGCTGAATTGGCGGGTATTTCATGTTTTTGAATGTTTGAAATCGTTATCGCTGGCACAAAGTAACTTCTATAATTGACCTATGACCTCTACATACTTGGAGTTACACGACGGTAATTAACAGCAATTCACAAAATATTCATTCACATTTTCGAACTTTTAACTATGGTACTTTTTAATATGATATCTCAGGTAACAATCCCGATTAAAACAAGCAACTTTGCAATGGCTTTTCACAACTTTGTAAGCAGTTTGTTGTCGAATTTACGGTTGGCTGTTGCGTTAATCTACTTATGCATGATACATTTTCGATACATTTACTTATTGTTTTCGAAATTGAACTGCGGGGGTGTCATTACAATGACTTAGGTTAAATATACAAGCAACTCCGCCAAAATTTCCTTCGTTTTTCGAACTTTGCATGCTGTTTTCTAACATTTTACAGCCAGTTCATGTAAACATCTATATGGTGCTTTCAACTGGCTTTTATTAAATTTGTCGACTTTACCACTGCGAGTTTCTATATGTCAACAACTTAGGTCATACATACTAATACATCAACCAACTTTGTAATAACTTTGCACAACTTTGCAATCACTTTGAACAACTTTGAGCGGTGTGTTAACAGCTTAAAACCCACTACGTGCCGACAGCATCTACAACTTGTTCTTGAAAATTAGAAGGAATGTGAAAACTTTTTTTCAATTAAAATAGTTACAAAAATTCCACGATTTTACACTATAAATGATTGGCATCACAGACAGGAAGAATACAGGAACGTATCCTTATATTTTTACTACTTCTGTGATGAAAAAAAAATCAACGACTAGTTTACTCATGGAGTCTCCCATGCGAGTACTAACCATGCCCGATCGCGCATTACTTTTAAACATGTGTCGGTCACCTAACCACACAGCTGCATTGTTTATTTGAAAGTAAGCTGAATTGGCGGGTATTTCATGTTTTTGAATGTTTGAAATCGTTATCGCTGGCACAAAGTACCTTCTATAATTGACCTATGACCTCTACATACTTGGAGTAACACGACGGTAATTAACAGCAATTCACGAAATATTCATTCACATTTTCGAACTTTTAACTATGGTACTTTTTAATATGATATCTCAGGTAACAATCCCGATTAAAACAAGCAACTTTGCAATGGCTTTTCACAACTTTGTAAGCAGTTTGTTGTCGAATTTACGGTTGGCTGTTGCGTTAATCTACTTATGCATGATACATTTTCGATACATTTACTTATTGTTTTCGAAATTTAACTGCGGGGGTGTCATTACAATGACTTAGGTTAAATATACAAGCAACTCCGCCAAAATTTCCTTCGTTTTTCGAACTTTGCATGCTGTTTTCAAACATTTACAGCCAGTTCATGTAAACATCTATATGGTGCTTTCAACTGGCTTTTATTAAATTTGTCGACTTTACCACTGCGAGTTTCTATATGTCAACAACTTAGGTCATACATACTAATACATCAACCAACTTTGTAATAACTTTGCACAACTTTGCAATCACTTTGAACAACATTGAGCGGTGTGTTAACAGCTTAAAACCCACTACGTGCCGACAGCATCTACAACTTGTTCTTGAAAATTAGAAGGAATGTGAAAACTTTTTTTCAATTAAAATAGTTACAAAAATTCCACGATTTTCCACTATAAATGATTGGCATCACAGACAGGAAGAATACAGGAACGTATCCTTATATTTTTACTACTTCTGTGATGAAAAAAAATCAACGACTAGTTTACTCAGGGAGTCTCCCATACGAGTACTAACCATGCCCGATCGCGCTTTACTTTTAAAAATGTGTCGGTCACCTAACCACACAGCTGCATTGTTTATTTGAAAGTAAACTGAATTGGCGGGTATTTCATGTTTTTGAATGTTTGAAATCGTTATCGCTGGCACAAAGTACCTTCTATAATTGACCTATGACCTCTACATACTTGGAGTAACACGACGGTAATTAACAGCAATTCACGAAATATTCATTCACATTTTCGAACTTTTAACTATGGTACTTATTAATATGATATCTCAGGTAACAATCCCGATTGAAACAAGCAACTTTGCAATGGCTTTTCACAACTTTGTAAGCAGTTTGTTGTCGAATTTACGGTTGGCTGTTGCGTTAATCTACTTATGCATGATACATTTTCGATACATTTACTTATTGTTTTCGAAATTTAACTGCAGGGGTGTCATTACAATGACTTAGGTTAAATATACAAGCAACTCCGCCAAAATTTCCTTCGTTTTTCGAACTTTGCATGCTGTTTTCAAACATTTTACAGCCAGTTCATGTAAACATCTATATGGTGCTTTCAACTGGCTTTTATTAAATTTGTCGACTTTACCACTGCGAGTTTCTATATGTCAACAACTTAGGTCATACATACTAATACATCAACCAACTTTGTAATAACTTTGCACAACTTTGCAATCACTTTGAACAACATTGAGCGGTGTGTTAACAGCTTAAAACCCACTACGTGCCGACAGCATCTACAACTTGTTCTTGAAAATTAGAAGGAATGTGAAAACTTTTTTTCAATTAAAATAGTTACAAAAATTCCACGATTTTCCACTATAAATGATTGGCATCACAGACAGGAAGAATACAGGAACGTATCCTTATATTTTTACTACTTCTGTGATGAAAAAAAATCAACGACTAGTTTACTCAGGGAGTCTCCCATACGAGTACTAACCATGCCCGATCGCGCTTTACTTTTAAAAATGTGTCGGTCACCTAACCACACAGCTGCATTGTTTATTTGAAAGTAAGCTGAATTGGCGGGTATTTCATGTTTTTGAATGTTTGAAATCGTTATCGCTGGCACAAAGTACCTTCTATAATTGACCTATGACCTCTACATACTTGGAGTAACACGACGGTAATTAACAGCAATTCACGAAATATTCATTCACATTTTCGAACTTTTAACTATGGTACTTATTAATATGATATCTCAGGTAACAATCCCGATTGAAACAAGCAACTTTGCAATGGCTTTTCACAACTTTGTAAGCAGTTTGTTGTCGAATTTACGGTTGGCTGTTGCGTTAATCTACTTATGCATGATACATTTTCGATACATTTACTTATTGTTTTCGAAATTTAACTGCAGGGGTGTCATTACAATGACTTAGGTTAAATATACAAGCAACTCCGCCAAAATTTCCTTCGTTTTTCGAACTTTGCATGCTGTTTTCTAACATTTTACAGCCAGTTCATGTAAACATCTATATGGTGCTTTCAACTGGCTTTTATTAAATTTGTCGACTTTACCACTGCGAGTTTCTATATGTCAACAACTTAGGTCATACATACTAATACATCAACCAACTTTGTAATAACTTTGCACAACTTTGCAATCACTTTGAACAACATTGAGCGGTGTGTTAACAGCTTAAAACCCACTACGTGCCGACAGCATCTACAACTTGTTCTTGAAAATTAGAAGGAATGTGAAAACTTTTTTTCAATTAAAATAGTTACAAAAATTCCACGATTTTCCACTATAAATGATTGGCATCACAGACAGGAAGAATACAGGAACGTATCCTTATATTTTTACTACTTCTGTGATGAAAAAAAATCAACGACTAGTTTACTCAGGGAGTCTCCCATACGAGTACTAACCATGCCCGATCGCGCTTTACTTTTAAAAATGTGTCGGTCACCTAACCACACAGCTGCATTGTTTATTTGAAAGTAAGCTGAATTGGCGGGTATTTCATGTTTTTGAATGTTTGAAATCGTTATCGCTGGCACAAAGTACCTTCTATAATTGACCTATGACCTCTACATACTTGGAGTAACACGACGGTAATTAACAGCAATTCACGAAATATTCATTCACATTTTCGAACTTTTAACTATGGTACTTATTAATATGATATCTCAGGTAACAATCCCGATTGAAACAAGCAACTTTGCAATGGCTTTTCACAACTTTGTAAGCAGTTTGTTGTCGAATTTACGGTTGGCTGTTGCGTTAATCTACTTATGCATGATACATTTTCGATACATTTACTTATTGTTTTCGAAATTTAACTGCAGGGGTGTCATTACAATGACTTAGGTTAAATATACAAGCAACTCCGCCAAAATTTCCTTCGTTTTTCGAACTTTGCATGCTGTTTTCTAACATTTTACAGCCAGTTCATGTAAACATCTATATGGTGCTTTCAACTGGCTTTTATTAAATTTGTCGACTTTACCACTGCGAGTTTCTATATGTCAACAACTTAGGTCATACATACTAATACATCAACCAACTTTGTAATAACTTTGCACAACTTTGCAATCACTTTGAACAACATTGAGCGGTGTGTTAACAGCTTAAAACCCACTACGTGCCGACAGCATCTACAACTTGTTCTTGAAAATTAGAAGGAATGTGAAAACTTTTTTTCAATTAAAATAGTTACAAAAATTCCACGATTTTCCACTATAAATGATTGGCATCACAGACAGGAAGAATACAGGAACGTATCCTTATATTTTTACTACTTCTGTGATGAAAAAAAATCAACGACTAGTTTACTCAGGGAGTCTCCCCTACGAGTACTAACCATGCCCGATCGCGCTTTACTTTTAAACATGTGTCGGTCACCTAACCACACAGCTGCATTGTTTATTTGAAAGTAAGCTGAATTGGCGGGTATTTCATGTTTTTGAATGTTTGAAATCGTTATCGCTGGCACAAAGTACCTTCTATAATTGACCTATGACCTCTACATACTTGGAGTAACACGACGGTAATTAACAGCAATTCACGAAATATTCATTCACATTTTCGAACTTTTAACTATGGTACTTATTAATATGATATCTCAGGTAACAATCCCGATTGAAACAAGCAACTTTGCAATGGCTTTTCACAACTTTGTAAGCAGTTTGTTGTCGAATTTACGGTTGGCTGTTGCGTTAATCTACTTATGCATGATACATTTTCGATACATTTACTTATTGTTTTCGAAATTTAACTGCGGGGGTGTCATTACAATGACTTAGGTTAAATATACAAGCAACTCCGCCAAAATTTCCTTCGTTTTTCGAACTTTGCATGCTGTTTTCTAACATTTTACAACCAGTTCATGTAAACATCTATATGGTGCTTTCAACTGGCTTTTATTAAATTTGTCGACTTTACCACTGCGAGTTTCTATATGTCAACAACTTAGGTCATACATACTAATACATCAACCAACTTTGTAATAACTTTGCACAACTTTGCAATCACTTTGAACAACTTTGAGCGGTGTGTTAACAGCTTAAAACCCACTACGTGCCGACAGCATCTACAACTTGTTCTTGAAAATTAGAAGGAATGTGAAAACTTTTTTTCAATTAAAATAGTTACAAAAATTCCACGATTTTCCACTATAAATGATTGGCATCACAGACAGGAAGAATACAGGAACGTATCCTTATATTTTTACTACTTCTGTGATGAAAAAAAATCAACGACTAGTTTACTCAGGGAGTCTCCCATACGAGTACTAACCATGCCCGATCGCGCTTTACTTTTAAACATGTGTCGGTCACCTAACCTCACAGCTGCATTGTTTATTTGAAAGTAAGCTGAATTGGCGGGTATTTCATGTTTTTGAATGTTTGAAATCGTTATCGCTGGCACAAAGTACCTTCTATAATTGACCTATGACCTCTACATACTTGGAGTAACACGACGGTAATTAACAGCAATTCACGAAATATTCATTCACATTTTCGAACTTTTAACTATGGTACTTATTAATATGATATCTCAGGTAACAATCCCGATTGAAACAAGCAACTTTGCAATGGCTTTTCACAACTTTGTAAGCAGTTTGTTGTCGAATTTACGGTTGGCTGTTGCGTTAATCTACTTATGCATGATACATTTTCGATACATTTACTTATTGTTTTCGGAATTTAACTGCAGGGGTGTCATTACAATGACTTAGGTTAAATATACAAGCAACTCCGCCAAAATTTCCTTCGTTTTTCGAACTTTGCATGCTGTTTTCTAACATTTTACATCCAGTTCATGTAAACATCTATATGGTGCTTTCAACTGGCTTTTATTAAATTTGTCGACTTTACCACTGCGAGTTTCTATATGTCAACAACTTAGGTCATACATACTAATACATCAACCAACTTTGTAATAACTTTGCACAACTTTGCAATCACTTTGAACAACTTTGAGCGGTGTGTTAACAGCTTGAAACCCACTACGTGCCGACAGCATCTACAACTTGTTCTTGAAAATTAGAAGGAATGTGAAAACTTTTTTTCAATTAAAATAGTTACAAAAATTCCACGATTTTCCACTATAAATGATTGGCATCACAGACAGGAAGAATACAGGAACGTATCCTTATATTTTTACTACTTCTGTGATGAAAAAAAAATCAACGACTAGTTTACTCAGGGAGTCTCCCATACGAGTACTAACCATGCCCGATCGCGCTTTACTTTTAAACATGTGTCGGTCACCTAACCTCACAGCTGCATTGTTTATTTGAAAGTAAGCTGAATTGGCGGGTATTTCATGTTTTTGAATGTTTGAAATCGTTATCGCTGGCACAAAGTACCTTCTATAATTGACCTATGACCTCTACATACTTGGAGTAACACGACGGTAATTAACAGCAATTCACGAAATATTCATTCACATTTTCGAACTTTTAACTATGGTACTTATTAATATGATATCTCAGGTAACAATCCCGATTGAAACAAGCAACTTTGCAATGGCTTTTCACAACTTTGTAAGCAGTTTGTTGTCGAATTTACGGTTGGCTGTTGCGTTAATCTACTTATGCATGATACATTTTCGATACATTTACTTATTGTTTTCGAAATTTAACTGCAGGGGTGTCATTACAATGACTTAGGTTAAATATACAAGCAACTCCGCCAAAATTTCCTTCGTTTTTCGAACTTTGCATGCTGTTTTCTAACATTTTACAGCCAGTTCATGTAAACATCTATATGGTGCTTTCAACTGGCTTTTATTAAATTTGTCGACTTTACCACTGCGAGTTTCTATATGTCAACAACTTAGGTCATACATACTAATACATCAACCAACTTTGTAATAACTTTGCACAACTTTGCAATCACTTTGAACAACATTGAGCGGTGTGTTAACAGCTTAAAACCCACTACGTGCCGACAGCATCTACAACTTGTTCTTGAAAATTAGAAGGAATGTGAAAACTTTTTTTCAATTAAAATAGTTACAAAAATTCCACGATTTTCCACTATAAATGATTGGCATCACAGACAGGAAGAATACAGGAACGTATCCTTATATTTTTACTACTTCTGTGATGAAAAAAAATCAACGACTAGTTTACTCAGGGAGTCTCCCATACGAGTACTAACCATGCCCGATCGCGCTTTACTTTTAAACATGTGTCGGTCACCTAACCACACAGCTGCATTGTTTATTTGAAAGTAAGCTGAATTGGCGGGTATTTCATGTTTTTGAATGTTTGAAATCGTTATCGCTGGCACAAAGTACCTTCTATAATTGACCTATGACCTCTACATACTTGGAGTAACACGACGGTAATTAACAGCAATTCACGAAATATTCATTCACATTTTCGAACTTTTAACTATGGTACTTATTAATATGATATCTCAGGTAACAATCCCGATTGAAACAAGCAACTTTGCAATGGCTTTTCACAACTTTGTAAGCAGTTTGTTGTCGAATTTACGGTTGGCTGTTGCGTTAATCTACTTATGCATGATACATTTTCGATACATTTACTTATTGTTTTCGAAATTTAACTGCGGGGGTGTCATTACAATGACTTAGGTTAAATATACAAGCAACTCCGCCAAAATTTCCTTCGTTTTTCGAACTTTGCATGCTGTTTTCTAACATTTTACAGCCAGTTCATGTAAACATCTATATGGTGCTTTCAACTGGCTTTTATTAAATTTGTCGACTTTACCACTGCGAGTTTCTATATGTCAACAACTTAGGTCATACATACTAATACATCAACCAACTTTGTAATAACTTTGCACAACTTTGCAATCACTTTGAACAACTTTGAGCGGTGTGTTAACAGCTTGAAACCCACTACGTGCCGACAGCATCTACAACTTGTTCTTGAAAATTAGAAGGAATGTGAAAACTTTTTTTCAATTAAAATAGTTACAAAAATTCCACGATTTTCCACTATAAATGATTGGCATCACAGACAGGAAGAATACAGGAACGTATCCTTATATTTTTACTACTTCTGTGATGAAAAAAAAATCAACGACTAGTTTACTCAGGGAGTCTCCCATACGAGTACTAACCATGCCCGATCGCGCTTTACTTTTAAACATGTGTCGGTCACCTAACCTCACAGCTGCATTGTTTATTTGAAAGTAAGCTGAATTGGCGGGTATTTCATGTTTTTGAATGTTTGAAATCGTTATCGCTGGCACAAAGTACCTTCTATAATTGACCTATGACCTCTACATACTTGGAGTAACACGACGGTAATTAACAGCAATTCACGAAATATTCATTCACATTTTCGAACTTTTAACTATGGTACTTATTAATATGATATCTCAGGTAACAATCCCGATTGAAACAAGCAACTTTGCAATGGCTTTTCACAACTTTGTAAGCAGTTTGTTGTCGAATTTACGGTTGGCTGTTGCGTTAATCTACTTATGCATGATACATTTTCGATACATTTACTTATTGTTTTCGAAATTGAACTGCGGGGGTGTCATTACAATGACTTAGGTTAAATATACAAGCAACTCCGCCAAAATTTCCTTCGTTTTTCGAACTTTGCATGCTGTTTTCTAACATTTTACAGCCAGTTCATGTAAACATCTATATGGTGCTTTCAACTGGCTTTTATTAAATTTGTCGACTTTACCACTGCGAGTTTCTATATGTCAACAACTTAGGTCATACATACTAATACATCAACCAACTTTGTAATAACTTTGCACAACTTTGCAATCACTTTGAACAACTTTGAGCGGTGTGTTAACAGCTTAAAACCCACTACGTGCCGACAGCATCTACAACTTGTTCTTGAAAATTAGAAGGAATGTGAAAACTTTTTTTCAATTAAAATAGTTACAAAAATTCCACGATTTTACACTATAAATGATTGGCATCACAGACAGGAAGAATACAGGAACGTATCCTTATATTTTTACTACTTCTGTGATGAAAAAAAAATCAACGACTAGTTTACTCATGGAGTCTCCCATGCGAGTAATAACCATGCCCGATCGCGCATTACTTTTAAACATGTGTCGGTCACCTAACCACACAGCTGCATTGTTTATTTGAAAGTAAGCTGAATTGGCGGGTATTTCATGTTTTTGAATGTTTGAAATCGTTATCGCTGGCACAAAGTACCTTCTATAATTGACCTATGACCTCTACATACTTGGAGTAACACGACGGTAATTAACAGCAATTCACGAAATATTCATTCACATTTTCGAACTTTTAACTATGGTACTTATTAATATGATATCTCAGGTAACAATCCCGATTGAAACAAGCAACTTTGCAATGGCTTTTCACAACTTTGTAAGCAGTTTGTTGTCGAATTTACGGTTGGCTGTTGCGTTAATCTACTTATGCATGATACATTTTCGATACATTTACTTATTGTTTTCGAAATTTAACTGCGGGGGTGTCATTACAATGACTTAGGTTAAATATACAAGCAACTCCGCCAAAATTTCCTTCGTTTTTCGAACTTTGCATGCTGTTTTCTAACATTTTACAGCCAGTTCATGTAAACATCTATATGGTGCTTTCAACTGGCTTTTATTAAATTTGTCGACTTTACCACTGCGAGTTTCTATATGTCAACAACTTAGGTCATACATACTAATACATCAACCAACTTTGTAATAACTTTGCACAACTTTGCAATCACTTTGAACAACTTTGAGCGGTGTGTTAACAGCTTAAAACCCACTACGTGCCGACAGCATCTACAACTTGTTCTTGAAAATTAGAAGGAATGTGAAAACTTTTTTTCAATTAAAATAGTTACAAAAATTCCACGATTTTCCACTATAAATGATTGGCATCACAGACAGGAAGAATACAGGAACGTATCCTTATATTTTTACTACTTCTGTGATGAAAAAAAAATCAACGACTAGTTTACTCAGGGAGTCTCCCATACGAGTACTAACCATGCCCGATCGCGCTTTACTTTTAAACATGTGTCGGTCACCTAACCTCACAGCTGCATTGTTTATTTGAAAGTAAGCTGAATTGGCGGGTATTTCATGTTTTTGAATGTTTGAAATCGTTATCGCTGGCACAAAGTACCTTCTATAATTGACCTATGACCTCTACATACTTGGAGTAACACGACGGTAATTAACAGCAATTCACGAAATATTCATTCACATTTTCGAACTTTTAACTATGGTACTTATTAATATGATATCTCAGGTAACAATCCCGATTGAAACAAGCAACTTTGCAATGGCTTTTCACAACTTTGTAAGCAGTTTGTTGTCGAATTTACGGTTGGCTGTTGCGTTAATCTACTTATGCATGATACATTTTCGATACATTTACTTATTGTTTTCGAAATTTAACTGCAGGGGTGTCATTACAATGATTTAGGTTAAATATACAAGCAACTCCGCCAAAATTTCCTTCGTTTTTCGAACTTTGCATGCTGTTTTCTAACATTTTACAGCCAGTTCATGTAAACATCTATATGGTGCTTTCAACTGGCTTTTATTAAATTTGTCGACTTTACCACTGCGAGTTTCTATATGTCAACAACTTAGGTCATACATACTAATACATCAACCAACTTTGTAATAACTTTGCACAACTTTGCAATCACTTTGAACAACATTAAGCGGTGTGTTAACAGCTTAAAACCCACTACGTGCCGACAGCATCTACAACTTGTTCTTGAAAATTAGAAGGAATGTGAAAACTTTTTTTCAATTAAAATAGTTACAACAATTCCACGATTTTCCACTATAAATGATTGGCATCACAGACAGGAAGAATACAGGAACGTATCCTTATATTTTTACTACTTCTGTGATGAAAAAAAATCAACGACTAGTTTACTCAGGGAGTCTCCCATACGAGTACTAACCATGCCCGATCGCGCTTTACTTTTAAACATGTGTCGGTCACCTAACCTCACAGCTGCATTGTTTATTTGAAAGTAAGCTGAATTGGCGGGTATTTCATGTTTTTGAATGTTTGAAATCGTTATCGCTGGCACAAAGTACCTTCTATAATTGACCTATGACCTCTACATACTTGGAGTAACACGACGGTAATTAACAGCAATTCACGAAATATTCATTCACATTTTCGAACTTTTAACTATGGTACTTATTAATATGATATCTCAGGTAACAATCCCGATTGAAACAAGCAACTTTGCAATGGCTTTTCACAACTTTGTAAGCAGTTTGTTGTCGAATTTACGGTTGGCTGTTGCGTTAATCTACTTATGCATGATACATTTTCGATACATTTACTTATTGTTTTCGGAATTTAACTGCAGGGGTGTCATTACAATGACTTAGGTTAAATATACAAGCAACTCCGCCAAAATTTCCTTCGTTTTTCGAACTTTGCATGCTGTTTTCTAACATTTTACAGCCAGTTCATGTAAACATCTATATGGTGCTTTCAACTGGCTTTTATTAAATTTGTCGACTTTACCACTGCGAGTTTCTATATGTCAACAACTTAGGTCATACATACTAATACATCAACCAAGTTTGTAATAACTTTGCACAACTTTGCAATCACTTTGAACAACTTTGAGCGGTGTGTTAACAGCTTAAAACCCACTACGTGCCGACAGCATCTACAACTTGTTCTTGAAAATTAGAAGGAATGTGAAAACTTTTTTTCAATTAAAATAGTTACAAAAATTCCACGATTTTACACTATAAATGATTGGCATCACAGACAGGAAGAATACAGGAACGTATCCTTATATTTTTACTACTTCTGTGATGAAAAAAAAATCAACGACTAGTTTACTCATGGAGTCTCCCATGCGAGTACTAACCATGCCCGATCGCGCTTTACTTTTAAACATGTGTCGGTCACCTAACCACACAGCTGCATTGTTTATTTGAAAGTAAGCTGAATTGGCGGGTATTTCATGTTTTTGAATGTTTTAAATCGTTATCGCTGGCACAAAGTACCTTCTATAATTGACCTATGACCTCTACATACTTGGAGTTACACGACGGTAATTAACAGCAATTCACGAAATATTCATTCACGTTTTCGAACTTTTAACTATGGTACTTTTTAATATGATATCTCAGGTAACAATCCCGATTAAAACAAGCAACTTTGCAATGGCTTTTCACAACTTTGTAAGCAGTTTGTTGTCGAATTTACGGTTGGCTGTTGCGTTAATCTACTTATGCATGATACATTTTCGATACATTTACTTATTGTTTTCGAAATTTAACTGCGGGGGGTCATTACAATGACTTAGGTTAAATATACAAGCAACTCCGCCAAAATTTCCTTCGTTTTTCGAACTTTGCATGCTGTTTTCTAACATTTTACAGCCAGTTCATGTAAACATCTATATGGTGCTTTCAACTGGCTTTTATTAAATTTGTCGACTTTACCACTGCGAGTTTCTATATGTCAACAACTTAGGTCATACATACTAATACATCAACCAAGTTTGTAATAACTTTGCACAACTTTGCAATCACTTTGAACAACTTTGAGCGGTGTGTTAACAGCTTAAAACCCACTACGTGCCGACAGCATCTACAACTTGTTCTTGAAAATTAGAAGGAATGTGAAAACTTTTTTTCAATTAAAATAGTTACAAAAATTCCACGATTTTACACTATAAATGATTGGCATCACAGACAGGAAGAATACAGGAACGTATCCTTATATTTTTACTACTTCTGTGATGAAAAAAAAATCAACGACTAGTTTACTCATGGAGTCTCCCATGCGAGTACTAACCATGCCCGATCGCGCTTTACTTTTAAACATGTGTCGGTCACCTAACCACACAGCTGCATTGTTTATTTGAAAGTAAGCTGAATTGGCGGGTATTTCATGTTTTTGAATGTTTGAAATCGTTATCGCTGGCACAAAGTACCTTCTATAATTGACCTATGACCTCTACATACTTGGAGTAACACGACGGTAATTAACAGCAATTCACGAAATATTCATTCACATTTTCGAACTTTTAACTATGGTACTTTTTAATATGATATCTCAGGTAACAATCCCGATTAAAACAAGCAACTTTGCAATGGCTTTTCACAACTTTGTAAGCAGTTTGTTGTCGAATTTACGGTTGGCTGTTGCGTTAATCTACTTATGCATGATACATTTTCGATACATTTACTTATTGTTTTCGAAATTTAACTGCGGGGGTGTCATTACAATGACTTAGGTTAAATATACAAGCAACTCCGCCAAAATTTCCTTCGTTTTTCGAACTTTGCATGCTGTTTTCTAACATTTTACAGCCAGTTCATGTAAACATCTATATGGTGCTTTCAACTGGCTTTTATTAAATTTGTCGACTTTACCACTGCGAGTTTCTATATGTCAACAACTTAGGTCATACATACTAATACATCAACCAACTTTGTAATAACTTTGCACAACTTTGCAATCACTTTGAACAACATTGAGCGGTGTGTTAACAGCTTAAAACCCACTACGTGCCGACAGCATCTACAACTTGTTCTTGAAAATTAGAAGGAATGTGAAAACTTTTTTTCAATTAAAATAGTTACAACAATTCCACGATTTTCCACTATAAATGATTGGCATCACAGACAGGAAGAATACAGGAACGTATCCTTATATTTTTACTACTTCTGTGATGAAAAAAAATCAACGACTAGTTTACTCAGGGAGTCTCCCATACGAGTACTAACCATGCCCGATCGCGCTTTACTTTTAAACATGTGTCGGTCACCTAACCTCACAGCTGCATTGTTTATTTGAAAGTAAGCTGAATTGGCGGGTATTTCATGTTTTTGAATGTTTGAAATCGTTATCGCTGGCACAAAGTACCTTCTATAATTGACCTATGACCTCTACATACTTGGAGTAACACGACGGTAATTAACAGCAATTCACGAAATATTCATTCACATTTTCGAACTTTTAACTATGGTACTTATTAATATGATATCTCAGGTAACAATCCCGATTGAAACAAGCAACTTTGCAATGGCTTTTCACAACTTTGTAAGCAGTTTGTTGTCGAATTTACGGTTGGCTGTTGCGTTAATCTACTTATGCATGATACATTTTCGATACATTTACTTATTGTTTTCGAAATTTAACTGCAGGGGTGTCATTACAATGACTTAGGTTAAATATACAAGCAACTCCGCCAAAATTTCCTTCGTTTTTCGAACTTTGCATGCTGTTTTCTAACATTTTACAGCCAGTTCATGTAAACATCTATATGGTGCTTTCAACTGGCTTTTATTAAATTTGTCGACTTTACCACTGCGAGTTTCTATATGTCAACAACTTAGGTCATACATACTAATACATCAACCAACTTTGTAATAACTTTGCACAACTTTGCAATCACTTTGAACAACTTTGAGCGGTGTGTTAACAGCTTAAAACCCACTACGTGCCGACAGCATCTACAACTTGTTCTTGAAAATTAGAAGGAATGTGAAAACTTTTTTTCAATTAAAATAGTTACAAAAATTCCACGATTTTCCACTATAAATGATTGGCATCACAGACAGGAAGAATACAGGAACGTATCCTTATATTTTTACTACTTCTGTGATGAAAAAAAAATCAACGACTAGTTTACTCAGGGAGTCTCCCATACGAGTACTAACCATGCCCGATCGCGCTTTACTTTTAAACATGTGTCGGTCACCTAACCTCACAGCTGCATTGTTTATTTGAAAGTAAGCTGAATTGGCGGGTATTTCATGTTTTTGAATGTTTGAAATCGTTATCGCTGGCACAAAGTACCTTCTATAATTGACCTATGACCTCTACATACTTGGAGTAACACGACGGTAATTAACAGCAATTCACGAAATATTCATTCACATTTTCGAACTTTTAACTATGGTACTTATTAATATGATATCTCAGGTAACAATCCCGATTGAAACAAGCAACTTTGCAATGGCTTTTCACAACTTTGTAAGCAGTTTGTTGTCGAATTTACGGTTGGCTGTTGCGTTAATCTACTTATGCATGATACATTTTCGATACATTTACTTATTGTTTTCGAAATTTAACTGCAGGGGTGTCATTACAATGACTTAGGTTAAATATACAAGCAACTCCGCCAAAATTTCCTTCGTTTTTCGAACTTTGCATGCTGTTTTCTAACATTTTACAGCCAGTTCATGTAAACATCTATATGGTGCTTTCAACTGGCTTTTATTAAATTTGTCGACTTTACCACTGCGAGTTTCTATATGTCAACAACTTAGGTCATACATACTAATACATCAACCAACTTTGTAATAACTTTGCACAACTTTGCAATCACTTTGAACAACATTGAGCGGTGTGTTAACAGCTTAAAACCCACTACGTGCCGACAGCATCTACAACTTGTTCTTGAAAATTAGAAGGAATGTGAAAACTTTTTTTCAATTAAAATAGTTACAACAATTCCACGATTTTCCACTATAAATGATTGGCATCACAGACAGGAAGAATACAGGAACGTATCCTTATATTTTTACTACTTCTGTGATGAAAAAAAATCAACGACTAGTTTACTCAGGGAGTCTCCCATACGAGTACTAACCATGCCCGATCGCGCTTTACTTTTAAACATGTGTCGGTCACCTAACCTCACAGCTGCATTGTTTATTTGAAAGTAAGCTGAATTGGCGGGTATTTCATGTTTTTGAATGTTTGAAATCGTTATCGCTGGCACAAAGTACCTTCTATAATTGACCTATGACCTCTACATACTTGGAGTAACACGACGGTAATTAACAGCAATTCACGAAATATTCATTCACATTTTCGAACTTTTAACTATGGTACTTATTAATATGATATCTCAGGTAACAATCCCGATTGAAACAAGCAACTTTGCAATGGCTTTTCACAACTTTGTAAGCAGTTTGTTGTCGAATTTACGGTTGGCTGTTGCGTTAATCTACTTATGCATGATACATTTTCGATACATTTACTTATTGTTTTCGAAATTTAACTGCAGGGGTGTCATTACAATGACTTAGGTTAAATATACAAGCAACTCCGCCAAAATTTCCTTCGTTTTTCGAACTTTGCATGCTGTTTTCTAACATTTTACAGCCAGTTCATGTAAACATCTATATGGTGCTTTCAACTGGCTTTTATTAAATTTGTCGACTTTACCACTGCGAGTTTCTATATGTCAACAACTTAGGTCATACATACTAATACATCAACCAACCTTGTAATAACTTTGCACAACTTTGCAATCACTTTGAACAACATTGAGCGGTGTGTTAACAGCTTAAAACCCACTACGTGCCGACAGCATCTACAACTTGTTCTTGAAAATTAGAAGGAATGTGAAAACTTTTTTTCAATTAAAATAGTTACAAAAATTCCACGATTTTCCACTATAAATGATTGGCATCACAGACAGGAAGAATACAGGAACGTATCCTTATATTTTTACTACTTCTGTGATGAAAAAAAAATCAACGACTAGTTTACTCATGGAGTCTCCCATGCGAGTAATAACCATGCCCGATCGCGCATTACTTTTAAACATGTGTCGGTCACCTAACCACACAGCTGCATTGTTTATTTGAAAGTAAGCTGAATTGGCGGGTATTTCATGTTTTTGAATGTTTGAAATCGTTATCGCTGGCACAAAGTACCTTCTATAATTGACCTATGACCTCTACATACTTGGAGTAACACGACGGTAATTAACAGCAATTCACGAAATATTCATTCACATTTTCGAACTTTTAACTATGGTACTTATTAATATGATATCTCAGGTAACAATCCCGATTGAAACAAGCAACTTTGCAATGGCTTTTCACAACTTTGTAAGCAGTTTGTTGTCGAATTTACGGTTGGCTGTTGCGTTAATCTACTTATGCATGATACATTTTCGATACATTTACTTATTGTTTTCGAAATTTAACTGCAGGGGTGTCATTACAATGACTTAGGTTAAATATACAAGCAACTCCGCCAAAATTTCCTTCGTTTTTCGAACTTTGCATGCTGTTTTCTAACATTTTACAGCCAGTTCATGTAAACATCTATATGGTGCTTTCAACTGGCTTTTATTAAATTTGTCGACTTTACCACTGCGAGTTTCTATATGTCAACAACTTAGGTCATACATACTAATACATCAACCAACTTTGTAATAACTTTGCACAACTTTGCAATCACTTTGAACAACATTGAGCGGTGTGTTAACAGCTTAAAACCCACTACGTGCCGACAGCATCTACAACTTGTTCTTGAAAATTAGAAGGAATGTGAAAACTTTTTTTCAATTAAAATAGTTACAACAATTCCACGATTTTCCACTATAAATGATTGGCATCACAGACAGGAAGAATACAGGAACGTATCCTTATATTTTTACTACTTCTGTGATGAAAAAAAATCAACGACTAGTTTACTCAGGGAGTCTCCCATACGAGTACTAACCATGCCCGATCGCGCTTTACTTTTAAACATGTGTCGGTCACCTAACCTCACAGCTGCATTGTTTATTTGAAAGTAAGCTGAATTGGCGGGTATTTCATGTTTTTGAATGTTTGAAATCGTTATCGCTGGCACAAAGTACCTTCTATAATTGACCTATGACCTCTACATACTTGGAGTAACACGACGGTAATTAACAGCAATTCACGAAATATTCATTCACATTTTCGAACTTTTAACTATGGTACTTATTAATATGATATCTCAGGTAACAATCCCGATTGAAACAAGCAACTTTGCAATGGCTTTTCACAACTTTGTAAGCAGTTTGTTGTCGAATTTACGGTTGGCTGTTGCGTTAATCTACTTATGCATGATACATTTTCGATACATTTACTTATTGTTTTCGAAATTTAACTGCAGGGGTGTCATTACAATGACTTAGGTTAAATATACAAGCAACTCCGCCAAAATTTCCTTCGTTTTTCGAACTTTGCATGCTGTTTTCTAACATTTTACAGCCAGTTCATGTAAACATCTATATGGTGCTTTCAACTGGCTTTTATTAAATTTGTCGACTTTACCACTGCGAGTTTCTATATGTCAACAACTTAGGTCATACATACTAATACATCAACCAACCTTGTAATAACTTTGCACAACTTTGCAATCACTTTGAACAACATTGAGCGGTGTGTTAACAGCTTAAAACCCACTACGTGCCGACAGCATCTACAACTTGTTCTTGAAAATTAGAAGGAATGTGAAAACTTTTTTTCAATTAAAATAGTTACAAAAATTCCACGATTTTCCACTATAAATGATTGGCATCACAGACAGGAAGAATACAGGAACGTATCCTTATATTTTTACTACTTCTGTGATGAAAAAAAATCAACGACTAGTTTACTCAGGGAGTCTCCCATACGAGTACTAACCATGCCCGATCGCGCTTTACTTTTAAACATGTGTCGGTCACCTAACCACACAGCTGCATTGTTTATTTGAAAGTAAGCTGAATTGGCGGGTATTTCATGTTTTTGAATGTTTGAAATCGTTATCGCTGGCACAAAGTACCTTCTATAATTGACCTATGACCTCTACATACTTGGAGTAACACGACGGTAATTAACAGCAATTCACGAAATATTCATTCGCATTTTCGAACTTTTAACTATGGTACTTATTAATATGATATCTCAGGTAACAATCCCGATTGAAACAAGCTACTTTGCAATGGCTTTTCACAACTTTGTAAGCAGTTTGTTGTCGAATTTACGGTTGGCTGTTGCGTTAATCTACTTATGCATGATACATTTTCGATACATTTACTTATTGTTTTCGAAATTGAACTGCGGGGGTGTCATTACAATGACTTAGGTTAAATATACAAGCAACTCCGCCAAAATTTCCTTCGTTTTTCGAACTTTGCATGCTGTTTTCTAACATTTTACAGCCAGTTCATGTAAACATCTATATGGTGCTTTCAACTGGCTTTTATTAAATTTGTCGACTTTACCACTGCGAGTTTCTATATGTCAACAACTTAGGTCATACATACTAATACATCAACCAACTTTGTAATAACTTTGCACAACTTTGCAATCACTTTGAACAACATTGAGCGGTGTGTTAACAGCTTAAAACCCACTACGTGCCGACAGCATCTACAACTTGTTCTTGAAAATTAGAAGGAATGTGAAAACTTTTTTTCAATTAAAATAGTTACAACAATTCCACGATTTTCCACTATAAATGATTGGCATCACAGACAGGAAGAATACAGGAACGTATCCTTATATTTTTACTACTTCTGTGATGAAAAAAAATCAACGACTAGTTTACTCAGGGAGTCTCCCATACGAGTACTAACCATGCCCGATCGCGCTTTACTTTTAAACATGTGTCGGTCACCTAACCTCACAGCTGCATTGTTTATTTGAAAGTAAGCTGAATTGGCGGGTATTTCATGTTTTTGAATGTTTGAAATCGTTATCGCTGGCACAAAGTACCTTCTATAATTGACCTATGACCTCTACATACTTGGAGTAACACGACGGTAATTAACAGCAATTCACGAAATATTCATTCACATTTTCGAACTTTTAACTATGGTACTTATTAATATGATATCTCAGGTAACAATCCCGATTGAAACAAGCAACTTTGCAATGGCTTTTCACAACTTTGTAAGCAGTTTGTTGTCGAATTTACGGTTGGCTGTTGCGTTAATCTACTTATGCATGATACATTTTCGATACATTTACTTATTGTTTTCGAAATTTAACTGCAGGGGTGTCATTACAATGACTTAGGTTAAATATACAAGCAACTCCGCCAAAATTTCCTTCGTTTTTCGAACTTTGCATGCTGTTTTCTAACATTTTACAGCCAGTTCATGTAAACATCTATATGGTGCTTTCAACTGGCTTTTATTAAATTTGTCGACTTTACCACTGCGAGTTTCTATATGTCAACAACTTAGGTCATACATACTAATACATCAACCAACTTTGTAATAACTTTGCACAACTTTGCAATCACTTTGAACAACTTTGAGCGGTGTGTTAACAGCTTAAAACCCACTACGTGCCGACAGCATCTACAACTTGTTCTTGAAAATTAGAAGGAATGTGAAAACTTTTTTTCAATTAAAATAGTTACAAAAATTCCACGATTTTCCACTATAAATGATTGGCATCACAGACAGGAAGAATACAGGAACGTATCCTTATATTTTTACTACTTCTGTGATGAAAAAAAAATCAACGACTAGTTTACTCAGGGAGTCTCCCATACGAGTACTAACCATGCCCGATCGCGCTTTACTTTTAAACATGTGTCGGTCACCTAACCTCACAGCTGCATTGTTTATTTGAAAGTAAGCTGAATTGGCGGGTATTTCATGTTTTTGAATGTTTGAAATCGTTATCGCTGGCACAAAGTACCTTCTATAATTGACCTATGACCTCTACATACTTGGAGTAACACGACGGTAATTAACAGCAATTCACGAAATATTCATTCACATTTTCGAACTTTTAACTATGGTACTTATTAATATGATATCTCAGGTAACAATCCCGATTGAAACAAGCAACTTTGCAATGGCTTTTCACAACTTTGTAAGCAGTTTGTTGTCGAATTTACGGTTGGCTGTTGCGTTAATCTACTTATGCATGATACATTTTCGATACATTTACTTATTGTTTTCGAAATTTAACTGCAGGGGTGTCATTACAATGACTTAGGTTAAATATACAAGCAACTCCGCCAAAATTTCCTTCGTTTTTCGAACTTTGCATGCTGTTTTCTAACATTTTACAGCCAGTTCATGTAAACATCTATATGGTGCTTTCAACTGGCTTTTATTAAATTTGTCGACTTTACCACTGCGAGTTTCTATATGTCAACAACTTAGGTCATACATACTAATACATCAACCAACTTTGTAATAACTTTGCACAACTTTGCAATCACTTTGAACAACATTGAGCGGTGTGTTAACAGCTTAAAACCCACTACGTGCCGACAGCATCTACAACTTGTTCTTGAAAATTAGAAGGAATGTGAAAACTTTTTTTCAATTAAAATAGTTACAACAATTCCACGATTTTCCACTATAAATGATTGGCATCACAGACAGGAAGAATACAGGAACGTATCCTTATATTTTTACTACTTCTGTGATGAAAAAAAATCAACGACTAGTTTACTCAGGGAGTCTCCCATACGAGTACTAACCATGCCCGATCGCGCTTTACTTTTAAACATGTGTCGGTCACCTAACCTCACAGCTGCATTGTTTATTTGAAAGTAAGCTGAATTGGCGGGTATTTCATGTTTTTGAATGTTTGAAATCGTTATCGCTGGCACAAAGTACCTTCTATAATTGACCTATGACCTCTACATACTTGGAGTAACACGACGGTAATTAACAGCAATTCACGAAATATTCATTCACATTTTCGAACTTTTAACTATGGTACTTATTAATATGATATCTCAGGTAACAATCCCGATTGAAACAAGCAACTTTGCAATGGCTTTTCACAACTTTGTAAGCAGTTTGTTGTCGAATTTACGGTTGGCTGTTGCGTTAATCTACTTATGCATGATACATTTTCGATACATTTACTTATTGTTTTCGGAATTTAACTGCAGGGGTGTCATTACAATGACTTAGGTTAAATATACAAGCAACTCCGCCAAAATTTCCTTCGTTTTTCGAACTTTGCATGCTGTTTTCTAACATTTTACATCCAGTTCATGTAAACATCTATATGGTGCTTTCAACTGGCTTTTATTAAATTTGTCGACTTTACCACTGCGAGTTTCTATATGTCAACAACTTAGGTCATACATACTAATACATCAACCAACCTTGTAATAACTTTGCACAACTTTGCAATCACTTTGAACAACATTGAGCGGTGTGTTAACAGCTTAAAACCCACTACGTGCCGACAGCATCTACAACTTGTTCTTGAAAATTAGAAGGAATGTGAAAACTTTTTTTCAATTAAAATAGTTACAAAAATTCCACGATTTTCCACTATAAATGATTGGCATCACAGACAGGAAGAATACAGGAACGTATCCTTATATTTTTACTACTTCTGTGATGAAAAAAAATCAACGACTAGTTTACTCAGGGAGTCTCCCATACGAGTACTAACCATGCCCGATCGCGCTTTACTTTTAAACATGTGTCGGTCACCTAACCACACAGCTGCATTGTTTATTTGAAAGTAAGCTGAATTGGCGGGTATTTCATGTTTTTGAATGTTTGAAATCGTTATCGCTGGCACAAAGTACCTTCTATAATTGACCTATGACCTCTACATACTTGGAGTAACACGACGGTAATTAACAGCAATTCACGAAATATTCATTCACATTTTCGAACTTTTAACTATGGTACTTTTTAATATGATATCTCAGGTAACAATCTCGATTAAAACAAGCAACTTTGCAATGGCTTTTCACAACTTTGTAAGCAGTTTGTTGTCGAATTTACGGTTGGCTGTTGCGTTAATCTACTTATGCATGATACATTTTCGATACATTTACTTATTGTTTTCGAAATTTAACTGCGGGGGTGTCATTACAATGATTTAGGTTAAATATACAAGCAACTCCGCCAAAATTTCCTTCGTTTTTCGAACTTTGCATGCTGTTTTCTAACATTTTACAGCCAGTTCATGTAAACATCTATATGGTGCTTTCAACTGGCTTTTATTAAATTTGTCGACTTTACCACTGCGAGTTTCTATATGTCAACAACTTAGGTCATACATACTAATACATCAACCAACTTTGTAATAACTTTGCACAACTTTGCAATCACTTTGAACAACTTTGAGCGGTGTGTTAACAGCTTAAAACCCACTACGTGCCGACAGCATCTACAACTTGTTCTTGAAAATTAGAAGGAATGTGAAAACTTTTTTTCAATTAAAATAGTTACAAAAATTCCACGATTTTCCACTATAAATGATTGGCATCACAGACAGGAAGAATACAGGAACGTATCCTTATATTTTTACTACTTCTGTGATGAAAAAAAAATCAACGACTAGTTTACTCATGGAGTCTCCCATGCGAGTACTAACCATGCCCGATCGCGCTTTACTTTTAAACATGTGTCGGTCACCTAACCACACAGCTGCATTGTTTATTTGAAAGTAAGCTGAATTGGCGGGTATTTCATGTTTTTGAATGTTTGAAATCGTTATCGCTGGCACAAAGTACCTTCTATAATTGACCTATGACCTCTACATACTTGGAGTAACACGACGGTAATTAACAGCAATTCACGAAATATTCATTCACATTTTCGAACTTTTAACTATGGTACTTTTTAATATGATATCTCAGGTAACAATCCCGATTAAAACAAGCAACTTTGCAATGGCTTTTCACAACTTTGTAAGCAGTTTGTTGTCGAATTTACGGTTGGCTGTTGCGTTAATCTACTTATGCATGATACATTTTCGATACATTTACTTATTGTTTTCGAAATTTAACTGCGGGGGTGTCATTACAATGACTTAGGTTAAATATACAAGCAACTCCGCCAAAATTTCCTTCGTTTTTCGAACTTTGCATGCTGTTTTCTAACATTTTACAGCCAGTTCATGTAAACATCTATATGGTGCTTTCAACTGGCTTTTATTAAATTTGTCGACTTTACCACTGCGAGTTTCTATATGTCAACAACTTAGGTCATACATACTAATACATCAACCAACTTTGTAATAACTTTGCACAACTTTGCAATCACTTTGAACAACTTTGAGCGGTGTGTTAACAGCTTGAAACCCACTACGTGCCGACAGCATCTACAACTTGTTCTTGAAAATTAGAAGGAATGTGAAAACTTTTTTTCAATTAAAATAGTTACAAAAATTCCACGATTTTCCACTATAAATGATTGGCATCACAGACAGGAAGAATACAGGAACGTATCCTTATATTTTTACTACTTCTGTGATGAAAAAAAATCAACGACTAGTTTACTCAGGGAGTCTCCCATACGAGTACTAACCATGCCCGATTGCGCTTTACTTTTAAACATGTGTCGGTCACCTAACCACACAGCTGCATTGTTTATTTGAAAGTAAGCTGAATTGGCGGGTATTTCATGTTTTTGAATGTTTGAAATCGTTATCGCTGGCACAAAGTACCTTCTATAATTGACCTATGACCTCTACATACTTGGAGTAACACGACGGTAATTAACAGCAATTCACGAAATATTCATTCACATTTTCGAACTTTTAACTATGGTACTTATTAATATGATATCTCAGGTAACAATCCCGATTGAAACAAGCAACTTTGCAATGGCTTTTCACAACTTTGTAAGCAGTTTGTTGTCGAATTTACGGTTGGCTGTTGCGTTAATCTACTTATGCATGATACATTTTCGATACATTTACTTATTGTTTTCGAAATTTAACTGCAGGGGTGTCATTACAATGACTTAGGTTAAATATACAAGCAACTCCGCCAAAATTTCCTTCGTTTTTCGAACTTTGCATGCTGTTTTCTAACATTTTACAGCCAGTTCATGTAAACATCTATATGGTGCTTTCAACTGGCATTTATTAAATTTGTCGACTTTACCACTGCGAGTTTCTATATGTCAACAACTTAGGTCATACATACTAATACATCAACCAACTTTGTAATAACTTTGCACAACTTTGCAATCACTTTGAACAACATTGAGCGGTGTGTTAACAGCTTAAAACCCACTACGTGCCGACAGCATCTACAACTTGTTCTTGAAAATTAGAAGGAATGTGAAAACTTTTTTTCAATTAAAATAGTTACAAAAATTCCACGATTTTCCACTATAAATGATTGGCATCACAGACAGGAAGAATACAGGAACGTATCCTTATATTTTTACTACTTCTGTGATGAAAAAAAATCAACGACTAGTTTACTCAGGGAGTCTCCCATACGAGTACTAACCATGCCCGATCGCGCTTTACTTTTAAACATGTGTCGGTCACCTAACCTCACTGCTTCATTGTTTATTTGAAAGTAAGCTGAATTGGCGGGTATTTCATGTTTTTGAATGTTTGAAATCGTTATCGCTGGCACAAAGTACCTTCTATAATTGACCTATGACCTCTACATACTTGGAGTAACACGACGGTAATTAACAGCAATTCACGAAATATTCATTCACATTTTCGAACTTTTAACTATGGTACTTTTTAATATGATATCTCAGGTAACAATCCCGATTGAAACAAGCAACTTTGCAATGGCTTTTCACAACTTTGTAAGCAGTTTGTTGTCGAATTTACGGTTGGCTGTTGCGTTAATCTACTTATGCATGATACATTTTCGATACATTTACTTATTGTTTTCGAAATTTAACTGCAGGGGTGTCATTACAATGACTTAGGTTAAATATACAAGCAACTCCGCCAAAATTTCCTTCGTTTTTCGAACTTTGCATGCTGTTTTCTAACATTTTACAGCCAGTTCATGTAAACATCTATATGGTGCTTTCAACTGGCTTTTATTAAATTTGTCGACTTTACCACTGCGAGTTTCTATATGTCAACAACTTAGGTCATACATACTAATACATCAACCAACTTTGTAATAACTTTGCACAACTTTGCAATCACTTTGAACAACATTGAGCGGTGTGTTAACAGCTTAAAACCCACTACGTGCCGACAGCATCTACAACTTGTTCTTGAAAATTAGAAGGAATGTGAAAACTTTTTTTCAATTAAAATAGTTACAAAAATTCCACGATTTTCCACTATAAATGATTGGCATCACAGACAGGAAGAATACAGGAACGTATCCTTATATTTTTACTACTTCTGTGATGAAAAAAAATCAACGACTAGTTTACTCAGGGAGTCTCCCATACGAGTACTAACCATGCCCGATCGCGCTTTACTTTTAAACATGTGTCGGTCACCTAACCACACAGCTGCATTGTTTATTTGAAAGTAAGCTGAATTGGCGGGTATTTCATGTTTTTGAATGTTTGAAATCGTTATCGCTGGCACAAAGTACCTTCTATAATTGACCTATGACCTCTACATACTTGGAGTAACACGACGGTAATTAACAGCAATTCACGAAATATTCATTCGCATTTTCGAACTTTTAACTATGGTACTTATTAATATGATATCTCAGGTAACAATCCCGATTGAAACAAGCTACTTTGCAATGGCTTTTCACAACTTTGTAAGCAGTTTGTTGTCGAATTTACGGTTGGCTGTTGCGTTAATCTACTTATGCATGATACATTTTCGATACATTTACTTATTGTTTTCGAAATTGAACTGCGGGGGTGTCATTACAATGACTTAGGTTAAATATACAAGCAACTCCGCCAAAATTTCCTTCGTTTTTCGAACTTTGCATGCTGTTTTCTAACATTTTACAGCCAGTTCATGTAAACATCTATATGGTGCTTTCAACTGGCTTTTATTAAATTTGTCGACTTTACCACTGCGAGTTTCTATATGTCAACAACTTAGGTCATACATACTAATACATCAACCAACTTTGTAATAACTTTGCACAACTTTGCAATCACTTTGAACAACATTGAGCGGTGTGTTAACAGCTTAAAACCCACTACGTGCCGACAGCATCTACAACTTGTTCTTGAAAATTAGAAGGAATGTGAAAACTTTTTTTCAATTAAAATAGTTACAAAAATTCCACGATTTTCCACTATAAATGATTGGCATCACAGACAGGAAGAATACAGGAACGTATCCTTATATTTTTACTACTTCTGTGATGAAAAAAAAATCAACGACTAGTTTACTCAGGGAGTCTCCCATACGAGTACTAACCATGCCCGATCGCGCTTTACTTTTAAACATGTGTCGGTCACCTAACCTCACAGCTGCATTGTTTATTTGAAAGTAAGCTGAATTGGCGGGTATTTCATGTTTTTGAATGTTTGAAATCGTTATCGCTGGCACAAAGTACCTTCTATAATTGACCTATGACCTCTACATACTTGGAGTAACACGACGGTAATTAACAGCAATTCACGAAATATTCATTCACATTTTCGAACTTTTAACTATGGTACTTATTAATATGATATCTCAGGTAACAATCCCGATTGAAACAAGCAACTTTGCAATGGCTTTTCACAACTTTGTAAGCAGTTTGTTGTCGAATTTACGGTTGGCTGTTGCGTTAATCTACTTATGCATGATACATTTTCGATACATTTACTTATTGTTTTCGAAATTGAACTGCGGGGGTGTCATTACAATGACTTAGGTTAAATATACAAGCAACTCCGCCAAAATTTCCTTCGTTTTTCGAACTTTGCATGCTGTTTTCTAACATTTTACAGCCAGTTCATGTAAACATCTATATGGTGCTTTCAACTGGCTTTTATTAAATTTGTCGACTTTACCACTGCGAGTTTCTATATGTCAACAACTTAGGTCATACATACTAATACATCAACCAACTTTGTAATAACTTTGCACAACTTTGCAATCACTTTGAACAACATTGAGCGGTGTGTTAACAGCTTAAAACCCACTACGTGCCGACAGCATCTACAACTTGTTCTTGAAAATTAGAAGGAATGTGAAAACTTTTTTTCAATTAAAATAGTTACAAAAATTCCACGATTTTCCACTATAAATGATTGGCATCACAGACAGGAAGAATACAGGAACGTATCCTTATATTTTTACTACTTCTGTGATGAAAAAAAATCAACGACTAGTTTACTCAGGAAGTCTCCCATACGAGTACTAACCATGCCCGATCGCGCTTTACTTTTAAACATGTGTCGGTCACCTAACCACACAGCTGCATTGTTTATTTGAAAGTAAGCTGAATTGGCGGGTATTTCATGTTTTTGAATGTTTGAAATCGTTATCGCTGGCACAAAGTACCTTCTATAATTGACCTATGACCTCTACATACTTGGAGTAACACGACGGTAATTAACAGCAATTCACGAAATATTCATTCACATTTTCGAACTTTTAACTATGGTACTTATTAATATGATATCTCAGGTAACAATCCCGATTGAAACAAGCAACTTTGCAATGGCTTTTCACAACTTTGTAAGCAGTTTGTTGTCGAATTTACGGTTGGCTGTTGCGTTAATCTACTTATGCATGATACATTTTCGATACATTTACTTATTGTTTTCGAAATTGAACTGCGGGGGTGTCATTACAATGACTTAGGTTAAATATACAAGCAACTCCGCCAAAATTTCCTTCGTTTTTCGAACTTTGCATGCTGTTTTCTAACATTTTACAGCCAGTTCATGTAAACATCTATATGGTGCTTTCAACTGGCTTTTATTAAATTTGTCGACTTTACCACTGCGAGTTTCTATATGTCAACAACTTAGGTCATACATACTAATACATCAACCAACTTTGTAATAACTTTGCACAACTTTGCAATCACTTTGAACAACTTTGAGCGGTGTGTTAACAGCTTAAAACCCACTACGTGCCGACAGCATCTACAACTTGTTCTTGAAAATTAGAAGGAATGTGAAAACTTTTTTTCAATTAAAATAGTTACAAAAATTCCACGATTTTCCACTATAAATGATTGGCATCACAGACAGGAAGAATACAGGAACGTATCCTTATATTTTTACTACTTCTGTGATGAAAAAAAAACCAACGACTAGTTTACTCAGGGAGTCTCCCATACGAGTACTAACCATGCCCGATCGCGCTTTACTTTTAAACATGTGTCGGTCACCTAACCTCACAGCTGCATTGTTTATTTGAAAGTAAGCTGAATTGGCGGGTATTTCATGTTTTTGAATGTTTGAAATCGTTATCGCTGGCACAAAGTACCTTCTATAATTGACCTATGACCTCTACATACTTGGAGTAACACGACGGTAATTAACAGCAATTCACGAAATATTCATTCACATTTTCGAACTTTTAACTATGGTACTTATTAATATGATATCTCAGGTAACAATCCCGATTGAAACAAGCAACTTTGCAATGGCTTTTCACAACTTTGTAAGCAGTTTGTTGTCGAATTTACGGTTGGCTGTTGCGTTAATCTACTTATGCATGATACATTTTCGATACATTTACTTATTGTTTTCGAAATTTAACTGCAGGGGTGTCATTACAATGACTTAGGTTAAATATACAAGCAACTCCGCCAAAATTTCCTTCGTTTTTCGAACTTTGCATGCTGTTTTCTAACATTTTACAGCCAGTTCATGTAAACATCTATATGGTGCTTTCAACTGGCTTTTATTAAATTTGTCGACTTTACCACTGCGAGTTTCTATATGTCAACAACTTAGGTCATACATACTAATACATCAACCAACTTTGTAATAACTTTGCACAACTTTGCAATCACTTTGAACAACATTGAGCGGTGTGTTAACAGCTTAAAACCCACTACGTGCCGACAGCATCTACAACTTGTTCTTGAAAATTAGAAGGAATGTGAAAACTTTTTTTCAATTAAAATAGTTACAAAAATTCCACGATTTTCCACTATAAATGATTGGCATCACAGACAGGAAGAATACAGGAACGTATCCTTATATTTTTACTACTTCTGTGATGAAAAAAAAATCAACGACTAGTTTACTCAGGGAGTCTCCCATACGAGTACTAACCATGCCCGATCGCGCTTTACTTTTAAACATGTGTCGGTCACCTAACCTCACAGCTGCATTGTTTATTTGAAAGTAAGCTGAATTGGCGGGTATTTCATGTTTTTGAATGTTTGAAATCGTTATCGCTGGCACAAAGTACCTTCTATAATTGACCTATGACCTCTACATACTTGGAGTAACACGACGGTAATTAACAGCAATTCACGAAATATTCATTCACATTTTCGAACTTTTAACTATGGTACTTATTAATATGATATCTCAGGTAACAATCCCGATTGAAACAAGCAACTTTGCAATGGCTTTTCACAACTTTGTAAGCAGTTTGTTTTCGAATTTACGGTTGGCTGTTGCGTTAATCTACTTATGCATGATACATTTTCGATACATTTACTTATTGTTTTCGAAATTGAACTGCGGGGGTGTCATTACAATGACTTAGGTTAAATATACAAGCAACTCCGCCAAAATTTCCTTCGTTTTTCGAACTTTGCATGCTGTTTTCTAACATTTTACAGCCAGTTCATGTAAACATCTATATGGTGCTTTCAACTGGCTTTTATTAAATTTGTCGACTTTACCACTGCGAGTTTCTATATGTCAACAACTTAGGTCATACATACTAATACATCAACCAACTTTGTAATAACTTTGCACAACTTTGCAATCACTTTGAACAACTTTGAGCGGTGTGTTAACAGCTTAAAACCCACTACGTGCCGACAGCATCTACAACTTGTTCTTGAAAATTAGAAGGAATGTGAAAACTTTTTTTCAATTAAAATAGTTACAAAAATTCCACGATTTTCCACTATAAATGATTGGCATCACAGACAGGAAGAATACAGGAACGTATCCTTATATTTTTACTACTTCTGTGATGAAAAAAAAACCAACGACTAGTTTACTCAGGGAGTCTCCCATACGAGTACTAACCATGCCCGATCGCGCTTTACTTTTAAACATGTGTCGGTCACCTAACCTCACAGCTGCATTGTTTATTTGAAAGTAAGCTGAATTGGCGGGTATTTCATGTTTTTGAATGTTTGAAATCGTTATCGCTGGCACAAAGTACCTTCTATAATTGACCTATGACCTCTACATACTTGGAGTAACACGACGGTAATTAACAGCAATTCACGAAATATTCATTCACATTTTCGAACTTTTAACTATGGTACTTATTAATATGATATCTCAGGTAACAATCCCGATTGAAACAAGCAACTTTGCAATGGCTTTTCACAACTTTGTAAGCAGTTTGTTGTCGAATTTACGGTTGGCTGTTGCGTTAATCTACTTATGCATGATACATTTTCGATACATTTACTTATTGTTTTCGAAATTTAACTGCGGGGGTGTCATTACAATGACTTAGGTTAAATATACAAGCAACTCCGCCAAAATTTCCTTCGTTTTTCGAACTTTGCATGCTGTTTTCTAACATTTTACAGCCAGTTCATGTAAACATCTATATGGTGCTTTCAACTGGCTTTTATTAAATTTGTCGACTTTACCACTGCGAGTTTCTATATGTCAACAACTTAGGTCATACATACTAATACATCAACCAACTTTGTAATAACTTTGCACAACTTTGCAATCACTTTGAACAACATTGAGCGGTGTGTTAACAGCTTAAAACCCACTACGTGCCGACAGCATCTACAACTTGTTCTTGAAAATTAGAAGGAATGTGAAAACTTTTTTTCAATTAAAATAGTTACAAAAATTCCACGATTTTCCACTATAAATGATTGGCATCACAGACAGGAAGAATACAGGAACGTATCCTTATATTTTTACTACTTCTGTGATGAAAAAAAAATCAACGACTAGTTTACTCAGGGAGTCTCCCATACGAGTACTAACCATGCCCGATCGCGCTTTACTTTTAAACATGTGTCGGTCACCTAACCTCACAGCTGCATTGTTTATTTGAAAGTAAGCTGAATTGGCGGGTATTTCATGTTTTTGAATGTTTGAAATCGTTATCGCTGGCACAAAGTACCTTCTATAATTGACCTATGACCTCTACATACTTGGAGTAACACGACGGTAATTAACAGCAATTCACGAAATATTCATTCACATTTTCGAACTTTTAACTATGGTACTTATTAATATGATATCTCAGGTAACAATCCCGATTGAAACAAGCAACTTTGCAATGGCTTTTCACAACTTTGTAAGCAGTTTGTTTTCGAATTTACGGTTGGCTGTTGCGTTAATCTACTTATGCATGATACATTTTCGATACATTTACTTATTGTTTTCGAAATTGAACTGCGGGGGTGTCATTACAATGACTTAGGTTAAATATACAAGCAACTCCGCCAAAATTTCCTTCGTTTTTCGAACTTTGCATGCTGTTTTCTAACATTTTACAGCCAGTTCATGTAAACATCTATATGGTGCTTTCAACTGGCTTTTATTAAATTTGTCGACTTTACCACTGCGAGTTTCTATATGTCAACAACTTAGGTCATACATACTAATACATCAACCAACTTTGTAATAACTTTGCACAACTTTGCAATCACTTTGAACAACATTGAGCGGTGTGTTAACAGCTTAAAACCCACTACGTGCCGACAGCATCTACAACTTGTTCTTGAAAATTAGAAGGAATGTGAAAACTTTTTTTCAATTAAAATAGTTACAAAAATTCCACGATTTTCCACTATAAATGATTGGCATCACAGACAGGAAGAATACAGGAACGTATCCTTATATTTTTACTACTTCTGTGATGAAAAAAAAATCAACGACTAGTTTACTCAGGGAGTCTCCCATACGAGTACTAACCATGCCCGATCGCGCTTTACTTTTAAACATGTGTCGGTCACCTAACCTCACAGCTGCATTGTTTATTTGAAAGTAAGCTGAATTGGCGGGTATTTCATGTTTTTGAATGTTTGAAATCGTTATCGCTGGCACAAAGTACCTTCTATAATTGACCTATGACCTCTACATACTTGGAGTAACACGACGGTAATTAACAGCAATTCACGAAATATTCATTCACATTTTCGAACTTTTAACTATGGTACTTATTAATATGATATCTCAGGTAACAATCCCGATTGAAACAAGCAACTTTGCAATGGCTTTTCACAACTTTGTAAGCAGTTTGTTTTCGAATTTACGGTTGGCTGTTGCGTTAATCTACTTATGCATGATACATTTTCGATACATTTACTTATTGTTTTCGAAATTGAACTGCGGGGGTGTCATTACAATGACTTAGGTTAAATATACAAGCAACTCCGCCAAAATTTCCTTCGTTTTTCGAACTTTGCATGCTGTTTTCTAACATTTTACAGCCAGTTCATGTAAACATCTATATGGTGCTTTCAACTGGCTTTTATTAAATTTGTCGACTTTACCACTGCGAGTTTCTATATGTCAACAACTTAGGTCATACATACTAATACATCAACCAACTTTGTAATAACTTTGCACAACTTTGCAATCACTTTGAACAACTTTGAGCGGTGTGTTAACAGCTTAAAACCCACTACGTGCCGACAGCATCTACAACTTGTTCTTGAAAATTAGAAGGAATGTGAAAACTTTTTTTCAATTAAAATAGTTACAAAAATTCCACGATTTTCCACTATAAATGATTGGCATCACAGACAGGAAGAATACAGGAACGTATCCTTATATTTTTACTACTTCTGTGATGAAAAAAAAACCAACGACTAGTTTACTCAGGGAGTCTCCCATACGAGTACTAACCATGCCCGATCGCGCTTTACTTTTAAACATGTGTCGGTCACCTAACCTCACAGCTGCATTGTTTATTTGAAAGTAAGCTGAATTGGCGGGTATTTCATGTTTTTGAATGTTTGAAATCGTTATCGCTGGCACAAAGTACCTTCTATAATTGACCTATGACCTCTACATACTTGGAGTAACACGACGGTAATTAACAGCAATTCACGAAATATTCATTCACATTTTCGAACTTTTAACTATGGTACTTATTAATATGATATCTCAGGTAACAATCCCGATTGAAACAAGCAACTTTGCAATGGCTTTTCACAACTTTGTAAGCAGTTTGTTGTCGAATTTACGGTTGGCTGTTGCGTTAATCTACTTATGCATGATACATTTTCGATACATTTACTTATTGTTTTCGAAATTTAACTGCGGGGGTGTCATTACAATGACTTAGGTTAAATATACAAGCAACTCCGCCAAAATTTCCTTCGTTTTTCGAACTTTGCATGCTGTTTTCTAACATTTTACAGCCAGTTCATGTAAACATCTATATGGTGCTTTCAACTGGCTTTTATTAAATTTGTCGACTTTACCACTGCGAGTTTCTATATGTCAACAACTTAGGTCATACATACTAATACATCAACCAACTTTGTAATAACTTTGCACAACTTTGCAATCACTTTGAACAACATTGAGCGGTGTGTTAACAGCTTAAAACCCACTACGTGCCGACAGCATCTACAACTTGTTCTTGAAAATTAGAAGGAATGTGAAAACTTTTTTTCAATTAAAATAGTTACAAAAATTCCACGATTTTCCACTATAAATGATTGGCATCACAGACAGGAAGAATACAGGAACGTATCCTTATATTTTTACTACTTCTGTGATGAAAAAAAAATCAACGACTAGTTTACTCAGGGAGTCTCCCATACGAGTACTAACCATGCCCGATCGCGCTTTACTTTTAAACATGTGTCGGTCACCTAACCTCACAGCTGCATTGTTTATTTGAAAGTAAGCTGAATTGGCGGGTATTTCATGTTTTTGAATGTTTGAAATCGTTATCGCTGGCACAAAGTACCTTCTATAATTGACCTATGACCTCTACATACTTGGAGTAACACGACGGTAATTAACAGCAATTCACGAAATATTCATTCACATTTTCGAACTTTTAACTATGGTACTTATTAATATGATATCTCAGGTAACAATCCCGATTGAAACAAGCAACTTTGCAATGGCTTTTCACAACTTTGTAAGCAGTTTGTTTTCGAATTTACGGTTGGCTGTTGCGTTAATCTACTTATGCATGATACATTTTCGATACATTTACTTATTGTTTTCGAAATTGAACTGCGGGGGTGTCATTACAATGACTTAGGTTAAATATACAAGCAACTCCGCCAAAATTTCCTTCGTTTTTCGAACTTTGCATGCTGTTTTCTAACATTTTACAGCCAGTTCATGTAAACATCTATATGGTGCTTTCAACTGGCTTTTATTAAATTTGTCGACTTTACCACTGCGAGTTTCTATATGTCAACAACTTAGGTCATACATACTAATACATCAACCAACTTTGTAATAACTTTGCACAACTTTGCAATCACTTTGAACAACTTTGAGCGGTGTGTTAACAGCTTAAAACCCACTACGTGCCGACAGCATCTACAACTTGTTCTTGAAAATTAGAAGGAATGTGAAAACTTTTTTTCAATTAAAATAGTTACAAAAATTCCACGACTTTACACTATAAATGATTGGCATCACAGACAGGAAGAATACAGGAACGTATCCTTATATTTTTACTACTTCTGTGATGAAAAAAAAATCAACGACTAGTTTACTCATGGAGTCTCCCATGCGAGTACTAACCATGCCCGATCGCGCTTTACTTTTAAACATGTGTCGGTCACCTAACCACACAGCTGCATTGTTTATTTGAAAGTAAGCTGAATTGGCGGGTATTTCATGTTTTTGAATGTTTGAAATCGTTATCGCAGGCACAAAGTACCTTCTATAATTGACCTATGACCTCTACATACTTGGAGTAACACGACGGTAATTAACAGCAATTCACGAAATATTCATTCACATTTTCGAACTTTTAACTATGGTACTTTTTAATATGATATCTCAGGTAACAATCCCGATTAAAACAAGCAACTTTGCAATGGCTTTTCACAACTTTGTAAGCAGTTTGTTGTCGAATTTACGGTTGGCTGTTGCGTTAATCTACTTATGCATGATACATTTTCGATACATTTACTTATTGTTTTCGAAATTTAACTGCGGGGGTGTCATTACAATGACTTAGGTTAAATATACAAGCAACTCCGCCAAAATTTCCTTCGTTTTTCGAACTTTGCATGCTGTTTTCTAACATTTTACAGCCAGTTCATGTAAACATCTATATGGTGCTTTCAACTGGCTTTTATTAAATTTGTCGACTTTACCACTGCGAGTTTCTATATGTCAACAACTTAGGTCATACATACTAATACATCAACCAACTTTGTAATAACTTTGCACAACTTTGCAATCACTTTGAACAACATTGAGCGGTGTGTTAACAGCTTAAAACCCACTACGTGCCGACAGCATCTACAACTTGTTCTTGAAAATTAGAAGGAATGTGAAAACTTTTTTTCAATTAAAATAGTTACAAAAATTCCACGATTTTCCACTATAAATGATTGGCATCACAGACAGGAAGAATACAGGAACGTATCCTTATATTTTTACTACTTCTGTGATGAAAAAATATCAACGACTAATTTACTCAGGGAGTCTCCCATACGAGTACTAACCATGCCCGATCGCGCTTTACTTTTAAACATGTGTCGGTCACCTAACCTCACAGCTGCATTGTTTATTTGAAAGTAAGCTGAATTGGCGGGTATTTCATGTTTTTGAATGTTTGAAATCGTTATCGCTGGCACAAAGTACCTTCTATAATTGACCTATGACCTCTACATACTTGGAGTAACACGACGGTAATTAACAGCAATTCACGAAATATTCATTCACATTTTCGAACTTTTAACTATGGTACTTATTAATATGATATCTCAGGTAACAATTCCGATTGAAACAAGCAACTTTGCAATGGCTTTTCACAACTTTGTAAGCAGTTTGTTGTCGAATTTACGGTTGGCTGTTGCGTTAATCTACTTATGCATGATACATTTTCGATACATTTACTTATTGTTTTCGAAATTTAACTGCAGGGGTGTCATTAAAATGACTTAGGTTAAATATACAAGCAACTCCGCCAAAATTTCCTTCGTTTTTCGAACTTTGCATGCTGTTTTCTAACATTTTACAGCCAGTTCATGTAAACATCTATATGGTGCTTTCAACTGGCTTTTATTAAATTTGTCGACTTTACCACTGCGAGTTTCTATATGTCAACAACTTAGGTCATACATACTAATACATCAACCAACTTTGTAATAACTTTGCACAACTTTGCAATCACTTTGAACAACATTGAGCGGTGTGTTAACAGCTTAAAACCCACTACGTGCCGACAGCATCTACAACTTGTTCTTGAAAATTAGAAGGAATGTGAAAACTTTTTTTCAATTAAAATAGTTACAAAAATTCCACGATTTTCCACTATAAATGATTGGCATCACAGACAGGAAGAATACAGGAACGTATCCTTATATTTTTACTACTTCTGTGATGAAAAAAAAATCAACGACTAGTTTACTCAGGGAGTCTCCCATACGAGTACTAACCATGCCCGATCGCGCTTTACTTTTAAACATGTGTCGGTCACCTAACCTCACAGCTGCATTGTTTATTTGAAAATAAGCTGAATTGGCGGGTATTTCATGTTTTTGAATGTTTGAAATCGTTATCGCAGGCACAAAGTACCTTCTATAATTGACCTATGACCTCTACATACTTGGAGTAACACGACGGTAATTAACAGCAATTCACGAAATATTCATTCACATTTTCGAACTTTTAACTATGGTACTTTTTAATATGATATCTCAGGTAACAATCCCGATTAAAACAAGCAACTTTGCAATGGCTTTTCACAACTTTGTAAGCAGTTTGTTGTCGAATTTACGGTTGGCTGTTGCGTTAATCTACTTATGCATGATACATTTTCGATACATTTACTTATTGTTTTCGAAATTTAACTGCGGGGGTGTCATTACAATGACTTAGGTTAAATATACAAGCAACTCCGCCAAAATTTCCTTCGTTTTTCGAACTTTGCATGCTGTTTTCTAACATTTTACAGCCAGTTCATGTAAACATCTATATGGTGCTTTCAACTGGCTTTTATTAAATTTGTCGACTTTACCACTGCGAGTTTCTATATGTCAACAACTTAGGTCATACATACTAATACATCAACCAACTTTGTAATAACTTTGCACAACTTTGCAATCACTTTGAACAACATTGAGCGGTGTGTTAACAGCTTAAAACCCACTACGTGCCGACAGCATCTACAACTTGTTCTTGAAAATTAGAAGGAATGTGAAAACTTTTTTTCAATTAAAATAGTTACAAAAATTCCACGATTTTCCACTATAAATGATTGGCATCACAGACAGGAAGAATACAGGAACGTATCCTTATATTTTTACTACTTCTGTGATGAAAAAATATCAACGACTAATTTACTCAGGGAGTCTCCCATACGAGTACTAACCATGCCCGATCGCGCTTTACTTTTAAACATGTGTCGGTCACCTAACCTCACAGCTGCATTGTTTATTTGAAAGTAAGCTGAATTGGCGGGTATTTCATGTTTTTGAATGTTTGAAATCGTTATCGCTGGCACAAAGTACCTTCTATAATTGACCTATGACCTCTACATACTTGGAGTAACACGACGGTAATTAACAGCAATTCACGAAATATTCATTCACATTTTCGAACTTTTAACTATGGTACTTATTAATATGATATCTCAGGTAACAATTCCGATTGAAACAAGCAACTTTGCAATGGCTTTTCACAACTTTGTAAGCAGTTTGTTGTCGAATTTACGGTTGGCTGTTGCGTTAATCTACTTATGCATGATACATTTTCGATACATTTACTTATTGTTTTCGAAATTTAACTGCAGGGGTGTCATTAAAATGACTTAGGTTAAATATACAAGCAACTCCGCCAAAATTTCCTTCGTTTTTCGAACTTTGCATGCTGTTTTCTAACATTTTACAGCCAGTTCATGTAAACATCTATATGGTGCTTTCAACTGGCTTTTATTAAATTTGTCGACTTTACCACTGCGAGTTTCTATATGTCAACAACTTAGGTCATACATACTAATACATCAACCAACTTTGTAATAACTTTGCACAACTTTGCAATCACTTTGAACAACATTGAGCGGTGTGTTAACAGCTTAAAACCCACTACGTGCCGACAGCATCTACAACTTGTTCTTGAAAATTAGAAGGAATGTGAAAACTTTTTTTCAATTAAAATAGTTACAAAAATTCCACGATTTTCCACTATAAATGATTGGCATCACAGACAGGAAGAATACAGGAACGTATCCTTATATTTTTACTACTTCTGTGATGAAAAAAAAATCAACGACTAGTTTACTCAGGGAGTCTCCCATACGAGTACTAACCATGCCCGATCGCGCTTTACTTTTAAACATGTGTCGGTCACCTAACCTCACAGCTGCATTGTTTATTTGAAAATAAGCTGAATTGGCGGGTATTTCATGTTTTTGAATGTTTGAAATCGTTATCGCTGGCACAAAGTACCTTCTATAATTGACCTATGACCTCTACATACTTGGAGTAACACGACGGTAATTAACAGCAATTCACGAAATATTCATTCACATTTTCGAACTTTTAACTATGGTACTTATTAATATGATATCTCAGGTAACAATCCCGATTGAAACAAGCAACTTTGCAATGGCTTTTCACAACTTTGTAAGCAGTTTGTTGTCGAATTTACGGTTGGCTGTTGCGTTAATCTACTTATGCATGATACATTTTCGATACATTTACTTATTGTTTTCGAAATTTAACTGCAGGGGTGTCATTACAATGACTTAGGTTAAATATACAAGCAACTCCGCCAAAATTTCCTTCGTTTTTCGAACTTTGCATGCTGTTTTCTAATATTTTACAGCCAGTTCATGTAAACATCTATATGGTGCTTTCAACTGGCTTTTATTAAATTTGTCGACTTTACCACTGCGAGTTTCTATATGTCAACAACTTAGGTCATACATACTAATACATCAACCAACTTTGTAATAACTTTGCACAACTTTGCAATCACTTTGAACAACATTGAGCGGTGTGTTAACAGCTTAAAACCCACTACGTGCCGACAGCATCTACAACTTGTTCTTGAAAATTAGAAGGAATGTGAAAACTTTTTTTCAATTAAAATAGTTACAAAAATTCCACGATTTTACACTATAAATGATTGGCATCACAGACAGGAAGAATACAGGAACGTATCCTTATATTTTTACTACTTCTGTGATGAAAAAAAAATCAACGACTAGTTTACTCAGGGAGTCTCCCATACGAGTACTAACCATGCCCGATCGCGCTTTACTTTTAAACATGTGTCGGTCACCTAACCTCACAGCTGCATTGTTTATTTGAAAGTAAGCTGAATTGGCGGGTATTTCATGTTTTTGAATGTTTGAAATCGTTATCGCTGGCACAAAGTACCTTCTATAATTGACCTATGACCTCTACATACTTGGAGTAACACGACGGTAATTAACAGCAATTCACGAAATATTCATTCACATTTTCGAACTTTTAACTATGGTACTTATTAATATGATATCTCAGGTAACAATCCCGATTGAAACAAGCAACTTTGCAATGGCTTTTCACAACTTTGTAAGCAGTTTGTTGTCGAATTTACGGTTGGCTGTTGCGTTAATCTACTTATGCATGATACATTTTCGATACATTTACTTATTGTTTTCGAAATTGAACTGCGGGGGTGTCATTACAATGACTTAGGTTAAATATACAAGCAACTCCGCCAAAATTTCCTTCGTTTTTCGAACTTTGCATGCTGTTTTCTAACATTTTACAGCCAGTTCATGTAAACATCTATATGGTGCTTTCAACTGGCTTTTATTAAATTTGTCGACTTTACCACTGCGAGTTTCTATATGTCAACAACTTAGGTCATACATACTAATACATCAACCAACTTTGTAATAACTTTGCACAACTTTGCAATCACTTTGAACAACATTGAGCGGTGTGTTAACAGCTTAAAACCCACTACGTGCCGACAGCATCTACAACTTGTTCTTGAAAATTAGAAGGAATGTGAAAACTTTTTTTCAATTAAAATAGTTACAAAAATTCCACGATTTTCCACTATAAATGATTGGCATCACAGACAGGAAGAATACAGGAACGTATCCTTATATTTTTACTACTTCTGTGATGAAAAAAAATCAACGACTAGTTTACTCAGGAAGTCTCCCATACGAGTACTAACCATGCCCGATCGCGCTTTACTTTTAAACATGTGTCGGTCACCTAACCACACAGCTGCATTGTTTATTTGAAAGTAAGCTGAATTGGCGGGTATTTCATGTTTTTGAATGTTTGAAATCGTTATCGCTGGCACAAAGTACCTTCTATAATTGACCTATGACCTCTACATACTTGGAGTAACACGACGGTAATTAACAGCAATTCACGAAATATTCATTCACATTTTCGAACTTTTAACTATGGTACTTATTAATATGATATCTCAGGTAACAATCCCGATTGAAACAAGCAACTTTGCAATGGCTTTTCACAACTTTGTAAGCAGTTTGTTGTCGAATTTACGGTTGGCTGTTGCGTTAATCTACTTATGCATGATACATTTTCGATACATTTACTTATTGTTTTCGAAATTGAACTGCGGGGGTGTCATTACAATGACTTAGGTTAAATATACAAGCAACTCCGCCAAAATTTCCTTCGTTTTTCGAACTTTGCATGCTGTTTTCTAACATTTTACAGCCAGTTCATGTAAACATCTATATGGTGCTTTCAACTGGCTTTTATTAAATTTGTCGACTTTACCACTGCGAGTTTCTATATGTCAACAACTTAGGTCATACATACTAATACATCAACCAACTTTGTAATAACTTTGCACAACTTTGCAATCACTTTGAACAACTTTGAGCGGTGTGTTAACAGCTTAAAACCCACTACGTGCCGACAGCATCTACAACTTGTTCTTGAAAATTAGAAGGAATGTGAAAACTTTTTTTCAATTAAAATAGTTACAAAAATTCCACGATTTTCCACTATAAATGATTGGCATCACAGACAGGAAGAATACAGGAACGTATCCTTATATTTTTACTACTTCTGTGATGAAAAAAAAACCAACGACTAGTTTACTCAGGGAGTCTCCCATACGAGTACTAACCATGCCCGATCGCGCTTTACTTTTAAACATGTGTCGGTCACCTAACCACACAGCTGCATTGTTTATTTGAAAGTAAGCTGAATTGGCGGGTATTTCATGTTTTTGAATGTTTGAAATCGTTATCGCTGGCACAAAGTACCTTCTATAATTGACCTATGACCTCTACATACTTGGAGTAACACGACGGTAATTAACAGCAATTCACGAAATATTCATTCACATTTTCGAACTTTTAACTATGGTACTTATTAATATGATATCTCAGGTAACAATCCCGATTGAAACAAGCAACTTTGCAATGGCTTTTCACAACTTTGTAAGCAGTTTGTTGTCGAATTTACGGTTGGCTGTTGCGTTAATCTACTTATGCATGATACATTTTCGATACATTTACTTATTGTTTTCGAAATTTAACTGCAGGGGTGTCATTACAATGACTTAGGTTAAATATACAAGCAACTCCGCCAAAATTTCCTTCGTTTTTCGAACTTTGCATGCTGTTTTCTAACATTTTACAGCCAGTTCATGTAAACATCTATATGGTGCTTTCAACTGGCTTTTATTAAATTTGTCGACTTTACCACTGCGAGTTTCTATATGTCAACAACTTAGGTCATACATACTAATACATCAACCAACTTTGTAATAACTTTGCACAACTTTGCAATCACTTTGAACAACATTGAGCGGTGTGTTAACAGCTTAAAACCCACTACGTGCCGACAGCATCTACAACTTGTTCTTGAAAATTAGAAGGAATGTGAAAACTTTTTTTCAATTAAAATAGTTACAAAAATTCCACGATTTTCCACTATAAATGATTGGCATCACAGACAGGAAGAATACAGGAACGTATCCTTATATTTTTACTACTTCTGTGATGAAAAAAAAATCAACGACTAGTTTACTCAGGGAGTCTCCCATACGAGTACTAACCATGCCCGATCGCGCTTTACTTTTAAACATGTGTCGGTCACCTAACCTCACAGCTGCATTGTTTATTTGAAAGTAAGCTGAATTGGCGGGTATTTCATGTTTTTGAATGTTTGAAATCGTTATCGCTGGCACAAAGTACCTTCTATAATTGACCTATGACCTCTACATACTTGGAGTAACACGACGGTAATTAACAGCAATTCACGAAATATTCATTCACATTTTCGAACTTTTAACTATGGTACTTATTAATATGATATCTCAGGTAACAATCCCGATTGAAACAAGCAACTTTGCAATGGCTTTTCACAACTTTGTAAGCAGTTTGTTTTCGAATTTACGGTTGGCTGTTGCGTTAATCTACTTATGCATGATACATTTTCGATACATTTACTTATTGTTTTCGAAATTGAACTGCGGGGGTGTCATTACAATGACTTAGGTTAAATATACAAGCAACTCCGCCAAAATTTCCTTCGTTTTTCGAACTTTGCATGCTGTTTTCTAACATTTTACAGCCAGTTCATGTAAACATCTATATGGTGCTTTCAACTGGCTTTTATTAAATTTGTCGACTTTACCACTGCGAGTTTCTATATGTCAACAACTTAGGTCATACATACTAATACATCAACCAACTTTGTAATAACTTTGCACAACTTTGCAATCACTTTGAACAACTTTGAGCGGTGTGTTAACAGCTTAAAACCCACTACGTGCCGACAGCATCTACAACTTGTTCTTGAAAATTAGAAGGAATGTGAAAACTTTTTTTCAATTAAAATAGTTACAAAAATTCCACGATTTTCCACTATAAATGATTGGCATCACAGACAGGAAGAATACAGGAACGTATCCTTATATTTTTACTACTTCTGTGATGAAAAAAAAACCAACGACTAGTTTACTCAGGGAGTCTCCCATACGAGTACTAACCATGCCCGATCGCGCTTTACTTTTAAACATGTGTCGGTCACCTAACCTCACAGCTGCATTGTTTATTTGAAAGTAAGCTGAATTGGCGGGTATTTCATGTTTTTGAATGTTTGAAATCGTTATCGCTGGCACAAAGTACCTTCTATAATTGACCTATGACCTCTACATACTTGGAGTAACACGACGGTAATTAACAGCAATTCACGAAATATTCATTCACATTTTCGAACTTTTAACTATGGTACTTATTAATATGATATCTCAGGTAACAATCCCGATTGAAACAAGCAACTTTGCAATGGCTTTTCACAACTTTGTAAGCAGTTTGTTGTCGAATTTACGGTTGGCTGTTGCGTTAATCTACTTATGCATGATACATTTTCGATACATTTACTTATTGTTTTCGAAATTTAACTGCGGGGGTGTCATTACAATGACTTAGGTTAAATATACAAGCAACTCCGCCAAAATTTCCTTCGTTTTTCGAACTTTGCATGCTGTTTTCTAACATTTTACAGCCAGTTCATGTAAACATCTATATGGTGCTTTCAACTGGCTTTTATTAAATTTGTCGACTTTACCACTGCGAGTTTCTATATGTCAACAACTTAGGTCATACATACTAATACATCAACCAACTTTGTAATAACTTTGCACAACTTTGCAATCACTTTGAACAACATTGAGCGGTGTGTTAACAGCTTAAAACCCACTACGTGCCGACAGCATCTACAACTTGTTCTTGAAAATTAGAAGGAATGTGAAAACTTTTTTTCAATTAAAATAGTTACAAAAATTCCACGATTTTCCACTATAAATGATTGGCATCACAGACAGGAAGAATACAGGAACGTATCCTTATATTTTTACTACTTCTGTGATGAAAAAAAAATCAACGACTAGTTTACTCAGGGAGTCTCCCATACGAGTACTAACCATGCCCGATCGCGCTTTACTTTTAAACATGTGTCGGTCACCTAACCTCACAGCTGCATTGTTTATTTGAAAGTAAGCTGAATTGGCGGGTATTTCATGTTTTTGAATGTTTGAAATCGTTATCGCTGGCACAAAGTACCTTCTATAATTGACCTATGACCTCTACATACTTGGAGTAACACGACGGTAATTAACAGCAATTCACGAAATATTCATTCACATTTTCGAACTTTTAACTATGGTACTTATTAATATGATATCTCAGGTAACAATCCCGATTGAAACAAGCAACTTTGCAATGGCTTTTCACAACTTTGTAAGCAGTTTGTTTTCGAATTTACGGTTGGCTGTTGCGTTAATCTACTTATGCATGATACATTTTCGATACATTTACTTATTGTTTTCGAAATTGAACTGCGGGGGTGTCATTACAATGACTTAGGTTAAATATACAAGCAACTCCGCCAAAATTTCCTTCGTTTTTCGAACTTTGCATGCTGTTTTCTAACATTTTACAGCCAGTTCATGTAAACATCTATATGGTGCTTTCAACTGGCTTTTATTAAATTTGTCGACTTTACCACTGCGAGTTTCTATATGTCAACAACTTAGGTCATACATACTAATACATCAACCAACTTTGTAATAACTTTGCACAACTTTGCAATCACTTTGAACAACTTTGAGCGGTGTGTTAACAGCTTAAAACCCACTACGTGCCGACAGCATCTACAACTTGTTCTTGAAAATTAGAAGGAATGTGAAAACTTTTTTTCAATTAAAATAGTTACAAAAATTCCACGACTTTACACTATAAATGATTGGCATCACAGACAGGAAGAATACAGGAACGTATCCTTATATTTTTACTACTTCTGTGATGAAAAAAAAATCAACGACTAGTTTACTCATGGAGTCTCCCATGCGAGTACTAACCATGCCCGATCGCGCTTTACTTTTAAACATGTGTCGGTCACCTAACCACACAGCTGCATTGTTTATTTGAAAGTAAGCTGAATTGGCGGGTATTTCATGTTTTTGAATGTTTGAAATCGTTATCGCAGGCACAAAGTACCTTCTATAATTGACCTATGACCTCTACATACTTGGAGTAACACGACGGTAATTAACAGCAATTCACGAAATATTCATTCACATTTTCGAACTTTTAACTATGGTACTTTTTAATATGATATCTCAGGTAACAATCCCGATTAAAACAAGCAACTTTGCAATGGCTTTTCACAACTTTGTAAGCAGTTTGTTGTCGAATTTACGGTTGGCTGTTGCGTTAATCTACTTATGCATGATACATTTTCGATACATTTACTTATTGTTTTCGAAATTTAACTGCGGGGGTGTCATTACAATGACTTAGGTTAAATATACAAGCAACTCCGCCAAAATTTCCTTCGTTTTTCGAACTTTGCATGCTGTTTTCTAACATTTTACAGCCAGTTCATGTAAACATCTATATGGTGCTTTCAACTGGCTTTTATTAAATTTGTCGACTTTACCACTGCGAGTTTCTATATGTCAACAACTTAGGTCATACATACTAATACATCAACCAACTTTGTAATAACTTTGCACAACTTTGCAATCACTTTGAACAACATTGAGCGGTGTGTTAACAGCTTAAAACCCACTACGTGCCGACAGCATCTACAACTTGTTCTTGAAAATTAGAAGGAATGTGAAAACTTTTTTTCAATTAAAATAGTTACAAAAATTCCACGATTTTCCACTATAAATGATTGGCATCACAGACAGGAAGAATACAGGAACGTATCCTTATATTTTTACTACTTCTGTGATGAAAAAATATCAACGACTAATTTACTCAGGGAGTCTCCCATACGAGTACTAACCATGCCCGATCGCGCTTTACTTTTAAACATGTGTCGGTCACCTAACCTCACAGCTGCATTGTTTATTTGAAAGTAAGCTGAATTGGCGGGTATTTCATGTTTTTGAATGTTTGAAATCGTTATCGCTGGCACAAAGTACCTTCTATAATTGACCTATGACCTCTACATACTTGGAGTAACACGACGGTAATTAACAGCAATTCACGAAATATTCATTCACATTTTCGAACTTTTAACTATGGTACTTATTAATATGATATCTCAGGTAACAATTCCGATTGAAACAAGCAACTTTGCAATGGCTTTTTACAACTTTGTAAGCAGTTTGTTGTCGAATTTACGGTTGGCTGTTGCGTTAATCTACTTATGCATGATACATTTTCGATACATTTACTTATTGTTTTCGAAATTTAACTGCAGGGGTGTCATTAAAATGACTTAGGTTAAATATACAAGCAACTCCGCCAAAATTTCCTTCGTTTTTCGAACTTTGCATGCTGTTTTCTAACATTTTACAGCCAGTTCATGTAAACATCTATATGGTGCTTTCAACTGGCTTTTATTAAATTTGTCGACTTTACCACTGCGAGTTTCTATATGTCAACAACTTAGGTCATACATACTAATACATCAACCAACTTTGTAATAACTTTGCACAACTTTGCAATCACTTTGAACAACATTGAGCGGTGTGTTAACAGCTTAAAACCCACTACGTGCCGACAGCATCTACAACTTGTTCTTGAAAATTAGAAGGAATGTGAAAACTTTTTTTCAATTAAAATAGTTACAAAAATTCCACGATTTTCCACTATAAATGATTGGCATCACAGACAGGAAGAATACAGGAACGTATCCTTATATTTTTACTACTTCTGTGATGAAAAAAAAATCAACGACTAGTTTACTCAGGGAGTCTCCCATACGAGTACTAACCATGCCCGATCGCGCTTTACTTTTAAACATGTGTCGGTCACCTAACCTCACAGCTGCATTGTTTATTTGAAAATAAGCTGAATTGGCGGGTATTTCATGTTTTTGAATGTTTGAAATCGTTATCGCTGGCACAAAGTACCTTCTATAATTGACCTATGACCTCTACATACTTGGAGTAACACGACGGTAATTAACAGCAATTCACGAAATATTCATTCACATTTTCGAACTTTTAACTATGGTACTTATTAATATGATATCTCAGGTAACAATCCCGATTGAAACAAGCAACTTTGCAATGGCTTTTCACAACTTTGTAAGCAGTTTGTTGTCGAATTTACGGTTGGCTGTTGCGTTAATCTACTTATGCATGATACATTTTCGATACATTTACTTATTGTTTTCGAAATTTAACTGCAGGGGTGTCATTACAATGACTTAGGTTAAATATACAAGCAACTCCGCCAAAATTTCCTTCGTTTTTCGAACTTTGCATGCTGTTTTCTAATATTTTACAGCCAGTTCATGTAAACATCTATATGGTGCTTTCAACTGGCTTTTATTAAATTTGTCGACTTTACCACTGCGAGTTTCTATATGTCAACAACTTAGGTCATACATACTAATACATCAACCAACTTTGTAATAACTTTGCACAACTTTGCAATCACTTTGAACAACTTTGAGCGGTGTGTTAACAGCTTGAAACCCACTACGTGCCGACAGCATCTACAACTTGTTCTTGAAAATTAGAAGGAATGTGAAAACTTTTTTTCAATTAAAATAGTTACAAAAATTCCACGATTTTCCACTATAAATGATTGGCATCACAGACAGGAAGAATACAGGAACGTATCCTTATATTTTTACTACTTCTGTGATGAAAAAAAAATCAACGACTAGTTTACTCAGGGAGTCTCCCATACGAGTACTAACCATGCCCGATCGCGCTTTACTTTTAAACATGTGTCGGTCACCTAACCTCACAGCTGCATTGTTTATTTGAAAGTAAGCTGAATTGGCGGGTATTTCATGTTTTTGAATGTTTGAAATCGTTATCGCTGGCACAAAGTACCTTCTATAATTGACCTATGACCTCTACATACTTGGAGTAACACGACGGTAATTAACAGCAATTCACGAAATATTCATTCACATTTTCGAACTTTTAACTATGGTACTTATTAATATGATATCTCAGGTAACAATCCCGATTGAAACAAGCAACTTTGCAATGGCTTTTCACAACTTTGTAAGCAGTTTGTTTTCGAATTTACGGTTGGCTGTTGCGTTAATCTACTTATGCATGATACATTTTCGATACATTTACTTATTGTTTTCGAAATTGAACTGCGGGGGTGTCATTACAATGACTTAGGTTAAATATACAAGCAACTCCGCCAAAATTTCCTTCGTTTTTCGAACTTTGCATGCTGTTTTCTAACATTTTACAGCCAGTTCATGTAAACATCTATATGGTGCTTTCAACTGGCTTTTATTAAATTTGTCGACTTTACCACTGCGAGTTTCTATATGTCAACAACTTAGGTCATACATACTAATACATCAACCAACTTTGTAATAACTTTGCACAACTTTGCAATCACTTTGAACAACTTTGAGCGGTGTGTTAACAGCTTAAAACCCACTACGTGCCGACAGCATCTACAACTTGTTCTTGAAAATTAGAAGGAATGTGAAAACTTTTTTTCAATTAAAATAGTTACAAAAATTCCACGACTTTACACTATAAATGATTGGCATCACAGACAGGAAGAATACAGGAACGTATCCTTATATTTTTACTACTTCTGTGATGAAAAAAAAATCAACGACTAGTTTACTCATGAAGTCTCCCATGCGAGTACTAACCATGCCCGATCGCGCTTTACTTTTAAACATGTGTCGGTCACCTAACCACACAGCTGCATTGTTTATTTGAAAGTAAGCTGAATTGGCGGGTATTTCATGTTTTTGAATGTTTGAAATCGTTATCGCTGGCACAAAGTACCTTCTATAATTGACCTATGACCTCTACATACTTGGAGTAACACGACGGTAATTAACAGCAATTCACGAAATATTCATTCACATTTTCGAACTTTTAACTATGGTACTTTTTAATATGATATCTCAGGTAACAATCCCGATTAAAACAAGCAACTTTGCAATGGCTTTTCACAACTTTGTAAGCAGTTTGTTGTCGAATTTACGGTTGGCTGTTGCGTTAATCTACTTATGCATGATACATTTTCGATACATTTACTTATTGTTTTCGAAATTTAACTGCAGGGGTGTCATTAAAATGACTTAGGTTAAATATACAAGCAACTCCGCCAAAATTTCCTTCGTTTTTCGAACTTTGCATGCTGTTTTCTAACATTTTACAGCCAGTTCATGTAAACATCTATATGGTGCTTTCAACTGGCTTTTATTAAATTTGTCGACTTTACCACTGCGAGTTTCTATATGTCAACAACTTAGGTCATACATACTAATACATCAACCAACTTTGTAATAACTTTGCACAACTTTGCAATCACTTTGAACAACATTGAGCGGTGTGTTAACAGCTTAAAACCCACTACGTGCCGACAGCATCTACAACTTGTTCTTGAAAATTAGAAGGAATGTGAAAACTTTTTTTCAATTAAAATAGTTACAAAAATTCCACGATTTTCCACTATAAATGATTGGCATCACAGACAGGAAGAATACAGGAACGTATCCTTATATTTTTACTACTTCTGTGATGAAAAAATATCAACGACTAATTTACTCAGGGAGTCTCCCATACGAGTACTAACCATGCCCGATCGCGCTTTACTTTTAAACATGTGTCGGTCACCTAACCTCACAGCTGCATTGTTTATTTGAAAGTAAGCTGAATTGGCGGGTATTTCATGTTTTTGAATGTTTGAAATCGTTATCGCTGGCACAAAGTACCTTCTATAATTGACCTATGACCTCTATATACTTGGAGTAACACGACGGTAATTAACAGCAATTCACGAAATATTCATTCACATTTTCGAACTTTTAACTATGGTACTTATTAATATGATATCTCAGGTAACAATTCCGATTGAAACAAGCAACTTTGCAATGGCTTTTCACAACTTTGTAAGCAGTTTGTTGTCGAATTTACGGTTGGCTGTTGCGTTAATCTACTTATGCATGATACATTTTCGATACATTTACTTATTGTTTTCGAAATTTAACTGCAGGGGTGTCATTAAAATGACTTAGGTTAAATATACAAGCAACTCCGCCAAAATTTCCTTCGTTTTTCGAACTTTGCATGCTGTTTTCTAACATTTTACAGCCAGTTCATGTAAACATCTATATGGTGCTTTCAACTGGCTTTTATTAAATTTGTCGACTTTACCACTGCGAGTTTCTATATGTCAACAACTTAGGTCATACATACTAATACATCAACCAACTTTGTAATAACTTTGCACAACTTTGCAATCACTTTGAACAACATTGAGCGGTGTGTTAACAGCTTAAAACCCACTACGTGCCGACAGCATCTACAACTTGTTCTTGAAAATTAGAAGGAATGTGAAAACTTTTTTTCAATTAAAATAGTTACAAAAATTCCACGATTTTCCACTATAAATGATTGGCATCACAGACAGGAAGAATACAGGAACGTATCCTTATATTTTTACTACTTCTGTGATGAAAAAAAAATCAACGACTAGTTTACTCAGGGAGTCTCCCATACGAGTACTAACCATGCCCGATCGCGCTTTACTTTTAAACATGTGTCGGTCACCTAACCTCACAGCTGCATTGTTTATTTGAAAATAAGCTGAATTGGCGGGTATTTCATGTTTTTGAATGTTTGAAATCGTTATCGCTGGCACAAAGTACCTTCTATAATTGACCTATGACCTCTACATACTTGGAGTAACACGACGGTAATTAACAGCAATTCACGAAATATTCATTCACATTTTCGAACTTTTAACTATGGTACTTATTAATATGATATCTCAGGTAACAATTCCGATTGAAACAAGCAACTTTGCAATGGCTTTTCACAACTTTGTAAGCAGTTTGTTGTCGAATTTACGGTTGGCTGTTGCGTTAATCTACTTATGCATGATACATTTTCGATACATTTACTTATTGTTTTCGAAATTTAACTGCAGGGGTGTCATTAAAATGACTTAGGTTAAATATACAAGCAACTCCGCCAAAATTTCCTTCGTTTTTCGAACTTTGCATGCTGTTTTCTAACATTTTACAGCCAGTTCATGTAAACATCTATATGGTGCTTTCAACTGGCTTTTATTAAATTTGTCGACTTTACCACTGCGAGTTTCTATATGTCAACAACTTAGGTCATACATACTAATACATCAACCAACTTTGTAATAACTTTGCACAACTTTGCAATCACTTTGAACAACATTGAGCGGTGTGTTAACAGCTTAAAACCCACTACGTGCCGACAGCATCTACAACTTGTTCTTGAAAATTAGAAGGAATGTGAAAACTTTTTTTCAATTAAAATAGTTACAAAAATTCCACGATTTTCCACTATAAATGATTGGCATCACAGACAGGAAGAATACAGGAACGTATCCTTATATTTTTACTACTTCTGTGATGAAAAAAAAATCAACGACTAGTTTACTCAGGGAGTCTCCCATACGAGTACTAACCATGCCCGATCGCGCTTTACTTTTAAACATGTGTCGGTCACCTAACCTCACAGCTGCATTGTTTATTTGAAAATAAGCTGAATTGGCGGGTATTTCATGTTTTTGAATGTTTGAAATCGTTATCGCTGGCACAAAGTACCTTCTATAATTGACCTATGACCTCTACATACTTGGAGTAACACGACGGTAATTAACAGCAATTCACGAAATATTCATTCACATTTTCGAACTTTTAACTATGGTACTTATTAATATGATATCTCAGGTAACAATCCCGATTGAAACAAGCAACTTTGCAATGGCTTTTCACAACTTTGTAAGCAGTTTGTTTTCGAATTTACGGTTGGCTGTTGCGTTAATCTACTTATGCATGATACATTTTCGATACATTTACTTATTGTTTTCGAAATTGAACTGCGGGGGTGTCATTACAATGACTTAGGTTAAATATACAAGCAACTCCGCCAAAATTTCCTTCGTTTTTCGAACTTTGCATGCTGTTTTCTAACATTTTACAGCCAGTTCATGTAAACATCTATATGGTGCTTTCAACTGGCTTTTATTAAATTTGTCGACTTTACCACTGCGAGTTTCTATATGTCAACAACTTAGGTCATACATACTAATACATCAACCAACTTTGTAATAACTTTGCACAACTTTGCAATCACTTTGAACAACTTTGAGCGGTGTGTTAACAGCTTAAAACCCACTACGTGCCGACAGCATCTACAACTTGTTCTTGAAAATTAGAAGGAATGTGAAAACTTTTTTTCAATTAAAATAGTTACAAAAATTCCACGACTTTACACTATAAATGATTGGCATCACAGACAGGAAGAATACAGGAACGTATCCTTATATTTTTACTACTTCTGTGATGAAAAAAAAATCAACGACTAGTTTACTCATGGAGTCTCCCATGCGAGTACTAACCATGCCCGATCGCGCTTTACTTTTAAACATGTGTCGGTCACCTAACCACACAGCTGCATTGTTTATTTGAAAGTAAGCTGAATTGGCGGGTATTTCATGTTTTTGAATGTTTGAAATCGTTATCGCTGGCACAAAGTACCTTCTATAATTGACCTATGACCTCTACATACTTGGAGTAACACGACGGTAATTAACAGCAATTCACGAAATATTCATTCACATTTTCGAACTTTTAACTATGGTACTTTTTAATATGATATCTCAGGTAACAATCCCGATTAAAACAAGCAACTTTGCAATGGCTTTTCACAACTTTGTAAGCAGTTTGTTGTCGAATTTACGGTTGGCTGTTGCGTTAATCTACTTATGCATGATACATTTTCGATACATTTACTTATTGTTTTCGAAATTTAACTGCGGGGGTGTCATTACAATGACTTAGGTTAAATATACAAGCAACTCCGCCAAAATTTCCTTCGTTTTTCGAACTTTGCATGCTGTTTTCTAACATTTTACAGCCAGTTCATGTAAACATCTATATGGTGCTTTCAACTGGCTTTTATTAAATTTGTCGACTTTACCACTGCGAGTTTCTATATGTCAACAACTTAGGTCATACATACTAATACATCAACCAACTTTGTAATAACTTTGCACAACTTTGCAATCACTTTGAACAACATTGAGCGGTGTGTTAACAGCTTAAAACCCACTACGTGCCGACAGCATCTACAACTTGTTCTTGAAAATTAGAAGGAATGTGAAAAATTTTTTTCAATTAAAATAGTTACAAAAATTCCACGATTTTCCACTATAAATGATTGGCATCACAGACAGGAAGAATACAGGAACGTATCCTTATATTTTTACTACTTCTGTGATGAAAAAAAAATCAACGACTAGTTTACTCAGGGAGTCTCCCATACGAGTACTAACCATGCCCGATCACGCTTTACTTTTAAACATGTGTCGGTCACCTAACCACACAGCTGCATTGTTTATTTGAAAGTAAGCTGAATTGGCGGGTATTTCATGTTTTTGAATGTTTGAAATCGTTATCGCTGGCACAAAGTACCTTCTATAATTGACCTATGACCTCTACATACTTGGAGTAACACGACGGTAATTAACAGCAATTCACGAAATATTCATTCACATTTTCGAACTTTTAACTATGGTACTTATTAATATGATATCTCAGGTAACAATCCCGATTGAAACAAGCAACTTTGCAATGGCTTTTCACAACTTTGTAAGCAGTTTGTTGTCGAATTTACGGTTGGCTGTTGCGTTAATCTACTTATGCATGATACATTTTCGATACATTTACTTATTGTTTTCGAAATTGAACTGCGGGGGTGTCATTACAATGACTTAGGTTAAATATACAAGCAACTCCGCCAAAATTTCCTTCGTTTTTCGAACTTTGCATGCTGTTTTCTAACATTTTACAGCCAGTTCATGTAAACATCTATATGGTGCTTTCAACTGGCTTTTATTAAATTTGTCGACTTTACCACTGCGAGTTTCTATATGTCAACAACTTAGGTCATACATACTAATACATCAACCAACTTTGTAATAACTTTGCACAACTTTGCAATCACTTTGAACAACTTTGAGCGGTGTGTTAACAGCTTAAAACCCACTACGTGCCGACAGCATCTACAACTTGTTCTTGAAAATTAGAAGGAATGTGAAAACTTTTTTTCAATTAAAATAGTTACAAAAATTCCACGATTTTACACTATAAATGATTGGCATCACAGACAGGAAGAATACAGGAACGTATCCTTATATTTTTACTACTTCTGTGATGAAAAAAAAATCAACGACTAGTTTACTCATGGAGTCTCCCATGCGAGTACTAACCATGCCCGATCGCGCTTTACTTTTAAACATGTGTCGGTCACCTAACCACACAGCTGCATTGTTTATTTGAAAGTAAGCTGAATTGGCGGGTATTTCATGTTTTTGAATGTTTGAAATCGTTATCGCTGGCACAAAGTACCTTCTATAATTGACCTATGACCTCTACATACTTGGAGTAACACGACGGTAATTAACAGCAATTCACGAAATATTCATTCACATTTTCGAACTTTTAACTATGGTACTTATTAATATGATATCTCAGGTAACAATCCCGATTGAAACAAACAACTTTGCAATGGCTTTTCACAACTTTGTAAGCAGTTTGTTGTCGAATTTACGGTTGGCTGTTGCGTTAATCTACTTATGCATGATACATTTTCGATACATTTACTTATTGTTTTCGAAATTTAACTGCGGGGGTGTCATTACAATGACTTAGGTTAAATATACAAGCAACTCCGCCAAAATTTCCTTCGTTTTTCGAACTTTGCATGCTGTTTTCTAACATTTTACAGCCAGTTCATGTAAACATCTATATGGTGCTTTCAACTGGCTTTTATTAAATTTGTCGACTTTACCACTGCGAGTTTCTATATGTCAACAACTTAGGTCATACATACTAATACATCAACCAACTTTGTAATAACTTTGCACAACTTTGCAATCACTTTGAACAACATTGAGCGGTGTGTTAACAGCTTAAAACCCACTACGTGCCGACAGCATCTACAACTTGTTCTTGAAAATTAGAAGGAATGTGAAAACTTTTTTTCAATTAAAATAGTTACAAAAATTCCACGATTTTCCACTATAAATGATTGGCATCACAGACAGGAAGAATACAGGAACGTATCCTTATATTTTTACTACTTCTGTGATGAAAAAAAAATCAACGACTAGTTTACTCAGGGAGTCTCCCATACGAGTACTAACCATGCCCGATCACGCTTTACTTTTAAACATGTGTCGGTCACCTAACCACACAGCTGCATTGTTTATTTGAAAGTAAGCTGAATTGGCGGGTATTTCATGTTTTTGAATGTTTGAAATCGTTATCGCTGGCACAAAGTACCTTCTATAATTGACCTATGACCTCTACATACTTGGAGTAACACGACGGTAATTAACAGCAATTCACGAAATATTCATTCACATTTTCGAACTTTTAACTATGGTACTTATTAATATGATATCTCAGGTAACAATCCCGATTGAAACAAGCAACTTTGCAATGGCTTTTCACAACTTTGTAAGCAGTTTGTTGTCGAATTTACGGTTGGCTGTTGCGTTAATCTACTTATGCATGATACATTTTCGATACATTTACTTATTGTTTTCGAAATTTAACTGCGGGGGTGTCATTACAATGACTTAGGTTAAATATACAAGCAACTCCGCCAAAATTTCCTTCGTTTTTCGAACTTTGCATGCTGTTTTCTAACATTTTACAGCCAGTTCATGTAAACATCTATATGGTGCTTTCAACTGGCTTTTATTAAATTTGTCGACTTTACCACTGCGAGTTTCTATATGTCAACAACTTAGGTCATACATACTAATACATCAACCAACTTTGTAATAACTTTGCACAACTTTGCAATCACTTTGAACAACATTGAGCGGTGTGTTAACAGCTTAAAACCCACTACGTGCCGACAGCATCTACAACTTGTTCTTGAAAATTAGAAGGAATGTGAAAACTTTTTTTCAATTAAAATAGTTACAAAAATTCCACGATTTTACACTATAAATGATTGGCATCACAGACAGGAAGAATACAGGAACGTATCCTTATATTTTTACTACTTCTGTGATGAAAAAAAAATCAACGACTAGTTTACTCATGGAGTCTCCCATGCGAGTACTAACCATGCCCGATCGCGCTTTACTTTTAAACATGTGTCGGTCACCTAACCACACAGCTGCATTGTTTATTTGAAAGTAAGCTGAATTGGCGGGTATTTCATGTTTTTGAATGTTTGAAATCGTTATCGCTGGCACAAAGTACCTTCTATAATTGACCTATGACCTCTACATACTTGGAGTAACACGACGGTAATTAACAGCAATTCACGAAATATTCATTCACATTTTCGAACTTTTAACTATGGTACTTATTAATATGATATCTCAGGTAACAATCCCGATTGAAACAAACAACTTTGCAATGGCTTTTCACAACTTTGTAAGCAGTTTGTTGTCGAATTTACGGTTGGCTGTTGCGTTAATCTACTTATGCATGATACATTTTCGATACATTTACTTATTGTTTTCGAAATTTAACTGCGGGGGTGTCATTACAATGACTTAGGTTAAATATACAAGCAACTCCGCCAAAATTTCCTTCGTTTTTCGAACTTTGCATGCTGTTTTCTAACATTTTACAGCCAGTTCATGTAAACATCTATATGGTGCTTTCAACTGGCTTTTATTAAATTTGTCGACTTTACCACTGCGAGTTTCTATATGTCAACAACTTAGGTCATACATACTAATACATCAACCAACTTTGTAATAACTTTGCACAACTTTGCAATCACTTTGAACAACATTGAGCGGTGTGTTAACAGCTTAAAACCCACTACGTGCCGACAGCATCTACAACTTGTTCTTGAAAATTAGAAGGAATGTGAAAACTTTTTTTCAATTAAAATAGTTACAAAAATTCCACGATTTTCCACTATAAATGATTGGCATCACAGACAGGAAGAATACAGGAACGTATCCTTATATTTTTACTACTTCTGTGATGAAAAAAAAATCAACGACTAGTTTACTCAGGGAGTCTCCCATACGAGTACTAACCATGCCCGATCACGCTTTACTTTTAAACATGTGTCGGTCACCTAACCACACAGCTGCATTGTTTATTTGAAAGTAAGCTGAATTGGCGGGTATTTCATGTTTTTGAATGTTTGAAATCGTTATCGCTGGCACAAAGTACCTTCTATAATTGACCTATGACCTCTACATACTTGGAGTAACACGACGGTAATTAACAGCAATTCACGAAATATTCATTCACATTTTCGAACTTTTAACTATGGTACTTATTAATATGATATCTCAGGTAACAATCCCGATTGAAACAAGCAACTTTGCAATGGCTTTTCACAACTTTGTAAGCAGTTTGTTGTCGAATTTACGGTTGGCTGTTGCGTTAATCTACTTATGCATGATACATTTTCGATACATTTACTTATTGTTTTCGAAATTTAACTGCGGGGGTGTCATTACAATGACTTAGGTTAAATATACAAGCAACTCCGCCAAAATTTCCTTCGTTTTTCGAACTTTGCATGCTGTTTTCTAACATTTTACAGCCAGTTCATGTAAACATCTATATGGTGCTTTCAACTGGCTTTTATTAAATTTGTCGACTTTACCACTGCGAGTTTCTATATGTCAACAACTTAGGTCATACATACTAATACATCAACCAACTTTGTAATAACTTTGCACAACTTTGCAATCACTTTGAACAACATTGAGCGGTGTGTTAACAGCTTAAAACCCACTACGTGCCGACAGCATCTACAACTTGTTCTTGAAAATTAGAAGGAATGTGAAAACTTTTTTTCAATTAAAATAGTTACAAAAATTCCACGATTTTCCACTATAAATGATTGGCATCACAGACAGGAAGAATACAGGAACGTATCCTTATATTTTTACTACTTCTGTGATGAAAAAAAAATCAACGACTAGTTTACTCAGGGAGTCTCCCATACGAGTACTAACCATGCCCGATCACGCTTTACTTTTAAACATGTGTCGGTCACCTAACCACACAGCTGCATTGTTTATTTGAAAGTAAGCTGAATTGGCGGGTATTTCATGTTTTTGAATGTTTGAAATCGTTATCGCTGGCACAAAGTACCTTCTATAATTGACCTATGACCTCTACATACTTGGAGTAACACGACGGTAATTAACAGCAATTCACGAAATATTCATTCACATTTTCGAACTTTTAACTATGGTACTTATTAATATGATATCTCAGGTAACAATCCCGATTGAAACAAGCAACTTTGCAATGGCTTTTCACAACTTTGTAAGCAGTTTGTTGTCGAATTTACGGTTGGCTGTTGCGTTAATCTACTTATGCATGATACATTTTCGATACATTTACTTATTGTTTTCGAAATTGAACTGCGGGGGTGTCATTACAATGACTTAGGTTAAATATACAAGCAACTCCGCCAAAATTTCCTTCGTTTTTCGAACTTTGCATGCTGTTTTCTAACATTTTACAGCCAGTTCATGTAAACATCTATATGGTGCTTTCAACTGGCTTTTATTAAATTTGTCGACTTTACCACTGCGAGTTTCTATATGTCAACAACTTAGGTCATACATACTAATACATCAACCAACTTTGTAATAACTTTGCACAACTTTGCAATCACTTTGAACAACTTTGAGCGGTGTGTTAACAGCTTAAAACCCACTACGTGCCGACAGCATCTACAACTTGTTCTTGAAAATTAGAAGGAATGTGAAAACTTTTTTTCAATTAAAATAGTTACAAAAATTCCACGATTTTACACTATAAATGATTGGCATCACAGACAGGAAGAATACAGGAACGTATCCTTATATTTTTACTACTTCTGTGATGAAAAAAAAATCAACGACTAGTTTACTCATGGAGTCTCCCATGCGAGTACTAACCATGCCCGATCGCGCTTTACTTTTAAACATGTGTCGGTCACCTAACCACACAGCTGCATTGTTTATTTGAAAGTAAGCTGAATTGGCGGGTATTTCATGTTTTTGAATGTTTGAAATCGTTATCGCTGGCACAAAGTACCTTCTATAATTGACCTATGACCTCTACATACTTGGAGTAACACGACGGTAATTAACAGCAATTCACGAAATATTCATTCACATTTTCGAACTTTTAACTATGGTACTTATTAATATGATATCTCAGGTAACAATCCCGATTGAAACAAGCAACTTTGCAATGGCTTTTCACAACTTTGTAAGCAGTTTGTTGTCGAATTTACGGTTGGCTGTTGCGTTAATCTACTTATGCATGATACATTTTCGATACATTTACTTATTGTTTTCGAAATTTAACTGCAGGGGTGTCATTACAATGACTTAGGTTAAATATACAAGCAACTCCGCCAAAATTTCCTTCGCTTTTCGAACTTTGCATGCTGTTTTCTAACATTTTACAGCCAGTTCATGTAAACATCTATATGGTGCTTTCAACTGGCTTTTATTAAATTTGTCGACTTTACCACTGCGAGTTTCTATATGTCAACAACTTAGGTCATACATACTAATACATCAACCAACTTTGTAATAACTTTGCACAACTTTGCAATCACTTTGAACAACTTTGAGCGGTGTGTTAACAGCTTAAAACCCACTACGTGCCGACAGCATCTACAACTTGTTCTTGAAAATTAGAAGGAATGTGAAAACTTTTTTTCAATTAAAATAGTTACAAAAATTCCACGATTTTACACTATAAATGATTGGCATCACAGACAGGAAGAATACAGGAACGTATCCTTATATTTTTACTACTTCTGTGATGAAAAAAAAATCAACGACTAGTTTACTCATGGAGTCTCCCATGCGAGTACTAACCATGCCCGATCGCGCTTTACTTTTAAACATGTGTCGGTCACCTAACCACACAGCTGCATTGTTTATTTGAAAGTAAGCTGAATTGGCGGGTATTTCATGTTTTTGAATGTTTGAAATCGTTATCGCTGGCACAAAGTACCTTCTATAATTGACCTATGACCTCTACATACTTGGAGTAACACGACGGTAATTAACAGCAATTCACGAAATATTCATTCACATTTTCGAACTTTTAACTATGGTACTTATTAATATGATATCTCAGGTAACAATCCCGATTGAAACAAGCAACTTTGCAATGGCTTTTCACAACTTTGTAAGCAGTTTGTTGTCGAATTTACGGTTGGCTGTTGCGTTAATCTACTTATGCATGATACATTTTCGATACATTTACTTATTGTTTTCGAAATTTAACTGCAGGGGTGTCATTACAATGACTTAGGTTAAATATACAAGCAACTCCGCCAAAATTTCCTTCGCTTTTCGAACTTTGCATGCTGTTTTCTAACATTTTACAGCCAGTTCATGTAAACATCTATATGGTGCTTTCAACTGGCTTTTATTAAATTTGTCGACTTTACCACTGCGAGTTTCTATATGTCAACAACTTAGGTCATACATACTAGTACATCAACCAACTTTGTAATAACTTTGCACAACTTTGCAATCACTTTGAACAACATTGAGCGGTGTGTTAACAGCTTAAAACCCACTACGTGCCGACAGCATCTACAACTTGTTCTTGAAAATTAGAAGGAATGTGAAAACTTTTTTTCAATTAAAATAGTTACAAAAATTCCACGATTTTCCACTATAAATGATTGGCATCACAGACAGGAAGAATACAGGAACGTATCCTTATATTTTTACTACTTCTGTGATGAAAAAAAATCAACGACTAGTTTACTCAGGGAGTCTCCCATACGAGTACTAACCATGCCCGATCGCGCTTTACTTTTAAACATGTGTCGGTCACCTAACCACACAGCTGCATTGTTTATTTGAAAGTAAGCTGAATTGGCGGGTATTTCATGTTTTTGAATGTTTGAAATCGTTATCGCTGGCACAAAGTACCTTCTATAATTGACCTATGACCTCTACATACTTGGAGTAACACGACGGTAATTAACAGCAATTCACGAAATATTCATTCACATTTTCGAACTTTTAACTATGGTACTTATTAATATGATATCTCAGGTAACAATCCCGATTGAAACAAGCAACTTTGCAATGGCTTTTCACAACTTTGTAAGCAGTTTGTTTTCGAATTTACGGTTGGCTGTTGCGTTAATCTACTTATGCATGATACATTTTCGATACATTTACTTATTGTTTTCGAAATTGAACTGCGGGGGTGTCATTACAATGACTTAGGTTAAATATACAAGCAACTCCGCCAAAATTTCCTTCGTTTTTCGAACTTTGCATGCTGTTTTCTAACATTTTACAGCCAGTTCATGTAAACATCTATATGGTGCTTTCAACTGGCTTTTATTAAATTTGTCGACTTTACCACTGCAAGTTTCTATATGTCAACAACTTAGGTCATACATACTAATACATCAACCAACTTTGTAATAACTTTGCACAACTTTGCAATCACTTTGAACAACTTTGAGCGGTGTGTTAACAGCTTAAAACCCACTACGTGCCGACAGCATCTACAACTTGTTCTTGAAAATTAGAAGGAATGTGAAAACTTTTTTTCAATTAAAATAGTTACAAAAATTCCACGACTTTACACTATAAATGATTGGCATCACAGACAGGAAGAATACAGGAACGTATCCTTATATTTTTACTACTTCTGTGATGAAAAAAAAATCAACGACTAGTTTACTCATGGAGTCTCCCATGCGAGTACTAACCATGCCCGATCGCGCTTTACTTTTAAACATGTGTCGGTCACCTAACCACACAGCTGCATTGTTTATTTGAAAGTAAGCTGAATTGGCGGGTATTTCATGTTTTTGAATGTTTGAAATCGTTATCGCTGGCACAAAGTACCTTCTATAATTGACCTATGACCTCTACATACTTGGAGTAACACGACGGTAATTAACAGCAATTCACGAAATATTCATTCACATTTTCGAACTTTTAACTATGGTACTTTTTAATATGATATCTCAGGTAACAATCCCGATTAAAACAAGCAACTTTGCAATGGCTTTTCACAACTTTGTAAGCAGTTTGTTGTCGAATTTACGGTTGGCTGTTGCGTTAATCTACTTATGCATGATACATTTTCGATACATTTACTTATTGTTTTCGAAATTTAACTGCGGGGGTGTCATTACAATGACTTAGGTTAAATATACAAGCAACTCCGCCAAAATTTCCTTCGTTTTTCGAACTTTGCATGCTGTTTTCTAACATTTTACAGCCAGTTCATGTAAACATCTATATGGTGCTTTCAACTGGCTTTTATTAAATTTGTCGACTTTACCACTGCGAGTTTCTATATGTCAACAACTTAGGTCATACATACTAGTACATCAACCAACTTTGTAATAACTTTGCACAACTTTGCAATCACTTTGAACAACATTGAGCGGTGTGTTAACAGCTTAAAACCCACTACGTGCCGACAGCATCTACAACTTGTTCTTGAAAATTAGAAGGAATGTGAAAACTTTTTTTCAATTAAAATAGTTACAAAAATTCCACGATTTTCCACTATAAATGATTGGCATCACAGACAGGAAGAATACAGGAACGTATCCTTATATTTTTACTACTTCTGTGATGAAAAAAAATCAACGACTAGTTTACTCAGGGAGTCTCCCATACGAGTACTAACCATGCCCGATCGCGCTTTACTTTTAAACATGTGTCGGTCACCTAACCTCACAGCTGCATTGTTTATTTGAAAGTAAGCTGAATTGGCGGGTATTTCATGTTTTTGAATGTTTGAAATCGTTATCGCTGGCACAAAGTACCTTCTATAATTGACCTATGACCTCTACATACTTGGAGTAACACGACGGTAATTAACAGCAATTCACGAAATATTCATTCACATTTTCGAACTTTTAACTATGGTACTTATTAATATGATATCTCAGGTAACAATCCCGATTGAAACAAGCAACTTTGCAATGGCTTTTCACAACTTTGTAAGCAGTTTGTTTTCGAATTTACGGTTGGCTGTTGCGTTAATCTACTTATGCATGATACATTTTCGATACATTTACTTATTGTTTTCGAAATTGAACTGCGGGGGTGTCATTACAATGACTTAGGTTAAATATACAAGCAACTCCGCCAAAATTTCCTTCGTTTTTCGAACTTTGCATGCTGTTTTCTAACATTTTACAGCCAGTTCATGTAAACATCTATATGGTGCTTTCAACTGGCTTTTATTAAATTTGTCGACTTTACCACTGCAAGTTTCTATATGTCAACAACTTAGGTCATACATACTAATACATCAACCAACTTTGTAATAACTTTGCACAACTTTGCAATCACTTTGAACAACTTTGAGCGGTGTGTTAACAGCTTAAAACCCACTACGTGCCGACAGCATCTACAACTTGTTCTTGAAAATTAGAAGGAATGTGAAAACTTTTTTTCAATTAAAATAGTTACAAAAATTCCACGACTTTACACTATAAATGATTGGCATCACAGACAGGAAGAATACAGGAACGTATCCTTATATTTTTACTACTTCTGTGATGAAAAAAAAATCAACGACTAGTTTACTCATGGAGTCTCCCATGCGAGTACTAACCATGCCCGATCGCGCTTTACTTTTAAACATGTGTCGGTCACCTAACCACACAGCTGCATTGTTTATTTGAAAGTAAGCTGAATTGGCGGGTATTTCATGTTTTTGAATGTTTGAAATCGTTATCGCTGGCACAAAGTACCTTCTATAATTGACCTATGACCTCTACATACTTGGAGTAACACGACGGTAATTAACAGCAATTCACGAAATATTCATTCACATTTTCGAACTTTTAACTATGGTACTTTTTAATATGATATCTCAGGTAACAATCCCGATTAAAACAAGCAACTTTGCAATGGCTTTTCACAACTTTGTAAGCAGTTTGTTGTCGAATTTACGGTTGGCTGTTGCGTTAATCTACTTATGCATGATACATTTTCGATACATTTACTTATTGTTTTCGAAATTTAACTGCGGGGGTGTCATTACAATGACTTAGGTTAAATATACAAGCAACTCCGCCAAAATTTCCTTCGTTTTTCGAACTTTGCATGCTGTTTTCTAATATTTTACAGCCAGTTCATGTAAACATCTATATGGTGCTTTCAACTGGCTTTTATTAAATTTGTCGACTTTACCACTGCGAGTTTCTATATGTCAACAACTTAGGTCATACATACTAATACATCAACCAACTTTGTAATAACTTTGCACAACTTTGCAATCACTTTGAACAACTTTGAGCGGTGTGTTAACAGCTTGAAACCCACTACGTGCCGACAGCATCTACAACTTGTTCTTGAAAATTAGAAGGAATGTGAAAACTTTTTTTCAATTAAAATAGTTACAAAAATTCCACGATTTTCCACTATAAATGATTGGCATCACAGACAGGAAGAATACAGGATCGTATCCTTATATTTTTACTACTTCTGTGATGAAAAAAAAATCAACGACTAGTTTACTCAGGGAGTCTCCCATACGAGTACTAACCATGCCCGATCGCGCTTTACTTTTAAACATGTGTCGGTCACCTAACCTCACAGCTGCATTGTTTATTTGAAAGTAAGCTGAATTGGCGGGTATTTCATGTTTTTGAATGTTTGAAATCGTTATCGCTGGCACAAAGTACCTTCTATAATTGACCTATGACCTCTACATACTTGGAGTAACACGACGGTAATTAACAGCAATTCACGAAATATTCATTCACATTTTCGAACTTTTAACTATGGTACTTTTTAATATGATATCTCAGGTAACAATCCCGATTAAAACAAGCAACTTTGCAATGGCTTTTCACAACTTTGTAAGCAGTTTGTTGTCGAATTTACGGTTGGCTGTTGCGTTAATCTACTTATGCATGATACATTTTCGATACATTTACTTATTGTTTTCGAAATTTAACTGCGGGGGTGTCATTACAATGACTTAGGTTAAATATACAAGCAACTCCGCCAAAATTTCCTTCGTTTTTCGAACTTTGCATGCTGTTTTCTAATATTTTACAGCCAGTTCATGTAAACATCTATATGGTGCTTTCAACTGGCTTTTATTAAATTTGTCGACTTTACCACTGCGAGTTTCTATATGTCAACAACTTAGGTCATACATACTAATACATCAACCAACTTTGTAATAACTTTGCACAACTTTGCAATCACTTTGAACAACTTTGAGCGGTGTGTTAACAGCTTGAAACCCACTACGTGCCGACAGCATCTACAACTTGTTCTTGAAAATTAGAAGGAATGTGAAAACTTTTTTTCAATTAAAATAGTTACAAAAATTCCACGATTTTCCACTATAAATGATTGGCATCACAGACAGGAAGAATACAGGAACGTATCCTTATATTTTTACTACTTCTGTGATGAAAAAAAAATCAACGACTAGTTTACTCAGGGAGTCTCCCATACGAGTACTAACCATGCCCGATCGCGCTTTACTTTTAAACATGTGTCGGTCACCTAACCTCACAGCTGCATTGTTTATTTGAAAGTAAGCTGAATTGGCGGGTATTTCATGTTTTTGAATGTTTGAAATCGTTATCGCTGGCACAAAGTACCTTCTATAATTGACCTATGACCTCTACATACTTGGAGTAACACGACGGTAATTAACAGCAATTCACGAAATATTCATTCACATTTTCGAACTTTTAACTATGGTACTTATTAATATGATATCTCAGGTAACAATCCCGATTGAAACAAGCAACTTTGCAATGGCTTTTCACAACTTTGTAAGCAGTTTGTTTTCGAATTTACGGTTGGCTGTTGCGTTAATCTACTTATGCATGATACATTTTCGATACATTTACTTATTGTTTTCGAAATTGAACTGCGGGGGTGTCATTACAATGACTTAGGTTAAATATACAAGCAACTCCGCCAAAATTTCCTTCGTTTTTCGAACTTTGCATGCTGTTTTCTAACATTTTACAGCCAGTTCATGTAAACATCTATATGGTGCTTTCAACTGGCTTTTATTAAATTTGTCGACTTTACCACTGCGAGTTTCTATATGTCAACAACTTAGGTCATACATACTAATACATCAACCAACTTTGTAATAACTTTGCACAACTTTGCAATCACTTTGAACAACTTTGAGCGGTGTGTTAACAGCTTAAAACCCACTACGTGCCGACAGCATCTACAACTTGTTCTTGAAAATTAGAAGGAATGTGAAAACTTTTTTTCAATTAAAATAGTTACAAAAATTCCACGACTTTACACTATAAATGATTGGCATCACAGACAGGAAGAATACAGGAACGTATCCTTATATTTTTACTACTTCTGTGATGAAAAAAAAATCAACGACTAGTTTACTCATGGAGTCTCCCATGCGAGTACTAACCATGCCCGATCGCGCTTTACTTTTAAACATGTGTCGGTCACCTAACCACACAGCTGCATTGTTTATTTGAAAGTAAGCTGAATTGGCGGGTATTTCATGTTTTTGAATGTTTGAAATCGTTATCGCTGGCACAAAGTACCTTCTATAATTGACCTATGACCTCTACATACTTGGAGTAACACGACGGTAATTAACAGCAATTCACGAAATATTCATTCACATTTTCGAACTTTTAACTATGGTACTTATTAATATGATATCTCAGGTAACAATCCCGATTGAAACAAGCAACTTTGCAATGGCTTTTCACAACTTTGTAAGCAGTTTGTTGTCGAATTTACGGTTGGCTGTTGCGTTAATCTACTTATGCATGATACATTTTCGATACATTTACTTATTGTTTTCGAAATTGAACTGCGGGGGTGTCATTACAATGACTTAGGTTAAATATACAAGCAACTCCGCCAAAATTTCCTTCGTTTTTCGAACTTTGCATGCTGTTTTCTAACATTTTACAGCCAGTTCATGTAAACATCTATATGGTGCTTTCAACTGGCTTTTATTAAATTTGTCGACTTTACCACTGCGAGTTTCTATATGTCAACAACTTAGGTCATACATACTAATACATCAACCAACTTTGTAATAACTTTGCACAACTTTGCAATCACTTTGAACAACTTTGAGCGGTGTGTTAACAGCTTAAAACCCACTACGTGCCAACAGCATCTACAACTTGTTCTTGAAAATTAGAAGGAATGTGAAAACTTTTTTTCAATTAAAATAGTTACAAAAATTCCACGATTTTACACTATAAATGATTGGCATCACAGACAGGAAGAATACAGGAACGTATCCTTATATTTTTACTACTTCTGTGATGAAAAAAAAATCAACGACTAGTTTACTCATAGAGTCTCCCATGCGAGTACTAACCATGCCCGATCGCGCTTTACTTTTAAACATGTGTCGGTCACCTAACCACACAGCTGCATTGTTTATTTGAAAGTTAGCTGAATTGGCGGGTATTTCATGTTTTTGAATGTTTGAAATCGTTATCGCTGGCACAAAGTACCTTCTATAATTGAACTATGACCTCTACATACTTGGAGTAACACGACGGTAATTAACAGCAATTCACGAAATATTCATTCACATTTTCGAACTTTTAACTATGGTACTTTTTAATATGATATCTCAGGTAACAATCCCGATTAAAACAAGCAACTTTGCAATGGCTTTTCACAACTTTGTAAGCAGTTTGTTGTCGAATTTACGGTTGGCTGTTGCGTTAATCTACTTATGCATGATACATTTTCGATACATTTACTTATTGTTTTCGAAATTTAACTGCGGGGGTGTCATTACAATGACTTAGGTTAAATATACAAGCAACTCCGCCAAAATTTCCTTCGTTTTTCGAACTTTGCATGCTGTTTTCTAACATTTTACAGCCAGTTCATGTAAACATCTATATGGTGCTTTCAACTGGCTTTTATTAAATTTGTCGACTTTACCACTGCGAGTTTCTATATGTCAACAACTTAGGTCATACATACTAATACATCAACCAACTTTGTAATAACTTTGCACAACTTTGCAATCACTTTGAACAACTTTGAGCGGTGTGTTAACAGCTTAAAACCCACTACGTGCCGACAGCAGCTACAACTTGTTCTTGAAAATTAGAAGGAATGTGAAAACTTTTTTTCAATTAAAATAGTTACAAAAATTCCACGATTTTCCACTATAAATGATTGGCATCACAGACAGGAAGAATACAGGAACGTATCCTTATATTTTTACTACTTCTGTGATGAAAAAAAAATCAACGACTAGTTTACTCAGGGAGTCTCCCATACGAGTACTAACCATGCCCGATCGCGCTTTACTTTTAAACATGTGTCGGTCACCTAACCTCACAGCTGCATTGTTTATTTGAAAGTAAGCTGAATTGGCGGGTATTTCATGTTTTTGAATGTTTGAAATCGTTATCGCTGGCACAAAGTACCTTCTATAATTGACCTATGACCTCTACATACTTGGAGTAACACGACGGTAATTAACAGCAATTCACAAAATATTCATTCACATTTTCGAACTTTTAACTATGGTACTTATTAATATGATATCTCAGGTAACTATCCCGATTGAAACAAGCAACTTTGCAATGGCTTTTCACAACTTTGTAAGCAGTTTGTTGTCGAATTTACGGTTGGCTGTTGCGTTAATCTACTTATGCATGATACATTTTCGATACATTTACTTATTGTTTTCGAAATTTAACTGCAGGGGTGTCATTACAATGACTTAGGTTAAATATACAAGCAACTCCGCCAAAATTTCCTTCGTTTTTCGAACTTTGCATGCTGTTTTCTAACATTTTACAGCCAGTTCATGTAAACATCTATATGGTGCTTTCAACTGGCTTTTATTAAATTTGACGACTTTACCACTGCGAGTTTCTATATGTCAACAACTTAGGTCATACATACTAATACATCAACCAACTTTGTAATAACTTTGCACAACTTTGCAATCACTTTGAACAACTTTGAGCGGTGTGTTAACAGCTTAAAACCCACTACGTGCCGACAGCATCTACAACTTGTTCTTGAAAATTAGAAGGAATGTGAAAACTTTTTTTCAATTAAAATAGTTACAACAATTCCACGATTTTCCACTATAAATGATTGGCATCACAGACAGGAAGAATACAGGAACGTATCCTTATATTTTTACTACTTCTGTGATGAAAAAAAATCAACGACTAGTTTACTCAGGGAGTCTCCCATACGAGTACTAACCATGCCCGATCGCGCTTTACTTTTAAACATGTGTCGGTCACCTAACCTCACAGCTGCATTGTTTATTTGAAAGTAAGCTGAATTGGCGGGTATTTCATGTTTTTGAATGTTTGAAATCGTTATCGCTGGCACAAAGTACCTTCTATAATTGACCTATGACCTCTACATACTTGGAGTAACACGACGGTAATTAACAGCAATTCACGAAATATTCATTCACATTTTCGAACTTTTAACTATGGTACTTATTAATATGATATCTCAGGTAACAATCCCGATTGAAACAAGCAACTTTGCAATGGCTTTTCACAACTTTGTAAGCAGTTTGTTGTCGAATTTACGGTTGGCTGTTGCGTTAATCTACTTATGCATGATACATTTTCGATACATTTACTTATTGTTTTCGAAATTTAACTGCAGGGGTGTCATTACAATGACTTAGGTTAAATATACAAGCAACTCCGCCAAAATTTCCTTCGTTTTTCGAACTTTGCATGCTGTTTTCTAACATTTTACAGCCAGTTCATGTAAACATCTATATGGTGCTTTCAACTGGCTTTTATTAAATTTGTCGACTTTACCACTGCGAGTTTCTATATGTCAACAACTTAGGTCATACATACTAATACATCAACCAACTTTGTAATAACTTTGCACAACTTTGCAATCACTTTGAACAACATTGAGCGGTGTGTTAACAGCTTAAAACCCACTACGTGCCGACAGCATCTACAACTTGTTCTTGAAAATTAGAAGGAATGTGAAAACTTTTTTTCAATTAAAATAGTTACAAAAATTCCACGATTTTCCACTATAAATGATTGGCATCACAGACAGGAAGAATACAGGAACGTATCCTTATATTTTTACTACTTCTGTGATGAAAAAAAATCAACGACTAGTTGTTTACTCAGGGAGTCTCCCATACGAGTACTAACCATGCCCGATCGCGCTTTACTTTTAAACATGTGTCGGTCACCTAACCACACAGCTGCATTGTTTATTTGAAAGTAAGCTGAATTGGCGGGTATTTCATGTTTTTGAATGTTTGAAATCGTTATCGCTGGCACAAAGTACCTTCTATAATTGACCTATGACCTCTACATACTTGGAGTAACACGACGGTAATTAACAGCAATTCACGAAATATTCATTCGCATTATCGAACTTTTAACTATGGTACTTATTAATATGATATCTCAGGTAACAATCCCGATTGAAACAAGCTACTTTGCAATGGCTTTTCACAACTTTGTAAGCAGTTTGTTGTCGAATTTACGGTTGGCTGTTGCGTTAATCTACTTATGCATGATACATTTTCGATACATTTACTTATTGTTTTCGAAATTGAACTGCGGGGGTGTCATTACAATGACTTAGGTTAAATATACAAGCAACTCCGCCAAAATTTCCTTCGTTTTTCGAACCTTGCATGCTGTTTTCTAACATTTTACAGCCAGTTCATGTAAACATCTATATGGTGCTTTCAACTGGCTTTTATTAAATTTGTCGACTTTACCACTGCGAGTTTCTATATGTCAACAACTTAGGTCATACATACTAATACATCAACCAACTTTGTAATAACTTTGCACAACTTTGCAATCACTTTGAACAACATTGAGCGGTGTGTTAACAGCTTAAAACCCACTACGTGCCGACAGCATCTACAACTTGTTCTTGAAAATTAGAAGGAATGTGAAAACTTTTTTTCAATTAAAATAGTTACAAAAATTCCACGATTTTCCACTATAAATGATTGGCATCACAGACAGGAAGAATACAGGAACGTATCCTTATATTTTTACTACTTCTGTGATGAAAAAAAAATCAACGACTAGTTTACTCAGGGAGTCTCCCATACGAGTACTAACCATGCCCGATCGCGCTTTACTTTTAAACATGTGTCGGTCACCTAACCTCACAGCTGCATTGTTTATTTGAAAGTAAGCTGAATTGGCGGGTATTTCATGTTTTTGAATGTTTGAAATCGTTATCGCTGGCACAAAGTACCTTCTATAATTGACCTATGACCTCTACATACTTGGAGTAACACGACGGTAATTAACAGCAATTCACGAAATATTCATTCACATTTTCGAACTTTTAACTATGGTACTTATTAATATGATATCTCAGGTAACAATCCCGATTGAAACAAGCAACTTTGCAATGGCTTTTCACAACTTTGTAAGCAGTTTGTTGTCGAATTTACGGTTGGCTGTTGCGTTAATCTACTTATGCATGATACATTTTCGATACATTTACTTATTGTTTTCGAAATTTAACTGCAGGGGTGTCATTACAATGACTTAGGTTAAATATACAAGCAACTCCGCCAAAATTTCCTTCGTTTTTCGAACTTTGCATGCTGTTTTCTAACATTTTACAGCCAGTTCATGTAAACATCTATATGGTGCTTTCAACTGGCTTTTATTAAATTTGTCGACTTTACCACTGCGAGTTTCTATATGTCAACAACTTAGGTCATACATACTAATACATCAACCAACTTTGTAATAACTTTGCACAACTTTGCAATCACTTTGAACAACATTGAGCGGTGTGTTAACAGCTTAAAACCCACTACGTGCCGACAGCATCTACAACTTGTTCTTGAAAATTAGAAGGAATGTGAAAACTTTTTTTCAATTAAAATAGTTACAAAAATTCCACGATTTTCCACTATAAATGATTGGCATCACAGACAGGAAGAATACAGGAACGTATCCTTATATTTTTACTACTTCTGTGATGAAAAAAAATCAACGACTAGTTTACTCAGGAAGTCTCCCATACGAGTACTAACCATGCCCGATCGCGCTTTACTTTTAAACATGTGTCGGTCACCTAACCACACAGCTGCATTGTTTATTTGAAAGTAAGCTGAATTGGCGGGTATTTCATGTTTTTGAATGTTTGAAATCGTTATCGCTGGCACAAAGTACCTTCTATAATTGACCTATGACCTCTACATACTTGGAGTAACACGACGGTAATTAACAGCAATTCACGAAATATTCATTCACATTTTCGAACTTTTAACTATGGTACTTATTAATATGATATCTCAGGTAACAATCCCGATTGAAACAAACAACTTTGCAATGGCTTTTCACAACTTTGTAAGCAGTTTGTTGTCGAATTTACGGTTGGCTGTTGCGTTAATCTACTTATGCATGATACATTTTCGATACATTTACTTATTGTTTTCGAAATTTAACTGCGGGGGTGTCATTACAATGACTTAGGTTAAATATACAAGCAACTCCGCCAAAATTTCCTTCGTTTTTCGAACCTTGCATGCTGTTTTCTAACATTTTACAGCCAGTTCATGTAAACATCTATATGGTGCTTTCAACTGGCTTTTATTAAATTTGTCGACTTTACCACTGCGAGTTTCTATATGTCAACAACTTAGGTCATACATACTAATACATCAACCAACTTTGTAATAACTTTGCACAACTTTGCAATCACTTTGAACAACATTGAGCGGTGTGTTAACAGCTTAAAACCCACTACGTGCCGACAGCATCTACAACTTGTTCTTGAAAATTAGAAGGAATGTGAAAACTTTTTTTCAATTAAAATAGTTACAAAAATTCCACGATTTTCCACTATAAATGATTGGCATCACAGACAGGAAGAATACAGGAACGTATCCTTATATTTTTACTACTTCTGTGATGAAAAAAAAATCAACGACTAGTTTACTCAGGGAGTCTCCCATACGAGTACTAACCATGCCCGATCGCGCTTTACTTTTAAACATGTGTCGGTCACCTAACCTCACAGCTGCATTGTTTATTTGAAAGTAAGCTGAATTGGCGGGTATTTCATGTTTTTGAATGTTTGAAATCGTTATCGCTGGCACAAAGTACCTTCTATAATTGACCTATGACCTCTACATACTTGGAGTAACACGACGGTAATTAACAGCAATTCACGAAATATTCATTCACATTTTCGAACTTTTAACTATGGTACTTATTAATATGATATCTCAGGTAACAATCCCGATTGAAACAAGCAACTTTGCAATGGCTTTTCACAACTTTGTAAGCAGTTTGTTGTCGAATTTACGGTTGGCTGTTGCGTTAATCTACTTATGCATGATACATTTTCGATACATTTACTTATTGTTTTCGAAATTTAACTGCAGGGGTGTCATTACAATGACTTAGGTTAAATATACAAGCAACTCCGCCAAAATTTCCTTCGTTTTTCGAACTTTGCATGCTGTTTTCTAACATTTTACAGCCAGTTCATGTAAACATCTATATGGTGCTTTCAACTGGCTTTTATTAAATTTGTCGACTTTACCACTGCGAGTTTCTATATGTCAACAACTTAGGTCATACATACTAATACATCAACCAACTTTGTAATAACTTTGCACAAATTTGCAATCACTTTGAACAACATTGAGCGGTGTGTTAACAGCTTAAAACCCACTACGTGCCGACAGCATCTACAACTTGTTCTTGAAAATTAGAAGGAATGTGAAAACTTTTTTTCAATTAAAATAGTTACAAAAATTCCACGATTTTCCACTATAAATGATTGGCATCACAGACAGGAAGAATACAGGAACGTATCCTTATATTTTTACTACTTCTGTGATGAAAAAAAATCAACGACTAGTTTACTCAGGAAGTCTCCCATACGAGTACTAACCATGCCCGATCGCGCTTTACTTTTAAACATGTGTCGGTCACCTAACCACACAGCTGCATTGTTTATTTGAAAGTAAGCTGAATTGGCGGGTATTTCATGTTTTTGAATGTTTGAAATCGTTATCGCTGGCACAAAGTACCTTCTATAATTGACCTATGACCTCTACATACTTGGAGTAACACGACGGTAATTAACAGCAATTCACGAAATATTCATTCACATTTTCGAACTTTTAACTATGGTACTTATTAATATGATATCTCAGGTAACAATCCCGATTGAAACAAACAACTTTGCAATGGCTTTTCACAACTTTGTAAGCAGTTTGTTGTCGAATTTACGGTTGGCTGTTGCGTTAATCTACTTATGCATGATACATTTTCGATACATTTACTTATTGTTTTCGAAATTTAACTGCGGGGGTGTCATTACAATGACTTAGGTTAAATATACAAGCAACTCCGCCAAAATTTCCTTCGTTTTTCGAACTTTGCATGCTGTTTTCTAACATTTTACAGCCAGTTCATGTAAACATCTATATGGTGCTTTCAACTGGCTTTTATTAAATTTGTCGACTTTACCACTGCGCGTTTCTATATGTCAACAACTTAGGTCATACATACTAATACATCAACCAACTTTGTAATAACTTTGCACAACTTTGCAATCACTTTGAACAACTTTGAGCGGTGTGTTAACAGCTTAAAACCCACTACGTGCCGACAGCATCTACAACTTGTTCTTGAAAATTAGAAGGAATGTGAAAACTTTTTTTCAATTAAAATAGTTACAAAAATTCCACGATTTTCCACTATAAATGATTGGCATCACAGACAGGAAGAATACAGGAACGTATCCTTATATTTTTACTACTTCTGTGATGAAAAAAAAACCAACGACTAGTTTACTCAGGGAGTCTCCCATACGAGTACTAACCATGCCCGATCGCGCTTTACTTTTAAACATGTGTCGGTCACCTAACCTCACGGCTGCATTGTTTATTTGAAAGTAAGCTGAATTGGCGGGTATTTCATGTTTTTGAATGTTTGAAATCGTTATCGCTGGCACAAAGTACCTTCTATAATTGACCTATGACCTCTACATACTTGGAGTAACACGACGGTAATTAACAGCAATTCACGAAATATTCATTCACATTTTCGAACTTTTAACTATGGTACTTATTAATATGATATCTCAGGTAACAATCCCGATTGAAACAAGCAACTTTGCAATGGCTTTTCACAACTTTGTAAGCAGTTTGTTGTCGAATTTACGGTTGGCTGTTGCGTTAATCTACTTATGCATGATACATTTTCGATACATTTACTTATTGTTTTCGAAATTTAACTGCAGGGGTGTCATTACAATGACTTAGGTTAAATATACAAGCAACTCCGCCAAAATTTCTTTCGTTTTTCGAACTTTGCATGCTGTTTTCTAACATTTTACAGCCAGTTCATGTAAACATCTATATGGTGCTTTCAACTGGCTTTTATTAAATTTGTCGACTTTACCACTGCGAGTTTCTATATGTCAACAACTTAGGTCATACATACTAATACATCAACCAACTTTGTAATAACTTTGCACAACTTTGCAATCACTTTGAACAACATTGAGCGGTGTGTTAACAGCTTAAAACCCACTACGTGCCGACAGCATCTACAACTTGTTCTTGAAAATTAGAAGGAATGTGAAAACTTTTTTTCAATTAAAATAGTTACAAAAATTCCACGATTTTCCACTATAAATGATTGGCATCACAGACAGGAAGAATACAGGAACGTATCCTTATATTTTTACTACTTCTGTGATGAAAAAATATCAACGACTAATTTACTCAGGGAGTCTCCCATACGAGTACTAACCATGCCCGATCGCGCTTTACTTTTAAACATGTGTCGGTCACCTAACCTCACAGCTGCATTGTTTATTTGAAAGTAAGCTGAATTGGCGGGTATTTCATGTTTTTGAATGTTTGAAATCGTTATCGCTGGCACAAAGTACCTTCTATAATTGACCTATGACCTCTACATACTTGGAGTAACACGACGGTAATTAACAGCAATTCACGAAATATTCATTCACATTTTCGAACTTTTAACTATGGTACTTATTAATATGATATCTCAGGTAACAATTCCGATTGAAACAAGCAACTTTGCAATGGCTTTTCACAACTTTGTAAGCAGTTTGTTGTCGAATTTACGGTTGGCTGTTGCGTTAATCTACTTATGCATGATACATTTTCGATACATTTACTTATTGTTTTCGAAATTTAACTGCAGGGGTGTCATTACAATGACTTAGGTTAAATATACAAGCAACTCCGCCAAAATTTCCTTCGTTTTTCGAACTTTGCATGCTGTTTTCTAACATTTTACAGCCAGTTCATGTAAACATCTATATGGTGCTTTCAACTGGCTTTTATTAAATTTGTCGACTTTACCACTGCGAGTTTCTATATGTCAACAACTTAGGTCATACATACTAATACATCAACCAACTTTGTAATAACTTTGCACAACTTTGCAATCACTTTGAACAACATTGAGCGGTGTGTTAACAGCTTAAAACCCACTACGTGCCGACAGCATCTACAACTTGTTCTTGAAAATTAGAAGGAATGTGAAAACTTTTTTTCAATTAAAATAGTTACAAAAATTCCACGATTTTCCACTATAAATGATTGGCATCACAGACAGGAAGAATACAGGAACGTATCCTTATATTTTTACTACTTCTGTGATGAAAAAAAATCAACGACTAGTTTACTCAGGGAGTCTCCCATACGAGTACTAACCATGCCCGATCGCGCTTTACTTTTAAACATGTGTCGGTCACCTAACCTCACAGCTGCATTGTTTATTTGAAAGTAAGCTGAATTGGCGGGTATTTCATGTTTTTGAATGTTTGAAATCGTTATCGCTGGCACAAAGTACCTTCTATAATTGACCTATGACCTCTACATACTTGGAGTAACACGACGGTAATTAACAGCAATTCACGAAATATTCATTCACATTTTCGAACTTTTAACTATGGTACTTATTAATATGATATCTCAGGTAACAATCCCGATTGAAACAAGCAACTTTGCAATGGCTTTTCACAACTTTGTAAGCAGTTTGTTGTCGAATTTACGGTTGGCTGTTGCGTTAATCTACTTATGCATGATACATTTTCGATACATTTACTTATTGTTTTCGAAATTTAACTGCAGGGGTGTCATTACAATGACTTAGGTTAAATATACAAGCAACTCCGCCAAAATTTCCTTCGTTTTTCGAACTTTGCATGCTGTTTTCTAACATTTTACAGCCAGTTCATGTAAACATCTATATGGTGCTTTCAACTGGCTTTTATTAAATTTGTCGACTTTACCACTGCGAGTTTCTATATGTCAACAACTTAGGTCATACATACTAATACATCAACCAACTTTGTAATAACTTTGCACAACTTTGCAATCACTTTGAACAACTTTGAGCGGTGTGTTAACAGCTTAAAACCCACTACGTGCCGACAGCATCTACAACTTGTTCTTGAAAATTAGAAGGAATGTGAAAACTTTTTTTCAATTAAAATAGTTACAAAAATTCCACGATTTTACACTATAAATGATTGGCATCACAGACAGGAAGAATACAGGAACGTATCCTTATATTTTTACTACTTCTGTGATGAAAAAAAAATCAACGACTAGTTTACTCAGGGAGTCTCCCATGCGAGTACTAACCATGCCCGATCGCGCTTTACTTTTAAACATGTGTCGGTCACCTAACCACACAGCTGCATTGTTTATTTGAAAGTAAGCTGAATTGGCGGGTATTTCATGTTTTTGAATGTTTGAAATCGTTATCGCTGGCACAAAGTACCTTCTATAATTGAACTATGACCTCTACATACTTGGAGTAACACGACGGTAATTAACAGCAATTCACGAAATATTCATTCACATTTTCGAACTTTTAACTATGGTACTTATTAATATGATATCTCAGGTAACAATCCCGATTGAAACAAGCAACTTTGCAATGGCTTTTCACAACTTTGTAAGCAGTTTGTTGTCGAATTTACGGTTGGCTGTTGCGTTAATCTACTTATGCATGATACATTTTCGATACATTTACTTATTGTTTTCGAAATTTAATTGCGGGGGTGTCATTACAATGACTTAGGTTAAATATACAAGCAACTCCGCCAAAATTTCCTTCGTTTTTCGAACTTTGCATGCTGTTTTCTAACATTTTACAGCCAGTTCATGTAAACATCTATATGGTGCTTTCAACTGGCTTTTATTAAATTTGTCGACTTTACCACTGCGAGTTTCTATATGTCAACAACTTAGGTCATACATACTAATACATCAACCAACTTTGTAATAACTTTACACAACTTTGCAATCACTTTGAACAACTTTGAGCGGTGTGTTAACAGCTTAAAACCCACTACGTGCCGACAGCATCTACAACTTGTTCTTGAAAATTAGAAGGAATGTGAAAACTTTTTTTCAATTAAAATAGTTACAAAAATTCCACGATTTTCCACTATAAATGATTGGCATCACAGACAGGAAGAATGCAGGAACGTATCCTTATATTTTTACTATTTCTGTGATGAAAAAAAAATCAACAACTCGTTTACTCAGGGAGTCTCCCATGCGAGTACTAACCATGCACGATCGCGCTTTACTTTTAAACATGTGTCGGTCACCTAACCACACATCTGCATTGTTTATTTGAAAGTAAGCTGAATTGGCGGGTATTTCATGTTTTTGAATGTTTGAAATCGTTATCGCTGGCACAAAGTACCTTCTATAATTGACCTATGACCTCTACATACTTGGAGTAACACGACGGTAATTAACAGCAATTCACGAAATAGTCATTCACATTTTCGAACTTTTAACTATGGTACTTGTTAGTATGATATCTCAGGTAACAATCCCGATTAAAACAAGCAACTTTGCAATCGCTTTTCTCAACTTTGTAAGCAGTTTGTTGTCGAATTTACGGGTGGCTGTTGTGTTAATCAACTTATGTATGAGGCATTTTCGATACATTTACTTATTGTTTTCGAAATTTAACTGCGGAGTGTCATTACAATGACTTAGGTTAAATATACAAGCAACTCCGCCAACATTTTTTTCGGGTTTTCGAACATTGCATGCTGTTTTCTAACATTTTACAGCCGGTTCATGTAAACATCGATATGGTGCTTTCAACCGGCTTTTATTAAATTTGTCGACTTTACCACTGCGCGTTTCTATATGCCAATAACTTAGGTCATACATACCAATACATCAACCAACTTTGTAATAACTTTGCACAACTTTGCAATCACTTTCAACAACTTTGAGCGGTGTGTTAACAGCTTAAAACCCACTACGTGCCGACAGCATCTACAACCTGTTCCTGAAAATTAGAAGGAAAAAGGAATGTGAAAACTTTTTTTTCAATTAAAATAGTTACAAAAATTCCACGATTTTCCACTATAAATGATTGGCATCACAGACAGGAAGAATTCAGGAACGTATCCTTATATTTTTACTATTTCTGTGATGAAAAAAAAATCAACGAATCGTTTACTCAGGGAGTCTCCCGTGCGAGTACTAACCATGCCCGATCGCGCTTTACTTTAAACATGTGTTGGTCACCTAACCACACAGATGCATTGTTTATTTGAAAGTAAGCTGAATTGGCGGGTATTTCATGTTTTTGAATGTTTGAAATCGTTATCGCTGGCACAAAGTACCTTCTATAATTGACCTATGACCTCTACATACTTGGAGTTACACGACGGTAATTAACAGCAATTCACGAAATATTCATTCACATTTTCGAACTTTTAACTATGGTACTTTTTAATATGATATCTCAGGTAACAATCCCGATTAAAACAAGCAACTTTGCAATGGCTTTTCACAACTTTGTAAGCAGTTTGTTGTCGAATTTACGGTTGGCTGTTGCGTTAATCTACTTATGCATAATACATTTTCGATACATTTACTTATTGTTTTCGAAATTTAACTGCGGGGGGTCATTACAATGACTTATGTTAAATATACAAGCAACTCCGCCAAACTTTCCTTCGTTTTTCGAACTTTGCATGCTGTTTTCTAACATTTTACAGCCAGTTCATGTAAACATCTATATGGTGCTTTCAACTGGCTTTTATTAAATTTGTCGACTTTACCACTGCGAGTTTCTATATGTCAACAACTTAGGTCATACATACTAATACATCAACCAACTTTGTAATAACTTTGCACAACTTTGCAATCACTTTGAACAACTTTGAGCGGTGTGTTAACAGCTTAAAACCAACTACGTGCCGACAGCATCTACAACTTGTTCTTGAAAATTAGAAGGAATGTGAAAACTTTTTTTCAATTAAAATAGTTACAAAAATTCCACGATTTTCCACTATAAATGATTGGCATCACAGACAGGAAGAATACAGGAACGTATCCTTATATTTTTACTACTTCTGTGATGAAAAATAATCAACGACTCGTTTACTCAGGGAGTCTCCCATGCAAGTACTAACCATGCCCGATCGCGCTTTACTTTTAAACATGTGTCGGTCACCTAACCACACAGCTGCATTGTTTATTTGAAAGTAAGCTGAATTGGCGGGTATTTCATGTTTTTGAATGTTTGAAATCGTTATCGCTGGCACAAAGTACCTTCTATAATTGACCTATGACCTCTACATACTTGGAGTAACACGACGGTAATTAACAGCAATTTACGAAATATTCATTCACATTTTCGAACTTTTAACTATGGTACTTGTTAGTATGATATCTCAGGTAACAATCCCGATTAAAACAAGCAACTTTGCAATCGCTTTTCTCAACTTTGTAAGCAGTTTGTTGTCGAATTTACGGGTGGCTGTTGTGTTAATCAACTTATGTATGAGGCATTTTCGATACATTTACTTATTGTTTTCGAAATTTAACTGCGGAGTGTCATTACAATGACTTAGGTTAAATATACAAGCAACTCCGCCAACATTTTTTTCGGGTTTTCGAACATTGCATGCTGTTTTCTAACATTTTACAGCCGGTTCATGTAAACATCGATATGGTGCTTTCAACCGGCTTTTATTAAATTTGTCGACTTTACCACTGCGCGTTTCTATATGCCAATAACTTAGGTCATACATACCAATACATCAACCAACTTTGTAATAACTTTGCACAACTTTGCAATCACTTTCAACAACTTTGAGCGGTGTGTTAACAGCTTAAAACCCACTACGTGCCGACAGCATCTACAACCTGTTCTTGAAAATTAGAAGGAAGAAGGAATGTGAAAACTTTTTTTTCAATTAAAATAGTTAGAAAAATTCCACGATTTTCCACTATAAATGATTGGCATCACAGATAGGAAGAATTCAGGAACGTATCCTTATATTTTTACTATTTCTGTGATGAAAAAAAAATCAACGACTCGTTTACTCAGGGAGTCTCCCGTGCGAGTACTAACCATGCCCGATCGCGCTTTACTTTAAACATGTGTTGGTCACCTAACCACACAGATGCATTGTTTATTTGAAAGTAAGCTGAATTGGCGGGTATTTCATGTTTTTGAATGTTTTAAATCGTTATCGCTGGCACAAAGTACCTTCTATAATTGACCTATGACCTCTACATACTTGGAGTTACACGACGGTAATTAACAGCAATTCACGAAATATTCATTCACATTTTCGAACTTTTAACTATGGTACTTTTTAATATGATATCTCAGGTAACAATCCCGATTAAAACAAGCAACTTTGCAATGGCTTTTCACAACTTTGTAAGCAGTTTGTTGTCGAATTTACGGTTGGCTGTTGCGTTAATCTACTTATGCATGATACATTTTCGATACATTTACTTATTGTTTTCGAAATTTAACTGCGGGGGGGTCATTACAATGACTTAGGTTAAATATACAAGCAACTCCGCCAAAATTTCCTTCGTTTTTCGAACTTTGCATGCTGTTTTCTAACATTTTACAGCCAGTTCATGTAAACATCTATATGGTGCTTTCAACTGGCTTTTATTAAATTTGTCGACTTTACCACTGCGAGTTTCTATATGTCAACAACTTAGGTCATACATACTAATACATCAACTAACTTTGTAATAACTTTGCACAACTTTGCAATCACTTTGAACAACTTTGAGCGGTGTGTTAACAGCTTAAAACCCACTACGTGCCGACAGCATCTACAACTTGTTCTTGAAAATTAGAAGGAATTCGAAAATTTTTTTTCAATTAAAATAGTTACAAAAATTCCACGATTTTCCACTATAAATGATTGGCATCACAGACAGGAAGAATGCAGGAACGTATCCTTATATTTTTACTATTTCTGTGATGAAAAAAAATTCAACGACTCGTTTACTCAGGGAGTCTCCCATGCGAGTACTAACCATGCCCGATCGCGCTTTACTTTTAAACATGTGTCGGTCACCTAACCACACAGCTGCGTTGTTTATTTGAAAGTAAGCTGAATTGGCGGGTATTTCATGTTTTTGAATGTTTGAAATCGTTATCGCTGGCACAAAGTACCTTCTATAATTGACCTATGACCTTTACATACATGGAGTATCACGACGGTAATTAACAGCAATTCACGAAATATTCATTCACATTTTCGAACTTTTAACTATGGTACTTGTTAGTATGATATCTCAGGTAACAATCCCGATTAAAACAAGCAACTTTGCAATCGCTTTTCTCAACTTTGTAAGCAGTTTGTTGTCGAATTTACGGGTGGCTGTTGTGTTAATCAACTTATGTATGAGGCATTTTCGATACATTTACTTATTGTTTTCGAAATTTAACTGCGGAGTGTCATTACAATGACTTAGGTTAAATATACAAGCAACTCCGCTAACATTTTTTTCGGGTTTTAGAACATTGCATGCTGTTTTCTAACATTTTACAGCCGGTTCATGTAAACATCGATATGGTGCTTTCAACCGGCTTTTATTAAATTTGTCGACTTTACCACTGCGAGTTTCTATATGTCAACAACTTAGGTCATACATACTAATACATCAACCAACTTTGTAATAACTTTGCACAACTTTGCAATCACTTTGAACAACTTTGAGCGGTGTGTTAACAGCTTAAAACCCACTACGTGCCGACAGCATCTACAACTTGTTCTTGAAAATTAGAAGGAATGTGAAAACTTTTTTTCAATTAAAATAGTTACAAAAATTCCACGATTTTACACTATAAATGATTGGCATCACAGACAGGAAGAATACAGGAACGTATCCTTATATTTTTACTACTTCTGTGATGAAAAAAAAATCAACGACTAGTTTACTCAGGGAGTCTCCCATGCGAGTACTAACCATGCCCGATCGCGCTTTACTTTTAAACATGTGTCGGTCACCTAACCACACAGCTGCATTGTTTATTTGAAAGTAAGCTGAATTGGCGGGTATTTCATGTTTTTGAATGTTTGAAATCGTTATCGCTGGCACAAAGTACCTTCTATAATTGAACTATGACCTCTACATACTTGGAGTAACACGACGGTAATTAACAGCAATTCACGAAATATTCATTCACATTTTCGAACTTTTAACTATGGTACTTATTAATATGATATCTCAGGTAACAATCCCGATTGAAACAAGCAACTTTGCAATGGCTTTTCACAACTTTGTAAGCAGTTTGTTGTCGAATTTACGGTTGGCTGTTGCGTTAATCTACTTATGCATGATACATTTTCGATACATTTACTTATTGTTTTCGAAATTTAATTGCGGGGGTGTCATTACAATGACTTAGGTTAAATATACAAGCAACTCCGCCAAAATTTCCTTCGTTTTTCGAACTTTGCATGCTGTTTTCTAACATTTTACAGCCAGTTCATGTAAACATCTATATGGTGCTTTCAACTGGCTTTTATTAAATTTGTCGACTTTACCACTGCGAGTTTCTATATGTCAACAACTTAGGTCATACATACTAATACATCAACCAACTTTGTAATAACTTTACACAACTTTGCAATCACTTTGAACAACTTTGAGCGGTGTGTTAACAGCTTAAAACCCACTACGTGCCGACAGCATCTACAACTTGTTCTTGAAAATTAGAAGGAATGTGAAAACTTTTTTTCAATTAAAATAGTTACAAAAATTCCACGATTTTCCACTATAAATGATTGGCATCACAGACAGGAAGAATACAGGAACGTATCCTTATATTTTTACTACTTCTGTGATGAAAAAAAATCAACGACTAGTTTACTCAGGGAGTCTCCCATACGAGTACTAACCATGCCCGATCGCGCTTTACTTTTAAACATGTGTCGGTCACCTAACCACACAGCTGCATTGTTTATTTGAAAGTAAGCTGAATTGGCGGGTATTTCATGTTTTTGAATGTTTGAAATCGTTATCGCTGGCACAAAGTACCTTCTATAATTGACCTATGACCTCTACATACTTGGAGTAACACGACGGTAATTAACAGCAATTCACGAAATATTCATTCACATTTTCGAACTTTTAACTATGGTACTTATTAATATGATATCTCAGGTAACAATCCCGATTGAAACAAGCAACTTTGCAATGGCTTTTCACAACTTTGTAAGCAGTTTGTTGTCGAATTTACGGTTGGCTGTTGCGTTAATCTACTTATGCATGATACATTTTCGATACATTTACTTATTGTTTTCGAAATTTAACTGCAGGGGTGTCATTACAATGACTTAGGTTAAATATACAAGCAACTCCGCCAAAATTTCCTTCGTTTTTCGAACTTTGCATGCTGTTTTCTAACATTTTACAGCCAGTTCATGTAAACATCTATATGGTGCTTTCAACTGGCTTTTATTAAATTTGTCGACTTTACCACTGCGAGTTTCTATATGTCAACAACTTAGGTCATACATACTAATACATCAACCAACTTTGTAATAACTTTGCACAACTTTGCAATCACTTTGAACAACTTTGAGCGGTGTGTTAACAGCTTAAAACCCACTACGTGCCGACAGCATCTACAACTTGTTCTTGAAAATTAGAAGGAATGTGAAAACTTTTTTTCAATTAAAATAGTTACAAAAATTCCACGATTTTACACTATAAATGATTGGCATCACAGACAGGAAGAATACAGGAACGTATCCTTATATTTTTACTACTTCTGTGATGAAAAAAAAATCAACGACTAGTTTACTCAGGGAGTCTCCCATGCGAGTACTAACCATGCCCGATCGCGCTTTACTTTTAAACATGAGTCGGTCACCTAACCACACAGCTGCATTGTTTATTTGAAAGTAAGCTGAATTGGCGGGTATTTCATGTTTTTGAATGTTTGAAATCGTTATCGCTGGCACAAAGTACCTTCTATAATTGAACTATGACCTCTACATACTTGGAGTAACACGACGGTAATTAACAGCAATTCACGAAATATTCATTCACATTTTCGAACTTTTAACTATGGTACTTATTAATATGATATCTCAGGTAACAATCCCGATTGAAACAAGCAACTTTGCAATGGCTTTTCACAACTTTGTAAGCAGTTTGTTGTCGAATTTACGGTTGGCTGTTGCGTTAATCTACTTATGCATGATACATTTTCGATACATTTACTTATTGTTTTCGAAATTTAATTGCGGGGGTGTCATTACAATGACTTAGGTTAAATATACAAGCAACTCCGCCAAAATTTCCTTCGTTTTTCGAACTTTGCATGCTGTTTTCTAACATTTTACAGCCAGTTCATGTAAACATCTATATGGTGCTTTCAACTGGCTTTTATTAAATTTGTCGACTTTACCACTGCGAGTTTCTATATGTCAACAACTTAGGTCATACATACTAATACATCAACCAACTTTGTAATAACTTTACACAACTTTGCAATCACTTTGAACAACTTTGAGCGGTGTGTTAACAGCTTAAAACCCACTACGTGCCGACAGCATCTACAACTTGTTCTTGAAAATTAGAAGGAATGTGAAAACTTTTTTTCAATTAAAATAGTTACAAAAATTCCACGATTTTCCACTATAAATGATTGGCATCACAGACAGGAAGAAAGCAGGAACGTATCCTTATATTTTTACTATTTCTGTGATGAAAAAAAAATCAACAACTCGTTTACTCAGGGAGTCTCCCATGCGAGTACTAACCATGCACGATCGCGCTTTACTTTTAAACATGTGTCGGTCACCTAACCACACATCTGCATTGTTTATTTGAAAGTAAGCTGAATTGGCGGGTATTTCATGTTTTTGAATGTTTGAAATCGTTATCGCTGGCACAAAGTACCTTCTATAATTGACCTATGACCTCTACATACTTGGAGTAACACGACGGTAATTAACAGCAATTTACGAAATATTCATTCACATTTTCGAACTTTTAACTATGGTACTTGTTAGTATGATATCTCAGGTAACAATCCCGATTAAAACAAGCAACTTTGCAATCGCTTTTCTCAACTTTGTAAGCAGTTTGTTGTCGAATTTACGGGTGGCTGTTGTGTTAATCAACTTATGTATGAGGCATTTTCGATACATTTACTTATTGTTTTCGAAATTTAACTGCGGAGTGTCATTACAATGACTTAGGTTAAATATACAAGCAACTCCGCCAACATTTTTTTCGGGTTTTCGAACATTGCATGCTGTTTTCTAACATTTTACAGCCGGTTCATGTAAACATCGATATGGTGCTTTCAACCGGCTTTTATTAAATTTGTCGACTTTACCACTGCGCGTTTCTATATGCCAATAACTTAGGTCATACATACCAATACATCAACCAACTTTGTAATAACTTTGCACAACTTTGCAATCACTTTCAACAACTTTGAGCGGTGTGTTAACAGCTTAAAACCCACTACGTGCCGACAGCATCTACAACCTGTTCCTGAAAATTAGAAGGAAAAAGGAATGTGAAAACTTTTTTTTCAATTAAAATAGTTACAAAAATTCCACGATTTTCCACTATAAATGATTGGCATCACAGACAGGAAGAATTCAGGAACGTATCCTTATATTTTTACTATTTCTGTGATGAAAAAAAAATCAACGAATCGTTTACTCAGGGAGTCTCCCGTGCGAGTACTAACCATGCCCGATCGCGCTTTACTTTAAACATGTGTTGGTCACCTAACCACACAGATGCATTGTTTATTTGAAAGTAAGCTGAATTGGCGGGTATTTCATGTTTTTGAATGTTTGAAATCGTTATCGCTGGCACAAAGTACCTTCTATAATTGACCTATGACCTCTACATACTTGGAGTTACACGACGGTAATTAACAGCAATTCACGAAATATTCATTCACATTTTCGAACTTTTAACTATGGTACTTTTTAATATGATATCTCAGGTAACAATCCCGATTAAAACAAGCAACTTTGCAATGGCTTTTCACAACTTTGTAAGCAGTTTGTTGTCGAATTTACGGTTGGCTGTTGCGTTAATCTACTTATGCATAATACATTTTCGATACATTTACTTATTGTTTTCGACATTTAACTGCGGGGGGGTCATTACAATGACTTATGTTAAATATACAAGCAACTCCGCCAAACTTTCCTTCGTTTTTCGAACTTTGCATGCTGTTTTCTAACATTTTACAGCCAGTTCATGTAAACATCTATATGGTGCTTTCAACTGGCTTTTATTAAATTTGTCGACTTTACCACTGCGAGTTTCTATATGTCAACAACTTAGGTCATACATACTAATACATCAACCAACTTTGTAATAACTTTGCACAACTTTGCAATCACTTTGAACAACTTTGAGCGGTGTGTTAACAGCTTAAAACCAACTACGTGCCGACAGCATCTACAACTTGTTCTTGAAAATTAGAAGGAATGTGAAAACTTTTTTTCAATTAAAATAGTTACAAAAATTCCACGATTTTCCACTATAAATGATTGGCATCACAGACAGGAAGAATACAGGAACGTATCCTTATATTTTTACTACTTCTGTGATGAAAAATAATCAACGACTCGTTTACTCAGGGAGTCTCCCATGCAAGTACTAACCATGCCCGATCGCGCTTTACTTTTAAACATGTGTCGGTCACCTAACCACACAGCTGCATTGTTTATTTGAAAGTAAGCTGAATTGGCGGGTATTTCATGTTTTTGAATGTTTGAAATCGTTATCGCTGGCACAAAGTACCTTCTATAATTGACCTATGACCTCTACATACTTGGAGTAACACGACGGTAATTAACAGCAATTTACGAAATATTCATTCACATTTTCGAACTTTTAACTATGGTACTTGTTAGTATGATATCTCAGGTAACAATCCCGATTAAAACAAGCAACTTTGCAATCGCTTTTCTCAACTTTGTAAGCAGTTTGTTGTCGAATTTACGGGTGGCTGTTGTGTTAATCAACTTATGTATGAGGCATTTTCGATACATTTACTTATTGTTTTCGAAATTTAACTGCGGAGTGTCATTACAATGACTTAGGTTAAATATACAAGCAACTCCGCCAACATTTTTTTCGGGTTTTCGAACATTGCATGCTGTTTTCTAACATTTTACAGCCGGTTCATGTAAACATCGATATGGTGCTTTCAACCGGCTTTTATTAAATTTGTCGACTTTACCACTGCGCGTTTCTATATGCCAATAACTTAGGTCATACATACCAATACATCAACCAACTTTGTAATAACTTTGCACAACTTTGCAATCACTTTCAACAACTTTGAGCGGTGTGTTAACAGCTTAAAACCCACTACGTGCCGACAGCATCTACAACCTGTTCTTGAAAATTAGAAGGAAGAAGGAATGTGAAAACTTTTTTTTCAATTAAAATAGTTAGAAAAATTCCACGATTTTCCACTATAAATGATTGGCATCACAGATAGGAAGAATTCAGGAACGTATCCTTATATTTTTACTATTTCTGTGATGAAAAAAAAATCAACGACTCGTTTACTCAGGGAGTCTCCCGTGCGAGTACTAACCATGCCCGATCGCGCTTTACTTTAAACATGTGTTGGTCACCTAACCACACAGATGCATTGTTTATTTGAAAGTAAGCTGAATTGGCGGGTATTTCATGTTTTTGAATGTTTTAAATCGTTATCGCTGGCACAAAGTACCTTCTATAATTGACCTATGACCTCTACATACTTGGAGTTACACGACGGTAATTAACAGCAATTCACGAAATATTCATTCACATTTTCGAACTTTTAACTATGGTACTTTTTAATATGATATCTCAGGTAACAATCCCGATTAAAACAAGCAACTTTGCAATGGCTTTTCACAACTTTGTAAGCAGTTTGTTGTCGAATTTACGGTTGGCTGTTGCGTTAATCTACTTATGCATGATACATTTTCGATACATTTACTTATTGTTTTCGAAATTTAACTGCGGGGGGGGTCATTACAATGACTTAGGTTAAATATACAAGCAACTCCGCCAAAATTTCCTTCGTTTTTCGAACTTTGCATGCTGTTTTCTAACATTTTACAGCCAGTTCATGTAAACATCTATATGGTGCTTTCAACTGGCTTTTATTAAATTTGTCGACTTTACCACTGCGAGTTTCTATATGTCAACAACTTAGGTCATACATACTAATACATCAACTAACTTTGTAATAACTTTGCACAACTTTGCAATCACTTTGAACAACTTTGAGCGGTGTGTTAACAGCTTAAAACCCACTACGTGCCGACAGCATCTACAACTTGTTCTTGAAAATTAGAAGGAATTCGAAATTTTTTTTTCAATTAAAATAGTTACAAAAATTCCACGATTTTCCACTATAAATGATTGGCATCACAGACAGGAAGAATGCAGGAACGTATCCTTATATTTTTACTATTTCTGTGATGAAAAAAAATTCAACGACTCGTTTACTCAGGGAGTCTCCCATGCGAGTACTAACCATGCCCGATCGCGCTTTACTTTTAAACATGTGTCGGTCACCTAACCACACAGCTGCGTTGTTTATTTGAAAGTAAGCTGAATTGGCGGGTATTTCATGTTTTTGAATGTTTGAAATCGTTATCGCTGGCACAAAGTACCTTCTATAATTGACCTATGACCTTTACATACATGGAGTATCACGACGGTAATTAACAGCAATTCACGAAATATTCATTCACATTTTCGAACTTTTAACTATGGTACTTGTTAGTATGATATCTCAGGTAACAATCCCGATTAAAACAAGCAACTTTGCAATCGCTTTTCTCAACTTTGTAAGCAGTTTGTTGTCGAATTTACGGGTGGCTGTTGTGTTAATCAACTTATGTATGAGGCATTTTCGATACATTTACTTATTGTTTTCGAAATTTAACTGCGGAGTGTCATTACAATGACTTAGGTTAAATATACAAGCAACTCCGCTAACATTTTTTTCGGGTTTTCGAACATTGCATGCTGTTTTCTAACATTTTACAGCCGGTTCATGTAAACATCGATATGGTGCTTTCAACCGGCTTTTATTAAATTTGTCGACTTTACCACTGCGCGTCTCTATATGCCAATAACTTAGTTCATACTTACCAATACATCAACCAACTTTGTAATAACTTTGCACAACTTTGCAATCACTTTCAACAACTTTGAGCGGTGTGTTAACAGCTTAAAACCCACTACGTGCCGACAGCATCTACAACCTGTTCTTGAAAATTAGAAGGAAGAAGGAATGTGAAAACTTTTTTTTCAATTAAAATAGTTACAAAAATTCCACGATTTTCCACTATAAATGATTGGCATCACAGACAGGAAGAATTCAGGAACGTATCCTTATATTTTTACTATTTCTGTGATGAAAAAAAAAGCAACGACTCGTTTACTCAGGGAGTCTCCCGTGCGAGTACTAACCATGCCCGATCGCGCTTTACTTTAAACATGTGTTGGTCACCTAACCACACAGATGCATTGTTTATTTGAAAGTAAGCTGAATTGGCGGGTATTTCATGTTTTTGAATGTTTTAAATCGTTATCGCTGGCACAAAGTACCTTCTATAATTGACCTATGACCTCTACATACTTGGAGTTACACGACGGTAATTAACAGCAATTCACGAAATATTCATTCACATTTTCGAACTTTTAACTATGGTACTTTTTAATATGATATCTCAGGTAACAATCCCGATTAAAGCAAGCAACTTTGCAATGGCTTTTCACAACTTTGTAAGCAGTTTGTTGTCGAATTTACGGTTGGCTGTTGCGTTAATCTACTTATGCATGATACATTTTCGATACATTTACTTATTGTTTTCGAAATTTAACTGCGGGGGGTCATTACAATGACTTAGGTTAAATATACAAGCAACTCCGCCAAAATTTCTTTCGTTTTTCGAACTTTGCATGCTGTTTTCTAACATTTTACAGCCAGTTCATGTAAACATCTATATGGTGCTTTCAACTGGCTTTTATTAAATTTGTCGACTTTACCACTGCGAGTTTCTATATGTCAACAACTTAGGTCATACATACTAATACATCAACTAACTTTGTAATAACTTTGCACAACTTTGCAATCACTTTGAACAACTTTGAGCGGTGTGTTAACAGCTTAAAACCCACTACGTGCCGACAGCATCTACAACTTGTTCTTGAAAATTAGAAGGAATGTGAAAATTTTTTTTCAATTAAAATAGTTACAAAAATTCCACGATTTTCCACTATAAATGATTGGCATCACAGACAGGAAGAATGCAGGAACGTATCCTTATATTTTTACTATTTCTGTGATGAAAAAGAATTCAACGACTCGTTTACTCAGGGAGTCTCCCATGCGAGTACTAACCATGCCCGATCGCGCTTTACTTTTAAACATGTGTCGGTCACCTAACCACACAGCTGCATTGTTTATTTGAAAGTAAGCTGAATTGGCGGGTATTTCATGTTTTTGAATGTTTGAAATCGTTATCGCTGGCACAAAGTACCTTCTATAATTGACCTATGACTTCTACATACTTGGAGTAACACGACGGTAATTAACAGCAATTCACGAAATAGTCATTCACATTTTCGAACTTTTAACTATGGTACTTGTTAGTATGATATCTCAGGTAACAATCCCGATTAAAACAAGCAACTTTGCAATCGCTTTTCTCAACTTTGTAAGCAGTTTGTTGTCGAATTTACGGGTGGCTGTTGTGTTAATCAACTTATGTATGAGGCATTTTCGATACATTTACTTATTGTTTTCGAAATTTAACTGCGGAGTGTCATTACAATGACTTAGGTTAAATATACAAGCAACTCCGCCAACATTTTTTTTCGGGTTTTCGAACATTGCATGCTGTTTTCTAACATTTTACAGCCGGTTCATGTAAACATCGATATGGTGCTTTCAACCGGCTTTTATTAAATTTGTCGACTTTACCACTGCGCGTTTCTATATGCCAATAACTTAGGTCATACATACCAATACATCAACCAACTTTGTAATAACTTTGCACAACTTTGCAATCACTTTCAACAACTTTGAGCGGTGTGTTAACAGCTTAAAACCCACTACGTGCCGACAGCATCTACAACCTGTTCTTGAAAATTAGAAGGAAGAAGGAATGTGAAAACTTTTTTTTCAATTAAAATAGTTACAAAAATTCCACGATTTTCCACTATAAATGATTGGCATCACAGACAGGAAGAATTCAGGAACGTATCCTTATATTGTTACTATTTCTGTGATGAAAAAAAAAATCAACGACTCGTTTACTCAGGGAGTCTCCCGTGCGAGTACTAACCATGCCCGATCGCGCTTTACTTTAAACGTGTGTTGGTCACCTAACCACACAGATGCATTGTTTATTTGAAAGTAAGCTGAATTGGCGGGTATTTCATGTTTTTGAATGTTTTAAATCGTTATCGCTGGCACAAAGTACCTTCTATAATTGACCTATGACCTCTACATACTTGGAGTTACACGACGGTAATTAACAGCAATTCACGAAATATTCATTCACGTTTTCGAACTTTTAACTATGGTACTTTTTAATATGATATCTCAGGTAACAATCCCGATTAAAACAAGCAACTTTGCAATGGCTTTTCACAACTTTGTAAGCAGTTTGTTGTCGAATTTACGGTTGGCTGTTGCGTTAATCTACTTATGCATGATACATTTTCGATACATTTACTTATTGTTTTCGAAATTTAACTGCGGGGGGTCATTACAATGACTTAGGTTAAATATACAAGCAACTCCGCCAAAATTTCCTTCGTTTTTCGAACTTTGCATGCTGTTTTCTAACATTTTACAGCCAGTTCATGTAAACATCTATATGGTGCTTTCAACTGGCTTTTATTAAATTTGTCGACTTTACCACTGCGAGTTTCTATATGTCAACAACTTAGGTCATACATACTAATACATCAACTAACTTTGTAATAACTTTGCACAACTTTGCAATCACTTTGAACAACTTTGAGCGGTGTGTTAACAGCTTAAAACCCACTACGTGCCGACAGCATCTACAACTTGTTCTTGAAAATTAGAAGGAATGTGAAAAATTTTTTTCAATTAAAATAGTTACAAAAATTCCACGATTTTCCACTATAAATGATTGGCATCACAGACAGGAAGAATTCAGGAACGTATCCTTATATTGTTACTATTTCTGTGATGAAAAAAAAAATCAACGACTCGTTTACTCAGGGAGTCTCCCGTGCGAGTACTAACCATGCCCGATCGCGCTTTACTTTAAACGTGTGTTGGTCACCTAACCACACAGATGCATTGTTTATTTGAAAGTAAGCTGAATTGGCGGGTATTTCATGTTTTTGAATGTTTTAAATCGTTATCGCTGGCACAAAGTACCTTCTATAATTGACCTATGACCTCTACATACTTGGAGTTACACGACGGTAATTAACAGCAATTCACGAAATATTCATTCACGTTTTCGAACTTTTAACTATGGTACTTTTTAATATGATATCTCAGGTAACAATCCCGATTAAAACAAGCAACTTTGCAATGGCTTTTCACAACTTTGTAAGCAGTTTGTTGTCGAATTTACGGTTGGCTGTTGCGTTAATCTACTTATGCATGATACATTTTCGATACATTTACTTATTGTTTTCGAAATTTAACTGCGGGGGGTCATTACAATGACTTAGGTTAAATATACAAGCAACTCCGCCAAAATTTCCTTCGTTTTTCGAACTTTGCATGCTGTTTTCTAACATTTTACAGCCAGTTCATGTAAACATCTATATGGTGCTTTCAACTGGCTTTTATTAAATTTGTCGACTTTACCACTGCGAGTTTCTATATGTCAACAACTTAGGTCATACATACTAATACATCAACTAACTTTGTAATAACTTTGCACAACTTTGCAATCACTTTGAACAACTTTGAGCGGTGTGTTAACAGCTTAAAACCCACTACGTGCCGACAGCATCTACAACTTGTTCTTGAAAATTAGAAGGAATTCGAAAATTTTTTTTCAATTAAAATAGTTACAAAAATTCCACGATTTTCCACTATAAATGATTGGCATCACAGACAGGAAGAATTCAGGAACGTATCCTTATATTGTTACTATTTCTGTGATGAAAAAAAAATCAACGACTCGTTTACTCAAGGAGTCTCCCGTGCGAGTACTAACCATGCCCGATCGCGCTTTACTTTAAACGTGTGTTGGTCACCTAACCACACAGATGCATTGTTTATTTGAAAGTAAGCTGAATTGGCGGGTATTTCATGTTTTTGAATGTTTTAAATCGTTATCGCTGGCACAAAGTACCTTCTATAATTGACCTATGACCTCTACATACTTGGAGTTACACGACGGTAATTAACAGCAATTCACGAAATATTCATTCACGTTTTCGAACTTTTAACTATGGTACTTTTTAATATGATATCTCAGGTAACAATCCCGATTAAAACAAGCAACTTTGCAATGGCTTTTCACAACTTTGTAAGCAGTTTGTTGTCGAATTTACGGTTGGCTGTTGCGTTAATCTACTTATGCATGATACATTTTCGATACATTTACTTATTGTTTTCGAAATTTAACTGCGGGGGGTCATTACAATGACTTAGGTTAAATATACAAGCAACTCCGCCAAAATTTCCTTCGTTTTTCGAACTTTGCATGCTGTTTTCTAACATTTTACAGCCAGTTCATGTAAACATCTATATGGTGCTTTCAACTGGCTTTTATTAAATTTGTCGACTTTACCACTGCGAGTTTCTATATGTCAACAACTTAGGTCATACATACTAATACATCAACTAACTTTGTAATAACTTTGCACAACTTTGCAATCACTTTGAACAACTTTGAGCGGTGTGTTAACAGCTTAAAACCCACTACGTGCCGACAGCATCTACAACTTGTTCTTGAAAATTAGAAGGAATGTGAAAAAAATTTTTCAATTAAAATAGTTACAAAAATTCCACGATTTTCCACTATAAATGATTGGCATCACAGACAGGAAGAATTCAGGAACGTATCCTTATATTTTTACTATTTCTGTGATGAAAAAAAAAATCAACGACTCGTTTACTCAGGGAGTCTCCCGTGCGAGTACTAACCATGCCCGATCGCGCTTTACTTTAAACGTGTGTTGGTCACCTAACCACACAGATGCATTGTTTATTTGAAAGTAAGCTGAATTGGCGGGTATTTCATGTTTTTGAATGTTTTAAATCGTTATCGCTGGCACAAAGTACCTTCTATAATTGACCTATGACCTCTACATACTTGGAGTTACACGACGGTAATTAACAGCAGTTCACGTAATATTCATTCACGTTTTCGAACTTTTAACTATGGTACTTTTTAATATGATATCTCAGGTAACAATCCCGATTAAAACAAGCAACTTTGCAATGGCTTTTCACAACTTTGTAAGCAGTTTGTTGTCGAATTTACGGTTGGCTGTTGCGTTAATCTACTTATGCATGATACATTTTCGATACATTTACTTATTGTTTTCGAAATTTAACTGCGGAGTGTCATTACAATGACTTAGGTTAAATATACAAGCAACTCCGCCAACATTTTTTTCGGGTTTTCGAACATTGCATGCTGTTTTCTAACATTTTACAGCCGGTTCATGTAAACATCGATATGGTGTTTTCAACCGGCTTTTATTAAATTTGTCGACTTTACCACTGCGCGTTTCTATATGCCAATAACTTAGGTCATACATACCAATACATCAACCAACTTTGTAATAACTTTGCACAACTTTGCAATCACTTTCAACAACTTTGAGCGGTGTGTTAACAGCTTAAAACCCACTACGTGCCGACAGCATCTACAACTTGTTCTTGAAAATTAGAAGGAATGTGAAAACTTTTTTTCAATTAAAATAGTTACAAAAATTTCACGATTTTCCACTATAAATGATTGGCATCACAGACAGGAAGAATGCAGGAACGTATCCTTATATTTTTACTATTTCTGTGATGAAAAAAAAATCAACGACTCGTTTACTCAGGGAGTCTCCCGTGCGAGTACTAACCATGCCCGATCGCGCTTTACTTTAAACATGTGTTGGTCATCTAACCACACAGATGCATTGTTTATTTGAAAGTAAGCTGAATTGGCGGGTATTTCATGTTTTTCAATGTTTAAAATCGTTATCGCTGGCACAAAGTACCTTCTATAATGGACCTATGACCTCTACATACTTTGAGTGACACTACGGTAATTAACAGCAATTCACGATATTTTTATTCACATTTTCGAACCTTTAACTAAGTTACTTTTTAATACGATATCTCAGGTAACAATCCCGATTGAAACAAGCAACTTTACAATCTCTTTTCACAAATTTGTAAGCAGTTTGTTGTCGAATTTACGGTTGGCTGTTGTGTTAATTTACATATGTATGAGGCATTTTCGATACATTTACTATTTTTTTCGAAATTTAACTGCGGGAATGTCATTACAATGACTTATGTTAAATATACAAGCAACTCTGCCAACATTTCCTTCGGGTTTTTGAACATTTCATGCTGTTTTCTAATATATTACAGCCAGTTCATGTAAACATCTATATGGTGCTTTCAACCGGCTTTTATTAAATTTGTCGACTTTACCACTTCACGTTTCTATATGCCAACGACTTAGGTCATACATACCAATACATCAACCAACTTTGCAATAACTTTGCGCAACTTTGCAATCAGTTTGAGCAACTTTGCACGATGTGCAAACAGCTTAAAACCTACTACGTGGCGACAGCATCTACAACTTGTTCTTGAAAATTAGAGGGAATGTGAAAAAATTGTTTCAATTAAAATAGTTTAACACTATAAATGATTGGCATAACAGAAAAGAAGAATGCAGGAACGTATCCTTATATTTTTACTATTTCTGTGATGAAAAAAATCGATCAACAACTCGTTTACTCAGGAAGTCTCCCATGCGAGTACTAACCACGCCCGATCGCGCTTTTCTTTAAACATGTGTCGGTCACCTAACCACACAGCTGCATGGATAATTTGAAATTAAGATAAATTGGCGGGTATTTCATGTTTTTCAATGTTTAAAATAGTTATCGCTGGCACAAAGTACCTTCTATAATTGACCTACATGCTTGAAGTAACACGACGGCAATTAACAGCAATTCACGAAATATTTATTCACATTTTCGAACTTTTAACTATGGCACTTGTTAATATGATATCTCAGGTAACAATCCCGATTAAAACAAGCAACTTTGCAATCGCTTTTCAAAATTTTGTAAGCAGTTTGTTGTCGAGTTTTCGGTTGGCTGTTTTGATAATCTGCTTATATATAAGGCATTCTCGATACATATACTTACTGTTTTCGAAATTTAACTGGGGGTGTCATGACAATGACTTAGGTTAAATATACAAGCAACTCCGCCAACATTTTCTTCGCTTTCTCCAACATTGCATGCTGTTTTCTAACATTTTACAGCCAGTTCATGTAAACATCTATATGGTGTTTTCAACCGGCTTTTATTAAATTTGTCGACTTTTCCACTGCGCGTTTCTATATGCCAACAACTTAGGTCATACATACCAATACATCAACCAACTTTGTAATAACTTTGCACAACTTTGCAATCACTTTGAACAACTTTGAGCGGTGTGTTAACAGCTTAAAACCCACTACGTGCCGACAGCATCTACAACCTGTTCTTGAAAATTAGAAGAAATGTGAAAACTTTTTTTCAATTAAAATAGTTACAAAAGTTCCACGATTTTCCACTATAAATGATTGGCATCACAGAAAAGAAGAATGCAGGAACTTTACTATTTCTGTGATGAAAAAAAATCAATCAACGATTCGTTTACTCAGGGAGTCTCCCGTGCGAGTACAAACCACGACCGATCGCGCTTTTCTTTAAACATGTGTTGGTCACCTAACCACACAGCTGCATGGATTATTTGAAATTCAGCTGAATTGGTGGGTATTTCATGTTTTCCAATGTTTAAAATCGTTATCGCTGGCACAAAGTACCTTCTATAATGGACCTATGACCTCTACATACTTTGAGTGACACTACGGTAATTAACAGCAATTCACGATATTTTTATTCACATTTTCGAACTTTTAACTATGTTACTTTTTAATACGATATCTCAGGTAACAATCCCGATTGAAACAAGCAACTTTACAATCTCTTTTCACAAATTTGTAAGCAGTTTGTTGTCGAATTTACGGTTGGCTGTTGTGTTAATTTACATATGTATGAGGCATTTTCGATACATTTACTATTTTTTTCGAAATTTAACTGCGGGAATGTCATTACAATGACTTATGTTAAATATACAAGCAACTCTGCCAACATTTCCTTCGGGTTTTTGAATATTTCATGCTGTTTTCTAATATATTACAGCCAGTTCATGTAAACATCTATATGGTGCTTTCAACCGGCTTTTATTAAATTTGTCGACTTTACCACTGCACGTTTCTATATGCCAACGACTTAGGTCATACATACCAATACATCAACCAACTTTGCAATAACTTTGCGCAACTTTGCAATCAGTTTGAGCAACTTTGCACGATGTGCAAACAGCTTAAAACCTACTACGTGGCGACAGCATCTACAACTTGTTCTTGAAAATTAGAGGGAATGTGAAAACTTTTTTTTCAATTAAAATAATTTTCCACTATAAATGATTGGCATCACAGAAAGGAAGAATGCAGGAACTTTTCCTTATATTTTTACTATTTCTGTGATCCAAAAAAATCAATCAACGATTCGTTTACTCAGGGAGTCTCGCTGGCACAAAGTACCTTCTATAATTGACCTATGACCTCTACATACTTTGAGTAACACTACGGTAATTAACAGCAATTCGCAAAACATTCATTCACATTTTCGAAGTTTTAACTATGGTACTTGTTAAAATGATATCTCAGGTAACAATCCCGATTAAAACAAGCAACTTTGCAATCGCTTTTCTCAACTTTGTAAGCAGTTTGTTGTCGAATTTACGGGTGGGTGTTGTGTTAATCTACTTATGTATGAGGCATTTTCGATACATTTACTTATTTTTTTCAAAATTTAATTGAGGGGGTGTCATTACAATGACTTATGTTAAATATACAAGCAACTCCGCCAACATTTCCTTAGGGTTTTCGAACATTGCATGCTGTTTTCTAACATTTTACAGCCAGTTCATGTAAACATCTATATGGTGCTTTCAACCGGCTTTTATTAAATTTGTCGACTTTACCTCTGCGCGTTTCTATATGACAACAACTTAGGTCATACATACCAATACATCAACCAACTTTGTAATAACTTTGCACAACTTTGCAATCACTTTTAACAACTTTGAGCGGTGTGTTAACATCTTAAAACCCACTACGTGCCGACAGCATCTACAACCTGTTCTTGAAAATTAGAAGGAATGTGAAAACTTTTTATCAATTAAAATAGTTCTAAAATTTCCACGATTTTCCACTATAAATGATTGGCATCACAGAAAGGAAGAATGCAGGAACGTATCCTTATATTTGTACTATTTCTGTGATGAAAAGAAATCAATCAACGACTCGTTTACTCAGGGAGTCTCCCATGTGAGTACTAACCACGCCCCATCGCGCTTTACTTTAAACATGTGTCGGTCACCTAACCACACAGCTGCGTGGATTATTTGAAATTAAGCTGAATTGGTGGGTATTTCATGTTTTTGAATGTTCAAAATCGTTATCGCTGGCACAAAGTACCTTCTATAATTGACCTATGACCTCTACATACTTTGAGTAATACTACGGTAATTAACAGCAATTCACGAAACATTCATTCACATTTTCGAAGTTTTAACTATGGTACTTGTTAATCTGATATCTCAGGTAACAATTCCGCTTAAAACAAGCAACGTTGCAATCGTTTTTCTCAAATTTGTAAGCAGTTTTTTGTCAAATTTACGGGTGGCTGTTGTGTTAATCTACTTATGTATGAGGCATTTTCGATACATTTACTTATTTTTTCGAAATTTAACTGCGGGGGTGTTATTACAATGACTTATGTTACATATAAAAGCAACTCCGCCAACATTTCCTTCGTTTTTTTCGAACATTGCATGCTGTTTTCTAACATTTTACAGCCAGTTCATGTAAACATCCATATGGTGCTTTCAACCGGCTTTTATTAAATTTGTGGACTTTACCACTGCGCGTTTCTATATGCCAACAACTTAGGTCATACATACCAATACATCAACCAACTTTGTAATAACTTTGCACAACTTTGCAATCACTTTGAACAACTTTGAGCGGTGTGTTAACAGCTTAAAACCCATTACGTGCCGACAGCATCTACAACCTGTTCTTGAAAATTAGAAGGAATGTGAAAACTTTTTTTCAATTAAAATAATTACAAAAATTCCACTATAAATGATTGGCATCACAGAAAGGAAGAATGCAGGAACTTTTCCTTATATTTTTACTATTTCTCTGATGCAAAAAAATCAATCAACGACTCGTTTACTCAGGGAGTCTCACGTGCGAGTACAAACCACGACCGATCGCGCTTTACTTTAAACATGTGTCGGTCACCTAACCACACAGCTGCATGGATTATTTGAAATTAAGCTGAATTGGCGGGTATTTCATGTTTTTCAATGTTTAAAATCGTTATCGCTGGCACAAAGTACCTTCTATAATGGACCTATGACCTCTACATACTTTGAGTGACACTACGGTAATTAACAGCAATTCACGATATTTTTATTCACATTTTCGAACTTTTAACTATGTTACTTTTTAATACGATATCTCAGGTAACAATCCCGATTGAAACAAGCAACTTTACAATCTCTTTTCACAAATTTGTAAGCAGTTTGTTGTCGAATTTACGGTTGGCTGTTGTGTTAATTTACATATGTATGAGGCATTTTCGATACATTTACTATTTTTTTCGAAATTTAACTGCGGGAATGTCATTACAATGACTTATGTTAAATATACAAGCAACTCTGCCAACATTTCCTTCGGGTTTTTGAACATTTCATGCTGTTTTCTAATATATTACAGCCAGTTCATGTAAACATCTATATGGTGCTTTCAACCGGCTTTTATTAAATTTGTCGACTTTACCACTGCACGTTTCTATATGCCAACGACTTAGGTCATACATACCAATACATCAACCAACTTTGCAATAACTTTGCGCAACTTTGCAATCAGTTTGAGCAACTTTGCACGATGTGCAAACAGCTTAAAACCTACTACGTGGCGACAGCATCTACAACTTGTTCTTGAAAATTAGAGGGAATGTGAAAAAATTGTTTCAATTAAAATAGTTTAACACTATAAATGATTGGCATAACAGAAAAGAAGAATGCAGGAACGTATCCTTATATTTTTACTATTTCTGTGATGAAAAAAATCGATCAACAACTCGTTTACTCAGGAAGTCTCCCATGCGAGTACTAACCACGCCCGATCGCGCTTTTCTTTAAACATGTGTCGGTCACCTAACCACACAGCTGCATGGATTATTTGAAATTAAGCTGAATTTTCGGGTATTTCATGTTTTGCAATGTTTAAAATCGTTATCGCTGGCACAAAGTACCTTCTATAATGGACCTATGACCTCTACATACTTTGAGTGACACTACGGTAATTAACAGCAATTCACGATATTTTTATTCACATTTTCGAACTTTTAACTATGTTACTTTTTAATACGATATCTCAGGTAACAATCCCGATTGAAACAAGCAACTTTACAATCTCTTTTCACAAATTTGTAAGCAGTTTGTTGTCGAATTTACGGTTGGCTGTTGTGTTAATTTACATATGTATGAGGCATTTTCGATACATTTACTATTTTTTTCGAAATTTAACTGCGGGAATGTCATTACAATGACTTATGTTAAATATACAAGCAACTCTGCCAACATTTCCTTCGGGTTTTTGAACATTTCATGCTGTTTTCTAATATATTACAGCCAGTTCATGTAAACATCTATATGGTGCTTTCAACCGGCTTTTATTAAATTTGTCGACTTTACCACTGCACGTTTCTATATGCCAACGACTTAGGTCATACATACCAATACATCAACCAACTTTGCAATAACTTTGCGCAACTTTGCAATCAGTTTGAGCAACTTTGCACGATGTGCAAACAGCTTAAAACCTACTACGTGGCGACAGCATCTACAACTTGTTCTTGAAAATTAGAGGGAATGTGAAAAAATTGTTTCAATTAAAATAGTTTAACACTATAAATGATTGGCATAACAGAAAAGAAGAATGCAGGAACGTATCCTTATATTTTTACTATTTCTGTGATGAAAAAAATCGATCAACAACTCGTTTACTCAGGAAGTCTCCCATGCGAGTACTAACCACGCCCGATCGCGCTTTTCTTTAAACATGTGTCGGTCACCTAACCACACAGCTGCATGGATTATTTGAAATTAAGCTGAATTTTCGGGTATTTCATGTTTTGCAATGTTTAAAATCGTTATCGCTGGCACAAAGTACCTTCTATAATGGACCTATGACCTCTACATACTTTGAGTGACACTACGGTAATTAACAGCAATTCACGATATTTTTATTCACATTTTCGAACCTTTAACTAAGTTACTTTTTAATACGATATCTCAGGTAACAATCCCGATTGAAACAAGCAACTTTACAATCTCTTTTCACAAATTTGTAAGCAGTTTGTTGTCGAATTTACGGTTGGCTGTTGTGTTAATTTACATATGTATGAGGCATTTTCGATACATTTACTATTTTTTTCGAAATTTAACTGCGGGAATGTCATTACAATGACTTATGTTAAATATACAAGCAACTCTGCCAACATTTCCTTCGGGTTTTTGAACATTTCATGCTGTTTTCTAATATATTACAGCCAGTTCATGTAAACATCTATATGGTGCTTTCAACCGGCTTTTATTAAATTTGTCGACTTTACCACTTCACGTTTCTATATGCCAACGACTTAGGTCATACATACCAATACATCAACCAACTTTGCAATAACTTTGCGCAACTTTGCAATCAGTTTGAGCAACTTTGCACGATGTGCAAACAGCTTAAAACCTACTACGTGGCGACAGCATCTACAACTTGTTCTTGAAAATTAGAGGGAATGTGAAAAAATTGTTTCAATTAAAATAGTTTAACACTATAAATGATTGGCATAACAGAAAAGAAGAATGCAGGAACGTATCCTTATATTTTTACTATTTCTGTGATGAAAAAAATCGATCAACAACTCGTTTACTCAGGAAGTCTCCCATGCGAGTACTAACCACGCCCGATCGCGCTTTTCTTTAAACATGTGTCGGTCACCTAACCACACAGCTGCATGGATAATTTGAAATTAAGATAAATTGGCGGGTATTTCATGTTTTTCAATGTTTAAAATAGTTATCGCTGGCACAAAGTACCTTTTATAATTGACCTACATGCTTGAAGTAACACGACGGCAATTAACAGCAATTCACGAAATATTTATTCACATTTTCGAACTTTTAACTATGGCACTTGTTAATATGATATCTCAGGTAACAATCCCGATTAAAACAAGCAACTTTGCAATCGCTTTTCAAAATTTTGTAAGCAGTTTGTTGTCGAGTTTTCGGTTGGCTGTTTTGATAATCTGCTTATATATAAGGCATTCTCGATACATATACTTACTGTTTTCGAAATTTAACTGGGGGTGTCATGACAATGACTTAGGTTAAATATACAAGCAACTCCGCCAACATTTTCTTCGCTTTCTCCAACATTGCATGCTGTTTTCTAACATTTTACAGCCAGTTCATGTAAACATCTATATGGTGTTTTCAACCGGCTTTTATTAAATTTGTCGACTTTTCCACTGCGCGTTTCTATATGCCAACAACTTAGGTCATACATACCAATACATCAACCAAATTTGTAATAACTTTGCACAACTTTGCAATCACTTTGAACAACTTTGAGCGGTGTGTTAACAGCTTAAAACCCACTACGTGCCGACAGCATCTACAACCTGTTCTTGAAAATTAGAAGAAATGTGAAAACTTTTTTTCAATTAAAATAGTTACAAAAGTTCCACGATTTTCCACTATAAATGATTGGCATCACAGAAAAGAAGAATGCAGGAACTTTACTATTTCTGTGATGAAAAAAAATCAATCAACGATTCGTTTACTCAGGGAGTCTCCCGTGCGAGTACAAACCACGACCGATCGCGCTTTTCTTTAAACATGTGTTGGTCACCTAACCACACAGCTGCATGGATTATTTGAAATTCAGCTGAATTGGTGGGTATTTCATGTTTTTCAATGTTTAAAATCGTTATCGCTGGCACAAAGTACCTTCTATAATGGACCTATGACCTCTACATACTTTGAGTGACACTACGGTAATTAACAGCAATTCACGATATTTTTATTCACATTTTCGAACTTTTAACTATGTTACTTTTTAATACGATATCTCAGGTAACAATCCCGATTGAAACAAGCAACTTTACAATCTCTTTTCACAAATTTGTAAGCAGTTTGTTGTCGAATTTACGGTTGGCTGTTGTGTTAATTTACATATGTATGAGGCATTTTCGATACATTTACTATTTTTTTCGAAATTTAACTGCGGGAATGTCATTACAATGACTTATGTTAAATATACAAGCAACTCTGCCAACATTTCCTTCGGGTTTTTGAATATTTCATGCTGTTTTCTAATATATTACAGCCAGTTCATGTAAACATCTATATGGTGCTTTCAACCGGCTTTTATTAAATTTGTCGACTTTACCACTGCACGTTTCTATATGCCAACGACTTAGGTCATACATACCAATACATCAACCAACTTTGCAATAACTTTGCGCAACTTTGCAATCAGTTTGAGCAACTTTGCACGATGTGCAAACAGCTTAAAACCTACTACGTGGCGACAGCATCTACAACTTGTTCTTGAAAATTAGAGGGAATGTGAAAAAATTGTTTCAATTAAAATAGTTTAACACTATAAATGATTGGCATAACAGAAAAGAAGAATGCAGGAACGTATCCTTATATTTTTACTATTTCTGTGATGAAAAAAATCGATCAACAACTCGTTTACTCAGGAAGTCTCCCATGCGAGTACTAACCACGCCCGATCGCGCTTTTCTTTAAACATGTGTCAGTCACCTAACCACACAGCTGCATGGATAATTTGAAATTAAGATAAATTGGCGGGTATTTCATGTTTTTGAATGTTCAAAATCGTTATCGCTGGCACAAAGTACCTTCTATAATTGACCTATGACCTCCACATACTTTGAGTAATACTACGGTAATTAACAGCAATTCACGAAACATTCATTCACATTTTCGAAGTTTTAACTATGGTAATTTTTAATATGATATCTCAGGTAACAATTCCGATTAAAACAAGCAACGTTGCAATCGCTTTTCTCAACTTTGTAAGCAGTTTTTTGTCAAATTTACGGGAGGCTGTTGTGTTAATCTACTTATGTATGAGACATTTTCGACACATTTACTTATTTTTTTCGAAATTTAACTGCGGGGGTGTCATTACAATGACTTATGTTACATATAAAAGCAACTCCGCCAACATTTCCTTCGTTTTTTCGAACATTGCATGCTGTTTTCTAACATTTTACAGCCAGTTCATGTAAACATCCATATGGTGCTTTCAACCGGCTTTTATTAAATTTGTCGACTTTACCACTGCGCGTTTCTATATGCCAACAACTTAGGTCATACATACCAATACATCAACCAACTTTGTAATAACTTTGCACAACTTTGCAATCACTTTGAACAACTTTGAGCGGTGTGTTAACAGCTTAAAACCCATTACGTGCCGACAGCATCTACAACCTGTTCTTGAAAATTAGAAGGAATGTGAAAACTTTTTTTCAATTAAAATAATTACAAAAATTCCACTATAAATGATTGGCATCACAGAAAGGAAGAATGCAGGAACTTTTCCTTATATTTTTACTATTTCTCTGATGCAAAAAAATCAATCAACGACTCGTTTACTCAGGGAGTCTCCCGTGCGTGTACAAACCACGCCCGATCGCGCTTTACTTTAAACATGTGTCGGTCACCTAACCACACAGCTGCATGGATTATTTGAAATTAAGCTGAATTGGCGGGTATTTCATGTTTTTGAATGTTTAAAATCGTTATCGCTGGCACAAAGTACCTTCTATAATGGACCTATGACCTCTACATACTTTGAGTGACACTACGGTAATTAACAGCAATTCACGATATTTTTATTCACATTTTCGAACTTTTAACTATGTTACTTTTTAATACGATATCTCAGGTAACAATCCCGATTGAAACAAGCAACTTTACAATCTCTTTTCACAAATTTGTAAGCAGTTTGTTGTCGAATTTACGGTTGGCTGTTGTGTTAATTTACATATGTATGAGGCATTTTCGATACATTTACTATTTTTTTCGAAATTTAACTGCGGGAATGTCATTACAATGACTTATGTTAAATATACAAGCAACTCTGCCAATATTTCCTTCGGGTTTTTGAACATTTCATGCTGTTTTCTAACATATTACAGCCAGTTCATGTAAACATCTATATGGTGCTTTCAACCGGCTTTTATTAAATTTGTCGACTTTACCACTGTACGTTTCTATATGCCAACGACTTAGGTCATACATACCAATACATCAACCAACTTTGCAATAACTTTGCGCAACTTTGCAATCAGTTTGAGCAACTTTGCACGATGTGCAAACAGCTTAAAACCTACTACGTGGCGACAGCATCTACAACTTGTTCTTGAAAATTAGAGGGAATGTGAAAAAATTTTTTCAATTAAAATAGTTTAACGCTATAAATGATTGGCATAACAGAAAAGAAGAATGCAGGAACGTATCCTTATATTTTTACTATTTCTGTGATGAAAAAAATCGATCAACAACTCGTTTACTCAGGAAGTCTCCCATGCGAGTACTAACCACGCCCGATCGCGCTTTTCTTTAAACATGTGTCGGTCACCTAACCACACAGCTGCATGGATTATTTGAAATTAAGATAAATTGGCGGGTATTTCATGTTTTTCAATGTTTAAAATAGTAATCGCTGGCACAAAGTACCTTTTATAATTGACCTACATGCTTGAAGTAACACGACGGCAATTAACAGCAATTCACGAAATATTTATTCACATTTTCGAACTTTTAACTATGGCACTTGTTAATATGATATCTCAGGTAACAATCCCGATTAAAACAAGCAACTTTGCAATCGCTTTTCAAAATTTTGTAAGCAGTTTGTTGTCGAGTTTTCGGTTGGCTGTTTTGATAATCTGCTTATATATAAGGCATTCTCGATACATATACTTACTGTTTTCGAAATTTAACTGGGGGTGTCATGACAATGACTTAGGTTAAATGTACAAGCAACTCCGCCAACATTTTCTTCGCTTTCTCCAACATTGCATGCTGTTTTCTAACATTTTACAGCCAGTTCATGTAAACATCTATATGGTGTTTTCAACCGGCTTTTATTAAATTTGTCGACTTTTCCACTGCGCGTTTCTATATGCCAACAACTTAGGTCATACATACCAATACATCAACCAACTTTGTAATAACTTTGCACAACTTTGCAATCACTTTGAACAACTTTGAGCGGTGTGTTAACAGCTTAAAACCCACTACGTGCCGACAGCATCTACAACCTGTTCTTGAAAATTAGAAGGAATGTGAAAACTTTTTTTCAATTAAAATAGTTACAAAAGTTCCACGATTTTCCACTATAAATGATTGGCATCACAGAAAAGAAGAATGCAGAAACGTATCCTTATATTTTTACTATTTCTGTGATGAAAAAAAAATCAATCAACGACTCGTTTACTCCCATGCGAGTACTAACGACGCCTGATCGCGCTTTACTTTAAACATGTGTCGGTCACCTAACCACACAGCTGCATTTATTATTTGAAATGAGGCTGAATTGACGGTTATTTCATATTTTTGTATATTTAAAATCGTTATCGCTGGCACAAAGTACCTTCTATAATTGACCTATGACCTCTACATACTTGGAGTAACGCTACGGTAATTAACAGCAATTCACGAAATATTTATTGTTATTCACATTTTCGAACTTTTAACTATGCTCCTTGTTAATATGATATCTCAGGTAACAATCCAGATTGAAACAAGCAACTTTGCAATAGCTTTTCTCAACTTTGTAAGCAGTTTGTTGTCGAATTTACGGGTGGCTGTTGTGTTAATCTACTTATGTATGAGGCATTTTCGTTACATTTACTAATTTTTTTCGAAATTTAACTGCGGGAGTGTCATTACAATGACGTATGTTAAATATACAAGCAACTCTGCCAACATTTCCTTCGGGTTTTCGAACATTTCATGCTGTTTTCTAACATATTACAGCCAGTTCATGTAAACATCTATATGGTGCTTTCAACCGGCTTTTATTAAATTTGTCGACTTTACCACTGCACGTTTCTATATGCCAACGACTTAGGTCATACATACCAATACATCAACCAACTTTGCAATAACTTTGCGCAACTTTGCAATCAGTTTGAGCAACTTTGCACGATGTGCAAACAGCTTAAAACCTACTACATGCCGACAGCATCTACAACTTGTTCTTGAAAATTAGAAGGAATGTGAAAACTTTTTTTCAATTAAAATAGTTTTCCACTATAAATGATTGGCATCACAGAAAAGAAGAATGCAGGAACGTATCCTTATATTTTTACTATTTCTGTGATGAAAAAAAATCAATCAACGACTCGTTTACTCAGGAAGTCTCCCATGTGAGTACTAACCACGCCCGATCGCGCTTTACTTTAAACATGTGTCGGTCACCTAACCACACAGCTGCATGGATTATTTGAAATTAAGCTGAATTGGCGGGTATTTCATGTTTTTCAATGTTTAAACTAGTTATCGCTGGCACAAAGTACCTTCTATAATTGACCAATGACCTCTACATACTTGAAGTAACACGACGGCAATTCACAGCAATTCACGAAATATTTATTCACATTTTCGAACTTTTAACTACGGTACTTGTTAATATGATATCTCAGGTAACAATCCCGATTAAAACAAGCAACTTTGCAATCGCTTTTCACAATTATGTAAGCAGTTTGTTGTTGAGTTTTCGGTTGGCTGTTGTGATAATCTGCTTATATATAAGGCATTATCGATACATATACTTACTGTTTTCGAAATTTAACTGCAGGGTGTCATGACAATGACTTAGGTTAAATGTACAAGCAATTCCGCCAACATTTTCTTCGCTTTCTCCAACATTGCATGCTGTTTTCTAACATTTTACAGCCAGTTCATGTAAACATCCACATGGTGCTTTCAACCGGCTTTTATTAAATTTGTCGACTTTACCACTGCGCGTTTCTATATGCCAACAACTTAGGTCATACATACCAATACATCAACCAACTTTGTAATAACTTTGCACAACTTTGCAATCACTTTGAACAACTTTGAGCGGTGTGTTAACAGCTTAAAACCCATTACGTGCCGACAGCATCTACAACCTGTTCTTGAAAATTAGAAGGAATGTGAAAACTTTTTTTCAATTAAAATAATTACAAAAATTCCACTATAAATGATTGGCATCACAGAAAGGAAGAATGCAGGAACTTTTCCTTATATTTTTACTATTTCTCTGATGCAAAAAAATCAATCAACGACTCGTTTACTCAGGGAGTCTCCCGTGCGTGTACAAACCACGCCCGATCGCGCTTTACTTTAAACATGTGTCGGTCACCTAACCACACAGCTGCATGGATTATTTGAAATTAAGCTGAATTGGCGGGTATTTCATGTTTTTGAATGTTTAAAATCGTTATCGCTGGCACAAAGTACCTTCTATAATGGACCTATGACCTCTACATACTTTGAGTGACACTACGGTAATTAACAGCAATTCACGATATTTTTATTCACATTTTCGAACTTTTAACTATGTTACTTTTTAATACGATATCTCAGGTAACAATCCCGATTGAAACAAGCAACTTTACAATCTCTTTTCACAAATTTGTAAGCAGTTTGTTGTCGAATTTACGGTTGGCTGTTGTGTTAATTTACATATGTATGAGGCATTTTCGATACATTTACTATTTTTTTCGAAATTTAACTGCGGGAATGTCATTACAATGACTTATGTTAAATATACAAGCAACTCTGCCAATATTTCCTTCGGGTTTTTGAACATTTCATGCTGTTTTCTAACATATTACAGCCAGTTCATGTAAACATCTATATGGTGCTTTCAACCGGCTTTTATTAAATTTGTCGACTTTACCACTGTACGTTTCTATATGCCAACGACTTAGGTCATACATACCAATACATCAACCAACTTTGCAATAACTTTGCGCAACTTTGCAATCAGTTTGAGCAACTTTGCACGATGTGCAAACAGCTTAAAACCTACTACGTGGCGACAGCATCTACAACTTGTTCTTGAAAATTAGAGGGAATGTGAAAAATTTTTTTCAATTAAAATAGTTTAACGCTATAAATGATTGGCATAACAGAAAAGAAGAATGCAGGAACGTATCCTTATATTTTTACTATTTCTGTGATGAAAAAAATCGATCAACAACTCGTTTACTCAGGAAGTCTCCCATGCGAGTACTAACCACGCCCGATCGCGCTTTTCTTTAAACATGTGTCGGTCACCTAACCACACAGCTGCATGGATTATTTGAAATTAAGATAAATTGGCGGGTATTTCATGTTTTTCAATGTTTAAAATAGTAATCGCTGGCACAAAGTACCTTTTATAATTGACCTACATGCTTGAAGTAACACGACGGCAATTAACAGCAATTCACGAAATATTTATTCACATTTTCGAACTTTTAACTATGGCACTTGTTAATATGATATCTCAGGTAACAATCCCGATTAAAACAAGCAACTTTGCAATCGCTTTTCAAAATTTTGTAAGCAGTTTGTTGTCGAGTTTTCGGTTGGCTGTTTTGATAATCTGCTTATATATAAGGCATTCTCGATACATATACTTACTGTTTTCGAAATTTAACTGGGGGTGTCATGACAATGACTTAGGTTAAATGTACAAGCAACTCCGCCAACATTTTCTTCGCTTTCTCCAACATTGCATGCTGTTTTCTAACATTTTACAGCCAGTTCATGTAAACATCTATATGGTGTTTTCAACCGGCTTTTATTAAATTTGTCGACTTTTCCACTGCGCGTTTCTATATGCCAACAACTTAGGTCATACATACCAATACATCAACCAACTTTGTAATAACTTTGCACAACTTTGCAATCACTTTGAACAACTTTGAGCGGTGTGTTAACAGCTTAAAACCCACTACGTGCCGACAGCATCTACAACCTGTTCTTGAAAATTAGAAGGAATGTGAAAACTTTTTTTCAATTAAAATAGTTACAAAAGTTCCACGATTTTCCACTATAAATGATTGGCATCACAGAAAAGAAGAATGCAGAAACGTATCCTTATATTTTTACTATTTCTGTGATGAAAAAAAAATCAATCAACGACTCGTTTACTCCCATGCGAGTACTAACGACGCCTGATCGCGCTTTACTTTAAACATGTGTCGGTCACCTAACCACACAGCTGCATTTATTATTTGAAATGAGGCTGAATTGACGGTTATTTCATATTTTTGTATATTTAAAATCGTTATCGCTGGCACAAAGTACCTTCTATAATTGACCTATGACCTCTACATACTTGGAGTAACGCTACGGTAATTAACAGCAATTCACGAAATATTTATTGTTATTCACATTTTCGAACTTTTAACTATGCTCCTTGTTAATATGATATCTCAGGTAACAATCCAGATTGAAACAAGCAACTTTGCAATAGCTTTTCTCAACTTTGTAAGCAGTTTGTTGTCGAATTTACGGGTGGCTGTTGTGTTAATCTACTTATGTATGAGGCATTTTCGTTACATTTACTAATTTTTTTCGAAATTTAACTGCGGGAGTGTCATTACAATGACGTATGTTAAATATACAAGCAACTCTGCCAACATTTCCTTCGGGTTTTCGAACATTTCATGCTGTTTTCTAACATATTACAGCCAGTTCATGTAAACATCTATATGGTGCTTTCAACCGGCTTTTATTAAATTTGTCGACTTTACCACTGCACGTTTCTATATGCCAACGACTTAGGTCATACATACCAATACATCAACCAACTTTGCAATAACTTTGCGCAACTTTGCAATCAGTTTGAGCAACTTTGCACGATGTGCAAACAGCTTAAAACCTACTACATGCCGACAGCATCTACAACTTGTTCTTGAAAATTAGAAGGAATGTGAAAACTTTTTTTCAATTAAAATAGTTTTCCACTATAAATGATTGGCATCACAGAAAAGAAGAATGCAGGAACGTATCCTTATATTTTTACTATTTCTGTGATGAAAAAAAATCAATCAACGACTCGTTTACTCAGGAAGTCTCCCATGTGAGTACTAACCACGCCCGATCGCGCTTTACTTTAAACATGTGTCGGTCACCTAACCACACAGCTGCATGGATTATTTGAAATTAAGCTGAATTGGCGGGTATTTCATGTTTTTCAATGTTTAAACTAGTTATCGCTGGCACAAAGTACCTTCTATAATTGACCAATGACCTCTACATACTTGAAGTAACACGACGGCAATTCACAGCAATTCACGAAATATTTATTCACATTTTCGAACTTTTAACTACGGTACTTGTTAATATGATATCTCAGGTAACAATCCCGATTAAAACAAGCAACTTTGCAATCGCTTTTCACAATTATGTAAGCAGTTTGTTGTTGAGTTTTCGGTTGGCTGTTGTGATAATCTGCTTATATATAAGGCATTATCGATACATATACTTACTGTTTTCGAAATTTAACTGCAGGGTGTCATGACAATGACTTAGGTTAAATGTACAAGCAATTCCGCCAACATTTTCTTCGCTTTCTCCAACATTGCATGCTGTTTTCTAACATTTTACAGCCAGTTCATGGAAACATATATATCGTGCTTTCAACCGGCTTTTATTAAATTTGTCGACTTTACCACTGCGCGTTTCTATATGCCAACAACTTAGGTCATACATACCAATACATCAACCAACTTTGTAATAACTTTGCACAACTTTGCAATCACTTTGAACAACTTTGAGCGGTGTGTTAACAGCTTAAAACCCACTACGTGCCGACAGCATCTACAACCTGTTCTTGAAAATTAGAAGGAATGTGAAAACTTTTTTTCAATTAAAATAGTTACAAAAATTCCACTATAAATGATTGGCATCACAGAATGGAAGAATGCAGGAACGTATCCTTATATTTTTACTATTTCTGTGATGACAAAAAATCAATCAACGACTGGTTTACTCAGGAAGTCTCCCATGCGAGTAATAACCACGCCCGATCGCGCTTTACTTTAAACATGTGTCGGTCACCTAACCACACAGCTGCATGGATTATTTGAAATTAAGCTGAATTGGCGGGTATTTCATGTTTTTGAATGTTTAAAATCGTTATCGCTGGCACAAAGTACCTTCTATAATTGACCTATGACCTCTACATACTTGGAGTAACACTACGGTAATTAACAGCAATTCACGAAACATTCATTCACATTTTCGAACTTTTAACTATGGTTCTTGTTAATATGATATCTCCGGTAACAATTCCGATTGAAACAAGCAACTTTGCAATCGCTTTTCTCAACTTTGTAAGCAGTTTGTTGTCGAATTTACGGGTGGCTGTTGTGTTAATCTACTTATGTATGAGGCATTTTCGATACATTTACTTATTTTTTTTCGAAATTTAACTGCGGGGGTGTCATTACAATGACTTATGTTAAATATACAAGCAACTCCGCCAACATTTCCTTAGGATTTTCGAACATTGCATGCTGTTTTCTAACATTTTACAGCCAGTTCATGTAAACATCTATATGGTGCTTTCAACCGGCTTTTATTAAATTTAAAAATAAATAAACGCTGCTCGGACTGATAAGAATGATATATTGAAGATAATATTTGGTAATCGTAGTCCTAAATAACTATTAAAAATAGCTAGACGTTTCGAGCAATGGCTCTTTATCGATAGCATAGAAGCAAGTGTGATAACGTACAGGTAGAACATAGGAACGTAAGAACGCGCATGAACTATAAGTTAGAATCACAAAAAATTCCACAATAGAACAAATAACGCGCCCTAGGTAGTGAGCTCAACAAATGAGTTGAACTGTTTGTTAATACCATGGGGTTCTTTAGTTCCAAGGCGGAATATAGTTTCCTCCTCGACACGCCTGAGCTAATTTTCGTTGCCATTGACAACACATACACCAGAAATAGACATATCTGTAATATTATGTCCACTAGAATTAAAATGAAGTGAAACCGGATAATAACGATTTTTCTGTCTAGTTTGCCGTAGATGCTCAGCAAACCGATCACCCAGTCGACGAACTGTAGAACCAATATAAAGTTTCCCGCATCTAATACATGAAATGCAATATACAACATTCATAGTGATACAACTGAACGGATATTTGACCTCAACATCTCCCTTGGGACCAAATATACGATTAGTGTCTGTAATAAAAGGACAAGTATTACACCTAGGACGATTACACGGGACAGAACCATATTTCTCAGGGTCTCCCCTTTCACCCGTATGCACCAATAACCTCCTTAAATTAGTGTCACGGCGCCAGGCAGTAGTAGGCATTAGTGGAAACGTAGAACTTGTCTCCTCACTGGTCTGTAAAATGTGAAAATGTTTGTACATAATGTTTTTAATCCTGACATTTAAAGGATGGTACGTAAGTGCCAAAATTACACGATCCTGATTGTCACGGGAAACCGTAGAACCAATACAATCAGTTCTTGACATTGACACAACCTTGGCCAATGCTTTCCCAGTGACATTACGAGGATAACCCCGTTTTCTGAAATAATCACATAAAATACTCGCCTGGTTACGGAAATCAGTATCATCGCTGCAAATACGACGTACCCGGAGTAACTGCGAGTAAGGTATGGAGTCCTTCATTCTAGTAGGATGTGAAGATTCATACTGTAAATAACAATGTGAATCAGTAGGTTTTGTGTAGATAGATGTAGAAATGCGATCACCATCTACCTTAGTAGAAATATCGAGAAATGGTAGTGTTATTACCATTATTAGTGTTATTATTGGTAGTGTTATTATTATGGTAGTGTTAAATGGTAGTGTTATTAGTGGTACCTGAGAAATATGGTTCTGTCCCGTGTAATCGTCCTAGGTGTAATACTTGTCCTTTTATTACAGACACTAATCGTATATTTGGTCCCAAGGGAGATGTTGAGGTCAAATATCCGTTCAGTTGTATCACTATGAATGTTGTATATTGCATTTCATGTATTAGATGCGGGAAACTTTATATTGGTTCTACAGTTCGTCGACTGGGTGATCGGTTTGCTGAGCATCTACGGCAAACTAGACAGAAAAATCGTTATTATCCGGTTTCACTTCATTTTAATTCTAGTGGACATAATATTACAGATATGTCTATTTCTGGTGTATGTGTTGTCAATGGCAACGAAAATCAGCTCAGGCGTGTCGAGGAGGAAACTATATTCCGCCTTGGAACTAAAGAACCCCATGGTATTAACAAACAGTTCAACTCATTTGTTGAGCTCACTACCTAGGGCGCGTTATTTGTTCTATTGTGGAATTTTTTGTGATTCTAACTTATAGTTCATGCGCGTTCTTACGTTCCTATGTTCTACCTGTACGTTATCACACTTGCTTCTATGCTATCGATAAAGAGCCATTGCTCGAAACGTCTAGCTATTTTTAATAGTTATTTAGGACTACGATTACCAAATATTATCTTCAATATATCATTTTTATTAAATTTGTCGACTTTACCACTGCGCGTTTCTATATGCCAACAACTTAGGTCATATATACCAATACATCTACCAATTTTGCAATAACTTAGCACAACTTTACAATCACTTTGAACAACTTTGCACGATGTATTAACAGCTTAAGACCTACTACGTGCCGACAGCATCTACAACTTGTTCTTGACAATTAGAAGGAATGTGAAAACTTTTTTTCAATTAAAATAGTTACAAAAATTCCACGATTTTCCACAATAAATGATTGGCATCACAGACAGGAAGCATGCAGGAACGTATCCTTATATTTTTACTATTTCTGTGATGGAAAAAAAATTCAACGACTCGTTTACTCAGGGAGTCTCCCATGCGAGTACTAACCATGCCCGATCGCGCTTTACTTTAAACATGTGTCGGTCACCTAACCACACAGCTGCATGGATTATTTGAAATTAAGCTGAATTGGCGGGTATTTCATGTTTTTGAATGTTTAAAATCGTTATCGCTGGCACAAAGTACCTTCTATAATTGACCTATGATCCCTACATACTTTGAGTAACACTACGGTAATTAACAGGAATTCACGCGATATTTATTCACATTTTCGAACTTTCAACTATGATACTTTTTAATATGATATCTCAGGTAACAATCCCGATTGAAACAAGCAACTTTGCAATCGCTTTTCACAATTTTGTAAGCAGTTTGTTGTCGAATTTTCGGTTGGCTGTTGTGATAATCTGCTTATATATAAGGCATTCTCGATACATATACTTACTGTTTTCGAAATTTAACTGCGGGGGTGTCATGACAATGACTTAGGTTAAATGTACAAGCAACTCCGCCAACATTTTCTTCGCTTTCTCCAACATTGCATGCTGTTTTCTAACATTTTACAGCCAGTTCATGTAAACATCTATAGGCTGCTTTCAACAGAATTTTATTAAATGTGTCGACATTACCACTGCGCGTTTCTATATGCCAACAACTTAGGTCATATATACCAATACATCTACCAATTTTGCAATAACTTAGCACAACTTTACAATCACTTTGAACAACTTTGCACGATGTATTAACAGCTTAAGACCTACTACGTGCCGACAGCATCTACAACTTGTTCTTGACAATTAGAAGGAATGTGAAAACTTTTTTTCAATTAAAATAGTTACAAAAATTCCACGATTTTCCACAATAAATGATTGGCATCACAGACAGGAAGCATGCAGGAACGTATCCTTATATTTTTACTATTTCTGTGATGAAAAAAAAATCAACGACTCGTTTACTCAGGGAGTCTCCCATGCGAGTACTAACCATGCCCGATCGCGCTTTACTTTAAACATGTGTCGGTCACCTAACCACACAGCTGCATGGATTATTTGAAATTAAGCTGAATTGGCGGGTATTTCATGTTTTTGAATGTTTTAAATCGTTATCGCTGGCACAAAGTACCTTCTATAATTGACCTATGATCCCTACATACTTTGAGTAACACTACGGTAATTAACAGGAATTCACGCGATATTTATTCACATTTTCGAACGTTCAACTATGATACTTTTTAATATGATATCTCAGGTAACAATCCCGATTGAAACAAGCAACTTTGCAATCGCTTTTCACAATTTTGTAAGCAGTTTGTTGTCGAATTTTCGGTTGGCTGTTGTGATAATCTGCTTATATATAAGGCATTCTCGATACATATACTTACTGTTTTCGAAATTTAACTGCGGGGGTGTCATGACAATGACTTAGGTTAAATGTACAAGCAACTCCGCCAACATTTTCTTCGCTTTCTCCAACATTGCATGCTGTTTTCTAACATTTTACAGCCAGTTCATGTAAACATCTATAGGCTGCTTTCAACAGAATTTTATTAAATGTGTCGACATTACCACTGCGCGTTTCTATATGCCAACAACTTAGGTCATATATACCAATACATCTACCAATTTTGCAATAACTTAGCACAACTTTATAATCACTTTGAACAACTTTGCACGATGTGTTAACAGCTTAAGACCTACTACGTGCCGACAGCATCTACAACTTGTTCTTGACAATTAGAAGGAATGTGAAAACTTTTTTTCAATTAAAATAGTTACAAAAATTCCACGATTTTCCACTATAAATGATTGGCATCACAGACAGGAAGAATGCAGGAACGTATCCTTATATTTTTACTATTTCTGTGATGAAAAAAAAAATCAACGTCTCGTTTACTCAAGGAGTCTCCCATGCGAGTACTAACCACGCCCAATCGTGCATTACTTTAAACATGTGTCGGTCACAGCTGCATGGATTATTTGAAGTAGGCCGAATTGATGGGTATTTCATGTTTTGGAGTTATTGCAAAGTTGATAGATGTATTGGTATATATGACCTAAGTTGTTGGCATATAGAAACGGGCAGTTATAAAGTCGACAAATATAATAAAACCAGTGAAAGCAGCATAAAGATGTTCACATGAATTATATTAAATAATGAAAAGTTTTCAAATTCTACTTATTTTCAAGAACAAGTAGCTGATGCTGTCGGCACGTGGTGGGCTTTAGGATGTTAATACACCGTGAAAAGTTCAGTTTTATCATGTTTTTTCTTCAGATCAATACTGGAGGAGCTTATGTACTTTTCATCAGGGCAATCGACATGCCAGATAGCATCATTATCAGTATGCATGACTGCTGATGAAGTTTTAACAGACATAGAAATAAAATTTATACTGAAAAGGCTGTTTGGAGTTCCAACTAACAGGTCACTACTGGTACTTGGTTCAGATTTGGCTTATTGGTTGTTGGAGCTCCTAAGTATTCACTATTTACTGCATATGCACTGCCATATCCAACACACTTGTCAACACTTACTTGAGGTCCAGCATGTTTACTCAGACAAACACAATCACTGCCAGAACTACTACACGTCTTTGATTGCGTTTATTTTGTATTTTCGTTTTTGAAATGTATCACTGGCTGCTTTTGTTTTGTGTTGTTTCGCAAATGAAAATCCAAACTGACTTTGTTTTGGTTGTAAGTCGTTTCTATACACGTACTATAATTACATCTACCCGTGTGTATTAAGTCACTGGAACGAAGACGTGCACAATACTGAAATATAATCACAGTGTGCCATTTGGAAATGCTATCATAACGCATTGAATGTGAAAAAGTGAACAAAAGTCAGGAAACATGTTTTTTGCACATTGGCTCTATATGAAAAAAAAACTTTCCTTTCAAGTTCCTAAACACATATCGTCAATAAAATGTATTTAGAGACTTGTATTCGTAACTGTAATGAACATTAAAGTAACGTTTTTATACCAAGTATTACAGACTGTGTCGTGAATTCTGTTCACGTCATCTTACATTGACAACCTTATTCACCGCTGTTTACATTGACGATTGCTTTTAAATCATTGGTGACCCAGGCCCGGTCATAGATTTTAAACGCAGCAAAAACTAAAAAATAAACAAATTTAAGTAAATATATTGACATTAGTACGACCTACTGCAGAAAAAGGCAAACATTATTTTGAAATCACGGGCCTTTGAGTGCGATTAATTGTAGCGGACAAACATTTAGGATTTTGAAATTCGAAGTGCTTTGCTACGTGTGTGGTACAGCAGTCGTTGCGTAGATACCATGGAATACGCGTCTCTGTGACATCACTAACAAACACTGCATTCTATACGGGGAAGTCGTTACCTGCGCATGCGTCAGATGGCCATAACGTGTCATTGTTTACAAACAAGTGTCCACCCATGAGCCTTTGCGTTTTTAGCGTGTGTTGTTATCGTCGGCTGGGACTCAATTCCCGCGCGTGCGCAGGTGACGACCCTCCCGCTTTAACAAATCTTTTTTAAGTGTTTTGAACTTTGGTAGGATCTGAATAGGTGCTCATTGATGTATTCAGCAAAATTATAATAAGCTAAATCTCAGTATTCTGAGCAGTTGAACCTTCTGTATATACAGATTACATGGTGAAAAGAACCACATTTTTAGTTTTAGAGACAAATAGTCGAGAAACTTTTTCATATTATAATCATTCCCCAATATTTAATCAAGTCAATTGTTTCAAAAATAATGATTACAATCGATTGTTGTTTTTACATCCCCAGGCTGTGACAAATTACGGTAATTTGGGTACAAAATTTCAAGTCACATTTGTTTTGATTTTTTATGAAATTACATATCCTTTTTAAGGGGTTAGTACAACTCTCAAACTGAATTTGGTGTGCCATGGTAATATGTTCAGTATCATCATTACAGATAATTAATATTTGTTCTATTTCACCAAATGACGTCAGTTTGTTGATTCCATACACATACTTTTGCGAATAAATTTGAAGGTATGATCTGCAACTTCAACCTCTTCTTTTTCCAAAGAGGATTTTAGTCTTAATACAAACAAATCTCTGACTTCCCAGACAACTGTACTCTAAACATTGTACGAGATTCAGTACATTTGTCCTGCTTTTCTAAGCAAATTGTCCATCTTTATGAACATTTTTCTTCAGACGCTCCAGATAACTTTAATTATTTCAAATACAACTTTCTTTACAGTTTCATAATTGTATATACGAAATTGTATGATGAAACCAGCAAATCCGTTCAATGTCATATGTAACAATAAATTTAAACACATTCAATAAAATATATGCTCATAATATATGAATGTTTCCATAAACTTTATTGGTGAAATAAGCACTTGCCCAATTTGTCAAGATAAATCAAGATGAACAAGAAATATTAAATGTTTAGAAAACTGAATATATAACACAACAATGAGTAAATAAATTTAAAGAGTATATTCAAACCAGTGATCATGATAACGCTTGCTCGCTCAAAGTCATCATACTTTGCATTCTGCAAACGGGTCTAATCACACATGAATAACATCAAGTGTATTACTACATTTGTACACAAGCTGGAAACTGCTTGCACCTTTATGCAACACTGGACTGATATTACAATGGACTTATATGGGGTGTGACTATTACAATGAACCAATACTGCAATGGACTTATATGGAGTGTGACTACTACAATGAACCAATACTGCAATGGACTTATATGGGGTGTGACTATTACAATGAACCAATACTGCAATGGACTTATATGGAGTGTGACTACTACAATGAACCAATACTGCAATGGACTTATATGGGGTGTGACTATTACAATGAACCAATACTGCAATGGACTTATATGGAGTGTGACTACTACAATGAACCAATACTGAGATTGACTTATATGGAGTGTGACTACTACAATGAACCAATACTGCAATGGACTTATATGGACTGTGACTACTACAATGAACCAATACTGCAATGGACTTATATGGAGTGTGACTATTACAATGAACCAATACTGCAATGGACTTATATGGAGTGTGACTACTACAATGAACCAATACTGCAATGGACTTATATGGAGTGTGACTATTACAATGAACCAATACTGCAATGGACTTATATGGGGTGTGACTATTACAATGAACCAATACTGCAATGGACTTATATGGAGTGTGACTATTACAATGAACCAATACTGCAATGGACTTATATGGGATGTGACTATTACAATGAACCAATACTGCAATGGACTTATATGGAGTGTGACTATTACAATGAACCAATACTGCAATGGACTTATATGGAGTGTGACTACTACAATGAACCAATACTGCAATGGACTTATATGGAGTGTGACTATTACAATGAACCAATACTGCAATGGACTTATATGGAGTGTGACTATTACAATGAACCAATACTGCAATGGACTTACATGGGGTGTGACTATTACAATGAACCAATACTGCAATGGACTTATATGGAGTGTGACTACTACAATGAACCAATACTGCAATGGACTTATATGGGGTGTGACTATTACAATGAACCAATACTGCAATGGACTTATATGGAGTGTGACTACTACAATGAACCAATACTGCAATGGACTTATATGGGGTGTGACTATTACAATGAACCAATACTGCAATGGACTTATATGGAGTGTGACTACTACAATGAACCAATACTGCAATGGACTTGTATGGAGTGTGACTACTACAATGAACCAATACTGCAATGGACTTATATGGAGTGTGACTACTACAATGAACCAATACTGCAATGGACTTATATGGAGTGTGACTACTACAATGAACCAATACTGCAATGGACTTATATGGAGTGTGACTATTACAATGAACCAATACTGCAATGGACTTATATGGAGTGTGACTACTACAATGAACCAATACTGCAATGGACTTATATGGAGTGTGACTATTACAATGAACCAATACTGCAATGGACTTATATGGGGTGTGACTATTACAATGAACCAATACTGCAATGGACTTATATGGAGTGTGACTATTACAATGAACCAATACTGCAATGGACTTATATGGGGTGTGACTATTACAATAAACCAATACTGCAATGGACTTATATGGAGTGTGACTATTACAATGAACCAATACTGCAATGGACTTATATGGAGTGTGACTACTACAATGAACCAATACTGCAATGGACTTATATGGAGTGTGACTATTACAATGAACCAATACTGCAATGGACTTATATGGAGTGTGACTATTACAATGAACCAATACTGCAATGGACTTACATGGGGTGTGACTATTACAATGAACCAATACTGCAATGGACTTATATGGAGTGTGACTACTACAATGAACCAATACTGCAATGGACTTATATGGGGTGTGACTATTACAATGAACCAATACTGCAATGGACTTATATGGAGTGTGACTACTACAATGAACCAATACTGCAATGGACTTATATGGGGTGTGACTATTACAATGAACCAATACTGCAATGGACTTATATGGAGTGTGACTACTACAATGAACCAATACTGCAATGGACTTATATGGAGTGTGACTACTACAATGAACCAATACTGCAATGGACTTATATGGAGTGTGACTACTACAATGAACCAATACTGCAATGGACTTATATGGAGTGTGACTACTACAATGAACCAATACTGCAATGGACTTATATGGAGTGTGACTATTACAATGAACCAATACTGCAATGGACTTATATGGAGTGTGACTATTACAATGAACCAATACTGAGATTGACTTATATGGAGTGTGACTATTACAATGAATCAATACTGCAATGGACTTATATGGAGTGTGACTACTACAATGAACCAATACTGCAATGGACTTATATGGAGTGTGACTATTACAATGAACCAATACTGCAATGGACTTATATGGAGTGTGACTACTACAATGAACCAATACTGCAATGGACTTATATGGGGTGTGACTATTACAATGAACCAATACTGCAATGGACTTATATGGAGTGTCACTACTACAATGGACTAAAACTACAATGGACTGACATGAATTGTCTCAGTTATGAATCAGCATATCTCCATAATTCAGTAGGCCAATATATGACTAAAACAATGACATGACATCGACACATGCGATAATGAACAAATTGCACTTGCATGTGCCAATCCTTGAACTAGTAAAATACAGTCATAACCTAATGGTAGATTAACTAACAAGAATAACACTGGATTTAATTAACATTAAAGTAATATATAGTAAATAAATAATAATCAACTCCTTAATCGGACGAAAGTTTTATTTAGAAATCAGATATTATCCAAATTACATAATACTGCCGATAAATATAATCATAATAAACGTAGCTGGAAGTGTCACTTCTTTAATCCAAGATTTTGCACATATTTATCAAAACAATCGTCAGTAATGGAACTACTACATATTTTTTACAATCTGTGGCATAAGTTGTTAATGCTTATATCTGTAATCCCCAGTCAGTAAATGTATTTCCAAGATTACTATAATCTAAATGATCAATGACTGCACAAGGAAATAATTGTTTTCATCCACACTGTTTACATACTTATTTGGACACACACAGACCTTGTCAATATAAAGTTTGGCTTATTTAAAAGGTGCATTGATGAGATTGCACAATTATGATATCATATTTTGTTGAAACAAACAATGTCAAATCTACACACGGGGTGGTAAAGATAAGGGTTACACTGATATGTGACGCACTCATTTGACTGCAACCCATACAAAATCAGCTTGTCCACATCACTGGTAGTTACTAAGTAAAATTCACCTATGGAAAATTGCATTTCAATCAAAATAATTTAAGTACCACCAGTTGAAATCAAAATTCAGAACTGGCCCATGTTTTGTCAAGCTAAATCTGTAGCTTTTAGTGCAATTTTTGAGCTGGAAAAAAACAGCTTAGTTTTACATGACGCACGATTTTTGCAATTACACGAAAAAGGTTGTTACTGGTATTCTATAAGAAAGACTTCTAGGATTAAGGGGTGTGATGTTCAAAATACAGTGTGATGTTTACTGTCGGAATGCTGATATAACAACATGCATGTTGAGTAATCAATGGCTTTGAAACAGAAAACCTATGGCCAATTTTCAAAATCTTGAGCAGATCAACTTATGTGAAAACACTGCCATGGTCTACACACCAAAACAGATCAAAATGCCAAATAGTTATGCAGCAAGACCACGGTACTAAATGACTAGTTTGAAACCTTTACATTGAACCCTGATGAAATGTTCACTTAATATACATGGTTTTGATAAAAAGTAATAAGGATTGAGCAAATAAACAGCTGTTTTTAAGACTTAAGTAGTAAAATGTGTACAGATGAACATGCAAGTAAGCCATATGATAATCTCCAGATCGAGTGAAACTGCAAGCACAATTAAGCAATAATATATGAATGAACCTTATTACATCCTGTCCATAAATTCCTTATTATACACATTGATCAACAAATCATGATCATCAGCAAATGTATCGCATGTAGCAGTAGCATTGTTATCCAGCAGCACATCAACTGCCTTGTTTTTATAAGGTAGTATGTCACAGATATCAAAATCAACATTTCTCCAGTGAGAGCTTTTATTGCTTGATTTTTTGCAAAGGAAATCGGGTTTATCGTGTTTTTTCTTCAGATCAATACTGGAAGAGCTTATATACTTCTTTTCATCAGGATAATCGACAGGCCAGATTGCATCATTATCAGTATGCATGACTGCTGATGAAGTTTTAACAGACATAGAAATACAATTTATACTGGAACGGCTGCTTGGAGTTCCAGATAACAGGTCACTACTGGTACTTGGTTCAGATTCAGAACCTGAAACACATAGGTTATTGGTTGTTGGGGCACTTAAGTTTTCACTACTTACTGCAGATGCACTGCCAGATTCAACACATTTGTTAACACTTACTAGAGGTCCATCCTGTTTACTAAGACAAACATAATAACTGGCAGATCTAGCATACTGGTCAACAGTGAGTGGACGTTTAGATTGTTTGTTACTATGTCCTACAAAATCACTGCCAGACCTACTACATTTGTCAACACTGACTTCACGTGCAGTTACCTTGTTGCTACGAACAATAGACTCACTGCCAGCTTTGATACACTCAACACTGACTAGAGGTTTAGTTTTCTTTTTACAACATCCCACAGAACGACCAGCAGATCCAGCAGACTTGTCACACTTTTGTTGGACCCAGTTACTTGCCACCAATTCACTGCCAGAACTTGAATGCTTGTAAATTCTGGTTGCAGGTCCATCAAGCTCATCAAGATGTACCACAGATTCACTGCCAGGCATAACACACTGGTCAATAATTGGTGATCTAACCAAGTTGTCATTTGGTGATCCACATTCATATCTAGAATGAGTACACTTGTTTATGGCGGAAGATGGACAATTTAACTTGTTAATCCCTGATGCACTACCAAAGCTTTCATTTATGCTTATTGGTCTTCCAACTAAGTGGTCCATACCTACATTTTGAGACGGATTAATATGTTAACTGACAAGCATTCCATTCTAATTGGCTTTTTTGTCTACAAATGGTCAAGCTGGCAAAATTGATCTGGTGGTATGATGTTGGACAAATAAACAATAAAAGGGTATTTGGTTATTATTATCAGCACATAACAAGTTAACAACTACTGAACTAGAAAGAGGTTTGCCAAGAATGGACTTTGACATATCTAAAGTGTCTTAGATATTGACTACATACTGTAGCTGGCAGGATTTGGGGTTTCTCTCCTAGGCCATGAAAAGGGGCGATGGAAACCCAGTTTCTGAGATAGGTATTGCCTTAAGAAAATGTTTGTGTAGATCACCTTCCACAAATGATGGGAGATCTTGGTCGATTGGGTCCGTAAGAGGTACCTGATGATTATTATTTGAACCTGGCATGACAAATACCTCCTGTTCCTACCATGCAGCTATACCATGTCCAATGCAGCTGAACATTAGGCCCTGTGAGACTGTTTTGAGTGGCTTCTGCATCTGAACCCTTGCCCCTAAAAATTGTTTGTGAATCTTACCTTCTGCTGCTGTCATATCTCTATGTTCCTGAAAATCTGGCCCTGGAAGATTGTTATAATTGCCTTCTCCAACTGACATAGGTACATGTTGCTGGTTTTCTGATTCATGAACATTGTTATGATTGCCTTCTGCATTTGTCCTACAAAATGATCCAAGTTGCTTGATTTCTGGCCTGAGAGGTGGTGTGTTTGTTGAACAAGGAAACACCATCTGAATATATTGTGCATATGGTAAAGGACTGGGATGTTCAATCTTTTGACAATCTTTCCAATCACCAACTCTTCTTTGGATTTTTGAATCACAGCCTTGTATATCAGGAATATGTCTGTGTTGATGGTCTTCCAAATGCAAAATGTAATTTTCAAAATTATGAAACCCATTTTGAAAAGATTCCTGTTTGTATGTGTACTTATCTATTTTTCCAGTTGTATCATGCACCGACTTTTTGTGGTTACTTAAAGAGGTGTTCCCTAAAAAAGTAGACCATCTAGACCATGGTGAAACAGTCAATTTGCCATCACACAACACATTATCAGTGGGTGCACTTATAAGGTTATCAAAAGTCTTTGAATTTATCATTTCGGGAAAAGTACTAGATTTGTTATAATCTATCAGTTCCTTGCTCACACTCTGCAATGATCTCATTTCATTACCATTCCACTCTTTCTCCCCATGACAGGACTTCATGCTCACATTCCTGTTTTCAATCTTGTATAGCACTGATGTCTCTTTCAATTTTGGACACTCATTCTTTAATGATTCTCCTTTTAAACAATGTTGCTTTTCATTTCCATTTTTAAGAGATACTGTTGTTTCTTTCTTTTTATTCAGCTCTCTAGTGTCATTCTTGGGTGATATTGAATTTCCTTCTAGCCGCCAGCTCTTTTCCCTGGGTGAAATTGGTTGGTCTTTTTCTTCCAATAATCTGCTCATGTACCCAAGCGATAATGATTTTACCTTTACAACATTCCTATGGTTCTCTAGCTTCCTATGGTCATTCCTTGAGGATACTGATTTTCGGACTTCATGGTCTTCCAGCTTCTTAGTGTTATTCCTGGACGACGCTGACTTTCTCGTTCTATGATCTTCCATCTTCCTGTGATCATTTATGGATGATACTGATTTTTTCATTTCATTGCCTTCCAACTTCCTAAGGCCATTTTTCTTACTGTCATTCCTGGATGGCATTGATTTTCCTATTCCATGGTCTTCCAACTTCTTACTGTCGTTCCGGGGTGAGACTGATTTTCCTATTCCATGGTCTTCCAACTTCTTACTGTCATTCCTGGGTGAGACTGGTTTTCTTATTCCATGGTCTTCCAGCTTCTTATTGTCTTTCCTAGGAGGCACTGATTTTCCACTTCCATGGTCTTCCAGCTTCCTACGGTCATTTCTAGATAACACTGATTTTCCACTTCCATGGTCTTCCAGCTTCTTACTGTCATTCCTGGGTGGCACTGATTTTCCACTTCCATAGTCTTCCAGCTTCCTACGGTCATTTCTAGATAACAGTGATTTTCCACTTCCATGGTCTTCAAGCTTCTTATTCTCATTCCTAGGAGGCACTGATTTTCCACTTCCATGGTCTTCCAGCTTCCTACGGTCATTTCTAGATAACACTAATTTACCTATTCCATGGTCTTCCAGCTTCTTATTGTCCTTCCTAGGAGGCACTGATTTTCCACTTCCATGGTCTTCCAGCTTCTTACTGTCATTCCTGGGTGGCACTGATTTTCCACTTCCATGGTCTTCCAGCTTCCTACGGTCATTTCTAGATAACACTGATTTACCTATTCCATGGTCTTCCAGCTTCTTATTGTCCTTCCTTGGAGGCACTGATTTTCCACTTCCATGGTCTTCCATATTCTTACTGTCATTCCTGGGTGGCACTGATTTTCCACTTCCATGGTCTTCCAGCTTCTTACTGTCATTCCTGGGTGGCACTGATTTTCCACTTCCATGGTCTTCCAGATTCTTACTGTCATTCCTGGGTGGCACTGATTTTCCACTTCCATGGTCTTCCAGATTCTTACCGTCATTCCTGGGTGGCACTGATTTTCCACTTCCATGGTCTTCCAGCTTATTGTCATTCCTGGGTGGCACTGATTTTCCACTTCCATGGTCTTCCAGATTCGTATTGTCATTCCTGGGTGGCACTGATTTTCCACTTCCATGGTCTTCCAGCTTCCTACGGTCATTTCTAGATAACACTGATTTACCTATTCCAAGGTCTTCCAGCTTCTTATTGTCCTTCCTAGGAGGCACTGATTTTCCACTTCCATGGTCTTCCAGATTCTTATTGTCATTCCTGGGTGGCACTGATTTTCCACTTTTATAGTCTTCCAGCTTCTTACTGTCATCCTTGTGTGGCACTGATTTCCCACTTCCATGGTCTTCCAGCTTCTTACTGTCATCCCTGTGTGGCACTGATTTTCCTATTCCATGGTCTTCCAGCTTCTTACTGTCATTCCTGGGCGAGATTGGTTTTCCCCTTCCATGGTATTCTAGCTTTCCATGGTAATTGATGGATAATACTGATTTTCCAATTCTATGGTCTTCCAGCATCTTACTGTCATTCCTGGGTGGCACTGATTTCCTCATATCATGGTCTTCCAGCTTCTTACTATCATTTATGGGTGACACTGATTTTCCCCCTCTACAGACTTCCAGCTTCTTACCGTCATTCCTAGATGATATTGATTTCCTAATATTTCTGCTATGAAACTTCCTGCTTTTGTACCTAGGTGATATTGGTGTTTCTTGGCCTATGCCAGCTAACTTACCCCTGGATACTAACTTTCTGCTCTTGCTTTGATATACTTTTGTGTCAACATTCCCACCTTTTACTTCCTTTTTGCTTTCATTCCTGGATAATAATGTTTTCTTTTCACTATCCTCAGACAGATTACAGAACGACTCAGAGTCTGCATCTTTCACACTAGATATTTGTTTTCTGCTTTGAGAATTGTTTTTCCCACTATAGTCTATGCGGGCTCTGCTTTTAAAATCAGATATTAAACGTCTCTTCACTCGTTTCTTATAATTCACACCACTGTATGATGCAGATTCTCCTTTGGGATTGCTGAATTCCTTCTTTTTGATCACATGTGTGCACACATTTTCTTTTCTACATTCAGCTTTTTCATGTACTTGCTCAAATGTTTTGGACATTTTTTTTATTGCATTTTCAGATGATCTGAAGTCTTTTTGAGCATTTTTAATCCCATTGAAATCTTGTTCTCTGTAACTTAGTTGACTAATATTGTTTGGCTCTGTTCTTGAAGGGCATTTTCTTTCTTTGTTTTGATACCATATATTCCCATGATAACATTGAGACTTCATTCGTTGTTTTTCAACAGCTTTCCAGTTGACCTTATGTGTTTTATCTACATAAATACCTACATAGGAATCATCAAGGAGGACACTCCTTTGGCCCGTACGTATGAGATTAGGAGTGGAGATTGGTGGGGAAAGCGAGACAGAATTCAGATATTTACAGTTGAATAAAGATGACTCTGATGAAGTATCTCCAAATTCAAATTCACCATTATCTAAAAAAGACACAAATATGTATTGTCATTCAAATGGAATATTGTTAACATAGTTCATATTGAATTGCATCATGGAAAAATAATATGTCAGCTTGGTATCTGAGTCAGTTTCAGGACATCCCAGAATGGGAAACAGAAAAAATGGTCATAAAATCAACCACTTTTATTAACAAACTCACATAGCTACCAAAAATACAGTCAAAATTCAACAATAAGTCACTGATAATTCATACCTTGTTCAACATTCCTTTCCTTCCAATCATCAATATCCATTTGCTGTCTTTCCTCCTCTTCATTGTCATCTGGTATCTCAGCTAAATATGGATTCACTTGTAATGGTGGTGGGATAACTGGTATATATGCACTTACAGGCATCTGATGAAAAAAAAATAATTTACTTGATTCTTTGTACCAACTTTGAAAAGAATTGGTGAAGATGCATTTAAGATATGGGTGAGGATACATGAAAATAAAAACAACATGGTCACCAGTCGACCATTTTGTATCAGCATTCCATTACATGTTACTGCTACTAAGTTTAGATAAAATCATCAGATGCATGCCTGAGAAATGGGTAATGGTATGTTCACATGTTATTGTCCAGAATGCTAGTTAAAATGAAGTGCACAAAATTTGAATTAGACTTAAAAGCAGAGCGGACTCAATTTGAAGGCAAAGATCTCTAAACAATTCCTTGAATTGATTGAAATTTTGAAGAAATTATTCAAGGGCATCAATGTATTTAGGTAGGACATAATGTAATGGCCTCTTATCTGTAAATTTCAAGCCCTGCTGTTATTTTCTGTTAGGTTCTGTTGCTATATTTGTACACATTCACAATATATACTTTAGGAATAAACAAGCCCATTGATCTGTAGCTTAAGAGAGGGGTAATACATGTAATTAAAGCACTTACTGGTGGAATATTTCCTTGCTGCACAAGACCAATATCCTCAAAATATCGTGCAATTCTATTGACTGACGATGACTTTATCTGTACATGTTTCAACTCATCTTTGAAATGTTCACATGTAGTACAATCTACATATAACTGTTTTAACTTATCAAAGTTAAATCCATACTTTAACAGTGGTTTCACAGTAAACACCAACTGGACTGCATTAAGTATTGGTTCTAAAGCAGCTAAAATGAAAATACTGTGTAAGTGATTTCAATTATTTCAGCTGGAATTAATCAATGACTTTATGGGCGTTTTGTATGGAATTTATTTTCACTGATTTTCACTGAATCATTCAGTGAAAATATCGAAAATTAATGTTAGTCTATTAGACTAACAGTTTTCCCACCAAAATTTCGATTTTTTTTCAGTAACTTAACATATATTCTATGTTAATTTTGGACCAAATAAATATAAGTTTGCATTTGCTACAGATCCAGAACATCAGGCTTATTTTGCTGTTATTACGGTGATGAAGAATATACATCTTTTCAATCAACAAGTGCCAGCAACATGTCTGTTGAAGTGGATTATTCATTGCCTTAAAAAAAATATTTATTTATGAAATTTTGTATATTCATTTTTACCAATCAAGTTGCTTTTATTGACCTTTAATCCTTCACAGTTTATTGCAAATTAATGTCTAATATTAAAAATGACTCATAATTGTGATATATAACTCACCTTCCAAATTGCGTTTGTCTTCATTGAACTGTTTTCTATCTTTGCAGTACTGGATACTGAAATTCAAATATATTTTAAAGGTTATAATGGTTCAGATGGTTGAAAATAAATCAAGAAACATGAATAACAAGTCATTGAAAATGACACAGTCCCAAGCGTGTCCTTGAAACTTGAGTTCCAAGCATATACAACAGATTGTTTATTTACATCAAATTCGACGTGACGACCCCTCTGGTTTAAGACATAGCAAAGAAAAATATAGATCACAAATGAAAGCATGTCCAATTTATCACATTTTAAACAAACAAGATGGCCACTAGCCGGCAATATTTGATCAAATTGCAAATTGAATTGACATGTACATGTATCCATTTATGACATGCTAAATATCAATGAAAATGATACATTAGTGACAGAGATACAATACGATGGCCAAAAAAAAAAAACTGCCATTATTCGGCCATCTTTAATCTGATTATAAAACAAACTGACATGTATGTGCCAAATACAAATGAAAATGGTACAAAAATCTTAGAAATATAGTAGTAAGGCCAAAAAGTCAGATGGCTGTCAATGAGCCATCCTTGATCCGATTTTAAAACAAATTGTCATGGACATGTATTCTAACATGTATAAAGTATGTGCTAAACATGAATGAAAACTGACAAAGCATGTACAACATACTACATTTAAAAAAAAACAAGATGCCTGCCAGTCGGCCATTTTTGATTCAATTGCGAAAGAAATTGTCATGGACATGTATCCTAACATGTATAATCTATATGCCAAGTTTGAATGGAAACTGACAAAGCATGTCTAAAATACGTCATTTTCAAAAAACAAGATGGCTGCCAGTCGGCCATTTCGAATCAAATTGCTAAACCACTGCATGTGCATATGTTCCACAAAAAGTACTAGGCACATGCAAAGAATGAACTAAATCGGTCCAAAGGATTCTGGACGGACGGATGGACAGGTGGACGTACAGACAGACAGATACACGGACGGTTGGAGGACATGTAACCTAACATGTATAATCTATGTACCAAATTTTATTGAAAGCTGACAAAGCATGTCCAAAATACAACATTTTCAAAACAACAAGATGGCTGCCAGTCAGCTATTTCAAATCGAATCGCTAAACCACTGCATGTATGTACATATGTCCCACATAAAGTACTAGGCACATGCGAGGAATGAACAGAATCAGTCCAAAGGATTCTGAAATATGACTCTGGGTGGACTGACAGATACACAGACGGATGGAGACCAAATTATAAGTCCTCGTTTTTGGACTTTGTATAAAAAAGATTTTTACGTGAATGCCGCAAAGTATATATGAAGACAGTATGATTGTCTATAAAGGTTGATGCAACCCTCTACTGAGCTTGCCAGTATTTGATTAAATGACAATACATTCTAAACTACTGCGTGTAAAACCAAAGTTGTGGTTCTGGCCCCAGATGTTTGAAAATATGGTGTGCAGTACATGACACATTGTTCTCTTTTTAATTTGACAATATTTTTTGCAAATTCCTTCCCCCAAAACATGATAAATCTGTGTTTTGAGGGGTTCTCCTGGCATTAAATTAGATACTGTTAAATATTGTCTTTGTACAGACACAGTCACGGTATTTAAATCAACGTGTTAATTGGATGATAAAACTTATCTTATATGACCCATGTCTGTAAAAATGAAGAGTGGTTACAGAAAGTAGTGAATGACAGAAAAAATTACAAGGCTTGACGGGACTCACCATTGTTGAGGGGTGAAGACCGGTATATTTTCCAAGAACTGTTTAAGTGGCGTTTCAGTAAATATTTTTATCATCCAACTTACATCTTCATTTGCTCTATGTCTTCCTGCAATGAAAAAATGAATTAAAATAAAAATAAAATGTGACATGTAATCAAGTTGAGCATGTGGGTGAGCATATCTGTGTGTGTCTTGTGTGTATGATAGTAACTCAGGTAGTGAGTGAGTAACTTATGTAGTGAGTGAGTAATACAGGGAGTAGGCAATCAGGTAACTCAAGAAGTGAGTGAGTAAATAAATGTGAGTGTGAGTCCATGTGTGGTGAGCAAGTAACTGTGGCATTCAGTTAGTAACACTGGTAGTAAGTAATTTAGGTAGTAAGTGAGTGCATGTGAGTACATTCATTGTGAGTAACGCAGACAGTGAGTGAATAAGTTATGAGTTATTTGAGTAGTGCGTGAATGAGTAACTCAGGTAGTGAGTGAGTGAATTTGAGTGTGAGCACATGTGTGGTGAGAACTCGTGGTGGAAAGGTGGCCAGGTGGTGAGCAAGTAACTCTGGCAATGAGTGTGTGAGCGAGAACTCATGCAGTGAGAAACTCAAGCACTGAGTTAGTGACTATGGTAGTGAGTGAGTTACTTAGGTAGTGAGTGGGTAACTCAGGTAGTAAGTGAGTTACTCAGTTAGTGAGTGAGTAACTCAGGTAGTAAGTGAGTTACTCAGGTAGTAAGTGAGTAACTCAGTAAGTGAGTAACTCAGGTAGTAAGTGAGTAACTCAGGTAGTAAGTGAGTTACTCAGGTAGTAAGTGAGTTACTCAGGCAGTAAGTAATAACCAAGAGAGAGGATAAGGGGTGTATTAGCGCATACATGTGTGAATATTTGATATTAAAAATACCTTCAACATAGATCCCAGGGAACCAATCATTCAGTAAAAAATCTAATGAAAGTGATTTAGTTTCAATCAGTGAAGGGTGATGTAGTATCTTCTTTTGCTGTGTAAATAGAGAGAGGAAACATAATAAATTCCAGTAATCACATCAGTTCACACATTAAATAATATTGAGATAAAAGGTTGTATTTAGGACCATGGTCTGCATTTTTCCTAATTCAAGTAATACTGATTCAAAATTATCTTTGTGATATCAAATGAGTAAAAAATTATGATATATCATGTGACAAGTCATGTGATATGTCATGTGAGACATGTCATGTGACATGTCATATATTTATGATAACAGCATCCACAAAGCTGGAACATGGATTTTTGTAGACCAACAATAAATTTCCCAGCTGCAGTGTTCTCCCCAGGCCTCTGAAGCGACACGGTACCGTGACGCTTGGACACTCGGTCGTGATGCTTGCCCTTTGTCCGTGACGCTTGGTCACTCAGCCGTGATGCTTATGTTTTTGTTTACAAGTGTCAGTCTCGTCTTGCACGTATTTAAAACAATAACATGTATTGATCAATTTAGGTAATCCCGCTTTTGTTAGCCATACAAAGACAGTGATAAAAACGGAAGTCTGCAATATGTTGCGAAGTCTTTCAAAGGTGCAGAGCCTCCAAATCAAAAAAAAAATAACTAGAGTAGCAATAATTTGCCCATTGCACGCAACGGCAACAATGTGACAAAACAAGTCACGGCGTACGTCGGGAAGATCAACCCCGATTTGCTGCACTCTGATTTGTTATCACTCAATCGCTGGTGACATTATTTACTCCAAAATTAAAAAAAGAACAAGTGAAATTAAGTCGCATTGGAAAGAAAAGTGTAAATAATTCAACAGCAGACGAGACGGGTTGAGAAAAAACAAACTCTGACCTCTGGAAATACCCCATTCATAGGGTACCTTAGTACAGAAAAACGCCGCCCTAAGGCGACATAATGCACGTTGCAACATCGTGACCGATGCATGCTGGGCTATCAGGGGTTCTGATCGAGGTAACAAAGATGGCGGCGCAGAATGCATGATTTTCCGCGATGTTTAAAAACAACATCTCGTTGGCAATTTAGATGTAATGCTTATGATAATCATCAATGAATCGTTTTAATAAACAATTTGTGTATTTCACACCAAAAAGTCAGATACCGATGATCGCAATAGCAGCGGTGAATACCCGTCCAACGCAATGCCGTCAGCTGACAATGTTACGGTGATCGTAGCGTTGTACTCACAAGGTATATTGCAATGAAAAATCGCCGAACTGCCATTGTATTAATTTCAACACATTTCGATATCTTGCCGACTTTATATATTTAACCAAAAAATGTTTTCCCCGACGTTTATATGAACCGACAGTGACATGGGCACTAAACCTTATACACAATGATGAACCAGTTACATCCATGGATAACAGTATATTCACTGACTGGCTATAACACAAGTTTTTCCTTTTTTTTTTCCTTTTTATGATGTTCCATTTCAAACTTTATTTGACTTGATACAAAAACAAAAAATACAATGCAGTAAAATGATATAAAATTTATCAGATATAAAAATATCTTGTCTTTAATTAATTGTAGATTGACAATATTTGTTGGGAAAAACTGATTATTATGCAAATAAAAATTATGCAAATTAGATGCATTGTTATGCAAATTGGCCGTGATGCTTGACATGAAGTCTGGGGAGAACACTGCAGCTGTCAAGGAAGATGCATGCTCATTTGATCACAAAGATAATTTTGGTTTGAAAAAAGAAAAATATGAAAATAATTTACAAAAAAATGTAGGTGTTGGCCTTTAGAGCAAATAATGTAGTATACTTACATACAGAAGATGAATATGAGAGTCTGCAAAATGGATATTATGATCTTTGATAAGGCAGAGGTCAATATTCTGGCGTTCCATTCCACTGAACAGAATACTATAATCAAATGTTAGACCTCCATGGGCAACAAACACTGTGGGATAAACAATTAGATACATAGTATATTCCAGTTGCCTGGCAACCCATATAGTTACCATGGATCAATTTCACAGAAAATTTTGTCGGTTACCAAATCAAACTAAAGAGGAAGAGCATCCCCGACATCCACCATCACAGTTTTTTTTTATTCAACAAAAAATAATAAGAAACTACAACCTACCTGGATAATGATCAAATCCTGTCATCCTGTTGGCGGATTCTACAGCAGAATCACACCATTGCAACATATCATGCAGTACTTTATGGAATGGTGGTTGTCGTTTTAGTAATGTAGGAGTAAAACCAGATGTCCTAGCTAAGAGTGAAAAAATACAATGAAACAGCAAAATGTGTTGTGGTTAGACTGTGTTATTAAAGCTAGTGGGTACAGGAACTACCAACTATTCATCAACACAACTTGGTTTGACTAGTTAACATACTGACAAATTCAGTTCAAGTAACTTAGCAATCTTTAAAGCAAACACTGATTTACAGTCACTCGAGATAGATAGAATTGTACCAGACAAATATGGTACAAGATATATCAGTGGCTGTAGTCAGAAAGAATTGTACATGTCAGTTACAACACAAGATATATCAGTGATTCCAGTTAGACAGAATTGTACAAGTCAGTTACAACACAAGATATATCAGTGATTCTAGTTAGACAGAATTGTACAAGTCAGTTACAACACAAGATATATCAGTGATTCCAGTTAGACAGAATTGTACAAGTCAGTTACAACACAAGATATATCAGTGATTCCAGTTAGAGAGAATTGTACAAGTCAGTTACAACACAAGATATATAAGTGATTCCAGTCAGACAGAATTGTACAAGTCAGTTACAGCACAAGATATATCAGTGATTCCAGTTAGAGAGAATTGTACAAGCCAGTTGCAACACAAGATATATCAGTGATTCCAGTTAGACAGAATTGTACTAGTCACTTGCAACACAAGATATATAAGTGAGTCCAGTTAGACAGAATTGTACAAGTCAGTTGCAACACAAGATATATAAGTGATTCCAGTTAGACAGAATTGTACAAGTCAGTTACAATACAAGATATATCAGTGATTCCAGTTAGACATAATTGTACAAGTCAGTTGCAACACAAGATATATTGGTGATTCCAGTTAGACAGAATTATACAAGTCAGTTGCAGCACAAGATATATCAGTGATTCCAGTCAGTGAGAATTGTACAAGCCAGTTGCAACACAAGATATATCAGTGATTCCAGTTAGACAGAATTGTACAAGTCAGTTACAACACAAGATATATAAGTGATTCCAGTTAGACAGAATTGTACAAGTCAGTTACAACACAAGATATATAAGTGATTCCAGTTAGACAGAATTGTACAAGTCAGTTGCAACACAAGATATATAAGTGATTCCAGTTAGACAGAATTGTACAAGTCAGTTGCAACACAAGATATATCAGAGATTCCAGTTAGACAGAATTGTACAAGTCAGTTACAACACAAGATATATAAGTGATTCCAGTTAGACAGAATTGTACAAGTCAGTTGCAACACAAGATATATAAGTGATTCCAGTTAGACAGAATTGTACAAGTCAGTTACAACACAAGATATATAAGTGATTCCAGTTAGACAGAATTGTACAAGTCAGTTGCAACACAAGATATATAAGTGATTCCAGTTAGACAGAATTGTACAAGTCAGTTGCAACACAAGATATATCAGAGATTACAGTTAGACAGAATTGTACAAGTCAGTTACAACACAAGATATATCAGTGATTCCAGTTAGACAGAATTGTACAAGTCAGTTAGAACACAAGATATATCAGTGATTCTAGTTAGACAGAATTGTACTAGTCAGTTACAACACAAGATATATCAGTGATTCCAGTTAGACAGAATTGTACAAGTCAGTTGCAACACAAGATATATCAGTGATTCCAGTTAGACAGAATTGTACAAGTCAGTTACAACACAAGATATGTAAATGATTCCAGTTAGACACAATTGTACAAGTCAGTTGCAACACAAGATATATCAGTGATTCCAGTTAGACAGAATTGTACAAGTCAGTTGCAACACAAGATATATCAGTGATTCCAGTTAGACAGAATTGTACAAGTCAGTTACAACACAAGATATATAAGTGATTCTAGTTAGACAGAATTGTACAAGTCAGTTGCAACACAAGATATATTGGTTATTCCAGTTAGACAGAATTATACAAGTCAGTTGCAGTACAAGATATATCAGTGATTCAAGTTAGACAGAATTGTACAAGTCAGTTACAACACAAGATATATAAGTGATTCCAGTTAGACAGAATTGTAAAAGTCAGTTGCAACACAAAATATATAAGTGATTCCAGTTAGACAGAATTGTACTAGTCAATTGCAACACAAGATATATAAGTGATTCCAGTTAGACAGAATTGTACAAGTTAGTTACAACACAAGATATATAAGTGATTTCAGTTAGACAGAATTGTACTAGTCAATTGCAACACAAGATATATAAGTGATTCCAGTTAGACAGAATTGTACAAGTCAGTTACAATACAAGATATATAAGTGATTCCAGTAAGACAGAATTGTACAAATCAGTTACAACACAAAATATACAAGTGATTCCAGTTAGACAGAATTGTACAAGTCAGTTACAACACAAAATATACAAGTGATTTCAGTTAGACAGAATTGTACAAGTCAGTTACAACACAAGATATATCAGTGATCCCAGTTAGACAGAATTCTACAAGTTAGTTGCAACACAAGATATATCAGAGATTCCAGTTAGACAGAATTGTACAAGTCAGTTACAACACAAGATATATCAGTGATTCCAGTTAGACAGAATTGTACAAGTCAGTTAGAACACAAGATATATCAGTGATTCTAGTTAGACAGAATTGTACTAGTCAGTTACAACACAAGATATATCAGTGATTCCAGTTAGACAGAATTGTACAAGTCAGTTGCAACACAAGATATATCAGTGATTCCAGTTAGACAGAATTGTACAAGTCAGTTACAACACAAGATATATCAGTGATTCCAGTTAGACAGAATTGTACAAGTCAGTTACAACACAAGATATATCAGTGATTCCAGTTAGAGAGAATTGTACAAGTCAGTTACAACACAAGATATATAAGTGATTCCAGTCAGACAGAATTGTACAAGTCAGTTACAGCACAAGATATATCAGTGATTCCAGTTAGAGAGAATTGTACAAGCCAGTTGCAACACAAGATATATCAGTGATTCCAGTTAGACAGAATTGTACTAGTCACTTGCAACACAAGATATATAAGTGAGTCCAGTTAGACAGAATTGTACAAGTCAGTTGCAACACAAGATATATAAGTGATTCCAGTTAGACAGAATTGTACAAGTCAGTTACAATACAAGATATATCAGTGATTCCAGTTAGACATAATTGTACAAGTCAGTTGCAACACAAGATATATCAGTGATTCCAGTTAGACAGAATTATACAAGTCAGTTGCAACACAAGATATATCAGAGATTACAGTTAGACAGAATTGTACAAGTCAGTTACAACACAAGATATATCAGTGATTCCAGTTAGACAGAATTGTACAAGTCAGTTAGAACACAAGATATATCAGTGATTCTAGTTAGACAGAATTGTACTAGTCAGTTACAACACAAGATATATCAGTGATTCCAGTTAGACAGAATTGTACAAGTCAGTTGCAACACAAGATATATCAGTGATTCCAGTTAGACAGAATTGTACAAGTCAGTTACAACACAAGATATGTAAATGATTCCAGTTAGACACAATTGTACAAGTCAGTTGCAACACAAGATATATCAGTGATTCCAGTTAGACAGAATTGTACAAGTCAGTTGCAACACAAGATATATCAGTGATTCCAGTTAGACAGAATTGTACAAGTCAGTTACAACACAAGATATATAAGTGATTCTAGTTAGACAGAATTGTACAAGTCAGTTGCAACACAAGATATATTGGTTATTCCAGTTAGACAGAATTATACAAGTCAGTTGCAGTACAAGATATATCAGTGATTCCAGTTAGACAGAATTGTACAAGTCAGTTACAACACAAGATATATAAGTGATTCCAGTTAGACAGAATTGTAAAAGTCAGTTGCAACACAAGATATATAAGTGATTCCAGTTAGACAGAATTGTACTAGTCAATTGCAACACAAGATATATAAGTGATTCCAGTTAGACAGAATTGTACAAGTTAGTTACAACACAAGATATATAAGTGATTTCAGTTAGACAGAATTGTACTAGTCAATTGCAACACAAGATATATAAGTGATTCCAGTTAGACAGAATTGTACAAGTCAGTTACAATACAAGATATATAAGTGATTCCAGTTAGACAGAATTGTACAAATCAGTTACAACACAAAATATACAAGTGATTCCAGTTAGACAGAATTGTACAAGTCAGTTACAACACAAAATATACAAGTGATTCCAGTTAGACAGAATTGTACAAGTCAGTTACAACACAAGATATATCAGTGATCCCAGTTAGACAGAATTCTACAAGTTAGTTGCAACACAAGATATATCAGAGATTCCAGTTAGACAGAATTGTACAAGTCAGTTACAACACAAGATATATCAGTGATTCCAGTTAGACAGAATTGTACAAGTCAGTTACAACACAAGATATATCAGTGATTCTAGTTAGACAGAATTGTACTAGTCAGTTACAACACAAGATATATCAGTGATTCCAGTTAGACAGAATTGTACAAGTCAGTTGCAACACAAGATATATAAGTGATTCCAGTTAGACAGAATTGTACAAGTCAATTACAACACAAGATATATCAGTGATCCCAGTTAGACAGAATTGTACAAGTTAGTTGCAACACAAGATATATCAGAGATTCCAGTTAGACAGAATTGTACAAGTCAGTTACAACACAAGATATATCAGTGATTCCAGTTAGACAGAATTGTACAAGTCAGTTACAACACAAGATATATCAGTGATTCCAGTTAGACAGAATTGTACAAGTCAGTTGCAACACAAGATATATCAGTGATTCTAGTTAGACAGAATTGTACTAGTCAGTTACAACACAGGATATATCAGTGATTCCAGTTAGACAGAATTGTACAAGTCAGTTACAACACAAGATATATCAGTGATTCTAGTTAGACAGAATTGTACAAGTCAGTTACAACACAAGATATATCGGTGATTCCAGACAGACAGAATTGTACAAGTCAGTTGCAACACAAGATATATCAGTGATTCCAGTTAGACAGAATTGTACAAGTCAGTTGCAACACAAGATATATCAGTGATTCCAGACAGACAGAATTGTACAAGTCAGTTGCAACACAAGATATATCAGTGATTCTAGTCAGACAGAATTGTACAAGTCAGTTGCAACACAAGATATATCAGTGATTCTAGTCAGACAGAATTGTACAAGTCAGTTGCAACACAAGATATACAAGTGATTCCAGTTAGACAGAATTGTACAAGTCAGTTGCAACACAAGATATATCAGTGATTCCAGTTAGACAGAATTGTACTAGTCAGTTGCAACACAAGATATATCAGTGATTCCAGTTAGACAGAATTGTACAAGTCAGTTGCAACACATGATATATGAGTGATTCCAGTCAGACAGAATTGTACAAGTCAGTTGCAACACAAGATATATAAGTGATTTCAGTTAGACAGAATTGTACAAGTCAGTTGCAACACAAGATATATCGGTGATTCCAGTTAGACAGAATTGTACAAGTCAGTTACAACACAAGATATATCAGTGATTCTAGTTAGACAGAATTGTACAAGTCAGTTACAACACAAGATATATCAGTGATTCTAGTTAGACAGGATTGTACAAGTCAGTTACAACACAAGATATATAAGTGATTCCAGTTAGACAGAATTGTACAAGTCAGTTACAACACAAGATATATCAGTGATTCTAGTTAGACAGAATTGTACAAGTCAGTTACAACACAAGATATATCAGTGATTCTAGTCAGACAGAATTGTACAAGTCAGTTACAACACAAGATATATCAGTGATTCTAGTCAGACAGAATTGTACAAGTCAGTTACAACACAAGATATATAAGTGATTCCAGTTAGACAGAATTGTACAAGTCAGTTACAACACAAGATATATAAGTGATTCCAGTTAGACAGAATTGTACAAGTCAGTTACAACACAAGATATATAAGTGATTCCAGTTAGACAGAATTGTACAAGTCAGTTACAACACAAGATATATAAGTGATTCCAGTTAGACAGAATTGTACAAGTCAGTTACAACACAAGATATATAAGTGATTCCAGTTAGACAGAATTGTACAAGTCAGTTGCAACACAAGATATATCAGTGATTCCAGTTAGACAGAATTGTACAAGTCAGTTGCAACACATGATATATCAGTGATTCCAGTTAGACAAAATTGTACAAGTCAGTTGCAACACAAGATATATCAGAGATTCCAGTTAGACAGAAGTGTACAAGTCAGTTGCAACACAAGATATATCAGTGATTCCAGTTAGACAGAATTGTACAAGTCAGTTGCAACACAAGATATATCAGAGATTCCAGTTAGACAGAATTGTACAAGTCAGTTGCAACACAAGATATATCAGTGATTCCAGTTAGACAGAATTGTACAAGTCAGTTACAACACAAGATATATCAGTGATTCCAGTTAGACAGAATTGTACAAGTCAGTTACAACACAAGATATATCAGTGATTCCAGTTAGACAGAATTGTACAAGTCAGTTACAACACAAGATATATCAGTGATTCCAGTTAGACAGAATTGTACAAGTCAGTTACAACACAAGATATATCAGTGATTCCAGTTAGAGAGAATTGTACAAGTCAGTTACAACACAAGATATATCAGTGATTCCAGTTAGACAGAATTGTACAAGTCAGTTACAACACAAGATATATCAGTGATTCCAGTTAGACAGAATTGTACAAGTCAGTTACAACACAAGATATATCAGTGATTCCAGTTAGAGAGAATTGTACAAGTCAGTTACAACACAAGATATATAAGTGATTCCAGTCAGACAGAATTGTACAAGTCAGTTACAACACAAGATATATCAGTGATTCCAGTTAGAGAGAATTGTACAAGTCAGTTACAACACAAGATATATAAGTGATTCCAGTCAGACAGAATTGTACAAGTCAGTTACAACACAAGATATATCAGTGATTCCAGTTAGAGAGAATTGTACAAGTCAGTTACAACACAAGATATATCAGTGATTCCAGTTAGACAGAATTGTACAAGTCAGTTGCAACACAAGATATATCAGAGATTCCAGTTAGACAGAATTGTACAAGTCAGTTGCAACACAAGATATATCAGTGATTCCAGTTAGACAGAATTGTACAAGTCAGTTACAACACAAGATATATCAGTGATTCCAGTTAGACAGAATTGTACAAGTCAGTTACAACACAAGATATATCAGTGATTCCAGTTAGACAGAATTGTACAAGTCAGTTACAACACAAGATATATCAGTGATTCCAGTTAGACAGAATTGTACAAGTCAGTTACAACACAAGATATATCAGTGATTCCAGTTAGACAGAATTGTACAAGTCAGTTACAACACAAGATATATCAGTGATCCCAGTTAGACAGAATTGTACAAGTCAGTTACAACACAAGATATATCAGTGATTCTAGTCAGACAGAATTGTACAAGTCAGTTACAACACAAGATATATCAGTGATTCTAGTCAGACAGAATTGTACAAGTCAGTTACAACACAAGATATATCAGTGATTCCAGTTAGACAGAATTGTACAAGTCAGTTACAACACAAGATATATCAGTGATTCCAGTTAGACAGAATTGTACAAGTCAGTTACAACACAAGATATATCAGTGATTCCAGTTAGAGAGAATTGTACAAGTCAGTTACAACACAAGATATATCAGTGATTCCAGTTAGACAGAATTGTACAAGTCAGTTACAACACAAGATATATCAGTGATTCCAGTTAGACAGAATTGTACAAGTCAGTTACAACACAAGATATATCAGTGATTCCAGTTAGAGAGAATTGTACAAGTCAGTTACAACACAAGATATATAAGTGATTCCAGTCAGACAGAATTGTACAAGTCAGTTACAACACAAGATATATCAGTGATTCCAGTTAGAGAGAATTGTACAAGTCAGTTACAACACAAGATATATAAGTGATTCCAGTCAGACAGAATTGTACAAGTCAGTTACAACACAAGATATATCAGTGATTCCAGTTAGAGAGAATTGTACAAGTCAGTTACAACACAAGATATATCAGTGATTCCAGTTAGACAGAATTGTACAAGTCAGTTGCAACACAAGATATATCAGAGATTCCAGTTAGACAGAATTGTACAAGTCAGTTGCAACACAAGATATATCAGTGATTCCAGTTAGACAGAATTGTACAAGTCAGTTACAACACAAGATATATCAGTGATTCCAGTTAGACAGAATTGTACAAGTCAGTTACAACACAAGATATATCAGTGATTCCAGTTAGACAGAATTGTACAAGTCAGTTACAACACAAGATATATCAGTGATTCCAGTTAGACAGAATTGTACAAGTCAGTTACAACACAAGATATATCAGTGATTCCAGTTAGACAGAATTGTACAAGTCAGTTACAACACAAGATATATCAGTGATCCCAGTTAGACAGAATTGTACAAGTTAGTTGCAACACAAGATATATCAGTGATTCCAGTTAGACAGAATTGTACAAGTCAGTTGCAACACAAGATATATCAGTGATTCCAGACAGACAGAATTGTACAAGTCAGTTGCAACACAAGATATATCAGTGATTCCAGTTAGACAGAATTGTACAAGTCAGTTACAACACAAGATATATCAGTGATTCCAGTTAGACAGAATTGTACAAGTCAGTTACAACACAAGATATATCAGTGATTCCAGTTAGAGAGAATTGTACAAGTCAGTTACAACACAAGATATATCAGTGATTCCAGTTAGACAGAATTGTACAAGTCAGTTACAACACAAGATATATCAGTGATTCCAGTTAGACAGAATTGTACAAGTCAGTTACAACACAAGATATATAAGTGATTCCAGTTAGACAGAATTGTACAAGTCAGTTGCAACACAAGATATATCAGTGATTCCAGTTAGACAGAATTGTACAAGTCAGTTGCAACACATGATATATCAGTGATTCCAGTTAGACAGAATTGTACAAGTCAGTTGCAACACAAGATATATCAGAGATTCCAGTTAGACAGAAGTGTACAAGTCAGTTGCAACACAAGATATATCAGTGATTCCAGTTAGACAGAATTGTACAAGTCAGTTGCAACACAAGATATATCAGAGATTCCAGTTAGACAGAATTGTACAAGTCAGTTGCAACACAAGATATATCAGTGATTCCAGTTAGACAGAATTGTACAAGTCAGTTACAACACAAGATATATCAGTGATTCCAGTTAGACAGAATTGTACAAGTCAGTTACAACACAAGATATATCAGTGATTCCAGTTAGACAGAATTGTACAAGTCAGTTACAACACAAGATATATCAGTGATTCCAGTTAGACAGAATTGTACAAGTCAGTTACAACACAAGATATATCAGTGATTCCAGTTAGAGAGAATTGTACAAGTCAGTTACAACACAAGATATATCAGTGATTCCAGTTAGACAGAATTGTACAAGTCAGTTACAACACAAGATATATCAGTGATTCCAGTTAGACAGAATTGTACAAGTCAGTTACAACACAAGATATATCAGTGATTCCAGTTAGAGAGAATTGTACAAGTCAGTTACAACACAAGATATATAAGTGATTCCAGTCAGACAGAATTGTACAAGTCAGTTACAACACAAGATATATCAGTGATTCCAGTTAGAGAGAATTGTACAAGTCAGTTACAACACAAGATATATAAGTGATTCCAGTCAGACAGAATTGTACAAGTCAGTTACAACACAAGATATATCAGTGATTCCAGTTAGAGAGAATTGTACAAGTCAGTTACAACACAAGATATATCAGTGATTCCAGTTAGACAGAATTGTACAAGTCAGTTGCAACACAAGATATATCAGAGATTCCAGTTAGACAGAATTGTACAAGTCAGTTGCAACACAAGATATATCAGTGATTCCAGTTAGACAGAATTGTACAAGTCAGTTACAACACAAGATATATCAGTGATTCCAGTTAGACAGAATTGTACAAGTCAGTTACAACACAAGATATATCAGTGATTCCAGTTAGACAGAATTGTACAAGTCAGTTACAACACAAGATATATCAGTGATTCCAGTTAGACAGAATTGTACAAGTCAGTTACAACACAAGATATATCAGTGATTCCAGTTAGACAGAATTGTACAAGTCAGTTACAACACAAGATATATCAGTGATCCCAGTTAGACAGAATTGTACAAGTTAGTTGCAACACAAGATATATCAGTGATTCCAGTTAGACAGAATTGTACAAGTCAGTTGCAACACAAGATATATCAGTGATTCCAGACAGACAGAATTGTACAAGTCAGTTGCAACACAAGATATATCAGTGATTCTAGTTAGACAGAATTGTACAAGTCAGTTACAACACAAGATATATCGGTGATTCCAGACAGACAGAATTGTACAAGTCAGTTGCAACACAAGATATATCAGTGATTCCAGTTAGACAGAATTGTACAAGTCAGTTACAACACAAGATATATAAGTGATTCCAGTTAGACAGAATTGTACATGTCAGTTACAACACAAGATATATCAGTGATCCCAGTTAGACAGAATTGTACAAGTTAGTTGCAACACAAGATATATCAGAGATTCCAGTTAGACAGAATTGTACAAGTCAGTTACAACACAAGATATATCAGTGATTCCAGTTAGACAGAATTGTACAAGTCAGTTACAACACAAGATATATCAGTGATTCTAGTTAGACAGAATTGTACAAGTCAGTTACAACACAAGATATATCAGTGATTCCAGTTAGACAGAATTGTACAAGTCAGTTGCAACACAAGATATATCAGTGATTCTAGTTAGACAGAATTGTACAAGTCAGTTACAACACAAGATATATCAGTGATTCCAGTTAGACAGAATTGTACAAGTCAGTTGCAACACAAGATATATCAGAGATTCCAGTTAGACAGAATTGTACAAGTCAGTTGCAACACAAGATATATCAGTGATTCCAGTTAGACAGAATTGTACAAGTCAGTTACAACACAAGATATATCAGTGATTACAGTTAGACAGAATTGTACAAGTCAGTTACAACACAAGATATATCAGTGATTCCAGTTAGACAGAATTGTACAAGTCAGTTACAACACAAGATATATCAGTGATTCCAGTTAGACAGAATTGTACAAGTCAGTTACAACACAAGATATATCAGTGATTCCAGTTAGAGAGAATTGTACAAGTCAGTTACAACACAAGATATATCAGTGATTCCAGTTAGACAGAATTGTACAAGTCAGTTACAACACAAGATATATCAGTGATTCCAGTTAGACAGAATTGTACAAGTCAGTTACAACACAAGATATATAAGTGATTCCAGTCAGACAGAATTGTACAAGTCAGTTACAACACAAGATATATCAGTGATTCCAGTTAGAGAGAATTGTACAAGTCAGTTACAACACAAGATATATAAGTGATTCCAGTCAGACAGAATTGTACAAGTCAGTTACAACACAAGATATATCAGTGATTCCAGTTAGAGAGAATTGTACAAGTCAGTTACAACACAAGATATATCAGTGATTCCAGTTAGACAGAATTGTACAAGTCAGTTGCAACACAAGATATATCAGAGATTCCAGTTAGACGGAATTGTACAAGTCAGTTGCAACACAAGATATATCAGTGATTCCAGTTAGACAGAATTGTACAAGTCAGTTACAACACAAGATATATCAGTGATTCCAGTTAGACAGAATTGTACAAGTCAGTTACAACACAAGATATATCAGTGATTCCAGTTAGACAGAATTGTACAAGTCAGTTACAACACAAGATATATCAGTGATTCCAGTTAGACAGAATTGTACAAGTCAGTTACAACACAAGATATATCAGTGATTCCAGTTAGACAGAATTGTACAAGTCAGTCACAACACAAGATATATCAGTGATCCCAGTTAGACAGAATTGTACAAGTTAGTTGCAACACAAGATATATCAGTGATTCCAGTTAGACAGAATTGTACAAGTCAGTTGCAACACAAGATATATCAGTGATTCCAGACAGACAGAATTGTACAAGTCAGTTGCAACACAAGATATATCAGTGATTCTAGTTAGACAGAATTGTACAAGTCAGTTACAACACAAGATATATCGGTGATTCCAGACAGACAGAATTGTACAAGTCAGTTGCAACACAAGATATATCAGTGATTCCAGTTAGACAGAATTGTACAAGTCAGTTACAACACAAGATATATAAGTGATTCCAGTTAGACAGAATTGTACATGTCAGTTACAACACAAGATATATCAGTGATCCCAGTTAGACAGAATTGTACAAGTTAGTTGCAACACAAGATATATCAGAGATTCCAGTTAGACAGAATTGTACAAGTCAGTTACAACACAAGATATATCAGTGATTCCAGTTAGACAGAATTGTACAAGTCAGTTACAACACAAGATATATCAGTGATTCTAGTTAGACAGAATTGTACAAGTCAGTTACAACACAAGATATATCAGTGATTCCAGTTAGACAGAATTGTACAAGTCAGTTGCAACACAAGATATATCAGTGATTCTAGTTAGACAGAATTGTACAAGTCAGTTACAACACAAGATATATCAGTGATTCCAGTTAGACAGAATTGTACAAGTCAGTTGCAACACAAGATATATCAGTGATTCCAGTTAGACAGAATTGTACAAGTCAGTTGCAACACAAGATATATCAGTGATTCCAGACAGACAGAATTGTACAAGTCAGTTGCAACACAAGATATATCAGTGATTCTAGTTAGACAGAATTGTACAAGTCAGTTACAACACAAGATATATCAGTGATTCCAGACAGACAGAATTGTACAAGTCAGTTGCAACACAAGATATATCAGTGATTCCAGTTAGACAGAATTGTACAAGTCAGTTGCAACACATGATATATCAGTGATTCCAGTTAGACAGAATTGTACAAGTCAGTTGCAACACAAGATATATCAGAGATTCCAGTTAGACAGAAGTGTACAAGTCAGTTGCAACACAAGATATATCAGTGATTCCAGTTAGACAGAATTGTACAAGTCAGTTGCAACACAAGATATATCAGAGATTCCAGTTAGACAGAATTGTACAAGTCAGTTGCAACACAAGATATATCAGTGATTCCAGTTAGACAGAATTGTACAAGTCAGTTACAACACAAGATATATCAGTGATTCCAGTTAGACAGAATTGTACAAGTCAGTTACAACACAAGATATATCAGTGATTCCAGTTAGACAGAATTGTACAAGTCAGTTACAACACAAGATATATCAGTGATTCCAGTTAGACAGAATTGTACAAGTCAGTTACAACACAAGATATATCAGTGATTCCAGTTAGAGAGAATTGTACAAGTCAGTTACAACACAAGATATATCAGTGATTCCAGTTAGACAGAATTGTACAAGTCAGTTACAACACAAGATATATCAGTGATTCCAGTTAGACAGAATTGTACAAGTCAGTTACAACACAAGATATATCAGTGATTCCAGTTAGAGAGAATTGTACAAGTCAGTTACAACACAAGATATATAAGTGATTCCAGTCAGACAGAATTGTACAAGTCAGTTACAACACAAGATATATCAGTGATTCCAGTTAGAGAGAATTGTACAAGTCAGTTACAACACAAGATATATAAGTGATTCCAGTCAGACAGAATTGTACAAGTCAGTTACAACACAAGATATATCAGTGATTCCAGTTAGAGAGAATTGTACAAGTCAGTTACAACACAAGATATATCAGTGATTCCAGTTAGACAGAATTGTACAAGTCAGTTGCAACACAAGATATATCAGAGATTCCAGTTAGACAGAATTGTACAAGTCAGTTGCAACACAAGATATATCAGTGATTCCAGTTAGACAGAATTGTACAAGTCAGTTACAACACAAGATATATCAGTGATTCCAGTTAGACAGAATTGTACAAGTCAGTTACAACACAAGATATATCAGTGATTCCAGTTAGACAGAATTGTACAAGTCAGTTACAACACAAGATATATCAGTGATTCCAGTTAGACAGAATTGTACAAGTCAGTTACAACACAAGATATATCAGTGATTCCAGTTAGACAGAATTGTACAAGTCAGTTACAACACAAGATATATCAGTGATCCCAGTTAGACAGAATTGTACAAGTCAGTTACAACACAAGATATATCAGTGATTCTAGTCAGACAGAATTGTACAAGTCAGTTACAACACAAGATATATCAGTGATTCTAGTCAGACAGAATTGTACAAGTCAGTTACAACACAAGATATATAAGTGATTCCAGTTAGACAGAATTGTACAAGTCAGTTACAACACAAGATATATAAGTGATTCCAGTTAGACAGAATTGTACAAGTCAGTTACAACACAAGATATATAAGTGATTCCAGTTAGACAGAATTGTACAAGTCAGTTACAACACAAGATATATAAGTGATTCCAGTTAGACAGAATTGTACAAGTCAGTTACAACACAAGATATATAAGTGATTCCAGTTAGACAGAATTGTACAAGTCAGTTGCAACACAAGATATATCAGTGATTCCAGTTAGACAGAATTGTACAAGTCAGTTGCAACACATGATATATCAGTGATTCCAGTTAGACAGAATTGTACAAGTCAGTTGCAACACAAGATATATCAGAGATTCCAGTTAGACAGAAGTGTACAAGTCAGTTGCAACACAAGATATATCAGTGATTCCAGTTAGACAGAATTGTACAAGTCAGTTGCAACACAAGATATATCAGAGATTCCAGTTAGACAGAATTGTACAAGTCAGTTGCAACACAAGATATATCAGTGATTCCAGTTAGACAGAATTGTACAAGTCAGTTACAACACAAGATATATCAGTGATTCCAGTTAGACAGAATTGTACAAGTCAGTTACAACACAAGATATATCAGTGATTCCAGTTAGACAGAATTGTACAAGTCAGTTACAACACAAGATATATCAGTGATTCCAGTTAGACAGAATTGTACAAGTCAGTTACAACACAAGATATATCAGTGATTCCAGTTAGACAGAATTGTACAAGTCAGTTACAACACAAGATATATCAGTGATTCCAGTTAGACAGAATTGTACAAGTCAGTTACAACACAAGATATATCAGTGATTCCAGTTAGAGAGAATTGTACAAGTCAGTTACAACACAAGATATATAAGTGATTCCAGTCAGACAGAATTGTACAAGTCAGTTACAACACAAGATATATCAGTGATTCCAGTTAGAGAGAATTGTACAAGTCAGTTACAACACAAGATATATAAGTGATTCCAGTCAGACAGAATTGTACAAGTCAGTTACAACACAAGATATATCAGTGATTCCAGTTAGAGAGAATTGTACAAGTCAGTTACAACACAAGATATATCAGTGATTCCAGTTAGACAGAATTGTACAAGTCAGTTGCAACACAAGATATATCAGAGATTCCAGTTAGACAGAATTGTACAAGTCAGTTGCAACACAAGATATATCAGTGATTCCAGTTAGACAGAATTGTACAAGTCAGTTACAACACAAGATATATCAGTGATTCCAGTTAGACAGAATTGTACAAGTCAGTTACAACACAAGATATATCAGTGATTCCAGTTAGACAGAATTGTACAAGTCAGTTACAACACAAGATATATCAGTGATTCCAGTTAGACAGAATTGTACAAGTCAGTTACAACACAAGATATATCAGTGATTCCAGTTAGACAGAATTGTACAAGTCAGTTACAACACAAGATATATCAGTGATCCCAGTTAGACAGAATTGTACAAGTTAGTTGCAACACAAGATATATCAGTGATTCCAGTTAGACAGAATTGTACAAGTCAGTTGCAACACAAGATATATCAGTGATTCCAGACAGACAGAATTGTACAAGTCAGTTGCAACACAAGATATATCAGTGATTCTAGTTAGACAGAATTGTACAAGTCAGTTACAACACAAGATATATCGGTGATTCCAGACAGACAGAATTGTACAAGTCAGTTGCAACACAAGATATATCAGTGATTCCAGTTAGACAGAATTGTACAAGTCAGTTACAACACAAGATATATAAGTGATTCCAGTTAGACAGAATTGTACATGTCAGTTACAACACAAGATATATCAGTGATCCCAGTTAGACAGAATTGTACAAGTTAGTTGCAACACAAGATATATCAGAGATTCCAGTTAGACAGAATTGTACAAGTCAGTTACAACACAAGATATATCAGTGATTCCAGTTAGACAGAATTGTACAAGTCAGTTACAACACAAGATATATCAGTGATTCTAGTTAGACAGAATTGTACAAGTCAGTTACAACACAAGATATATCAGTGATTCCAGTTAGACAGAATTGTACAAGTCAGTTGCAACACAAGATATATCAGTGATTCTAGTTAGACAGAATTGTACAAGTCAGTTACAACACAAGATATATCAGTGATTCCAGTTAGACAGAATTGTACAAGTCAGTTGCAACACAAGATATATCAGAGATTCCAGTTAGACAGAATTGTACAAGTCAGTTGCAACACAAGATATATCAGTGATTCCAGTTAGACAGAATTGTACAAGTCAGTTACAACACAAGATATATCAGTGATTACAGTTAGACAGAATTGTACAAGTCAGTTACAACACAAGATATATCAGTGATTCCAGTTAGACAGAATTGTACAAGTCAGTTACAACACAAGATATATCAGTGATTCCAGTTAGACAGAATTGTACAAGTCAGTTACAACACAAGATATATCAGTGATTCCAGTTAGAGAGAATTGTACAAGTCAGTTACAACACAAGATATATCAGTGATTCCAGTTAGACAGAATTGTACAAGTCAGTTACAACACAAGATATATCAGTGATTCCAGTTAGACAGAATTGTACAAGTCAGTTACAACACAAGATATATAAGTGATTCCAGTCAGACAGAATTGTACAAGTCAGTTACAACACAAGATATATCAGTGATTCCAGTTAGAGAGAATTGTACAAGTCAGTTACAACACAAGATATATAAGTGATTCCAGTCAGACAGAATTGTACAAGTCAGTTACAACACAAGATATATCAGTGATTCCAGTTAGAGAGAATTGTACAAGTCAGTTACAACACAAGATATATCAGTGATTCCAGTTAGACAGAATTGTACAAGTCAGTTGCAACACAAGATATATCAGAGATTCCAGTTAGACGGAATTGTACAAGTCAGTTGCAACACAAGATATATCAGTGATTCCAGTTAGACAGAATTGTACAAGTCAGTTACAACACAAGATATATCAGTGATTCCAGTTAGACAGAATTGTACAAGTCAGTTACAACACAAGATATATCAGTGATTCCAGTTAGACAGAATTGTACAAGTCAGTTACAACACAAGATATATCAGTGATTCCAGTTAGACAGAATTGTACAAGTCAGTTACAACACAAGATATATCAGTGATTCCAGTTAGACAGAATTGTACAAGTCAGTCACAACACAAGATATATCAGTGATCCCAGTTAGACAGAATTGTACAAGTTAGTTGCAACACAAGATATATCAGTGATTCCAGTTAGACAGAATTGTACAAGTCAGTTGCAACACAAGATATATCAGTGATTCCAGACAGACAGAATTGTACAAGTCAGTTGCAACACAAGATATATCAGTGATTCTAGTTAGACAGAATTGTACAAGTCAGTTACAACACAAGATATATCGGTGATTCCAGACAGACAGAATTGTACAAGTCAGTTGCAACACAAGATATATCAGTGATTCCAGTTAGACAGAATTGTACAAGTCAGTTACAACACAAGATATATAAGTGATTCCAGTTAGACAGAATTGTACATGTCAGTTACAACACAAGATATATCAGTGATCCCAGTTAGACAGAATTGTACAAGTTAGTTGCAACACAAGATATATCAGAGATTCCAGTTAGACAGAATTGTACAAGTCAGTTACAACACAAGATATATCAGTGATTCCAGTTAGACAGAATTGTACAAGTCAGTTACAACACAAGATATATCAGTGATTCTAGTTAGACAGAATTGTACAAGTCAGTTACAACACAAGATATATCAGTGATTCCAGTTAGACAGAATTGTACAAGTCAGTTGCAACACAAGATATATCAGTGATTCTAGTTAGACAGAATTGTACAAGTCAGTTACAACACAAGATATATCAGTGATTCCAGTTAGACAGAATTGTACAAGTCAGTTGCAACACAAGATATATCAGTGATTCCAGTTAGACAGAATTGTACAAGTCAGTTGCAACACAAGATATATCAGTGATTCCAGACAGACAGAATTGTACAAGTCAGTTGCAACACAAGATATATCAGTGATTCTAGTTAGACAGAATTGTACAAGTCAGTTACAACACAAGATATATCAGTGATTCCAGACAGACAGAATTGTACAAGTCAGTTGCAACACAAGATATATCAGTGATTCTAGTTAGACAGAATTGTACAAGTCAGTTACAACACAAGATATATCGGTGATTCCAGACAGACAGAATTGTACAAGTCAGTTGCAACACAAGATATATCAGTGATTCCAGTTAGACAGAATTGTACAAGTCAGTTACAACACAAGATATATAAGTGATTCCAGTTAGACAGAATTGTACATGTCAGTTACAACACAAGATATATCAGTGATCCCAGTTAGACAGAATTGTACAAGTTAGTTGCAACACAAGATATATCAGAGATTCCAGTTAGACAGAATTGTACAAGTCAGTTACAACACAAGATATATCAGTGATTCCAGTTAGACAGAATTGTACAAGTCAGTTACAACACAAGATATATCAGTGATTCTAGTTAGACAGAATTGTACAAGTCAGTTACAACACAAGATATATCAGTGATTCCAGTTAGACAGAATTGTACAAGTCAGTTGCAACACAAGATATATCAGTGATTCTAGTTAGACAGAATTGTACAAGTCAGTTACAACACAAGATATATCAGTGATTCCAGTTAGACAGAATTGTACAAGTCAGTTACAACACAAGATATATCAGTGATTCCAGTTAGAGAGAATTGTACAAGTCAGTTACAACACAAGATATATCAGTGATTCTAGTTAGACAGAATTGTACAAGTCAGTTACAACACAAGATATATCAGTGATTCCAGTTAGACAGAATTGTACAAGTCAGTTGCAACACAAGATATATCAGTGATTCTAGTTAGACAGAATTGTACTAGTCAGTTACAACACAGGATATATCAGTGATTCCAGTTAGACAGAATTGTACAAGTCAGTTACAACACAAGATATATCAGTGATTCTAGTTAGACAGAATTGTACAAGTCAGTTACAACACAAGATATATCGGTGATTCCAGACAGACAGAATTGTACAAGTCAGTTGCAACACAAGATATATCAGTGATTCCAGTTAGACAGAATTGTACAAGTCAGTTGCAACACAAGATATATCAGTGATTCCAGACAGACAGAATTGTACAAGTCAGTTGCAACACAAGATATATCAGTGATTCTAGTTAGACAGAATTGTACAAGTCAGTTACAACACAAGATATATCGGTGATTCCAGACAGACAGAATTGTACAAGTCAGTTGCAACACAAGATATATCAGTGATTCCAGTCAGACAGAATTATACAAGTCAGTTGCAACACAAGATATATAAGTGATTCCAGTCAGACAGAATTGTACTAGTCAGTTGCAACACAAGATATATAAGTGATTCCAGTCAGACAGAATTGTACTAGTCAGTTGCAACACAAGATATATGAGTGATTCCAGTTAGACAGAATTGTACAAGTCAGTTGCAACACATGATATATGAGTGATTCCAGTCATACAGAATTGTACAAGTCAGTTGCAACACAAGATATATAAGTGATTTCAGTTAGACAGAATTGTACAAGTCAGTTGCAACACAAGATATATCGGTGATCCCAGTTAGACAGAATTGTACAAGTTAGTTGCAACACAAGATATATCAGTGATTCCAGTTAGACAGAATTGTACAAGTCAGTTGCAACACAAGATATATCAGTGATTCCAGACAGACAGAATTGTACAAGTCAGTTGCAACACAAGATATATCAGTGATTCTAGTTAGACAGAATTGTACAAGTCAGTTACAACACAAGATATATCGGTGATTCCAGACAGACAGAATTGTACAAGTCAGTTGCAACACAAGATATATCAGTGATTCCAGTTAGACAGAATTGTACAAGTCAGTTACAACACAAGATATATAAGTGATTCCAGTTAGACAGAATTGTACATGTCAGTTACAACACAAGATATATCAGTGATCCCAGTTAGACAGAATTGTACAAGTTAGTTGCAACACAAGATATATCAGAGATTCCAGTTAGACAGAATTGTACAAGTCAGTTACAACACAAGATATATCAGTGATTCCAGTTAGACAGAATTGTACAAGTCAGTTACAACACAAGATATATCAGTGATTCTAGTTAGACAGAATTGTACAAGTCAGTTACAACACAAGATATATCAGTGATTCCAGTTAGACAGAATTGTACAAGTCAGTTGCAACACAAGATATATCAGTGATTCTAGTTAGACAGAATTGTACAAGTCAGTTACAACACAAGATATATCAGTGATTCCAGTTAGACAGAATTGTACAAGTCAGTTGCAACACAAGATATATCAGTGATTCCAGTTAGACAGAATTGTACAAGTCAGTTGCAACACAAGATATATCAGTGATTCCAGACAGACAGAATTGTACAAGTCAGTTGCAACACAAGATATATCAGTGATTCTAGTTAGACAGAATTGTACAAGTCAGTTACAACACAAGATATATCAGTGATTCCAGACAGACAGAATTGTACAAGTCAGTTGCAACACAAGATATATCAGTGATTCTAGTTAGACAGAATTGTACAAGTCAGTTACAACACAAGATATATCGGTGATTCCAGACAGACAGAATTGTACAAGTCAGTTGCAACACAAGATATATCAGTGATTCCAGTTAGACAGAATTGTACAAGTCAGTTACAACACAAGATATATAAGTGATTCCAGTTAGACAGAATTGTACATGTCAGTTACAACACAAGATATATCAGTGATCCCAGTTAGACAGAATTGTACAAGTTAGTTGCAACACAAGATATATCAGAGATTCCAGTTAGACAGAATTGTACAAGTCAGTTACAACACAAGATATATCAGTGATTCCAGTTAGACAGAATTGTACAAGTCAGTTACAACACAAGATATATCAGTGATTCTAGTTAGACAGAATTGTACAAGTCAGTTACAACACAAGATATATCAGTGATTCCAGTTAGACAGAATTGTACAAGTCAGTTGCAACACAAGATATATCAGTGATCCCAGTTAGACAGAATTGTACAAGTTAGTTGCAACACAAGATATATCAGAGATTCCAGTTAGACAGAATTGTACAAGTCAGTTACAACACAAGATATATCAGTGATTCCAGTTAGACAGAATTGTACAAGTCAGTTACAACACAAGATATATCAGTGATTCTAGTTAGACAGAATTGTACAAGTCAGTTACAACACAAGATATATCAGTGATTCCAGTTAGACAGAATTGTACAAGTCAGTTGCAACACAAGATATATCAGTGATTCTAGTTAGACAGAATTGTACAAGTCAGTTACAACACAAGATATATCAGTGATTCCAGTTAGACAGAATTGTACAAGTCAGTTACAACACAAGATATATCAGTGATTCCAGTTAGAGAGAATTGTACAAGTCAGTTACAACACAAGATATATCAGTGATTCTAGTTAGACAGAATTGTACAAGTCAGTTACAACACAAGATATATCAGTGATTCCAGTTAGACAGAATTGTACAAGTCAGTTGCAACACAAGATATATCAGTGATTCTAGTTAGACAGAATTGTACTAGTCAGTTACAACACAGGATATATCAGTGATTCCAGTTAGACAGAATTGTACAAGTCAGTTACAACACAAGATATATCAGTGATTCTAGTTAGACAGAATTGTACAAGTCAGTTACAACACAAGATATATCGGTGATTCCAGACAGACAGAATTGTACAAGTCAGTTGCAACACAAGATATATCAGTGATTCCAGTTAGACAGAATTGTACAAGTCAGTTGCAACACAAGATATATCAGTGATTCCAGACAGACAGAATTGTACAAGTCAGTTGCAACACAAGATATATCAGTGATTCTAGTTAGACAGAATTGTACAAGTCAGTTACAACACAAGATATATCGGTGATTCCAGACAGACAGAATTGTACAAGTCAGTTGCAACACAAGATATATCAGTGATTCCAGTCAGACAGAATTATACAAGTCAGTTGCAACACAAGATATATAAGTGATTCCAGTCAGACAGAATTGTACTAGTCAGTTGCAACACAAGATATATAAGTGATTCCAGTCAGACAGAATTGTACTAGTCAGTTGCAACACAAGATATATCAGTGATTCCAGTTAGACAGAATTGTACAAGTCAGTTGCAACACATGATATATGAGTGATTCCAGTCATACAGAATTGTACAAGTCAGTTGCAACACAAGATATATAAGTGATTTCAGTTAGACAGAATTGTACAAGTCAGTTGCAACACAAGATATATCGGTGATTCCAGTTAGACAGAATTGTACAAGTCAGTTACAACACAAGATATATCAGTGATTCTAGTTAGACAGAATTGTACAAATCAGTTACAACACAAGATATATCAGTGATTCTAGTTAGACAGGATTGTACAAGTCAGTTACAACACAAGATATATAAGTGATTCCAGTTAGACAGAATTGTACAAGTCAGTTACAACACAAGATATATCAGTGATTCTAGTTAGACAGAATTGTACAAGTCAGTTACAACACAAGATATATCAGTGATTCTAGTCAGACAGAATTGTACAAGTCAGTTACAACACAAGATATATCAGTGATTCTAGTCAGACAGAATTGTACAAGTCAGTTACAACACAAGATATATAAGTGATTCCAGTTAGACAGAATTGTACAAGTCAGTTACAACACAAGATATATAAGTGATTCCAGTTAGACAGAATTGTACAAGTCAGTTACAACACAAGATATATAAGTGATTCCAGTTAGACAGAATTGTACAAGTCAGTTACAACACAAGATATATATGTGATTCCAGTTAGACAGAATTGTACAAGTCAGTTACAACACAAGATATATAAGTGATTCCAGTTAGACAGAATTGTACAAGTCAGTTGCAACACAAGATATATCAGTGATTCCAGTTAGACAGAATTGTACAAGTCAGTTGCAACACATGATATATCAGTGATTCCAGTTAGACAGAATTGTACAAGTCAGTTGCAACACAAGATATATCAGAGATTCCAGTTAGACAGAAGTGTACAAGTCAGTTGCAACACAAGATATATCAGTGATTCCAGTTAGACAGAATTGTACAAGTCAGTTGCAACACAAGATATATCAGAGATTCCAGTTAGACAGAATTGTACAAGTCAGTTGCAACACAAGATATATCAGTGATTCCAGTTAGACAGAATTGTACAAGTCAGTTACAACACAAGATATATCAGTGATTCCAGTTAGACAGAATTGTACAAGTCAGTTACAACACAAGATATATCAGTGATTCCAGTTAGACAGAATTGTACAAGTCAGTTACAACACAAGATATATCAGTGATTCCAGTTAGAGAGAATTGTACAAGTCAGTTACAACACAAGATATATCAGTGATTCCAGTTAGACAGAATTGTACAAGTCAGTTACAACACAAGATATATCAGTGATTCCAGTTAGACAGAATTGTACAAGTCAGTTACAACACAAGATATATCAGTGATTCCAGTTAGAGAGAATTGTACAAGTCAGTTACAACACAAGATATATAAGTGATTCCAGTCAGACAGAATTGTACAAGTCAGTTACAGCACAAGATATATCAGTGATTCCAGTTAGAGAGAATTGTACAAGTCAGTTACAACACAAGATATATAAGTGATTCCAGTCAGACAGAATTGTACAAGTCAGTTACAACACAAGATATATCAGTGATTCCAGTTAGACAGAATTGTACAAGTCAGTTACAACACAAGATATATCAGTGATTCCAGTTAGACAGAATTGTACAAGTCAGTTACAACACAAGATATATCAGTGATTCCAGTTAGAGAGAATTGTACAAGTCAGTTACAACACAAGATATATAAGTGATTCCAGTCAGACAGAATTGTACAAGTCAGTTACAGCACAAGATATATCAGTGATTCCAGTTAGAGAGAATTGTACAAGTCAGTTACAACACAAGATATATAAGTGATTCCAGTCAGACAGAATTGTACAAGTCAGTTACAACACTAGATATATCAGTGATTCCAGTTAGAGAGAATTGTACAAGTCAGTTACAACACAAGATATATCAGTGATTCCAGTTAGACAGAATTGTACAAGTCAGTTGCAACACAAGATATATCAGAGATTCCAGTTAGACAGAATTGTACAAGTCAGTTGCAACACAAGATATATCAGTGATTCCAGTTAGACAGAATTGTACAAGTCAGTTACAACACAAGATATATCAGTGATTCCAGTTAGACAGAATTGTACAAGTCAGTTACAACACAAGATATATCAGTGATTCCAGTTAGACAGAATTGTACAAGTCAGTTACAACACAAGATATATCAGTGATTCCAGTTAGACAGAATTGTACAAGTCAGTTACAACACAAGATATATCAGTGATTCCAGTTAGACAGAATTGTACAAGTCAGTTACAACACAAGATATATCAGTGATCCCAGTTAGACAGAATTGTACAAGTTAGTTGCAACACAAGATATATCAGAGATTCCAGTTAGACAGAATTGTACAAGTCAGTTACAACACAAGATATATCAGTGATTCCAGTTAGACAGAATTGTACAAGTCAGTTACAACACAAGATATATCAGTGATTCTAGTTAGACAGAATTGTACAAGTCAGTTACAACACAAGATATATCAGTGATTCCAGTTAGACAGAATTGTACAAGTCAGTTACAACACAAGATATATCAGTGTTTCCAGTTAGAGAGAATTGTACAAGTCAGTTACAACACAAGATATATCAGTGATTCCAGTTAGACAGAATTGTACAAGTCAGTTACAACACAAGATATATCAGTGATTCCAGTTAGACAGAATTGTACAAGTCAGTTACAACACAAGATATATCAGTGATTCCAGTTAGAGAGAATTGTACAAGTCAGTTACAACACAAGATATATAAGTGATTCCAGTCAGACAGAATTGTACAAGTCAGTTACAGCACAAGATATATCAGTGATTCCAGTTAGAGAGAATTGTACAAGTCAGTTACAACACAAGGTATATCAGTGATTCCAGTCAGACAGAATTGTACAAGTCAGTTACAACACAAGATATATCAGTGATTCCAGTTAGAGAGAATTGTACAAGTCAGTTACAACACAAGATATATCAGTGATTCCAGTTAGACAGAATTGTACAAGTCAGTTACAACACAAGATATATCAGTGATTCCAGTTAGAGAGAATTGTACAAGTCAGTTACAACACAAGATATATAAGTGATTCCAGTCAGACAGAATTGTACAAGTCAGTAACAACACAAGATATATCAGTGATTCCAGTTAGAGAGAATTGTACAAGTCAGTTACAACACAAGATATATAAGTGATTCCAGTCAGACAGAATTGTACAAGTCAGTTACAACACAAGATATATCAGTGATTCCAGTTAGAGAGAATTGTACAAGTCAGTTACAACACAAGATATATCAGTGATTCCAGTTAGACAGAATTGTACAAGTCAGTTGCAACACAAGATATATCAGAGATTCCAGTTAGACAGAATTGTACAAGTCAGTTGCAACACAAGATATATCAGTGATTCCAGTTAGACAGAATTGTACAAGTCAGTTACAACACAAGATATATCAGTGATTCCAGTTAGACAGAATTGTACAAGTCAGTTACAACACAAGATATATCAGTGATTCCAGTTAGACAGAATTGTACAAGTCAGTTACAACACAAGATATATCAGTGATTCCAGTTAGACAGAATTGTACAAGTCAGTTACAACACAAGATATATCAGTGATTCCAGTTAGACAGAATTGTACAAGTCAGTTACAACACAAGATATATCAGTGATTCCAGTTAGACAGAATTGTACAAGTCAGTTACAACACAAGATATATCAGTGTTTCCAGTTAGAGAGAATTGTACAAGTCAGTTACAACACAAGATATATCAGTGATTCCAGTTAGACAGAATTGTACAAGTCAGTTACAACACAAGATATATCAGTGATTCCAGTTAGACAGAATTGTACAAGTCAGTTACAACACAAGATATATCAGTGATTCCAGTTAGAGAGAATTGTACAAGTCAGTTACAACACAAGATATATAAGTGATTCCAGTCAGACAGAATTGTACAAGTCAGTTACAGCACAAGATATATCAGTGATTCCAGTTAGAGAGAATTGTACAAGTCAGTTACAACACAAGATATATAAGTGATTCCAGTCAGACAGAATTGTACAAGTCAGTTACAACACAAGATATATCAGTGATTCCAGTTAGACAGAATTGTACAAGTCAGTTACAACACAAGATATATCAGTGATTCCAGTTAGACAGAATTGTACAAGTCAGTTACAACACAAGATATATCAGTGATTCCAGTTAGACAGAATTGTACAAGTCAGTTACAACACAAGATATATCAGTGATTCCAGTTAGACAGAATTGTACAAGTCAGTTACAACACAAGATATATCAGTGATTCCAGTTAGACAGAATTGTACAAGTCAGTTACAACACAAGATATATCAGTGATTCCAGTTAGACAGAATTGTACAAGTCAGTTACAACACAAGATATATCAGTGTTTCCAGTTAGAGAGAATTGTACAAGTCAGTTACAACACAAGATATATCAGTGATTCCAGTTGGACAGAATTGTACAAGTCAGTTACAACACAAGATATATCAGTGATTCCAGTTAGACAGAATTGTGCAAGTCAGTTACAACACAAGATATATCAGTGATTCCAGTTAGAGAGAATTGTACAAGTCAGTTACAACACAAGATATATAAGTGATTCCAGTCAGACAGAATTGTACAAGTCAGTTACAGCACAAGATATATCAGTGATTCCAGTTAGAGAGAATTGTACAAGTCAGTTACAACACAAGATATATAAGTGATTCCAGTCAGACAGAATTGTACAAGTCAGTTACAACACAAGATATATCAGTGATTCCAGTTAGAGAGAATTGTACAAGTCAGTTACAACACAAGATATATCAGTGATTCCAGTTAGACAGAATTGTACAAGTCAGTTACAACACAAGATATATCAGTGATTCCAGTTAGAGAGAATTGTACAAGTCAGTTACAACACAAGATATATAAGTGATTCCAGTCAGACAGAATTGTACAAGTCAGTAACAACACAAGATATATCAGTGATTCCAGACAGTTGCAGCACACGGTATATCAATGATGGATTATTGAAATTAACATAGTGTTCCTAAAACTTGATCATGATAACTGTATTGTCATAATGACTGTCATCGTTATAAATTTAATCATATAAATATTTGCTTACCAAATTTACCGAGTCTTTTGTCTGTGAAGATCATACTATAAAATCCCTTGACATTGTACTTTGGAAGACACTGAACAGCAATCTCTATGATGTCATCCTTATAAACATTACCAGATGCTGCTTCAGAATCATAAAACAATAGTAATGGAACTTTGTTTTTGCTCAGCAAATATTCTTCCTCTGCAGTGAGGGGAACCAAGAAACGATCTAAAAAGTGAAAAGAAATATCTTCTGAATACAGTGATGTGAATATTTGGGCCCTATGCTATTAAAATCTGTACGAAACAATGAGTTTTGAGTTATGGCACCATAATTTATTCTGTGACTTCCCTAGTTCCCAGCATTCTCATGAATGTTTACGTGATGAAATCAATCTACCTCACAGATGAAATTCGAACGGTTTTACACCAGAGCATTCAAGTTCCAATGTCTATTGGAAAAGTGATAATTACTTTCAATGAGTCTTGATTTTGGGAGGGATAGACAAATGGGGTGTTTATATCTCCCTTCTCAAATGTCTGAAGCTGACATGATTTTTGTTACATGTATACTCTATTTGTCAAGGGTGTTTCTGAACACTTTTAATTTAAATTGAAAATGTAATAATTTGACCAATTATTTCCTCTGAGATTTTAGTTTTTACGATTTGTATAAACTAGTCACAAGATACAGAAAGCTGCATTGTTGTACAGAAAATTCCAAATAATGGTTGATTAATGCGATAGTTTCAAGATGGAAGGAATGTTTCAAATGGAAGTACTGTAAAATACTTTCACTTTTTTTGCTATTTTCGCTAAAGGAATGAATCAGTGAAAATAAAATCCATTGAATATACCTTTTTGCTTATATTTTATATTCAACTCGCCAAAAATCAGTGAAAATAAATTCCATACAAAATATCCTAATTAATTCCAGCTAAAATAAAGTATTTTACAGTACATAATGAGAAAATCAGCACATTGTCGCATTGACCTACAATTGTAATGTTCTAAAAAAATACTGAAATTTTATTTTATTACTTTGCATATAAATAAATATAAACACCCCATGTGAAAATATGGCCTCCCTGCGTATTCCGTGGTAGCCCTGCGTACAGTGCTGTGTGTACGGGGACGCGTTCGGTTGATAGATGTCCCAACCACAGCCCTACGTACCTCCATAGACAAAGTCGGGGAGCGCACCGTAATTGGTGCGCAAGTTAAAAATAAGTAGTTTTCCAGCCGAAATCGGTTGAAATGACGATAGTTATCCGTAACAACCATTACAAAGTTATCTGAAACTTGAAATGTCTTTAAAAAGCGACTAGTAAAGACGGACAAAATGTAAACGCGGAGGAATTATCCACCAAACGCCGCCATTTTTAATTTCATTCACGCAAGAGAATGTGTTTGTTTTAGGGCAAAGTAGCCGATTCCATCCACAATTGGACTCCGAACTGGGAGTTCTGAATATATCTGGTGATCGATCATCATTTTTGGTACCTGGGCATGTTATTTCATTAAAAAAATTATATTTTTCAAAGTCCCGGACTTTGTCTATGGAGGTACGCAGGACTGTGGTGGGGACATCTATCAACCGAACGCGTCCCCGTACACACAGCACTGTACGCAGGGCTAATTCCGTGGGAATTTGGGTTCAGAGGTAAGGTCCAACATACATAGACGCCAAGTGAAGATACATAGTGACCATGGAAGCGACGGAGACACGGGTGGTAGTATATCTGCAGTTCTGTAGCTCTGGATTTCGCTGGCGTCCGTTTTTGGCGTTTTCTGTTGCATCGGTAGTCTGATTCGGTCGTCTACTGGTAATTGCGAAACCCTGGACAGCCAATTGTCAATAACCTGGCCGACACGGATTTGTGTCGTCCGGTATGGTAACTGACTACGTCTCGTACTGTAGCTCTAGGATTTCGCAATTACCAATAAACGACCAAATCAGACTACCGATGCAACAGAAAACGCCAAAAACGGACACCAGCGAAATCCAGAGCTACAGAACTGCAGCTAATGGTAGTAACACTGAAAAAGATGCGAGCTATTTATTCAGCAGTCCTCAGACAAGTGGTCTGAAAGCAGTCGGATCATAGTGATAAGAAGAACTTCAGTCAACGAACATCTACGCAACTTTCATAACTTGAAACTTAAAATCTTATTATCGTATTCTACCTTTTTCTGCTTCTTCGTGATTTAAATACTCCATTTTATCATTCACAGTTAGAAAAGGCTTCCTTCTAAGATAGGACTCCCCAAGCTAGTTAATAGTAACACAGTCAGAAATACCAAAATTGTTTCTAAAATTAGACGAGAGCGGGCGCTTTTTTCTAATGCTTTTGTGGGAAAAGGAGACACCCCCCCCCCCCCAGTAGAGGGGTCGGCATATTCCGGGGGCATATTGGGATGATGACAGAGGGTGTCGTGTCGGTTGAGTATAGTAACGACGTATTGTATTTCACAACGAAAGGTAACACAGACTGGAATGGTAAAGAAGTAGCAAGCAATATGATACAAGTCTTCGTAGTTTTCATGTGAACTTGACAAAATAACTCGCGCTAAGCGCTCATTGGTTAAAAGTGTACACACTTGACATTGTATCAAGGTTGAACATGTCTTCTCTCAGGTTCGCATATAAGACAGAAATGGCTTGAGTGGTTACAGTTCAGTGGCGGCACCACCAGGGGTGAAGAGGGCAGAGAGCGGTCAAACATCCGAAAAAGAAATGTTGGGGGCATGCAGGAAATGGCATTTCAGAGGGTCTAAATATCAGATCTCGCCCCTTCATGCAAAATTCCATGCCGCCGCCTCTGCAGTTGTGTTCGTTTGCCATTGAAACGAATGTTTTAACGTTAGGTTTAAACAAACGTGACAGGAGACATTTACAAAAAGTTCATGTAAATACCGGTATTAAATTTGATCATAATTACAAAGAAGTAGAAAACTATGTGAGCTTGCCTGTAATATGCTTCCATGTATGGACAGAACTGTGATCCATACACATAGCTTATCAAAATTTGGAAATATAAATCAGCAAATTTGTCTGTATAAAAGCTTAAGTCTCAAATTTTTGAGAAAAAAAATGGTTTTCTAAGTTCATTTATAAAATGCAACTAGATCCACAGGAGAAAAATGAATTTTTCCATGGTGATGAAACAACGAATCATTAAAGTACCTTCTGTAAATTGATTTTCTAGAATGTGATAGTAAAAAAAAATAAAACTTCTTGAAAAATGAAAAATCCTTGGTGCTCGTGAAACCCCCAAAAATAATACGGAAAGTGATGATTCTGATAATATTGAGATAGAGTCTGATCACCATCAGGATGACGTTTAGCCAGTTTATAAATACATGTAGTAAAATTACCAAAAAACTAACAACTTGTTCACCTTTAAACATTACCAAAGCTGTGTGCATTAACAAATAAAATTGACTGTTCACATATTATTTCCAATGTTTTGAATTGATTTTTTACTCAGGTGTCTGTGACGAACACAGTATATCACTTAAAGTATGTTACAGTTTTGTACCCAGTGGCGGCGGTACCGTGGGGGCAGTGGGGGCGGTACCGTGGGGGCAGTGGGGCGGCACCGTGGGGGCAGTGGCGGTGGCACCGTGGGGGCAGTGGGGCGGTCGCCCCAACGAAAAAATACGGTGAAACACTCATCTATATTTGTAAGAGAAATATACCTAAGTTTACCATCAAAATTTGCTCCCCAAAATGCAGGAAGCAAGGTTTCAGATAGTCTAGTTTTCGAAATTTTCCCCGGGGGAACATGGATCCCCCGGGAAAGGTCGCGCATTCGGCGCTCGATTACTTGACATTCACATAAAATCTTCGCCCCCACAGTCAAAAAAAACTTCCACCGCCTCTGGTTGTACCCATTGTAAAATGTGAACATTTAAATCCAACCCATGTAGGCCATGTATTAAGATATGGTGTACTACTTTAATAATAAAGTATTGTTAGTTTCTGCAGTTTTTTGTTTTAAGAACATGGATAAGGATTTTCTTTGTACTTATAGTTTCGCTAAATATTCCTCCTTTATGGCGGAAACCAAGGAAACGAGAAATCCCGCGAGAAATGTGCACGCGAGCGTGAAGCCGAAAACGAAATCGTTCATTTTTGATATTTGCCAAAACGAAAAAATGGCCGGTGGTGGCGCTGTTCAATACTTCTTATGCCGCTAATTCATAACTTACGACTCGAAGGATACAATGAGGGGAGGCAATGGGGGTAGCTGGTACGGTTTTACGGGAAATAAAAAAGGCTTTTCACAATTTACGAAGAAAAAAAAGACGTTTTTACAGTTTACAGTGTTAACAAATGGAACATTGAATGAGCTCTCCGACTCAAATTCTCCACCATTGCTGCGCCGTGTGAAGAGACGCATGCGCATATTACCCTCGTAATGCTCTTCATTCGGTTAGAGGGCCTTTTACGTCTTGACATTCAATTTTGTAGTGAATTGTGTCATCTAGTCGTTTTACAGTTTCTAAAATGTAATTTCCCTGGATTATTCTTTACGATCTTTTTATTTGGATGTGAATTTTTGTACGTACGAGAAAAATGACACATTTTTACAGTGTACGAAAAAAATATTTGATTGATTACGTTGTACGTCTAGCCTGTGATTACAGAATTACGGAATTTATTTTTTCTATTTACGTTGTACGAACAAAAAAATATTGCAATTACGTTGAACGAAAATAACCCTTGCCCCCCCTCTACAATGCGTTTCAAATCGAATGTGGAATTAAATAATATAAGCGAATGGTACAGTCAGAATTTTGTACATATATAACGTACATTTATACATAGTTATTCAAAGTAAATGTGTTTTATTGTCATTATTCAAATAAATCGTCAACATTTAAAAATTGCCATCTATCCTGGCTTATCTTACACTTATGCCTACCGCCCTTGCACTGATGCGCACGGAAAGTGGAACGGGTAATTTGCTAATGTCGTACGTTAAAGCGGGGGAGTCGTCACCTACGCATACGTCAGGTGGTCACAGCGTGTAATTGTATACAGTGTCACCAATCTGATGTGGTACCCGCATACACGTATGACATGACAATTGCATTCAATTGTCTATGTCAATACGTGTTAACTTTCCCATGCTTATTACTTTAATGTTCACATTCCTACACCTATATGTAATATCTAATGTATTGTTTAAAGCCTAAACCATATTAACACTTTTATACACGCCGTGTCAAACGTCACCATGACTGTCTAGCACTCTTTATTTGGCATGTTAGTAAGTTCTAACCAATCACGTTGACTTGTGCTAGGCGTCGTAGTGACGTCACGATATCACGTGGTTTCACTTATAAATAGGGGGACTGATGAGAAAGAGGGAGCGGAGGTTATACGGGAGCGGAGGTTATACGGGAGGTCTGTCTCTAGGCGTGGCTGTAAAGCCATCGCCTGGAAACCAAGTTTACACTTCACTGTATTATCACTGTATCTGATGTCTCCACGAATAAATATCCTGATTGTATCACCACTACCCGCAACAGTTCAAAATATGAGTCTGTTACAACAGACAAGCATACAGACACCCATGAGGTTTTGCGTTCTAATAGCGTGTGTTGTTATCATCGCTTGGGATTCAAATCCCGCACGTGCTTAGGTGACGACCCTCCCGCTTTAAATTGTGCTTGGGTGAAATTGGTACCCCCATTTCAAGTTCGGCTAACTGTCCTCCGAATCCAAGCCGACCCGGAAGACGAAGTTCCACATTGATGATCTTCGGGAATTACTTCACGCACTTTCACAACCAGAGGGCGCTTACCACAAATGAAATGATTTGGACTCGCATTCATGATAAACCACCATTCATTCATTCAATTTTGTATTGCTTTTTCAGAAAACTTTAGCTATACTGGATATGTAATGAACAATTGAACAATCTAGCCCATATTTATCTCATCATAACTTTTAGTACTATATTAATTTCTTAAGGTTCTTCAAATTGTGATTGAATGTATATAGTAATTCTATCAGTAAGATTTCAACATAAAGGATATTTGTAGTATATTTGTAAAACATGTCTACACTAATTTCGCTAATTCAAGATGTCACTAATTTAAAAGAAAGTTTATTGTCTCAATGAGATTGTTGACACTTAAGCGAAATTAAGATTCTGTTATTTATGCATTGAGCCAAATTTGCAAACATAGCATGCAGCTATTTCGTGTTTTACAGTGTATCTGTCCGCATAAACACATTTGACAAAATGTGAAAATAATGAGAATGTCATTAACTTAATTCAAAAATCAGTATGGGACTGGGCGACAGGAAGATTACTAGTACTACGTCTTTTGTGAGTAGCAAGTCCCAATAAGAAAATACAGAGGAGTTGATATTATACTCTGTGTATTTTTATTAAAAAATGGGAATCTCTCTTGTCCAATATGGGGGGTTTGTCTCTAATGTTGGGGGTCTGGAAAACAGAATTTGAAGTTAAGGCAATCCCACATTTTGTAAAGGTCAGTCGAAGATGAACATTCTCACCAAACATTAAGGCATTCTTGGTGATTAAGGACTTTTATACCAAATCACAGACTGCAATCTTAGACTTCTGGTAATTTCAAATACTGATTTTTTAATAAAATATAAATGACAAAAAGAAGAATCAATTATAATAACAATATTTCATTTTTATTGACACTAATCAAAGCATGGCATTTTGAGACATTTCATCAGACAAGCATATGGTGGCGCTATTCATTGATGAAAAAACACCACAAAGTGAGTCAAGTATTAAAAAGTGTGAGTCATTCTAACAACAATGTTAGCTGTTCAGGTAAAGTGATGTCACCCTGTTAATATAATTGAAAAAAAATTGTACAAGATCCAAGGTTAAAGTTATTTTAATAATGATGCTCCACAACATGGTGATGTTCCCATGATGCATCTTACTTATCAATTGAACAATTTTGCAATAGATTGTTGACATCAGTCAATAAGGAAAAGCATCAGTCAGTAAGTGCACTTAGGAAAGATGCATCATGGGAGCAGTGTGCCCTCTAAGTGCAATGAGATTTACTGTGACACAAATACTCATGCTCATTCTCTGGCATGTTATTGATGCAAAGGAAAATCACACACTGACATATTGATCTTGAAAAAAATACCATCTTACTGTTGGAATTTGTTTTGGGTAAAATGAAATTCACATTTTATAAAGTTATAAGTTTTATAAAGTGTACCGGTAAATCAAGGCCACAACATTATAGTTTTGCATCTTTAGAAATCACCAACAGGCACATGTTTCTCTTGAACTCTTTCCCTAGCTGACCTAACTTTATTTTTGAGATTCTATTTTGACACAAAACCCCTACAAAATCATTGTGTTAGAGGGCCCACTGCTGGAGAGTACCTCAATGTTGTAGTGCTTCAATTATTAAATTAGCCCTCAGACCACTAATAGATGTCTGCAATTAACAATAGCTTGAGGCACTCATGACAGTACCACCATATGGTAGGGCTTCAAATGTTGAAGTCACAAAATAGTTTCTAAAAGATGTTTTCAGGGTATATGGACCACATACTTACTTGAGCTAAGACTGTTGCAGTGTTGATATACATTAATATCTAATCACATAAAAATACATGTATTTACAAACTGTACAATATATATTCTAATCCTGGAATTATAATATAACAACGTAATAAACAATTATTTATAGCAAAAGAAATGGAAAGGGGGAGGAGAAAGACTGAGCTGGACGGTTTCAACTTATTGTTCATTGCATAACTACTGTGTCGATATTGTGTTACTGTCACTTGTTGTCACTCAAAGCTTTAGTGTCTTCATAACTTTTAATATCTTCAAACATTGTAACCATTTTAGTTACCATGTCACCCAGTAAACCGTACACCTAAAAAAATAAGCATAAGTTATTGACAAGTTAATAACTACCACACGACCATGGCGCATATCATTCACAATTGTGACATTTAGTGTAAATCACTAGCTGGTACACCACAATATTAATGTTGAATGTCATCATTTTATGCTGCGATATAAAAATAGGAATACAAGCTGCAAAAGAGTTTCTATATAAACAGGTTTTTCATTTAGCTACACAGGTTTGATATGGATCTCAGGTGAAATACATGGTAGATGTAAGTACATTGCTGAGTAACAAATGGCTCTTTGCAATGACCATCAAGAATTTATTAAAAAAATGATCACTACACACTGCCACTCATTGTGTGCTCTTACCTGTACATATAATTTTGTTCTATATTTGTTATCCAAGACTGGATCTCCTGTTTCAGATACTGGTGTACCATTCAATGCAAGCTGCGGACTGCGTAGATCAGCCCTCTCACTGTGCGCTGCTTGTAGATCTTTATTGCTGACAGATTGCGGTGGAGTTGGAGCTGTACGAGACTGTGTTTTAGAACCTTTACCCTTGCTTTTTGGACGATCTTTTTCTTTTTCCTGTAGACAAGAACTAGTTTTATATATTTTGAAGCAAAGGAAGCATAAAAATGATAGTAATAAATATGATTCCAGCTTGGTATTTATCATATTACAACAGATGTTATATATTGAGAACGCTTCCACCCATATTAACCTTTTCACCACGTTTCTCACCAAAATTTTTCGGCACTTTTTTTTTATTCTTTACATATTTTTTGAAATAAACCCTAATTTTGGAGCCAACAGACAAAATTTTAGTCACTTTTCAGTTTTTACTAAAAAATTTGGCTATTTTTACAGAGCTATTTTGTGAACATGTGATGAAAAGAAGGAACAGGTTAAAAAAGTTACAGCAAAGCTCAGAATTATTAGGGAAGCAAGTTTGCAAACTTGCTCATTATTTTGCTGACAACTTTGGTTTTGACATAGAAGATTTGACGATTGCAAACAATTTTGTATATTTTTCACTCTTTTAAAATACTGTTTTTTTTAGATATAACTGGCATTGATGGTGACCAAATGAAAGTTATATTCAAATTGTAGGTCATCTACTTTCGTGAAAACCAGAGTGGTTAATGAATTAGTGAGCAATTTAGCAAACTTGCTGCCCCTTTACTTTTGAGACTTGCTGTAATGTTGTGAACAAATTAACATAAATCTATCTCACCACTAAGTTGAATGGTCATACCTGATCTTTTTTTCCTTTTTTACCAGTATCTTTTTTATCTTTTTTTGTTTCTTCCTCTTTGTGTTCTTTTTTCTTTTTCTTGGGTTCACCTGAAGTTTACACAGTGATGTGTTAGTACAGTAGCAGGTATTAAAGTTGGTGTATTACAATTGTAACAGTCTCTTTCATTCGCTCACCATTGCAGACACAGTGAAGCAAGATATTCCTCAAATACTATAGGAATATACAGTGAAACCTGTTCACCAAAGATAGCCAGGGTTTGACTCTATGAAACTTTATCTTTTGGAGGTTCATACATAGCATCAGATCGTATGTTTTTACAGAGGCTAGTCTACGAAAAAGGAATAGGAAAATTGAATCAATGTAGACTGGTTTTACTGCTATATGTCCAATAATATGGAGAGAGAACTGGGGAAAAAGTTTGGATAAGACAGGTTTACACAGTTTACACATGGTTCAGTTTAGCTGGATTTTACTGCTGTATGTCCAAGAATATAGAGAGGGAAGTAAGAAAGATATTCAGTTTAGACAGGTTTCCAGTTTACACAGGGTTAAGTTTAACCAGGTTTTACTGCTGTGTGACCAAGAGTATGGATAAGGGACAGGTTTCACTGTATTTATATCTACAACAGAAGATCAATGAATACTTGCTTCAAGGTTAAATATGTATTCAAACTACACACATGCTATCATACATCTTTTGCAAACATGACATAATCATTATTTTAATAAATTATGTAACCTGTATCTAATATATATACTAATATTTATCAACATGAACTCCTCAGAGAGAATAACATTCTCAAAAACTTTGTGCAAGTTACATTAATTACCCTCAAACTTACTTTCTTTATTTCATTGCACATTTAAAACCTGGGCTTTATCCAATTATTGTGCATTTTAATTTACATAAATATTTCTGGAACAGTTTAAGTTGAACATAAGCAACACACACATTCATCCACTCTGTACACAATATTATCCATGCAGATGATATTCTCAAAACACAGACTTCTTTTCACACACTTACTTTTACGGCTCCCTTTACCGTCTATGTTGATAGGATATACAGGATTAGGATGGAAAAGACATGGATTAGTATGGAATAGGATGGGTTTGTATAATAAATGGAACAGCTAGGAATGGTTAGTGTGATGGTTTGGTGTAAAGTGAATGGAACAGCTTTGATGGACTGGGAGGATACATGCACGTGTACACAATGGTGTAATGGTGTAATGATTGAATTGGGTATATGTGGAGTGAGTGGAGTGTGTGTGTATATATCTGTATAGTCAAAGGGAATGGCAGTGGTCATTGGGAAATACAAATTCGGTGACAAATTGTGAACCTTTCCCCACAATTGGTTTGTTGTTGATGAATCCATGGTGAACAAAATAAACTCAGAAACAGTTGCCAAGCTTGATCATCCAGAAACTAGAAGTGGGTATATCTGAAACCAGCAAAATCGGTTTAGAAGAACATTTAAGTACATTATGGCTATTTTTCAACTTGTCACACATATTTGCACATTTGCAACACCCATTTATCACATTTGTGTACTGAGGCCTGAATAGACTGGTATAGTTATGCCAAGTTTTATTGAGAGATTTTAATGTATATAATGATATGCAAACCAAATGTGATAAATGTACAACCCTATATGTGCAATGTAATAAATGCAAAAATATTAACAGGTTTGGAACACCCCATTTTACAGGCAGGAAAAAGTCAGTCCAACTCAATATAAAGTCATAATATGTATATTTCTGGATTACCAATCACCACAACTTATTTTTGATACAACCCAACCCCAATTTTGGAATGGGAGAAGGTAGGTAGGAATATGATAGGGATGGGGATGGATGGAAATGGTATTAAGCCAGAATGTTAAAAAAAATATATATTTAAAGTGATAACGTTAACCTGATGAATCCACACTGTGTTTACCAGACATAGCTCCTAGGTTGTCTCAACAAAGTTAGCAACAATAATAAAAATAACAAAATAAAAATTAATTTAATCCAAACTTAAGGTATATAAACATTTATCATCATATTTATCATGGTTTACATAAAAAGTTTTTTTTTTCTTTGTTTTATTTCTAAGCATTAAAATATAGATGGAGGGAAAAACTAATAACTGCATCTGGGATCAAACTCCAAACTGGTAGAATTTTGAAATAAATGTTGGGGGAGAACTTCAGCAAACTGGAAACTTTGTGGTTATGTGAGGGATTCAAAGTCAAAACACTACCATGCATTTATATCATAGTCACACAACAAAAATGTCAAAACAAGACAAGCATTAAAACCAAGCCCATGCATGACAATTAAATTCTTGAGAGGGTAGTCATGTTGGAGGAGGGGCACACAGACTTACGTCGTTCACATCGTTTTCCTATATAGAGTGCAATTGGGGAAAAATTATTTTTATAATGTTATTTATTATAATTTTGTGTGAGAGTGGATGTACATTTGATTTGTCACTTTGCAGCCTGAATGTAGTGAGTGTAGTGTATGGAGAGTACACATCACATAGCTCATAAGACACTTCCTACGACACCTAGTCAGCTATTGACCATAAATTGGATTTGATTTGATTCACAGTCAGCTATTGACCATAAATTTGATTTGGTTTGATTCACAATCAGCTATTGACCACAAATTTGATTTGATTCACATTCAGCTATTGACCATAAATTTGATTTGATTTGATTCACAGTCAGCTATTGACCATACATTTGATTTATTGCGTGACAATGTCATTACCATAAACAGTAGTTTATGTTTGAATAAATTTGCATGCACAATGAAATAAACTGACCATTATGCCTAGATGGTGTAGGACACATTTAGTGTTATGTATGTGACAACATGGATTGCATGGTATTTATATTAGACTGTGTCAATGTGTAAACCACAAATACAAGAAGACAGGTACTGAGGATTGTAAATGACTGAAATGAACATACACAAATAGATTTATACAGCTCGCATACATTACAGGTGATAATCTCTTGTAGCATTCAATAGCACACGTCTAGAAACATACACTCGAGTATACAGTGGCATATACTATGATATACTCAGATATGGGTAACCATGGCAACTATTTTCCTCAGCATTGCATGCAGTCATTCACACAATACAAACCTCCAGCATAACGTATCATACACTCATACAAGTCAAATCAATTCTCTGTTTCAACACCAGAGGGAGACACAACATGAAATGAGAAACACTACGCACAATGACAACAATCAGCGGGATGGAATGGTACATATGTACCAGTTGAAATTAAAGTGCTTAGTGGATAATTTGAAGTTAGTGATCACATCATAGGTGTGTCAATATTGTCAGTTGTATAAAATAAAATGTGTAAGTGTACTATCTGGACACTGGAGAATTGGTTTCTTAACTCGGCAAGCTTCAAAGCAGTGATATATTGGTAGCATGCATTGATGCAGCAAGGATGTGGCTGAATAGATATAAATTATAGGGACTTATGCATGGGATGCATTCAGTTGCAGTTACAGAGGGATCACATTTCTGCATTTTGTCAAGCAGGGTATAAAGAAGAGATTATCATGAACATACATGAACAGCGTTATAAAGTAACGGATAATTTTAGAGGCTGAATTTTGATTTTTAGAATTTGCTACATTCAGCATACAAGAACAAGGCCTTACAGTTGCCATTGTGCAACTCATAAGCTAAATTTAAAAAAAATGAATAGATATAGGTAGATAATAGCATTTGACAACAGATATAAGGAACATGTGCCAAGGTAATAACAAATTTGAGAATGGTATCACTCCAAAAACAGTTGCTTTCTCTCAAATACAACTCAACTTTGTGATGAACTATCATTTTGTGTTTTCTTCATCACGCTTATTATCACACAATTACATTTCAGTTGAATATATATTGATTTGAGGAGAACCAACTATTTTACTTGTGGGTGAAACCATTCATAAGTAGGAGGGTGGAAGGATTAAAAGCAAAAGCAGAGGAACTGATCCAAACTAAGCAAGGATAATATACTAAATTGCTCACTGCATAAAAGTTGTGGTTATGCTTCGTTAATAATAATAATGGCACACTTAAATATGCATATGTTTACTGGGGTGCATTGATAAGCTGCTGCTTGGCTTATGCGTTAAAAAACAAATTCTCCGTCTCAGATAATAAACCATGAACACATTGGTAGATATTTTGATGACTATACCTCTCATGGCTTCAAGTACTGCTAAAACTGTAGATGGTGTTAAAGTGGAAAGAAAATACACAAAAAGATGAATATGTGGAAAATAATAAAACATTACATGGTGCTATAAAAACAATAGCAGGTGCTAAATTGTCAATAGAGGGCACTGTAATATCATTAGAGGGTGATTGTCAATTGAATTTTCGATCATTTACAGTATGGTCTCAAAAATTCAATGTATATAAATTTATATAAAATCCAGCTAGATCAATACAAATGGAAATCAAAAATTTGCATACATTGAAATTAGATATATACAATTACTGAATCATGAAATAATTGAAAAAATAGATAAATTGTTTTAGGTAAATGAATAAACAAAGCAAAAGAAATCATGAAAATGTCTGGTATAAACAGCGCCCTCACATGGCATTCAATCTACAAACATAAGTGGTGCTAATCTACGAGAAGAAATCAGCAAGACTGGTCAGACTGATTTCATGTTATACATATAATGAGTTAAGGGGTATCAAATCAACATAAATAGCAACAAATAATTAATGCTTGCATGCAGAGAAGATGGACACAACTTTAGCTGATAATATTGATGTACAACATGCATCAAATTTAGTTTTTCTGAAGTTAAATTCAAAAATACATGATGCCAAACTAATTCAAAGTTTTCTTCAACTGAATATGTGAAAGCCTGTAGTTTGGATTATATTTTCACCAAAATAATTTGCATGAAAATGAAAAATTTCTCAGTAAAATTGTCTCCATTGAAGTAAATAAATAATAAAACATGCAATTTGATATGCAAATTTATGCAGATTCATGCATTAAATCACTGTTGTAATACATGCATGCTATTATAAGTTGTGTTTTACAATCAGTTGTATTCTGAACAGTAATATTAGGAATGGCCAGCACTGGTGTGATCTCATAATGAATCAGCTGAGAATTATGTGGCATTGAGATTACCATATCTGTTTTGTTTTGTCACAATGACAACTATATTGCTAAAACAAACCATGTGGACAGTTCTGTAGATGTCAATGAGTTATGGGTAACCTTCTATGCACATCAGTAGTAATACTTGTAGCTCCAAAACATTATTCATGTTTAGTGCAACTCTTTGGGGTATTCGCCCAGCTATGTGTCTAAATTTCACTTTCTATTTACCTTAAAGCGCGGTGGTCGTCCCCCAGCACGTGTTCGAATTTCATGTAAATAAACAATGTATTTTACATGCGTTGTATGCGTCGCTATGAGTCCCATATCGAACAGGATGCGGCGCGACGACTGCCGCCCTTTAACAGATCGAATGAATTTGGAAAAAACTTCACAATTCTAAGGCCAAATCAGATGGCAATGCCTTAGAATATGGGAAGAATATTAAGGGTATCAACAAATTCCATAGAGCACAAAGACAAACTGGTAAGGCATCGAGGCATTTGCACTTCTATACCTTTATGTTCAAGCCAAGAAACAAATTTGAGCAAATAAATTTTGTGATAGCATCATTTGTGGAAAATTAGCACAGAATGAGAGGGGTGTAATTATTTTAATACAGATCAAATGCAATGGTTGTATACTGTCCAATGTATTGTAAAACACAACATATACAGTGATGTCAACTAGTAATATCGATAGAAAGCATATCTTACTTGTTTCATTCTCAGGATAAACGTCTTGTCTATCTTTCATACCCAATGCATTACGTAACAACATAGACTGACCAACTATTCCATCCACAGTCTCCAACCAACATTGATACCTAAAGTAAGAAATGATAAATACTGGTTAATCTGGGCTACATAAATATGTTTTAATCCTTTGAAGCACCAGACTTTCTAATCCAAATTTTTCTGCACATTTTTCTTATATTTTTCAATATTTCAGTTTTTACTCAAAAAATTTGGCTATTTTTGTCCAAATTCTCTGAAGGAAAGGGCAGACTATAAATGAAACTATTTTGTGAATTTGTGATGAGGGATCTGGTGGTGAAAAGGTTAGGCCTTTGAAGCGCCAAAGTTGACTTTTGTCATCTTTCATAAAAATAAAATTTTTGTAGTCAAATAAAAAATTATATCCATTTTGTCAAAAATTATCAAAATAATGAAATATTATGGCGCTAAGTAAGAAACAGCCAAAAATGTTTCCAGTGATTTTTTTGTTTTTGCCAAAATGCAGTGAAACAAGATCAAAAGGTAAAGGTAGCCAGATACTTATATGCATCACCTGGATGAAATTTCGAGAAGCCACTGTGATACAACATTTTATGATTTTCTCAGGTACAGATAACACAGTTTTGTCACAGAAATTTTACTATTGAATAATAACAAAGTCATTGTTTCCATGGAAACAGGTTTGATACCCCACTTTCTGTGGTATATTCCTCATTTTCCAAACATCATCCTTTCTTAAACGAGTTAACATGACTTACCCTACTTTGTACATCTGTTGTTGTACCGGTGAAAATGGAGGGAATCTTAGAGTCATTGCAGCTGTGTTCATTTTCATCAATAAATCCTCACGTTTTTCATCATCTTCTATCTCTAAAAACATTTTTTTCATGTTGCTAAGCGACAGATCCCATTGTTGATCCTCTCTTTCTTCTTCAGGGAATTGTTCCAAGTAAAGTTGACTTAGTTCATAGACAATGTCATTGGTGTAATGCATCTATAGAATAAATATGTATGTGTAAGAATTCAGTACTATAACTGGACAACGTGAGCAGTATTACAAAGACAACACTACCAGTAACCAAAGTGGATTCAACAGTACTGCAACAATACAAAGTGACCACAATTGCAAAGCAACAAGGTACAACAAAAATACCAATTATTGCAAAGTGATGAACACAACAGAGTGGCCAACACTAAAAAGTGACCACTAGCCATCATTGCATAGTGACCAGCACTGCCAAGCGACTAATACTACAAAGTAACCACCATTGCAAAATTAAGTGACCAATGATGACCCACACTGGTTTAAAATTGACCAGTACATAAAGTAACTGCAATGTGGCAAACACAAATAATATAAAATAACCATTGCAAAGTGATAAGTACTATAAACTGACTGGTGTATGATACCACTTTCCAGAATACACTGCACCACAGTCCCACCATCCACAAAACTAGATGATACTTACACCAGGGTTCAATCTTTCAAATATTTCTTCATCAGTGATATAAGCATCAATAGGAGACCTAGCTCTTTCTGGTGTACGAATACCTTCTACTAAATCATCTACAATCTTCTTGATAGCCATCTGTGCTTGCTTGTGAGCCAACTCTCTCTGTACAAGTAAAATATCAAAGTTACAGACAATGATAAATGATGTATTTAATATTGTGCGACGAGTAGTGTCATGTATTTGTCACAAAATAAATTTGCACAACTTCTTTCCATATTTTACAAAAGATTTTAATTAAGAACTGTATTCAATGAGAAATTATGTTCATTTAGTTCAAAATTAACAAAAAAGTGAAAAAAACACAATAAAACAAGCAGCCTCTCGGTTGAGATAGCTCCGCTGTTAGCAATGCACATTACAAATAAAGAACAGAAGATATCATTAGAAAATGAACAATATGTATAGTATCAAAGCAATCAGACTTGAGGTTTTCAACAATATTGAAAAATATAACTTTTTAACAAAAATGACAAAAATATTCACCAAAATTAGAGAATTAAAGATATCATTACAAAATGAACAAATCTGAGAGAGTTCCACATGTAGTACCTATATATGTAATATCAAAGCAATTGGACTTGCGGTTTTTGACAAGAAGTTGAAAATATCACTTTTTACCAAAAATGACAAAACTATTTGCGAAAATTAGAGAATTGAAGATATCATTACAAAATGAACAAATCTGAGAGAGGTCCACATGTAGTACCTAATATGTAATTTTGACATGAAATGAACAAATCTGAGAAAGAACCATCCAAGGTACTTGCATATCAAATTTGAAAACATTCTGACTTGCGGTTGAAGTTGAAATTGTAAAGTTGACGCCAACGACGACGAACGATGACAACGGACAATCAGTAATATGAACAGCTAAACATACATATAAATGTGATAAACAACAATATTTTGGCAGAATAAAATATGACATCCAAAGGGTTAAAAATTAACTCAATTGTACTCAGAAGATAATGCACAGGGACATGAATGATATTTAGGAATGACCATTATATTAAAAATATGTATGACAAATTATGTTTCTGGATTGTTCATATATCATGTGTTTCAGAGTCTACCAATCCCTACCAAATAATAAAAAGTTTGTTGTAAAATTGTTAACACATGATGCTCATAATGTCAGGGTTTTATGGCCAACATTTTATTCACTAGTCTACATATGCCTTATGGCTTTGAGAAATTTTCAGGATTACTTTATGTGATACATCAGAATACATATTTTGTTATAGTGTTATATGTCACTTGATTGTATTGATCAAATTGAGATCTGAAAGCTCTCTTATTTTCTTTGATGTTTTGTGAGTTCTTTGGTTAACACATCACAGTATCATTTGTAGTTCTTACCTCAATTTCATTCCTGACTTTCTTATTTTTATCTTCCTGCAATGCCACACCTCTGAGAGTGACTTTTAAAGCAGCACCTCCATGTACAGCAGGTCTTGTTATCAGCTGCCATGTCTCACTGAATATACCGGCATTGGGTGACTTGAACACAAATGGAAACTTGAGAGTATCTCCAGGAAGTAAGACTCCACTGCTGGTGTTGAAGTAAAATCTCTGTACATTACCACTCAATACAGTCTCCAATGGATTGGATTTGGGGATTAACTACAAATAAACAGGAAGCAAACAAATTAGTATTAATAATTAAATTATTACAAAAATTTAGAATTCAAAACACACAGTTTTTGTAACAAGCAACTGCAGGACATAGCCCCTGTTAATTGGTATTTCGAATGACATAGAAAGCGCAATCTAATAAATTGTGTTATAATTTGAGAAATGTTTGACCAATAACTTCAGACATGTCATACAAATAATAAACATTCCAATAAATTGAGTTTTTTATTTTACCAATAGCAATATAAAAATTCACGGCAAATAGAAAATTCAATTTACCCCCCCCCCCCCAAAAAAAAACATACAAAATTTGATTGAAATCTGTCAGTAACAACACACATACCCACCCAAAGACATGGGTCAGCCTATTAGGCCTCAATTCATCTTACGCACGAGCAAGGTTAATAATAATATACAGTTAAATTTAGCTAATATAAGTAATACTTTGCTTTCAGCATGTTACAGTACCTTCCAATCATAGTAGATAGTAGTTGTACCATCGTTCACTAGCTGCAAACAAGATGTAATCCTTTCACCTGCAAATGCTTCAAATGTCACCCTAGCAGTGTGTGCTATATCATCCTTGTGTGTACAGCTATCACCAGTCCATCTAGCAGGGAATCCATCAAACAACAAGGCAGGTCCAATTACCTGATGTGGTATGTCTGGTTGGTCACGCAATGGGTCCCTGAAGTAAAGTATTATTATTAATCATGTTATACATTGTACATCACAGAATGATTTCATACCATATTTACACTATTAGAAATACAGTATACCATATTAGATCTATCAGCAGGGTCTGATCTAGGCATACACCAACTTATACACCTGTGTGACAGCACTCAGTGTCAAAACCACTAGTTAGAGGTGCACATTCAATAGAAGTACACCTCTGCAATTTACGCATGTGCTATTAATAACAAATGCAGTGTATTTCTAATAGAATTGCATATGTAAATTGAAATGCTAATTTTGACTGAGAAGCAAATACAGTCACACTTCACATAAATGTCCTCTATTCGAAAAACACACATAAGGCCAGACTTTTATTATCCCTTGTTTCGCGAACCCGCCAAATGAACAGGAGCCGAAAATGAAATAAAAATATCATTTTATTTCAGCGTAATTTCTCGCGCCCGCCGACTTGTTAGTACAAAAAATTGCTAAAAAAAACTTATTTTTATCTTTCTTTTTTTTTCGCCCGCCTCATAACAAACCCAAGTTGCATTTTCGTGGGAGTATCATGATCAAAGTCTCGCGCAGATGAGAAACAAGGTTATACATGGAATAAATTTTATTTGGTTTCTTCTCTCCGATCAATGATCTCACTTACAATTCTTTGAGAATCACACAAATCTAATGGAAAAAAAGAATTAATTTTATTTTTTTTCTGCCCTCCTCAAAAACATTGCCTTATAAAAACTGGAGAAACAAAGAATAAAAAAAGTCTGGCCTAACCGAAAAAAATATTTTGGGGTTGCATCAAAAGTGCCACCAATCAATGTTTTAGACACACAATGTATACAGTATACCGGTACTATGAATAACTTACAAGTTGTCTTCTTCTGGCATTTCAGTTATAGTTGCATCCTGTAAAGATTCCTGTTCATCATCTTCATTCAGTCTCACAGGCTTATTACTTCCAACAACTTGCAGATAATCCATTTCCTAGAAGAGAAATGTATTACAGTCCAAAATCAAAGTATATTATGTGATCAACACGGATCACAAATCACGGATCTCAATGACTTTCGCAAAATTTGTTCTTCATGAGTTCCTTAAAATCCTCAATCATATACTTATACTTGAAATATATACAGAAGTCAAGATGTTATAAATTATATTTTGTCCAACTGCATGGATTCTGCAATACAGAGGTAAAGGGAAGCTGATATAGTAGTATATCTGCATGAAGTTACATATTCAACATTAACTGACCCCATTTTTATGCACATGGAAACTAAACTACGGTGCCAGGAAATCCTAAACTCCAGTAAAACAAAGTTATCTAAAAAATGTGAGATTGGACAACAGTACTCTATTCAGACAAAATACATATAGCTTATAACCCACCACCAGGTGGCGCTAATCACTGAAGTCAGTGGAAGTGTCACATAACAGTGTGTATTTGTATATATTCCAATACACCAGTAGATCAATGCATGACATTTTTTTGTTGGTGTATTGCTTACAATTTTTTTCAACAAGTCTTCCGAGCTTGGTGAAACTTACAGGTTTGTGTGGATCCAATTCATTCATAACTTGTTCTATCTGCTGCTTCCTATGATGTAAATACTGAGATTTCTTCCATGGATAGTTGACAGGTGTAGTTCTACCACACTCCCAGCTTGTACCTTTCTCTTTCTGTACAACATTAGGATTGCCAACATGCTCAATAGGTGGTGGGTATCCTCGCTCAGTCTGCAGCAGTGTCATCTGTATACCAGTAATATCATCACCAACCTTCTCTACTTGCTTCCAGAACTCACTACCAACACGGTCTGCAAGAGAGATTAATGATAATGATTAAGTGGTTCAGAATAGAATGGTGGATTGACACTATGATAAAGTGGGGAATCTTGATACAAGTTTTGACAATGTTACCATTTACTGTGAGTGTTTTTTGTATTTATAAGTTTTTTATTTGGTAGTTCAAACCACAGTCCCTCTATTACGACTGTGTTCAAACTAACATTCACCTTGACATTTTGGATGGTGTTTTGGGTTAATGATAGCATGATCAGTGAGTCTGAATGGGATTGAGAATGTCACAGAGTCAATACCATCAGCGCTTACTTTCAGCAAGTTAGTCCAGACTGAAAACGTTTTATTTATGTTGGGGAATCACTATTTGATTTAAATACCGGTATACTGTTTAGGACTTAATTATTCACTGCAATTTTTTTTTGCCTACCCAGTGAATGTGGAAAGTAAACAAAATAATCTACTGTTTTCTTCACAAACCAGTAAATCAGTAAATATCCCTGCAACACTGAATGCACCGAAATTAAACCCAGGGAATATTACTCCCTTTCCAGTATTCAACCAAACATAGTACAGTATACCAAAAAATATTAGATTACAATTATGCCAGCGATTAATTTCCACACATTATCAAGACATTTCCTGTACATGTGTTGTGTACTTACATCCCTTGCCGTAGTCCACAGCTGGTATAGATCTATCTATCAAGTATCTTTCTTCCTGTATCTTTCTGTAATCCTCAGCTTGATTCATCACTAAATGTTCTACTGGCTTCTGCAGTAACTCTGTAAATTTAGACAAGAATATGTGTTTAGTAGCACATACATGTAAGAAATTTAAGAAGGGCATGTAATCTATGTATATCTATTCAAAATTGTAAATATGAGTGACACACTATGTATTATGCTGTAAATGCTGTATAATTTTAAATCGTAACTTTTATAGCAATTAAGACATAACTTTTTAGAGCAAACCTGATTATAGTGTATTTAATTGTCTCAACTTGTAAAGTTGTTAATAAATGAGCATTCTAAAATCAAAAAAAAAAAAAAAAAAAAAAGGGGGGGGGGGGCATGTATGTAATGCAAAATTAATTCAGCAATACCACAACTCAGCAGACCTATTGAAAAAGACAAGTGAGCCAAAAATAGCTCTTCTATCACAAGAGCAGAAATTTCTGCAAAATTGTCTATTCAGTAGGGGATTATCCATCTCGGCACATGCCAAGTTTTGATTCTGACTCTTTTTTGGGACTGAGATCAAATTTTCTTCCTGATGGTTTACATGCACATTTTGGTATATCCAAGTCCAACTCAATTCTGACTCTCGGCACATGCCGAGCTCTGTAACGTGAATGCCACTAATGAGCATTCATGAATTGCCTTGGATATATACCACTTTTATGGCATGATATATAAGATAAAAGTACCAACAACTCTTCAAGCTCTGTGTATTCTCAAAGACATCTTCATTTGGTTATTATGCCATACTCATCACATGACCATGATTTAACTAAAATACATACTTGATATATAACCCTGCTGTTTCTTTCTGTCCAACATCTTTTGCTGCCAATTCTTCAATGCATTATTCTCATCTAATAACGGGTTCTGTGGTGGAACAGCTGATGATCTTTTCTTCTTTTCAAACTTTACGCTTGGTGTTCTAGGACGTAGATCAATCTCTTTTGCCTCAGGATAACTCTAAATACAGGAATATGATGAAGATAAAACAATATGAATTGACAATTTAAATAGAAAAGGAAATGATTATGTATTAGAAACATCTTTAAGAATTTACGTTGGTAACTGGCATTATTCCTGATAATCTTGTTAACAGTAAGTGTTGTAGTACAATTTCTTTCTGAGAGTCCTAGAGCGTCTTATCCGTTCAATACACAAATATATCTACTGTGTAACTGACACTCCCAGATCAAATGATGATGTTTATATAAACAAGCAGCCTGTCGGCTGAGATAGCTCCGCTGTTAGCAATGCACATTTCAATTAAAGAACAGAAGATATCATTAGAAAATGAACAAATCTGAGAGAGGTCCACATGTAGTACCTATATATGTAATATCAAAGCAATTGGACTTGAGGTTTTTAACAAGAAGTCGAAAATATCACTTCTTACCAAAAATTACAAAAATATTCATCAAAATTAGAGAATTAAAGATATCATTACAAAATGAACAAATCTGAGAGGGGTCCACATGTAGCACCTATATATGTAATATCAAAGCAATTGGACTTGCGGTTTTTAACAAGAAGTCGAAAATATCACTTTTTACCAAAAATGACAAAAATATTCATCAAAATTAGAAAATTAAAGATATCATTACAAAATGAACAAATCTGAGAGAGGTCCACATGTAGTACCTATATATGTAATATCAAAACAATTGGATTTGCGGTTTTTAACAAGAAGTCGAAAATATCATTTTTTACCAAAAATTACAAAAATATTCACCAAAATTAGAGAATTAAAGATATCATTACAAAATGAACAAATCTGAGATAGGTTCACATGTAGTACCTATATATGTAATATCAAAGCAATTGGACTTGCGGTTTTTAACAAGAAGTTGAAAATATCACTTTTTACCAAAAATTACAAAAATATTCACCAAAATTAGAGAATTGAAGATATCATTATGAAATGAATAAATCTGAGAGAGGTCTACCCAAGGTACATATACACCAAGTATCAAAGCATTCAGGCTTGTAGTTTTCAAGAAGAAGTCGAAAAAGTAAAACATTGACAAGGACGACGACAGACGATGACAGACAATCACTCATATGATAAGCTCCGCTCGACAAAGTCGACAGCGGAGCTAAAAAATGATAATTAGAAGTAGATATTCTTCCCCACTTCCCCAACTTATTTCATTTTAGAGTCCTAGTGAGTCTTATCCTTTGAATAGGCAAGTATATCTACTACGTTTCTGACCTTAAAAGTCTTATAACTCAGTGACTATTGTTTATTAATTTGATTTAGGGGTACCATTGAATACATAATCTGCTGTTAATTTCTCATTATCCATCTATAATCTCAACAATCTCAAAAAATAGTGCCTCACAGATTTTTAAAGTGGCAATGTGAGAATAAGAATGTGGGTTTTTGAAGCTTAAAATTTGAAATCACAACTACACTATCTTGCTAATTACTAATTACACTTTAGAATACAACAAAAATGTATATGAACTGAGGCCAAGTATGGTACATTGTGCCGACAGCTTTACAGTCCTTCTGCATGAATTCATCCTGATTAGGAATGTACTAACTAGGCCTGGCAAATAAATAATTTAGACAGAATGTTCAACAAGGCCAAGTGGGCTGAACCTTTGAACGCAGGCATTATTCTCATTTGATCTAAAATTAAGAATGAGATTATAGAAACTACAACAAATATGCAAAATGTTGCCTGAAAATATTGGCATGAAAAATGATGGTGCTCAACGGGTTAACAAGATTTAGGCCATGTTGACTGTTTAGCAACATTTTGGGATAATAGAACAATTTGTAAAAACTTTTAGAACAATGTTGTATTACAAATACTTACAGCTAAATGTCCTTGTCTTAACGCCTCTGCTTTAAACTCTTCAACACTACCCAGAATGCTATGGGGTATGATGTTACCAAAGGCATCAAATCTTGGACCTGCACTACCTGTAGAAAGGTATCACATAAAGATAAAAAAAAAACACAAGAAAACTCAGATTAGTGAACTTTAATTTTAAAGAATATGAAAACGTTAATAATAATGAAATTAAGTTTATTTACAGACATCCAACCTATTAAATAAAAGCAAAAAACCTACATAATTGTTGTTTTAAACTTTTGGTTATTTTTACCTAGCACAACAAATTTTGTCATAAAAATTTCAGAATTTCCAAAACCAAACAACCAAAATTATCCATATTTTGAAAACATAAGATTTTTTCATAAAATATCCCTAATCAAAACTTTGAGATATGAAGAAAACCTTTTACGATAGGAACTACCGGGTAAAGGTAAATGACTTGAAAATTTTTATTTCCCTTGGTGTTTGACATATTTTTTGTGCATAGAGTAGTTTGATGACCATATTTTTTTGTCAGGAGTATCAACATACATAAAGCCATATGGTGAAAGCCAAGCAAATTTGGCGATTAGTTTTAATGACAGATGTGAAATAAATACAACAATAATATTATACATGTACAATGTATGTGATTATATCACAGTGTTATTTCTAATAAAATACTACAGGTTTAACTAAAATTACCTGTATAGTCGACTGGTTTCAATGGTGCATCAGGTGGAGCTGGTTTAGCTATAGTAATTCGTTTAGTTTTTGGTTTCTCAATCTCAGATTTAGGTTTATGTTTTCTGACCATTACTGGTTTAGTAGGTGTTCTTCTTCTCTCAGCAGAGGGTGGCTTTGGAATATGGACCTGGAAAAATCATGAAAGAATAATTCTGAATTAAGATATCGCTCTTTTCTGGGACTATAAACATATTGAGAAATGAGATCACATGTAAAAATTTGCTAAAACATTCATGTTTCTATTTTTTTTACTCCTAGGATATTGAGCGAGTAATAATGTTATTTGTAGTGAAGATTAGTATTTCATGAATTGTAGATCTATATTTTAATATTCTTAGAAGCAAAGCTACATCATAGAACACTCTATGTTGTTAAGATGTACATCACTATACCATGTATTTCTATGAACACGGATCGAAGAGCCGGTGAAAACAGGTGTAGTTAAGAAAACAGCATAATCTCAACTATGAGACAATCCTGCTACAATGTTCAGGAGTCTCAACATCTAGCCCAAAGTACAGTGATTTGAGAGTTTTCGATTGTTGTTTTCATCAACTGTGATTGCTAGGCAGTGAAAATATCCAGATGTTCACTCACGAGAATACCAGCTTCAGTTACACAGGTTGATTTTTTCATTGTATGTGCATGCAGTTTACTCAGTTTCTGGGCATCACTTGGCAGGGAAGATTTAGAACAGCAACAGATAAGCCCTTGTATAATGAAGTTGCAGCCAACACAAATCAAGTGACTTTCAACTTTAAAGTAACTTAACCTTAAAGTAAATTTACCAGCCAGTTTCCCTAATCAATAAATGTGCTATTTAGTTATGATTGAAGAAAAAAACACTGAACATCAAATTACTAGATATACATTTGACAACCACCAAATATGCCTGCTAAATAGCAAAACTTCCTTTTTGTCTGTATAGGATTTCAGAAGGCGATTAAATAAAGCAGTTCAAATGGGGGTGAACTCATAATGTTCAAAGTCACATCTCAAATTGTCTAGTGAACACACAAAGTGGATCAAAACCATGATGAATGAACTGAATGGGTTGTGATGGACAAGACTATTGTTATGATTCAACTTACTGTCAACTGTGAATACAATAGTTTGTACAAATCACTATTGACTAAACCATACATAAAAAAAAAAAAAAAAAAAACTGATCTTTTACATTGAGGAAACACAATAAGTTTGTTATTGGCATTGACATGCTTGGTTTTTCTTATATTCCGTTGTATCAGTCTGTTCCTGCTTACCTCTCTCAGTTTATCTGGGTCAATGGCCAATGCTTGTATATCCTCTCCATTTATGATTTGTTTCGATGGAGGTAGATCATCTTCCATCTGAGACTGTGACAGATTGGGACTGGTAGCTTTCTCTGGTGTTCCATCCCTCTTCTTGGCACCTTTCAACTTGTCTGAAATCAAATAGTAATAAAATGAATACAGTGTGGGTTCTCATTGACGTACAGATGTACTACTGAGTCAGCCATCAAAGCTTGGTACAGAAAGCGCTAGCTTGCAAGAAGTTAAGAATTTCACAAAAATTACCCTTATACACTTGGTGTTTCAGCTTCAGAATGCTACTAGCCTTCATAGTGTGGATAAAAAGAAACGTATATATGATATACGGTATCTTCAGTAACGGAAAGCAAGACACTGCTTATGACACTACTTGTCACTATGGATGATAAAGGAGTGTACCATTTCTACAAAGGGTAGTGTTATATACAAATATGACTATTGTCACAACACAAAAGAATGACCTACGTGAAACACATACGAATGCATCTATTGCATAGGGTTGTCACAACAGTGGCTTCAATTGCTAAGCAAATATAAAAGATGTGTACACCTTTTACCATAAGGGGAGTGGCAGTCATTTATAATCTGGTATAGAAAGGTGTATTTTTTAGAAAATTTAGTTTATATAAACTTCTCTGTATGTATGCCAGGCAGAGGTCTATACTTGGATTAGTTTTATCATACTATTTTTTTTTCTGCGCTGACAAGCAAAGGTAAGAATATGCATATTAACATGTATCCTTTTGATGAGAATTATGAGTTTCAATGATGTTGAATCAATTGACTTGCTTTATCCACAGGTATGAAAGAAAATAGTATGTAATCATACACTATAAAAAGCAAAGAGTAAACTACACATACTGTAACTAAGTTGATATGGAAAACAACAAACAATGTGTATATACGTTAATCATTAATAATTCAGTTCCATATTACGTACATATCTATATCCTAAACACAATTTAAGACCACAGTTTGGTGTGTAGTTGTATACCCGGTACTATAATTTCCAGGGTTTGAAATCTCCAAATGTCATTGTACAGATGCCCCCAATTGAATTAAACATTTTCCTTCACAGTTTCAAATAGCTTAAAACATTTTTCATAAATTTTGGTATTAACATTAGGTGACCTTGGCTCTATTTTCATTTAATTTTTTTGCACTGCATCTGGTATAGAATGGAAAACAAGTCATCTACTGATTGATCTGGTGTGTGATTGTTTGAAAAGTGTTTGTATTCTAACAGTGCATTTACCGTTTGTATACTATAATGAATAGAACTGTAAGTGGGTTAACTCCCTTCTTTCTTAACACAATGATTATTTCAAATAACCCATACACACACCTAAAGTGCCTTTAGTAGCACAAAACGGTTTTTAATCATTTTGTCTTTTTTTGTTACGCCAGTGAGTTGCCTCATAGCATTGTTAGCTAATGCTATGTAATGCCTGCAAAAAACGAACGTTATTTATTATTATTATAAAAAGCATTTGGAGAGCTTGCAAACATTTTTCTTATTAAACACACCCCTAGTAGTAGAGTTAGTACAGTGAAACCAGGGTATTTGTATAAGATGGAGGTGATCCTTAACGAATATGAAATGTAATATATGGTGCCCACATGAAAGGAGGCTTCAGCTCTATGTGTTTAATGTGTACCATATGTTTATATGAGGTAGACAATACACTAGTACTGTAGTACTGAGTTGCACTTTTGGGCTGGTATTTCTTACAAAGTTATACATGTATTTAATAAGGCTGCCATATGTATGTTCTCACGCAGTACAGGGTTGCATCGACCAATAAAATAACCTCAGAGTAGTTTTTAAATATATATAAACACTGGATTACAATGTATCAAAAATAACTGAATTGAACATTGAATTAAAACCCATGTTTAATGATGCTTACAGTTTCCTGATTTTAAGAAAATTCTTGATATTAAATTCAGTTTTGTTCAATTGTCATTTAAATCTTGTGAAATCAGTATTTAACATTGGAAAAAAAGCGTATATAAAAAAGAAAAATATGTATATGTACTAGAAAATTATTAATGAAAGTTTAATTATATACATACTAGCTGATGATATTAATCGAACTGCTGAACCAAATCTTGCCCTGGATTTTCGTGATCCTCTGGAAGTACCAGCACTAGATGAACCAGATGCCTGTGACACTGGTCGGCGCGTTGGTGACTTAGATTTAGACATTTTGCTAATAACAGGAATTCCATGTACAGTATAGTCACTATGTCAGTGTGTTCAGTCCAGTTGGCTGCGTAGAGTAATTGAGTCAAGCAAACTCAGTATCACTAAAAGTATTAACTACTAACTCCACAACAGTTGGTTATAGATGGACAAGTAAAATGTTCGATGTTAACAGGTGGTTTATACATGAAAAACTAAATTGGATACTGACCAACCTGATACTCTGTCAGTTCAACTAATTATTAACAGTTGATAAATAAACAACAATAAGAAACTGATTTAAAAAGAATATGTTCGTGAAGTAACAATACAGATTTGACATTTAAGTTTTTTGAACAAAGCCAATGCTGCTTTCCTAGGTGAGGTTGTCCAATGTGGATAACATTTTTTCTTGAGAGTATAATTACAAAATATAATCTAATTAAGCATTCACTTCACAATAATTAAATAATTATTAAATATTAACGATAACTGTAATGTAATTTTGGTCCTGAAATAAGCAGTATATATATGCAGATAATTCTGAGTGTTCTGGGTTGCCAAGAGTCAGTGATGTCGGTATGTCAAGTCAGCGTTCACAGGTCTAGGTGTACGTCTAATAAACCCACTCGACAATGAAGTACCATATATACCATATTGTACGAGTGACTTCAATGTACAAGTGTTGACTGGGTATCGACGAATGCAAAGCAAATCATATCAATGATGAAATTAACCACAAGGACACAGTTTCTGATTCAGATTCTTCAGTATTATGCAGGGTGATAAGGTTATTATCCGAGAATATCTTGTCCAAGAGCGCGATGACCAGTTTGTAATCCAGCTAAGTCTCCTTAGGTACTTCCTATAGACTGTCCATTACATTCAGATTGGATATAAAAAACACATCAAAGTTTTAGGGTGTATCATTTAAAAAACAAGGGGTGTGCATCACTCCTGCTTTGGGATACCAATTCTTTGAAATAATATTACACAAATTTGACACCAGTATAGCACTCAGAAAGAAGTCAAAATACTTATGAAAAAAGTTTTCAATAAAAATCAATGATTTTTCTATGAATCATGAAATCAATCACAACATCTATGAACCGATCATCACCCCCTATAACATAATAGTTTATTCCACTGAGTGCTTGGTTCATCCTTGTTGCCAGGACAAATATTCACACTAGTCGGTGCACAAATATTGACAAAGCTCAGTCGTGTAAATAACTGCAAATAATTAGCCATTGCCATTTATTTATGATGCCTATCTAGAGTTGAGTTTTAAAAATCACACACTACCTAATTACACACTTTATGAACACAGACAAAAGAATAATAAACTTAGAAGTATCAGATGATAAGCTAATAGAATCTGCAATAGGTATGAATTCTGTTACATAGTCAGGGCTGTAACTTGTCCAGGTTGACAAGTGACATGCGTTACACACCGGCTGAACAGATGATTGCTACTCTATTGTTGAGAGGTGTACAATAATTAAATATTTCTGTGACTATCAATTTCAGGGGTGATTGGCTATGTGAAGGTAACTATGTGGTTATATACAATATAGTATTGTATATGTACAAAAACCTGTTAACTTAGTAACACAATGGTCAACACAATGCTAGTTCTTTTATTCTAATGAGTTCATAGGCAGTTTTAGTATACCAAAGTTACCACAAAAAATACCATATTAAGTGCTAAAAAAAAGCAGGGACCTTTTAAAACTTTTGGCTTTATTGGTTTTCAATTAGTACTTGTGTGACTTTTTTGGATAAGATTTAAAAATTCACCTTTTTTACATACCTTTAAATACCTTTATTCGATTTTGTAGTGTTTTGAGGGCACTAACTTCAAAGCCCAAATAACATCTTAGACTGATTGAAATCATGTTTGACTATTTTGATAAATTCAGGTGAGACATCTAGTCAATCATCTCCATGGTCTTTGTAAAGTTTGACACAACATGAATTCACCAATTTAATATTTTCTCCATACCTTTTTGACTCTTTCAATTGTGGTTATTTGAGTATGAATGTGTGTCAATCTATTTATTTTACAAAATACACACCCACTTATTAAATATAAATAGTTCATGAGTCCGTATTAGGTCAATGATGAAAACCTGATATTGACGCTGCTTCAGGTAGGTACAGATTGATGAGATGCACACCTCCAGTATTTACATTAAGTCATAGAGTTGAGTTGGAATTGACATGGGTGACTGGGTCTCCCTAGGTGATGCCATGTACCATTGAATGCTAGTCACCAGTCAAGGTAATACTTTCAAGTGAAGTCTTGGAGATGTGATAGAGTCAATATAATCAGGGACTACAAAATCACAAAAATATCCAGTAAACTCCACAGCAACCAGAGTCAAGGTGAATAATGTTACCAGGGTGAGGAATACGAGCTATTGTGGTGAAAACAACCACCGATACTTGATTGTGAAATGTATTGTTTTTTTTTATCATTTTTAATCTATTATACACACATGCTGCATTGTATTTATTCAAATTTCAAACTAAATTAGTTAACTTTTAAAGTGTGCAACTCTGACAGAGTTATAACAGTTACTTTGGTAAACCCAAGTCATAAGTGAATGCAAGCCGTTCACGAAATGCTGGAAAACTTTTCAACAGGTACTTGAATGTTTTTAATATTACTTTTGAAATCTATCTGAATGTTTTCATCACAATCATGTGTGAAAAGATCAGTTACTTCTAAAAAGTGACCCATGAAATCAGATTAAATGTTCTGAGGAACATGAATGTAAACAATTATGATACAAGTTTAATAAATCTGATATCATGGGTCCCAAAGTTTGATATTCTATTCATTACATGTATCTGTTTTGAAACTATTTCCTTAACAGAAACTAATATCACATTTGTAGTTTGCATGCATGTCTTAAGCTTATTACTGTAAAATACATTATTTTCGCTATTTGCGCTGACTGAAAGTATGATTCAGTGAAAATAAAATCCAGCGACTATACCTTTTTTCCTATATTTTACATTCAACTTGTCAAAATTAGTGAAAATGAATTCCCAAAAATACCCAAAAAGTCGTTTCAGCAAAGATAAATTCCAGCTAAAATAAAGTATATTACAGTAATTCATCCAGCATAGAGGAATACCGCCCCTCAAACACAGTTTTACCATCAATTTATTGCCTGCCATTAATAAATAATGGAGTCATCAATATATTAATTGTCCTGTAATAGCAACACATTGATCACACATTTCATGAGAGATCTGCGAGTGGCACTGTGGATGAAACAAATAATATATTTTGGTAATAACTGTTTGAAACATGGTAAATTTGAATGTTTTGGCTATATACCAATAGTCTGAGACGTCTGTAAATTTGCAGTTTCTAATTCTCCCAATTCCATTTTGGCAATATACAGGGTCTAGTTGCCAAAGAAGTAATGTTTTGACATTTTAAAAATGAGATGGTCAGTCAGTAACGTTGCCAAGAAAGTGTGGGGTGTGATATCGAAAATATCACATGGCTTTATCACATGAAATTTGCATACATGTGATAAAATATTTAAATATTAATGTATGTAAATTAAAATCAGATAATCTTTTATTTCAATTACAGATAGCTAAATGCTGATGGTTTCCTTCACTGAAAAAGTATAGAAGAGAAAGAAGACAGTACAAGCCTCTTACAAAAGGTAAGAACTTATGAACATGACACTCTGAATAGTAAAACAGCAAGAACTGATAAACACTGTTGGGTTTGAGATTTTGAAATATGATGTGATTTTTGAGTTGGCACAAAGAAGATATCTGTTATCAAGTTAATGTTTGCAGTATACAAACACTAAGATAAAAGTTTGGACTGTATCTGCCACCTCTATCTACTAACTACCATACTTGTATACCCGGTAGTTTTAATTAGCTAGTAACTTTAGCATGACAGTGACAGGTATATCACAGGTATGCCCAGTATAGTCTAAGCCTTGTGCATAATTCATCATTTACCTGATTTAGAGTAGCTTAGTTTGCCAACCCGGTATATCTAAATATTGCATGTGCTAATCCGCATTTACCTAAACATTTTCATATCAGTAACTATTATTTAATTAAACAGTGATTCATTATTTAATTAAACCATAAGGAATCATATGATTCTAGGTGGGATAATGGCTGCGAGCAAGTACAGTACTATTGGAGTACACAATCAAGCATAGCAGTAACAGACTCTAAATCCAATATGGCATTGTGGGTAAATTTGTTGCTAAGAAGTACAATCAGTATGTGTTAAACACTAGTGTTAGTAACCACTGAATTATAGCTGTATGGTTTTACAATGATTTATTGAGTCAGTGCGAATACAATGCTTTAAAATTTCCGGATACGAGTTATGAGCGCACAGGTACATCAGGAGTCAGCTCAATAATGGTATCATTAAACACAGTGAAATATTAAGACGCAATACTTCAACAGGGTATTTTTGTGGGTCAGTATTTAATTTAAGCTTTGTGGAAAGACAAATATGGTTTTCATCGGAGTATAAAGAACTTGAGCATCTTTTATGTCTTTTTTATAATTCCAGCAAGCAAAATTATATACAGTATGAAATACTTGTACATGTATGTACATGTTCATTGTACTGGCATCAATTCAAACTATGTGATCCCATTACCTGTGTATATTGATATATCGTCTTACAGTCAAAAGTCACTTAATAGTCTGGGCTTTGATAGCACTGATGTTTGTGGGTATACAGTGTAGTAACAAAGCTATTAAACATCAAAGTGTCAAATAAAAAAAAAATGTATTCTCTAGTGTTTTTGGTCAACATACTACTTAGAATTTGCAACTAAAATGTAGTTTTGTTAAAGCATACATTAACAAGGAGATATTTCATGTCATTCCAGTAAAGTACTGGTTTATTATACAATGGAGACATTTCATACAGTCAAGTAAAGTACTGGACCATAATGGAGATATTTCATGTGAGTCCAGTGTACCGGTAGTACTGGATCATGATGGAGATATTTCATGTGAGTCCAGTAAAGTACTGGTTCATTATATAAAGGAGACATTTCAGGTCACTCCAGTGTACCAGTAGTACTGGATCATAATGGAGATATTTCATGTGAGTCCAGTAAGGTATTGGTCATTATATAATGGAGACATTTCACGTCACTCCAGTGTACCGGTAGTACTGGATCATAATGGAGATATTTCATGCGAGTCCAGTAAAGTACTGGTTCATTATATAAAGGAGACATTTCATACAGTCAAGTAAAGTAAAGTACTGGACCATAATGGAGACATTTCATGTCACTTCAGTGTACCGGTAGTACTGGACCATAATGGAAATATTTCATGTCATTCCAGTAAAGTACTGGTTCATTATAGAATGGAGACATTTCACATCAGTCCAGTGAAGTACTGGTTCATTATAGAATGAAGACATTTTACACCAGTCCATTGAAGTACAGGACCATAACGGATATATTTCATGTCATTCCAGTAAAGTACTGATTTATTATATAATGGAGACATTTCATGTCACTGCAGTGAAGTACTGGAACATAATGGAGACATTTCACATCAGTCCAGTGAAGTACTGGTTCATTATAGAATGAAGACATTTTACACCAGTCCATTGACGTACTGGACCATAATGGAGATATTTCATGTCATTCCAGTAAAAGTACTGGTTCATTATATAATGGAGATATTTCACGTCATTCCAGTAAAGTACTGGACCATAATGGAGATATTTCACATCATTCCAGTAAAAGTACTGGTTCATTATATAATGGGAGATATTTCATGTAATTCCAGTAAAGTACTGGACCATAATGGAGATATTTCATGTCATTCCAGTAAAAGTACTGGACCATAATGGAGATATTTCATGTCATTCCAGTAAAAGTACTGGTTCATTATATAATGGAGACATTTCATGTCATTCCAGTAAAGTGCTGGACCATAATGGAGATATTTCACGTCATTCCAGTAAAAGTACTGGTTCAATATATAATGGAGATATTTCATGTCATTCCAGTAAAGTACTGGACCATAATGGAGATATTTCACGTCATTCCAGTAAAAGTACTGGTTCATAATGGAGATATTTCATGTCATTCCAGTAAAAGTACTGGTTCATTATATAATGAAGATGTTTCATGTCATTCCAGTAAAGTACTGGACCATAATGGAGATATTTCACATCATTCCAGTAAAAGTACTGGTTCATTATATAATGGGAGATATTTCATGTAATTCCAGTAAAGTACTGGACCATAATGGAGATATTTCATGTCATTCCAGTAAAAGTACTGGACCATAATGGAGATATTTCATGTCATTCCAGTAAAAGTACTGGTTCATTATATAATGGAGACATTTCATGTCATTCCAGTAAAGTGCTGGACCATAATGGAGATATTTCACGTCATTCCAGTAAAAGTACTGGTTCAATATATAATGGAGATATTTCATGTCATTCCAGTAAAGTACTGGACCATAATGGAGATATTTCACGTCATTCCAGTAAAAGTACTGGTTCATAATGGAGATATTTCATGTCATTCCAGTAAAAGTACTGGTTCATTATATAATGAAGATGTTTCATGTCATTCCAGTAAAAGTACTGGACCATAATGGAGATATTTCATGTCATTCCAGTGAAAGTACTGGTTCATTATATAATGGAGATATTTCATGTCATTCCAGTAAATGTACTGGACCATAATGGAGATATTTCATGTCATTCCAGTAAAAGTACTGGACCATAATGGAGATATTTCATGTCATTCCAATAAAAGTACTGGTTCATTATATAATGGAGATATTTCATGTCATTCCAGTAAAGTACTGGACCATAATGGAGATATTTCATGTCATTCCAGTAAAAGTGCTGGTTCATTATATAATGGAGACATTTCATGTCATTCCAGTAAAAGTAGTGGTTCATAATATAATGGAGACATTTCATGTCAGTCTAGTAAAGTACTGGACCATAATAGAGTCACTATGTGTCAGTTGAGCATAATACTGGTCCATTAAAATAGAGACAATTTGAGTCAGTCCAGTGATGTACCAGTGTACCAATAGCACTGATCTGTGATAAGGCACTCAAGTGGAGTAGCATTCCTATAACATATAGGCATGCACCTGTTGGCTGTATCTAGTCAACTGTTGCATGTTCATTAATTTAAACTGCACTACAAGCATAAACAGAAACTATTTCAACTCATCATAAACCAGGAAATTCTAAAAACAAAAAACATACAGTCACCTATACTTGGCCTCCGAGAACCTGGACTGGATGGTGTTTTAAGCATGTTCCTTGTTCACTGTCTGTTGTTTTCAACAAACATTAGAATTGGTAGGTGTAACATACTGACTGCACAATAAGTCTATAACACGCTGACCTATGATAACCTCAGTTCCATGGGGGCACCATTAATAACCCAAACCTAACCTTGTCAACTGAAGCATAACACAAATCATTTACCTGCAGTCATGACAACCAACATGTTGTAATTCAGAATTCAATAAAACTGAGTTTCGATTTAGCAGGTGAATTATTAATTAAGTGACAATCTTGTATTGATTGTATTCAGAGCAGAAAAATGTAGGCACGCAAAAGACTTGTGATTACCCACAATGCAATGCACAAACTAATTAGTATATCATGTGTGCATATGTTCAGATGAGCTGGTTACACACTGGTTACACATTTTGATCATACACTGACTACCTTACATAGGAAAGTACACTTTACCAGCCCCAAAAAGTGTTTTAATCTCAGAACATTTGTTTCACGCCCTCTAGTGTCCAATTTTGTGATCTCCAACTTTATAGTTGAGGGCGCTATTTGAGAAGTCAATTACAACTGGATTAAATAGTCTAACAAACAAGTAAAGAAATAATATACAAGTGTCATGTGAAATGAACCTCATGAACTTCATTTTACAAAAGACAATTCTTAAAATTATGTATTCTCCACTGTACAAAGAACACATCAGATCACAGAAAGAATGATTTATGAACCTCAATGTATTCTCGGGGCGGACATCCGGGCATTTTCTACCACCTGGCAACCCTCGCAGTGAAAACAAAGACCAAAAACTCGCAGAAAACGGTACTTTGCGATGGTTGTTGAGAGTCCCCTGAACAGTGTAACAAGATTAGCCCTACGTGTGTAACATATATGAATTTGGTTGTTCAGGATTACTTCAAAGTTGAGTTTGTGTTGTTTTCTCGAGTTTTCACCGGCTCCACCGGCGTTCCACAGCAGCGCGCACAGAGCCCATAGAAATATGTGGTACAGTGGTGCGCGTCTTAGCAACGTAGAACGTCCGTGACGTAGCTCCGCCCCCGAGTATAGAGTGATATAAGGTGTGTTCGAAATATACTTCACTGCCTTTCATTCTGCATTTTAACAATTTTGAAAAAAAAAATACAGCAGCAATCTTGATAATTTTATAACACCACATTTAAATAGGCCGCAAGGTTGTGTGTTTTTTTTTCTTTTTTACTGACATGACTTGGGGAAGATAGGGGATGCCACGAAAAAAAAAATTTGGGGGATTGAAATAAGAGGAATTTTCACTGCAGATTATGCTCAAAACTTGTAATTTTGCATTTTTACCCCCCAAAAAATGTTCCAGGTGCACATTAATTTGGCAAGCGAGTGGAAACAAGAAACAGACTTTTTTCCTGGACTAAAAGATGACCCAATATTCAGTTGAAATTGAAAACTTGCCTATACATTGACCAAGGTTGGAGAATACCTATCCCAAGTACCTGTGCCTAGCAAGATAAAATACAACAATATTTGAAATAAAATTGTTGTTCTTCCATTCAGCCTAAACAGAAAAGGTACTGCATAGGGGTGATGATTAAGTGGCTTATGTGATGATATACAACTGCACAATTAGAACAAATAAGTGTTATCTCCAGCTTTGGATGACAGACAGACATACATCTAACGATATCTACACTTGCTATAATAGTCAATGAAGGCAAAGTTACTCAATAAAACATACATTATTACATGTCAAGATAATGGAATTTTAACTACTTTATTGGATTGTGTACCTTAGGTTTTTTATTAAAGCTACTGACATCAGAAACTAATATATTTCATCTTGTATTATCGGCATTGTAATTATAGAAAATTAAATTTCCCAGGGACAGACCATTGATCTTTAGAGCGAGTTGTCTGAATTAGAATAATTTGCATTTTGTTAATTTTGAGCCTAGCCGATAATTCCTAGCTGCACTTCCTAAGATTAAGGAAGGAATTTTTATTTGTTTTCTGGACATCTTCAGAGAAATTGTTTAGACCATTTTATAAGTGGGTCACGAAACCTGGTCGATGAATCATTTTCACAGCTTGGAGTAAGATATTCTCTATTAATTTTATATGTGAAAATAAATTTATCTGACATTTACTGATTAAAATACAATGTTTGGTTTTCTTCATTTAACAAATAAATAAATGTTTCACTGATTTTTAGAATTACAATTTATAAGCATAGACAAAAATATATGATAAGGTATTCATTTATAAGTAAATTTTTATAACACTGGAAATTATTATAACATTTTGATTACAACAAACATTCACTGTTTACCATCAAATGGTAATCTCAAAATATGAGATAAACAATTCAGGCAATGAAGCGTAACAACAATAAAAAAGCTCCCTTTCATTGATGTCCTAGGGTGTATTGTATTTCAGAAGAATCAGTGAGTTAAAGGGTCTTTAAAAATCTCCTTACTGTTGCTTTAAGAATACAAATTGCAATTATGTTAATAAATGATAGTATTTGGATAATAAATCTTTAATATTATTTTAATATAATTTTGACAGTAGTCAGAGAGAAAGGGAAATATAATCCCCATGGACATTCATTATATATTTATAAATATTAGTCGATTACTTTTGAACATGAAGAGAATAATATTTTTGTATTAGAGAGCAAAATAAATATTTTATTTAACATAATTCAAAACATAACAGTTTGTTTTTTAAATTTAGTGATTTTACTATTGTAAAACATTATTTGAAAAGAGTTTACTATTGAAATGATCATAACTTTGATGTTGATGAACTAATTAATATTGATCCAGGGCTGAAATTTACAGAGGCCGTGGGAACAATTGCCTCAGGGCCCACCCGAATACCTTGATGCAGACAATACTTTCTTTGCAACTTCAATCAGTTCAAGGTATTTTCAGAAATTTTGGCTTTGAAATTGGGTTCCATCAGCATACCAAAGTTTATGAAATTAGATGGCATCAGAATACCAAAGTTCACACCCTACTGATCATAATGCCAATAAGCACATATCCACATAGAAATGGTGCTGAAATGAACAGAACTATGATTACATAGATGTTGATGAACTAATTAATATTGCGGCAGGGCTGAAATTCACAGAGGCTGTGGGAACAATTGCCTCAGGGCCCACCCAAATGCCTTGATGCCTGTCAATACTTTCTTTGTAATTTCGATCAGTCCAAGGCATTTTTAGAAATTTTAGCTTTGAAATTGAACTCCATCTGCTAACCATAGTTCATGCCCCTCTGGTCATAATGCAAATAACCACATAGAAATGGTTCAGTAATTATAAGTTGTTGCTCAAACAATACTTATGATAAAGATAAAATAATTTGGTGTCATTATTATTAGAGAAGAAAAGAATAAAATGAAAAAAAACAGTACATTTTTGCCACATCTGAAAACTAATTACTAGATGAATTGATGGCCTGCTATGCAGAAGACTGTAAGGCAGGCCATATGCTAGTATAATACATACCACATCACGAACTATACATCACATTTACTGAATGGAATGTATTAAACTTTCATACAATAATGTAGGAAAGCAGCATAGTGAAAATATATATTTTAAGTACACAGATCAAGAGATTATAACGATATTTGAATTTCACCCACTTATAAGCGTGATTCCTCGTATTTTTTTCCATGGCGTTGAACCACGACTACTGCCAGCACTTCGTGATGTGGAGGTTTTCCGGGGTGATGCGAGCGGTTTCCTACTTCCAGGGCTTTTAGGAGATTTACTACCTGATGGACTCTTTGGAAGCTGAAGAGATGTTTTTCTGGAACTTGACTCGTTACTAGAAGTATCTTCTTTTTCTATTGTTGGCACTTGCAATAATTTCCACATATTTGCATGAAACTAATTTAACAAGCGTATTAAATTTGACAATGTAGCATATTCTCTGATGATTTCCAATAAAAACACCTGTGTTAATCGATGTTTATTGGCTAGATGAAGCTTTGTGATGTTCCAATAGTAATTCCCAAAGATTTGAATTTCAGTTATTTTTGCAGAGATGAACTTTAACATCATTTGGTAATGCTGTTGCTAGGTAACCTATAATCTTCTGATTCATCTTTTGTATGACTTGAGCAGGAAGATATCAGTACGGAATTGATGAATTCTGTGTGTCCTTAGTAGTCTCAATAATGGCAAATACAATGCAATACATCTAGTGAGCAGTGAGGGATGCTGGCATGTGATGAGATTCACAGCTGAAGTCCTTATGAAATTCAATCAATTGATGATATACGGTAGTTCAGAGCCATAAAATGATATTAAAAAGCTGTTCTATTATTATGTAGCGGATACACAGGACGACTATTGTCTTCTGAAAACTATAACAATGGCGACTTGACTAATGATGAAAGAGTTTACCAAAGTAATGCAATTACCATGTCTTCTTCTTGAATTCTATCACCACTGTTGTCACGTAAATGAATTTTGTTGTTCCTTTCAAATCAGCATGTACAAGTTCTTCATATTGTCTGCTATACTTAACAAGGTACACGTTTTGTACTTTGCTGTGTAGTACTCTGCGCTCAGGTGTTCATGCTAAGACTTATACGTTGACATATCGCAATACTGGTGTATGTTTTAGTCTTTGATGTACCGAAGTAGTAATTCACATCGACTGGACTCAGGTGCAAAGAAAACGACAAACACTCAAATAAACATACACGCATGGACAACTCATGGAACATTCCATAAAATGATAGTAGGGGAGCATGCACAAAGCAATATGACAATACAGTATTGGAGTACTTCATTTTTCACATTTCATAAGAGGGTTCGATAAGACGACATACATGTCAACATGTTAAACTTCTATCAGTACTATTTTTAAAATTTTATTTGTACAAATTAAAATTCCACAAGATAGTTTTTCACATTATTTCATAGGTGATAAAGAGTTGCATTGTATAGAGATAATTATATTCAAGATAGCCACCCCTACTTAAAAGTGTTATAGTCCACAGCTCAATGACATTTTCTAGAAATGCCAAGCATATCATAAAATTAGTTTGTATGCATCAGTAACTAAATATATTATTAATATATTAACAATATTAAGTTTTTCGCTGTGTGTGTGTACATGTGTTAAGGGTATAATGTTTGATGGCTACTTTCCTTCCCCTGCTTGCTATTGTCATATAATATTAAATTGACATCGTATTTTTATTAGTCATTGAAACCACCTGTGTGAATTAAATTAATAATGATGTTCATCTCTATCGCGGTATGTCCCTGGTTTTTAGTTTTAGATAACACCATGAACAATAATGCTCATACATCTTTCAGTGTGTAGATGAACAGATGGACAATTCTTCAAGATACTATAAAAATTCAAGAGATGTTTTAAATTTATCAGTAGTTTGTGCAAGTTGAGTAGCTAATCTACATTTTTCAAGCACACTATACTATATTTTGGCTGGAGGTTGGATTTAAAAATAATAAGTTTCACATCAGATGCTTACTTATGGTGTTGATGAGTTCCATTGTGCTCATACAGTGTAGGATTTCCAAATATAACTCTCATCATATGCTAATTTACCAAGTTCAAAATTTTATATTTGATAATGGAAATTCAAACTAGTCCTGATTCACGGTGTTGATGAGCTCATTCGTGCCACCATCCTTATCTAATTTCAGTAATAACTATTTCATACTGGCCCAATTTTTTTACCATATACAGTCAGAATTCCAAGTTTTTTTAGTCATACTGTTGGAAATCCAACCTCATCAACCGGTATGTGGCGAGATAAACTAGACCATATTTTATTTAGTAGCCATAACTGCCTGGATTTCCAGGAATTTTTTTTCCATACTCGTCTGGATTTCCAGATTCTGTTTCTCCATATACAGTTGGAATTCCGGGGTATTTTCCCTATCATACAGTGCTGGAAATCCGACCACATCAACAGGGGGGTGCAGATATAAACTGGAATGGCCCATTACACGTTACGATTTACTAAAATAAATTTTGTGATTAATTAATTTACAAATGTGAGAAAAGCAATATACCAATAATACCATTGAATATACTAGTATATTCATGTTAATAAATGTCTTTTACTGAATATACAAGTGGCAAACAGTGACTATTACATGCAGCTGGTGATATATATACATGCCATTTATGCATCACCCTTGTTGATGACAGTTATACATGTATGAGGTATGGCAGCCACTTTAGAAAATGACTGACATTATATACCACCATTCATGTTCTTCTCTGAGCTTATATTGAAATGTTTGAAACTGCAATTTTATACTAAATTGCTAGAACCATTAACAAAAACATGTGATATATATAGTGACATTTTAACAGACATTAAAGTGATGAAGTGATACTGAACAAGCTACAATATGCTTTTTTTCAATTTTCTAAAAAGGAAATTGAAGTAGTTATTATAAAGGTGATCTGAGAAGTACCTTATGATTATGAAGTATGTGCAGTACATTGTAATATACACTTAATGCAGAGTATATTGCACAAGACAGTATCTGAGTGACATCATAAGAAACATAATTGAAAAAAAAATCAACATCAATAATCTGTGAATTGACACTGGAAGCAGTTTGATTAGATTAAAGACTTATCTATTTGGCTTTTGACTAAATGTTTTCTCTTTTCATTTTATTTTATCAATACACACAATTTTATCAAATTTCGCCTTGAACATGGGTGCCCTCTCAATACCAAAGTTTTTGTGATTTTGTTTTATTGTAAAAGCCGAACATAGATCAGAACAACTCTCATAGAGAATCTCATTCAAATTTCACAATTTGGAATGTCCACTCAGAATGCATGTTTCAAACAAAGCAGTTCGTGGGCAATATGATGTTGGTATATTGTTTAATTGGTTGAATAAAATTTTCTAAAGTGATTGCATGTACAAGATCTTCTATTAAATGTGGTCAGACTCACATGAGCAGGTAACTGTCAAAATTTAAAGACAACACAAAGCACTTGTACAATATGTCTTGTTTTAAGTAAAATACTGTAAACACAATTTTTTGGGGCAAGTGACACAATTTTTTGCAGTTTGGCATTTTTGCAGAGCAAAAAATCGTTAAATTTGCTATCAAAAGGAATTTATAAAATCTTGATTATTTTCAGAATTCTGAATAATTTTAGAAATTTTACAAGAATTATTATTTTTTCATTTAAAGGATGTCTTTCAAGTTATCGAAAATAACACATCACATGTTTATGACGTATTTTTCCCATTCATTTTGGCTTTCAGTAGCTAACATGTTCAACTAGTTTATACATTTTATATTCTGCAAATTTTGAAGTTTTAAAATCAGCAGCCCATAAAATTCTATTTTCAGCTGTTGTGTTTGAAGCCGAAACATAATATGTGTGTCACACAATATATATATAAGTTTTTCACATATTGTAATATTTATATCGATCAGTAAGGCTGAGATGAGACATATTCAATACATGCAAATATTATATCATTGTTTGATATATATCGACTGATTTTAAATCATTGACCGAATGTAATAACTATTTCCATCTTAACAATGTCAGCCAAATGTTTATTACGTTAATTCACAAGAAAATTGTCATTTCAGTAAAACTGCATTATGTAAACTATTAAAATCAATAAATGATTATGTCAACTGCATTTAATAAGCTTTGTAGACATGATGTGTTTTTATAGTTGTACAGTGACAGACTTAGCACAGTTAATATATGTTACTGACAAGTATACACGATCACTGGTAGCATAGTGGTTGTCGCTTCAGACTCATGATCGGTAGACCCAAGTTCAAATCCTACCATAGACTGAATATCAAAGGGTTGACCCCTACCCTGGGTGAGTGTGCCACAGACTCAATGGGAAGGCCAATTCCACTAGCCGAGATTCATTCACTAACGAATGCAACTTTGGGGGAACCTTGGTTAAGGTCCGCAGGTGCTTGTGTTCGACCGAGCCTGGTTGACGCACAGCCCTGTCATGGAGTCCCAAACATGAATATGACTTCTGTGGAGAAAATGCACTATGTGTCAGCACTAGCACTTGCAATTTGCACATACAAAAAAGACAAGGTCCCATAATGTCTAATGTATATACCAAGTTTGAACAAAATCCATCTGTAAACAGCCGAGAAATGGTTGATTTTTAGGATTTTTTAGCACAAAAATGGCCGCCATTCGGCCATCTTGAATCAGATTGTAAAACAAAATGATGTGCACAAGGTCCTACAATGACTAATGTATATACCAAGTTTGAACAAAATCCATCTGTAAACAGTCGAGAAATGCTTGATTTTGATGATTTTTAGCACAAAAATGGCCGCCATTCGGCCATCTTGAATAATATATATAATATGTATAATATCATGTATGATGTATGTGTGAAGTTTGATTGTGATTGGTCCAGGCATTTCTAAGATAAAGGTCCGGACGCACGCACAGACGGACGCACACACGCACGCACGCACAAACACACGAAGGTCAAAACATTAAGTCCCCGTTTTCGGACTGCATCCAAACGGGGACTAAAAAAGTCAGAAGAGACAACAGTGACACTCAATGTCCAGAACTGTCGCCTGGCACAAAAATATTTAAAAAAAAAAAAAAAAAGTATATATGTAACATGATGTCACAATCAAACAACCAATGGACACTGTCTATTTAAATAAGACATTCCTCAACATGTGTGAATACAGAAAGATTTACCTCTATTCTAAATTATTATTCAAAATATCCAACCTCATCAACCGGTTTGTGGCGAGATAAACTAGGCCATATTTTATTTAGTAGCCATAACTGCCTGGATTTCCAGGAAATTTTTCCATACTCGTCTGGATTTCCAGATTCTGTTTCTCCATATACAGTTGGAATTCCGTGGTATTTTCCCCATCATACAGTGCTGGAAATCCAACCACATCAACAGGAGGGTGCAGATATAAACTGGAATGGCCCAATTTAAAAGCACTATAGCAAATATAAGCAACAAATGGGAAGCTCAAAATGATCAAAACCATTTAAGCATACTAAAAATCATTCAAATATGAATGTTTAGAGCATATTTCTCACAATTAGTGCATATTCATACTAATATGTCAGGTGATATCTCAGAATATAACTTTGAACAAAACAATCAATTTGAATAAAAAACAAAATAGCTCAGTAGTGCTAAAATATAGCCGAAGGAAATATTACATCACAAAGACTTTGAGTTGTATATGTAGCTGTCATACTATTTTACAGCGTTAAGTGAAAGATATGGGTCTGAAGCAGACAAGTGTTTTAAAAACAAATTGAAAAATTGGATGAAATCATGAAATTGAAAACCCAAAGTACAGTTTACACATTAATTCCCTCCTTGAGGCAGTATTCCTTCAAATTGATTTAATACATTGTTGATATAAAACATACAAATACAATGCAATGTCCGGTATAAATCATTATGCAGAAACAGGTTATTAGTACTATATACTTGTTTGAAATAAAATATTTAAAAGATTAAAGTTATGTGATCTAGAAATAAATTACTTTTCCTTCATTCTTTTATTAGATTATTTGAGACTTTTTTTTTATAAATAACTACTGGGTATATTAAATTTGTCAATAGTTATTAGAAATGTCTTTTTTCAAGCCTAAACAAATCTAAAATTTCAACTTTGAATTTTTGCAAATTTGACAATTAAGTGATGTGGCATTTCATGACAGCACAATATTTGTTTCATTAATAATTTCTATTATTTCTTTAAAAATGCGAGCAGTTTTTAATAAAGTTTAAAAACAGTTTAACATGGCAGAAACTGAAGAAGTTCAAGAATTGTATTAAAAATTATTGATGTCATAGGACAATTATTACTCCAAAAAATACCAGGATACATGACTTTTTAATAAGGGTCATACATATACATTGTATCATCTCATTTACTGTTTTTGCAATTGTCAGTCATTCAAGCATTACAGCCAGACATGTTGTCATGGTAACCATAATCACCATGTTATTTTACAATCATCAAAGTAGTAGAGTCACAATGATTATACGTACATGTACAGTATTATGGTGAAACAAGATATTGAATTTTGTTGGAATATGGAACCATGATAGAACCATTGTGATACCTGGATATCAATAACAGCATATATCAAGTGAAACATAATAGGTTGATCAATTTCAATTCAATTCCACATGAATTCATCATGCAATTCAGGTAATATGTATTGTAATCCACTTTCATTTCATGACACAATTTTTCATGAATTATGTGTTGAGCCAGGAAAAATCCTGAAATTTATTAGTGGGGTTTTTAACCTTTTTACCACCACATTTTTCACCTGAATTTTTCCACATTTTTTCTTATATTCTTTGATATTTCTGGAAATGAACCCTAATAATGGAGCCAACATACAAAATTTTAGTCAATTTCAGTTTTTACTCAAAAAATTTCGCTATTTTTGTCCTAATCTTCTGAAGGAAAGTGCAGACTATAAACGGGACTATTTTATAAATTTGTGATGAAAAGAGGGAACTGGTGGTGAAAAGGTTAAGACAGTAAAAGGTTGAGACAGTAGATTACAGTGATTTAATTGCAAAATTACATGCTCATGAATGCCCTGACATCTTTTAATCGCAAAAATATATAGCAAAATCATATTTTGAACAATTTTGATTGTGCACTGAACATAATATAGAATATAAGTATTAGATAACACTGAAATTCATGCACAAAGATAAATGCCAGGAGTATAGGCCCTGATAAGCTTTATGCAGGTGGATGATCAGGCATCATCCCCAACCTCACCATTATACCTTGACATAATTCCTTTGTTTGAATTAGACATTGATAATGGGGCAGATATCACCTAGTATAACTTTATATACCGGTAATATAAATATTAACACATATCTCTTCCATAAATTTTCATGCAGAGCCACATTCAGGAAGTCTGTGTCAGTGCCATGGTAAACAGGTGCAGGGCTACACATTGTAAAATAATATTTGGACTCCAGCTGCATGCCAAATTGCACTCATTTTGAAATCTTTGTCATGTTACACTTCCTAGTGTACGGTATATATGGTTATTTACATAGCAGGTATTGCATAAAGCATAGTTTTTACTGATTAGTTACTTGTATATGATTGTTTGAGGAAAGTTGTCCACATCTGGCTCAGCCAACAGTATGAAATAGTAACCACAATAATTTTAATTATTATTTGACATTGACAACTACATTTAAGGTAGTTTTCAACCATTGAAAAAATTACTCAGAAATCCTTGAAATCCAGCAATAAGAGTTAGGTTACTGTAATGTTCAACACTGTTGGGTTACTTAACTAAGTTTTCCACAAAACAACCTCAAAATTTGATCAAATATGTGTTTTTTGAGTAGTTTACAATTGGTTCCTATGGTAGAAATATTCCATCATATCTCAAAATGTTGTTAGGTGGCCTAGGCTAAAAAAAAATATATGTATTGTTACAAGGGCTTCATATGTAACGAAAAATTGGAGAATGATGAATATTAGTGTGACATATGTATATTATTACAAAGCACCAATTCTAAATATCTGTTTTAGTGAACATTCAACTCAATCACTAATAACAACTGCTCAGATTTCATTATTCAACCCATCAATACAACTGTACTTAGTATGCAAAGCAATAAGGGATAAAACAAATTACTTTGAATATTAAACTTGACATTCTCATATAAAATATTCTGTATTTAATATTATAGCTTATAGAGTGATTGGATCATTATTGTGGAAACCACAGTCTTTTCTGGCAGCCCTTTAAAGTATAGATCTAGACACCGATGCCTATTAGCTGGGCTCCTACTTTGATGCCTTCTCAAGTGGTCAGCTGGTACAAATAACTTGATTGGAAATAATTTGCTGACAACGCAATTCACCTCAACTTAATAATGACCAATTAGTCCTCAGAAAGTCCTCCACATCGCCAAGGTAATAAGTGTTACCATGGCAACCAAAGACTAATGATATTGAGATGACTACATATTAAAGAAATAGAGACTTCAGAATCGGACAAAGATTTGAAAGTATTTTTTAGATTGATTTTATGATCAAGTCACTCGCAGAGCAAAATATAAAACTCTGTATGTAGCAATAGTGTAAAGTCTACATATTTTTTGTTTTATACCACACTAAGAATAACAGAGGTCAAGCAATTACCTTTAATTGTTAAACAACTTTTTTTAAGAAATGCCATGCTGCTTTATTAAGCTTGATTAGAATAATAAAACTAGATTTTCCAATAGGATTATAGTGACAAGTGTTCTGTTTTAAAATGACAGACTAAACCATCCTGGGCTTTTGCTAATCCTTCAACAGTAATCATGAATAGAGAATTAGATTTGGCGACAACACCAATGAATAAGATGAATTTCAAGTCATGAATTGTTCAGGAAATGAACATCATTTTTAAACATATCATTCATATCAGAAAAACATATTGTTTATGTTTTATGTAACAGTGTGCCCTCGAACAGGACTGATTTTGTAGGAATCCTGAGCCAAAATAGAATCTCCCAAAATCAAGTTAAGTCAGCTTGTTGACTGCTGGGGAGGTCAGTCTTTCAAGAAAAAAATTAAATTGTAGGTGGCTGTATAGAATACTTGAGACACAAACAAAATTGTTGTGGTTTCTGATCTGTAGTTACACTTATGTTATTTACAAAATTTAAATTAGTTTTTTAAGATCACTATATCAAAGAATGCGCCAGTGAACAAGTTGCATCACAGCAAATCTGTGTGCGTCAGTGACCTGTCACATCAGCTTAGAGGGCACACTGATGTACATGTACGTGTAGAATATTTATAATTAATAATATTTCATTCATATTTGATTTGGCTTTAATTCAGATATACAGTGATCATACAGTTTACTCTATGGTTTTTAATAATACGAAAATAAAGTAACAGTTTTTTTCAACATTTGTCATTACATGCATGACCTGTTGGCTCTGTGTCAATTAGCATAAATAGTTTAGTTAATTAGCATAAATAGTTTTTATTACATGAAGATCCAGTTACTGGCATTCATATGATAAGCATGTTAATAGAGAAGTGCACATACACCAAAGATAACATTTATTGAATACTGGATTCATTTTAACCATAGACACACCTCCGTAATATTATTATGAGTTAAAATAGTGTCATTTCACCATTTGGGTAAGTGTTGTTATCCGTCTGGAATTCTCATGCCGCTACATGATTTGTTTCAATATGCATAAATTGGAGAAGTTTAATGTAAATATTATGACATTTACCATACCATATTTTTTATTAGCTAATTTCATAATGTCAATCATCATGCGTCTTATGTATGGGGATGTGATAAAGCATAAACTTAAGTGTTTGAGAAATAGGGAATATCAAATTCAGGAGATGGGGATGCCACTTCATCAACATACACTATATGACTGTCTCTACATGCTGTCTGTGCAAATATTCAACTTTTCCAGGATGTTTTTTAACATTTAAGCAAAGTTCACATGTACTGGTAGTTGACACATAGTGACCACATGAGGGCGCCAAATATAGTTTTTGGAATACTGAAAATACTATAAAAATAGTGAAAATTGGATAAACTTAATAATAACTTCATTATACGGTTGTTGACAGACTGAATAACAGTTTCTGTCAAGTAGCCACATTTTTTGTATATACCAAAGCTTTGTTTGCCTTGGAGATTAATAGGCAACTTCAAGACAGTTAACAGAAACTCACAATATCCAAAATAACAGTCGGAACATTAGAAAAGTTTTTGCAAGAAAAGTATTTGCAAGTATAAATAAATGTTTTTTTAAATTCTCAGCTTTATTTTGAGAGAATACAAATATCTGACAAACAGTATTTAATGAACTTGAACCATGATGCTATACATTGTTATGAGTAAGATGTTTTGTTATTTGTTAAAAATGATTGATTGTTTAATCAGTATTGTGGTATACATGTCTATGAGTTTAACATTCATTGGGAATAACCTAAGGGTAAACTATGCAGGCTCCACCCCAAGGACGCCATCTTAAAACAAGAATGTGTTGAGGCACTCGTCCGAAACATTTTATTATCACCCCTTTGTGAAGAATTACACTCTAAGTGTCCCAATTATTTGTTGTTATATGTCGAGATACAACTATTTTCAAAGTCAGGCGCTTTGCATTTTGGGCATATTAACATGGCCGCAATCCGTCTCTGGAGGGTCAAAAACAACGCTAATGATATGCATGCTAATCCGCAGGTGTGAATCATTTATTCACCCGTGACGAGCACTGTTTCAAAGAAATACGGTCTGTTTCCAGACCGGTCTATAGAGGGACTGGACTGTGTTTTAACTCTCTTGTTCACAGGTGTCTCAACTCTAAGTTAAACACAGAACTCGAAGTAAAGACCAGCTCTTTGACTCCACGCTGAACTATCCTTGTTTGAGACCTTGTTAATCCGTTCACACATGCTTTTCAACAGTGGGTTAAAAATAAAATTAGGGTTGAGCTCCGTGTATTGCTACAACTGTGAAATCCATATTTGATTGGATGTACATTGTAGTATTGACTCAATCATTTCAATCACACTTATGTATAACTTAGGAACAGACTATAGGCTACAAATGGTAAAATGTGTTGCCATGGAGAAGCACCTCAGATTCAACTTTCAATTTTCTGACTTTAAACCTGTATCTCATCATTCAAACCCAGGTTGCGTCTACTCATGCAATATCCTTAGTATCTAAAACCATGTTTATCAACCTGATCAAAGTATATCAGATTACTGGTAGATGTACTTTTTTTAAAATATGGAGATGCCGGACTGTTGGTCACCAACCCTGTTTACCTTAATACCAAGTTTAACACATCAATTGCCAAAAGCCTGGGATAGGCTTAATGAATGGGAAAAAACAGTGTCAACTAGTGATACAGTGTTAACTAAAAAACCCAAACCTGTTGCACATACCAATAGCTATTTTCCCACAGTGTACCTCCTTTTTATTCACAGTTTCAGGCATTTTAGACCCTTAAAACCTCAGAATACAAAAGTTGAAGCCCTGAGGGCATACAAATACATACAGCATATGTTTAGATAATGGGTGCATTTTCACCTCCACAATCACAACACAGTATTCTACAGTATTTATCTTATCACTATTGACACTAACACTAACAGGTGTTCTCATGTAATTAAAAGTATTATCAGAATATTTGATAAATGGTATCCATCAGTACATACATATATTAATCATATTAAACACACAAAAGACAGGATATGAAATATCATAAAATACTAAAATATTTAGACAATCAGTTGTTACTGACAGAAATCCCTTCAGGTGGTTTCATTTTGAATTGTATATTTACCCAAACCCAAGCGTCGTTTAGAAAAACAAGGTTGAGACTATTCAATGTCTTAATGAATTGTGTTGCATGGAAACTTAAAGTCTGTGGATCAACTACTATGTTTTTGTTTTGTTTTTCATTTAGCTTGAAAACAGAAGAATAAGTGAAAAATTCACATGTGAATTAAGTCAATTTTGTGAAAAATAATCTTTGTATGGCACAACAAAAGACCTTGAATAAAACTTGTTAGTTAGGGTTACCGACCGATATCATAAAAGTTTTATGGGACACTTCAGGCAAATCACCTACTGCACAGATCACCATAGCATGTAGCCTCCATTGCAAAGCAATATGATCAACAATTTATTAGGATAAGCCATCAGCAAACACAACTTGAAAGCTGGGTATAACCTTAGCAACAAGTTTCAAGTTTTGACCTCAATCTAAAGTGTAAATTTTAAGAGAAGACTCTTGATCAGATCTGAAGTTGAAAATGTACGTTAGTGATTGGTAAACAACTGAGCAGTACCAATGTAACTAGGGCTGTATTATTAACAATAGAAAGAAAAAACATTTCTAAGATAGCTAGGTAAGACTCGGCAGTCCCTATGTGTATCAGGTGAATGAAGCAATAGTATGTCCAGCGTCCTATTTCACTCAAAGCACAATATGAACCAGCACTTACTAATGATATTCTGGGCTTTATTAGCCTCTGTGATGGTAGAAACAGCAGCTTTTAACTTGAACATAGCTTCCACAATACAATCCAAGTTGGTGCTTTTTTATTTAAGATGCTGATACTAAAAATGGATGGCAAAACTACTACTGAAAGCGAACTGTTGTTGACAAGTAAGTCACTACTGGCAACCCTTTGACCAATAATATATGCTACTAATCGAGACTCATCATGTTACAAAGATCTCCATACAGGTGTATGAACCCGATGCTCAAGTAAGTATCTCGACTTTTTGAGAGGAGTGTATAGTTACAAGATGGAATATCACTCTAGACAATCCATACTATTGTTCAAAGCATTGTTTTCTTGTTATGGTCATTGTAAATATGAACTAGGGCAATGTGTAGTCTTACTTAGTAAGTTTCAGTCATGAGCCATTGGTCAAAACAGAGTTGACAAAAGTCATTGATTTACTATGTTATGAAACATACCGGTACATGTACAATAATATTCTATACCTGTTGTACCAAATAATGTTAGAAAAGCATTTGGAAGTTGAACTGAAGTTTCTTTCAAATTACTGTTAAGTAACAAGAATAGTATATTACAAAAAATCAAATAACCCATAGCCCTACATTAAAAAAAATTAGAATGGTAAAAAATAATATTAATCATAAATATCTTTAGTTTGGTTCAAATATCTTAAAAATGTTAGTTTAAATCAAAATGATAATGTACTTATAGTTTGTTGTATTTCTGAGTTAAGAGTGACCATTACTCACACAAACTTTTATGACCAGTGTACTGATTTGACAACCAAACAGTTCTACGTTAACAGAAATTTCTAAAACATTTCTAAAACATAATTACCTTCTAGACCATCAACATACATAACACTTTTCCTTCTACGTTGTAATTCGCGAAATTTGGTAATATCCAACTTATGGTGCACGACAGAACTCCTTCGCCGCTCCATACTGGTTAGCCTGCTAAGCCTATACCTGTAGCACAGGTTTTTTTATATATTGGTTTTATTGAATTATTTACTTTATAGCTTGACCTATGACCTGTCATTAGTATGCCATCTGCTGTTGAGTTCTGCATTACATACAACAATTGTTAGCAGTTCACTCACAGTTCCGATTATTTATTATACATCACATACATTGCCAACATGAAATAATGTTACCGGGGAAACCCAGCAACGTTAACATGACAAGTGAGACACCTATTATAGAGTTTAGTTTATGTAGTATGCACGCTTTCAATGTTACCAAGGATAGAAAATGTATTGAGTATAGACTCTTGAATAATGTAATGAACAGATGCAACAGTCTACACTGTTTGTATTTGGTAACAATGATTTCAAACAAACCTACCATAGTTTGAGTTAACAAGCATGTACAGACCTGTGTATATACAGTACTTATCATATTTGCTCTGATAGAAACATTTCTAAAAATAATTACTACCAGTAAATTATTCAAGTTTATTACCGGTATTTGTTTTACATTTTTTTTTATTTTATATGATTTCAAATATTCTGTTCATGAAACTAACTAATAGAACATCATCATCAACACCAGCTGACAATGTGTCTGCACACCAAATACACTAAAATTACTCCAAAATTATTTCAATGGTGATAGATACACTGTTAAAACGGCGCAGAAACCTTTCGATATGGCATTTCCAGGTCAATGCGGCATCGCCTCGCTCCCTCGTCTGTTCATTTTTTCAAATAGAAATGCATATAAACTAAAAATATTAACGATATTAAATAGAACAAAAATACAAGTTCTGAGTTTTTGGCACCTTTACACATATTTCATACTGTTATGAAAAGATTATCAGATTATTATTGGTAGAATTACAAAAATAACTACTAAATTATTCAAGTTTATTACCGGTATTTGTTTTACATTTTTTTATTTTATATGATTGCAAATATTCTGTGTATGAAACTAACTAATAGAACAATTCAACATCATCATCTAAGAAAATATTGCCAAAAAAATAGTTTTGCTTCTTGTCATTCATTGCACACGTCAGTAACCGGTATCTCAGACATTTCGTTTTGTAATTCCGCAGACCAGTGAAGTGCACCACATACCAAAGAATGTGGAAATGTTTGTTCTATTTCAGAGTATGATTTTCCATTAAAAATCAGCCTTTAATGCAAGTATTCAAAAGTAATATTCAATAAATGTTGATCATTGTTGGTATTAAATAATCATAATACACAAATAAATATTAAAAAAAAATTGCAACACAGCATCATTTTTTAATTTGGGAGCAAAAGCAAAAATTTGTTTTCTCTCATTTCTCAGAATCGTTGGCATAGCTACATTTGGTTTAGCACTGTATTCACAATTAATATACACATTGCTGTTCATATTTTAAAATGCTATAATTTTGCAAGAGATGAATTTATGCAAATCATGGATCAGTGAAAATTGTTTTTGCAGCAGTGAGAATTTATTTTTTTACGACAGAGTATCAGTGAATTTCCTATTTACGAATGCCATTAAACCATTAATCCTAGCAGCGAAAATAGATGACTGAGGTATACCCTACTGCATTACATCATACCTGAACCTACATTATTTGATAGTAAAGGGTGTTCAATATTATGGTTTTCATGCAACATGTACAATGTGTGTACAATACATTGTTAAAGTGACATTTTATAACATGATAATCATCGTTCTTCAAATTTGTTAACCACAAATTATATGTAACTTTCCAGTATTGTGGGGTTTGTGATATCAAATAAAAATATAAATGAAATATAATGTAGCACTTTAATTTATCAATTTTTAACATTTGATTATAAATGAGTCAGGTTGTCTAATAGGAGTATTATTCTACACTATACTCCATTTGGGTTAGATAGTGTACGGCAAACAAATTACACAAGTCATTGAAAATCACAAAATGTTGTACTAGTGGATGAGGAGTTAATTCTATGTGAGCGATCATAGTTTGCAACCATTTTAATAAGTCTATAATATAGAAGGATCAATGAGTGAATGCGTCTCAAATGTTTAACACAAGTTTAAACACATTCTATTATATTGTATGTGAGCACAGTTTCTGAAAATCTTTGTAACCATGATGTGAGATACTACACTATCACCTCGTCTGAGTACAACTCAATGGGTAAGTTTGCTTAGATACCAGTATCATCAGCACACGTCATCAAACTACCATTTGTTTAATATTTATTTCAGGGGTTTTTCTAAACCGGGGAACGGGCACAGCGCCCTGATACTCTCAGATGGTGCCCTCATAATACAGAATTGCCAGTGAACTTTCAAGTCATACCGGTATATATATTTCTTGAGTCATGCACTTCCGTGCTGCCGTACAATATGAAATCTTCCTCAAATATATTTTTCCCTGTGTAAACTTCCCAGCAACACCAGCTGACAATGTGTCTGGACACCAAATACACTAAAGTTACTCCAAAAATATTTAAATGGCGATAGATACACCGTTAAAACGGCGCAGAAACCTTCCGATATGACATTTCCAGGTCAATCCGGCATTGTCTCGCTCCTTCGTCTGTTCATTTTTTCTAGAAAAAAACCTGTAATTTCCTCTACAATTTTAATTTCAAAGCAGAAAAATAGAAACATAATACTCAAAGGCAATTTTAGCAGTACTATATTGGGTTATATTTAGTGCCTTTAAGGTAGCGAGAAGGGTTTTGTGACGTTTTCGAATAAATCATTCTCTGTCTGTTGTCTTGTTCAGAAGAGTAATTTAGCTTATATATTTCAAAAGACTAAGTATAGAGGTACAAGTTCGCACAAACTGGACAGACATTGTTTACATAATTATCACGTGACATCAAAAATGGCGAATCTTGTAAAAATGACTAAGTCCTCGATTGCGAGAGCACACTGCGGAATTTCCTGGTGAAATTTACGTCATGCATTGTCCGTAATCAAGTCCATTGAAATGCGTCTCCAATAATCAAAAGACCTATTATTCCGATTTCTATGCAGGTTTGTTTTTTTGTCCTCAAGTTATTTCATACTTGGCACCTTTAACAGACTATTATTCTGTGACAAAGCATTTTCTTTAATAACCCAGACATATTTCGCACCATCATTATCTTTTGAACGATAACTGCGAGTTTGAATGTCCTAGTCCGAACGCACTTGATTTGGCAGCGGTCCCAATGAGTCGTACTCAATCGAAACTTCAATTCGAGAAAAACACGAAAAACAGTCTTGGTTAATAAAACACTGTAGATTTGCTGCATTATTATAAATATACACTAAAAATGGCCAAACAAATTAACCACTGATATCATAGAGCTCATAAAGAGTGTCAGATAATGAATAATTTCAAGCTCGAGCGTGAAAAATGAAGAAAACTGCTGGCATTTGAGTTCCCACTCCAGGAACGTTCGGGTTTCCATTGTTATGCAAACGAACAGCGAGGGATAATCCTCTGACAAACATTACTGTCCCACTGTACACGCTGACAGTTTACAAACAAGCTAATCCTTCAAGTGTCTCTGATAAGTGATCTAATAAAACGGTTTTCATGGTGAAACAAAATGGCCGATGTTTGAAAAAAAAAATTGGTGTGTCAGAGTGCGACACTGAGTGGCAGATTTTTCTTTGCCTCATCTGTCAACGCCTTCTTTCTTTTCTTCGCCAATGCGTTAGAAAACATGGTATTAGTAAAATAGAATATTGACTTGGAAAATTAAACGATTTAAAAGAAAGTTGCGCAAATTTACAGTACTCATTTCGCACTACCTCCCGCCCGCTCCTGCTTTCCAATCACCTTTTTTCTCGCTTTTTTGACCGCTTGTTGAATTTGACAATTTCCGCTTTATTTTCGAACGCGCAAACCCCAAAATATCATAGCTCGCTCGCACGCATTTAAAATTCAGACTAACAGAAAAATTGTCAAGGTTCACATTGTCTTATAATTGTCTTTATGGTTTTTATAGATGTTGAACAGCTGACAAAAGTTCAAATACTTTTTGTTTTAACTATCTATAATTATATGCACGCAACCTGACCCTTTGGCCTCGATTTGGCTTGGACTGAATATTTTATTTTAAACAATATTCTGACGTGAAATACAAAATGTATTTCAACACAAGTACGACATGGTTGTCTGGGTTTTCTTTCCTGAAGAAGACAAGCTGAAGGACCATGAAGCTAAATGGCAGTTCCATGCATGGGCTGACGGAAAGAAAATATTTCTAAGCCTAAAATAAAACCTCGTCTTTCGTTGATAATTTCGATTGTTTGGAATGTCTGTACACCGTGTCCCAATAATTTGTTTGGAATGTCGATCCCCGTTGGTTTCTCCCACAGTCAGCTGGCATCGCTGTATATGATAGAGCACAGTCCCTCCACTGTGAATAGAGGGAAGTTGTGCAACCAAATTTGCCGAGTTCGCAGTTTTTCGCCGATAAAAAATAACTAAGGCAAAAACTCACAGCATTTTTGTAATAAAGACATTATTTTCTATCAATAATCCGCCCAAAATAGGAACATTTCTACTCATTCTTGTGTTTTTTCGATGTTTTTCGAAAAACCTGCGATTAGGCTGCGAAAGTAGAACATTCCGGAGGGGTGAAGAGCATCGCCAGGCGATGGACGCGGGGTTCTTTGGCAACGACCGCAAACGTTTTCGTATCCAGCCATTGGTTGGCCACACAGAGGTCAAAATACGCGTTCTATTTTTATGCGTTAAGTTTGGCTCTTCCGTTTCACCGCCTCCGGAATGTTCTACTTTCGCAGCCGTGTGAATCTTGAGTTTCGAAATTGTTCATCGACAGGCCACCAAATATTTATGGCTATAACTAAATTTTTAAGCCCAATAAATTATTCATACATGTCAAGCTCTGTTCGAATTTTTCAGGGCATGTGGTCGTTTTTAGTCTAAAATATTTTTGTGGGAACAATTTTACGTATACGTATACGGTTTAGACCGAAGTCATTCAATGATCGTGACTTAATTTTAAAAATTGAATATCAAATTTTACCAAACATGGACCGATGTGGATTCGGTATCGTTATTTTTGGAATTAATCATTAACATTTCCTCGTTTCTCTGCTCTGTTAAAATGAGTTACCTATGTTTTTTTTTCACGTAACTGTCTCATTCACGATACAAGTGTCATACAACTATTAGATTTGAAGTGCCGTTCAGAATTTAATAATAGTTAATACTAGTTACTAGTTGTATGTTCACACTTTACTATCAAAACCACCATTTCGACCACTGCGCCAGTGATCAGTGTTTGGACGAGCGGTCAGTGTTTTCAATGAGCGAGCGAGCCCCCACCCCCCCCCCCCACCCAAAAAAAAAAAACGCGATTAAAATGCGGTCGGTTTCCGGTCGGACAAGACCGCATGGTCGGAAATTAAGCGTTAAGCAGTCGATGTAAAAGCGGAAGGTTGGGCGAAATGGGTACTGTATGACCATGTTTCTCGGACGAAGTCTCGATTGACAATAATGCTGACAATGAACGTTAGATAAACACGCATTGTTTGCGACTGGAAGCTTACCACCCGTTATATCAGAATCGTCAACAACAGAGTATACAGATAAGATGTTATCATTTAAACCCTTCCAAAGATAAACAATATGCAAATATCCACGAAACGGCAGTTGTAGTCTTTTCTGCTAGTGTTTTAAAACACTGATTTGAGCGACGTTATTTCGCAATTTCGATCTTTTGTAAACCTGGGATGATGTATCAAGGTCTAAAGTGAACGTTTTATCAATTTTTGAAAAATCAAGAAAAAAGTGAAAATTTCCCTTCTCGCTACCTTAAAGCACTGTTCAAAATTAAAACCTTGTAATTAAGTGGGTGATGACATCACATAAATGTATATGGAGCCATCATATAAACATATTCCCACCACTCCGAGAGGGACTGTGAAACAATTTGATATCGTAAAACAGTCGATGGATACTTTGCTGATATAAATGTTATTTACAGCTCACTTTAGAGGCAGCAAAAGTGACAGGTGATAAGGTGACAGAGCCAGTTGGTAAAAACGCCATTACTTTTTATGACTTTCTGGATAGTGATCTCTAAGTGGCTATAATGTTGAGTTCAGGTGGATCATTTCAGCTCGAACGACCCAAAACATTCGTGAAGCCCTGAGAGGCGATTTACATCGCTAAATCATTGGGACGCTTTTGACGGCTCCTCATTCAAGGTCGAGAGAACCAGGCCGTTGTCAAGATGTTTTTTTCACAAATGGCCCTCTCAAGGATAAAGTCACATGGAGTAATTGACGTTACCAGTTCAATATTTAGACTGTGTCCATACTAAAAATGCATGGTACATCCATATTATCCATATAATAATCAAAATAACTAATCTACGATCTCGAGACATTGACTTTTCAAAATTACAGGTCAGATGTCATTTGACAAATATTTATAAAACAAAATTTTAAAACTAACCGGTAGATTTTGGACGATCTTTCCTTGATGGTTTGTTACTTAACTTGCTACTCATTTTGAAGATTATCTCTCAGATATTTATAATCGGAATATTGCTTCTGTAAACAACTCTCAAATCACAACAACAGCGGCCATGTTGTCTTAAGTTGAGAAAGTTAGCTTCATATTCGTTTAGTATTCTACAGATTCTATCGGACCAGGTAGAAAATAACAATTTGCTTTCAAGTACAAATTTTCCTTTCCCATTAAGGTTAAAATTCTTGGATCAAGACAAATATGAGTTTCACATATAATTTTGTATATTTGTCAAGAAAATCATGCATGTAGTTCATATTAATCAAACATGCATTTTGTACATGAAACTTTAAATCTGACTCTTCTTTCATGAGAGTGGCACATATGTATAAACTGTATCATTGGATGCTTGGAAATTTGTGAGTAAAGTGCTATTTCTGTGTACCTGATAGCAGTCAGTATTATAATAAAAAACAGACGGATTTTTAAGTGAAGATTTGTTTACAGAAAACAAACCTTAGATATAATATTGCGAGCCTATTTCATCCATAAATGTAAAAATTGAGTAGTGTGCCTGGCGAAAATGATTTCAAAATACTTTTTATTAAAAATGTCTCGAATCCGAATATGTTCTAATGTCCGAATCAGAAGTTAACATTGGTAACCCAATTAACTTGCCTGGCGGGTAACTCAGTTTAAAATGGTGCTCGTATTCACACCTAACATAGTGCTTCTCATCATCGAAACGTCAACCTGATACGGTGGTTCTTTTTCATGTTTTTTTTCTTAGTTTATCAAGTTTAAATGTCACGCCATGCAAACACTCATCTCGATTACAACGTAATTAATGCAGATGTGTTCTGACATGGTTTAAGGCGGATCGATTTCAAAACGCTGCATTTCGTAAAGGGGCCTTGGCAACAGAAGTTTGCGCAAGCGTGATACACTTTATCTTCTTGTACCGGAAGTTGTCATGCGACGATAATTTGTGCATGCAAGTCGTCTGCTGTTTTGCCAATGCTTATCGATTGACTCTGTATGCAGTCACCCAGCTGTTGTGACGGTGAATTTGACAAGTTAGATTTGAGCAAGGTCAGAAAATTCTAACCAAGTTTCGGTTTTTACCTTTACAATGTAATTGACTTTGTAAGTCCATGGTGCACGCTTGACAATGGCATGTGAATTCAAAAACGTGTAAACATGTACGTTGGACTGCCATTGTTTAATGTCAGTAAATTTATATCAGCTTATGGTGTTTAGATATAAGTTGTTCATGTTAGACTGCATTAATATTGAATATACATTGACAGACACAGTTCTGGGGCATTGCTTATAATTTAATAGTGATTGGCTTAATTGCTAAACATTGTTGACGCCTATAATACCCTTGACTTCAGAGGACATAGCAAATGCGATTGCCCTCTTATTCAAAATGAGGTGCTTGCTGGTTGAATAATGTTGAACTAACCCATTAATATCCATTAGAACTATAAACGATGATGTCACACTATTATTTCTGGATTGGTAAATTTGAATACTAATATAGATTTTGATTCATAGAAATGTATATTTATAAAACATTTATAACAACCCCTGCTTTATGCATTTCACTGTATTATCCCATACATTGAGTTATGTGTGGTATTTATGAGTGTTTACCCTGGAAGACATTACATTCAAATCAGCAGAAGAAGATTCCATTTGTTTTCGTAAAATCTAGCATCCACAAGTCTGTGTGCCTTTCCCTCAAATCATAGCGGATATATGGGGAACACAGATCCCATCAAATGTATTCAAAATATACATTAGAATATTAAAAATAGTATTGTTTGAACAATTAAATCAGGAAAACATGTTAATTTTCAGGTAGCTGATAGGCATTATAATTAGATCAAGTTGTTTTCAAATGCCTTTTGAAATTTCATGCTTAAATGAAATTAACTATGTACAATGAATTTCATAAGGGTATGTTTTTTTATAACAATATTTGTAAAAGTTTTATCAATTTCAAATGACAGTTGAAAACAACTTGGCCAATGACAATGTGTTAATAGCATGGCAGTAAAATGGCCAATGATTGAATGAAACCTGTAAAGAGTCATTGGTAATGTCATTTATGTCATATAATGTCACATTTGTGCATTACCAAATGGCTTCTATCGCCAATAAAAGTGTATTATTTGGATTACCGATAGAATGAAGTGCATAATTCTTTTATAAATGTTTTATAAATTCCCATAAAAAACATGCATGCCTTCATAAAATTCACTGTAGATGAGAACCAGTGTTAATATAGAGAAATATTAACATTGTCATCAAATTTTGGTGTCCTGAGGGCCCACAATTCAAAGGCCAACATTTCTAAAAATGTCTTAGACTGATCAAAATTGTGAAGAAATATTTGACTATATAGAAGGGCATCTAGGAACCTGCTGTCCTGATACCTGTGAATTGCAAGCCCTGGAGAAATGTGTGGGAATATGCACAAAATCCAGATCTCATGTGATTGTGGTGAACAGAGTCATAACTAAATTATTTTAAATTGATATAAATAAAAATCCAACACACACTATATAACTCTAGCATAAGAACTATTGTAAACAATTTAATTTTCACTGCTAAGAATTTTCACGATTTTATGGCATTCACGAGGACATACCTTAAAACATGTTGAAAAAGCGACGTGCAATTTTAGCGAATTTTGATAAAATGACGTAATAGTGAAATGTTGATTTAGCGAATCTCTCTTGTCATTGTTGATTTCCTGTTTTCGGAATACTTGTCTGTAGTCTGCCAAAACAAATGCACAGTTATCACCTCCATAAAAAACGAAAAACTGTCAAGTTTACCGTAATTAGGAAGCGCTCCAGATTTTTATTTCCATATTACTGTAGACAAATCCCCAAGCCTTGGTCATTTTGAATTTATAATAAATTCATTAGTGTTATCTTGAATTAGCAAATCGGTTCTCTCACTAAATTCGCGAAAAAGACATGCTCGTGAAAAGACATGTTTTACAGTAATTTTGCCAAAGTCACTGACTTAGTCTCTCAGAATTGAAGAATCCCTGAGAACTGTTCACGTTTTTCCCTAATGCATGGAAATTTGATTCTTGCAAAGCAGTTTATAGTTTACTGAGCTATGTTTAACAGTTTCTTAGCAGTGAACAATGACACATTCTGAGAATGATGGCAGAATTGAAAAAAAATTGTTGAAAATCAAAAATCCTGCAGAGATCAATAACAGAAAAAGGATAATTCTGCATTCCTATTTCTTTGGGAAAAAATATTTCACACAGAGGTAATAACAAAGTTATAGTGAATTCATGATTGATTAGCACAAAATATTAGCACAAAACTAAGTGAAGAAAAAAAAAATATTTCACACAGAGGTAATAACAAAATTATAGTGAATTCATGATTGAAAAAAAATATTAGCACAAAACTAAGTGAAGAGAAAAAAAATATTTCACACATATTTCTAAAAATGTCTTAGACTGATCAAAATTGTGAAGAAATATTTGACTATATAGAAGGGCATCTAGGAACCTGCTGTCCTGATACCTGTGAATTGCAAGCCCTGGAGAAATGTGTGGGAATATGCACAAAATCCAGATCTCATGTGATTGTGGTGAACAGAGTCATAACTAAATTATTTTAAATTGATATAAATAAAAATCCAACACACACTATATAACTCTAGCATAAGAACTATTGTAAACAATTTAATTTTCACTGCTAAGAATTTTCACGATTTTATGGCATTCACGAGGACATACCTTAAAACATGTTGAAAAAGCGACGTGCAATTTTAGCGAATTTTGATAAAATGACGTAATAGTGAAATGTTGATTTAGCGAATCTCTCTTGTCATTGTTGATTTCCTGTTTTCGGAATACTTGTCTGTAGTCTGCCAAAACAAATGCACAGTTATCACCTCCATAAAAAACGAAAAACTGTCAAGTTTACCGTAATTAGGAAGCGCTCCAGATTTTTATTTCCATATTACTGTAGACAAATCCCCAAGCCTTGGTCATTTTGAATTTATAATAAATTCATTAGTGTTATCTTGAATTAGCAAATCGGTTCTCTCACTAAATTCGCGAAAAAGACATGCTCGTGAAAAGACATGTTTTACAGTAATTTTGCCAAAGTCACTGACTTAGTCTCTCTGAATTGAAGAATCCCTGAGAACTGTTCACGTTTTTCCCTAATGCATGGAAATTTTATTCTTGCAAAGCAGTTTATAGTTTACTGAGCTATGTTTAACAGTTTCTTAGCAGTGAACAATGACACATTCTGAGAATGATGGCAGAATTGAAAAAAAATTGTTGAAAATCAAAAATCCTGCAGAGATCAATAACAGAAAAAGGATAATTCTGCATTCCTATTTCTTTGGGAAAAAATATTTCACACAGAGGTAATAACAAAGTTATAGTGAATTCATGATTGATTAGCACAAAATATTAGCACAAAACTAAGTGAAGAAAAAAAAAATATTTCACACAGAGGTAATAACAAAATTATAGTGAATTCATGATTGAAAAAAAATATTAGCACATAACTAAGTGAAGAGAAAAAAAATATTTCACACAGAGGTAATAACAAAATTATAGTGAATTCATGATTGAAAAAAAATATTAGCACAAAACTAAGTGAAGGAAAACAAATATTTTGCATAGTTTTTCTGCCATTGCCCCTCCCTTCTAAGTTTCTAATAGTCCATCTCTTGCAGTTGGATTGATCCATTTTCAAATGCACCCTATCTGCTTCTCAGAGCTGTAAAGAGTATATATCGGAGGTACATGTACATTGCTTGTACATGTATATGTACCATGTGCTTCACATTTTATAGTTGTGTATAGAGGGCAGTATGTAAGAAGTCAAATTTAGCCTTCTGACACTTATAATGTTGTGTTTATCACAATAAGTTTGTTCAAACTAAGTTGCTAGAGCAATCAAAAACTGTACAATAATCTGTAGTTAAAGACCATTCAAGACTATGTTGGCTGGAGGGGTTAAAAACAAAAAAATATTATTTATTTTGAGTTTGATTTTTTCTCTTCTCAGATGATGCTTCTATGAATTTGCTTTGAATATTTGAAATATTTTCCCCCCTGTCATGCAGAATGGCAGAATTGTAGTCAATCTCTGTTGGAGTTTTTTCTACTAATCTCCCTCAGTTTCCATAATGATTCAATCCTTTCATGTAATCTGACTACAGCTATTCAGTTTAACAAGACAATGCTGCCTGTGGATATGTGAGAACATTTTATGACTGTTGAACCACTTTACCTATCGCAAGGATATCATTACAGTTATCACCGTTTCGGTATATATTTAATAGCTAGGCTTTATGCATGAAGCTAGGCTTTATATGCATGATCCCTCAATGTATTTTTGTACACTAGCAGCAATAATTTCCCATATTCCCATATCTCAATGTTCACTATGTTGAACTGTTTTTGAACAGCAATGAAAATTGCTTTCATTTTTTTGAATAAATTAGATTGGCCCCCCCAGAAAATATCAGGAGGTTAGACCTATAGGTACCAGGATGTGTGACCTTTAAGAGAGGTCATGCATTGCATTATTATTTTTATGTATCTGGTGTGTACTAACCAACATCTTCTAGTTATGGGTCAAAGGTTAAAGTTTACATGTGACACGCATGACTCACTGCTGTTTGGTTTCACTTTAACAGGTTTCATTGTGGCAACTTATATTCACAGAGATGGATTCAGCTTTTATAAACTGGCAGGACTCAAACCTCTACATCGCTGGTGCATGTATTCTGTTTAATCCTATATTTTGGAATATAGTAAGTATTGTTACTTGTATATGTGTTAAGTAATGTTGAGTTGTGAATGTTAGTGTTGATCTGGTTGAAATATTAAATGTCAGTGCAAATACGTTTGAGAAAAATGCAATTTACAATTACAGTAATTTAATTTTTTTGTTTTGGTGCTAGATGTATAATAATAGTTTCAGCTAATAAGTATTTCAGCTTTACTAGTTGCGTTCACGCACAGCTCCTTAGCACGGGCTAAGAGGTCAAATTCCTTAGCCCGTGCTAAGCAAACGTGCGTGAACGCTTAGCACGGGCTAAGGAACGCTAAGTACGGGTTAAATCTGATCCGAATTTAAGACGCGGTCTAGACCCTTAGCTCGGGCTAACGAAGTGTCCGCGAACGCTTAGCCCAGGGCTAAGCGCCCTCTGCAGCGACCTTTGGGTGTGAACATTATGAACGTGATCAAATATATCCAACTTTCTCATTTCCAAAATGGCAACCGAGCTCAGTGTACACGCTTCCACACTGATCGGGTCGCTGTAGTAGAGCGTACAGCAGCTCCAATCGTAAAACAAAATAAATTTGGTTCGCTGTCTACGACATGCATTAATAAAATTCTGTATTCTGTTACGCCGTTGTATACTGTTTCTGTGCATCCAAATAAGTTGGGTCCGTCTTCTCTCGCGTTCCTGTGCACGTCGCTTCAAAATTAGAACGAAACATGCCAGCAGCAGAAATAGAACCTCGCGCGTGTCATCCATTTTTCATTCACAAATAGTGGCTTGCCAAAAATCACCAACTGATGGCGCCCCTTAGCCCGTGCTAACGACTGTCCCTCCCTGTGCGTGGACGCAATTGGGTCTAGCCAAAATGCAAATATGCTAGATAAGCCTAAATCAGCTTAAATCTTAGCCCGTACTTCGTGTAACGTGAACACAACTACTGTGTCCCAGTCTCGTGTAGCATTTGTTCTAGTGTATATAATAAATATAATACAGCAGGATGACTGTAACTTTAAGGCAGCCTCTTAATAATTGCTTTATTTTGAGTGTTTTATTGGTATGTAAATATTGACTTCATGCATTGTATATTGTGGCCTTGACATGGTCAACTTGTGTTCTTCTTTTCATTTTATATCATGTGAATCAATATTAATATTTTGGGAAGTAATAATTTTTATAATTTGTCATTGGACATATATTATTATACATGTATATATATATATAGTTTGTTAAATTTCCATTATTTTCTTCTATAGATGACATTGGTCTCTATAACAAATGAAATGTTTTAGTAATTGTCCATCTCTAAATAACATAAATTCAGCACTTGGAAGTGCCTACACATTCCATTATTACTGCAATGAACTGCACTGCTTGGTTCTGAAATGTCTGCCAATAGAGGGCGCTATAATTCATATGGCCTTCTGGCTTGAAGTATTTCACCACAATCCTGAGTGCTTCGTACCAACTTATACTGGTTTGTATTACTCTGATAAATGTCACTAGTACACAGCAGTCTGTGAAAATGATTCATGCATTCTGAGAACATTCATTTTTTTCAATTTTTTTCTTATCTTTTGTTTACCAAACTGTTGAATAGTTTAATGTTTTGTAGAGATTGTTGTGAGCAGCATGTCAAACTGCAAGAGGGAGCACTGCAATTCAGCGGAGATAGGGTTCTCCGTACCAGGGTGTGGAGATTGTTGTGAGCAGCATGTCAAACTGCAAGAGGGAGCACTGCAATTCAGCGGAGATAGGGTTCTCCGTACCATGGTGTGGAGATTGTTGTGAGCAGCATGTCAAACTGCAAGAGGGAGCACTGCAATTCAGCGGAAATAGGGTTCTCCGTACCAGGGTGTGGAGATTGTTGTGAGCAGCATGTCAAACTGCAAGAGGGAGCACTGCAATTCAGCGGAGATAGGGTTCTCCGTACCAGGGTGTAGAGATTGTTGTGAGCAGCATGTCAAACTGCAAGAGGGAGCACTGCAATTCAGCGGAGATAGGGTTCTCCGTACTAGGGTGTGGAGATTGTTGTGAGCAGCATGTCAAACTGCAAGAGGGAGCACTGCAATTCAGTGGAGATAGGGTTCTCCGTACCAGGGTGTAGAGATTGTTGTGAGCAGCATGTCAAACTGCAAGAGGGAGCACTGCAATTCAGCGGAGATAGGGTTCTCCATACCAGGGTGTGGAGATTGTTGTGAGCAGCATGTCAAACTGCAAGAGGGAGCACTGCAATTCAGCGGAGATAGGGTTCTCCGTACCATGGTGTGGAGATTGTTGTGAGCAGCATGTCAAACTGCAAGAGGGAGCACTGCAATTCAGCGGAGATAGGGTTCTCCGTACCAGGGTGTGGAGATTGTTGTGAGCAGCATGTCAAACTGCAAGAGGGAGCACTGCAATTCAGCGGAGATAGGGTTCTCCGTACCATGGTGTGGAGATTGTTGTGAGCAGCATGTCAAACTGCAAGAGGGAGCACTGCAATTCAGCGGAGATAGGATTCTCCGTACCAGGGTGTGGAGATTGTTGTGAGCAGCATGTCAAACTGCAAGAGGGAGCACTGCAATTCAGCGGAGATAGGGTTCTCCGTACCAGGGTGTGGAGATTGTTGTGAGCAGCATGTCAAACTGCAAGAGGGAGCACTGCAATTCAGTGGAGATAGGGTTCTCCGTACCATGGTGTAGAGATTGTTGTGAGCAGCATGTCAAACTGCAAGAGGGAGCACTGCAATTCAGCGGAGATAGGGTTCTCCGTACCAGGGTGTGGAGATTGTTGTGAGCAGCATGTCAAACTGCAAGAGGGAGCACTGCAATTCAGCGGAGATAGGGTTCTCCGTACCATGGTGTGGAGATTGTTGTGAGCAGCATGTCAAACTGCAAGAGGGAGCACTGCAATTCAGCGGAAATAGGGTTCTCCGTACCAGGGTGTGGAGATTGTTGTGAGCAGCATGTCAAACTGCAAGAGGGAGCACTGCAATTCAGCGGAGATAGGGTTCTCCGTACCAGGGTGTAGAGATTGTTGTGAGCAGCATGTCAAACTGCAAGAGGGAGCACTGCAATTCAGCGGAGATAGGGTTCTCCGTACTAGGGTGTGGAGATTGTTGTGAGCAGCATGTCAAACTGCAAGAGGGAGCACTGCAATTCAGTGGAGATAGGGTTCTCCGTACCAGGGTGTAGAGATTGTTGTGAGCAGCATGTCAAACTGCAAGAGGGAGCACTGCAATTCAGCGGAGATAGGGTTCTCCATACCAGGGTGTGGAGATTGTTGTGAGCAGCATGTCAAACTGCAAGAGGGAGCACTGCAATTCAGCGGAGATAGGGTTCTCCGTACCATGGTGTGGAGATTGTTGTGAGCAGCATGTCAAACTGCAAGAGGGAGCACTGCAATTCAGCGGAGATAGGGTTCTCCGTACCAGGGTGTGGAGATTGTTGTGAGCAGCATGTCAAACTGCAAGAGGGAGCACTGCAATTCAGCGGAGATAGGGTTCTCCGTACCATGGTGTGGAGATTGTTGTGAGCAGCATGTCAAACTGCAAGAGGGAGCACTGCAATTCAGCGGAGATAGGATTCTCCGTACCAGGGTGTGGAGATTGTTGTGAGCAGCATGTCAAACTGCAAGAGGGAGCACTGCAATTCAGCGGAGATAGGGTTCTCCGTACCAGGGTGTGGAGATTGTTGTGAGCAGCATGTCAAACTGCAAGAGGGAGCACTGCAATTCAGTGGAGATAGGGTTCTCCGTACCATGGTGTGGAGATTGTTGTGAGCAGCATGTCAAACTGCAAGAGGGAGCACTGCAATTCAGCGGAGATAGGATTCTCCGTACCAGGGTGTGGAGATTGTTGTGAGCAGCATGTCAAACTGCAAGAGGGAGCACTGCAATTCAGTGGAGATAGGGTTCTCCGTACCATGGTGTGGAGATTGTTGTGAGCAGCATGTCAAACTGCAAGAGAGAGCACTGCAATTCAGCGGAGATAGGATTCTCCGTACCAGGGTGTGGAGATTGTTGTGAGCAGCATGTCAAACTGCAAGAGGGAGCACTGCAATTCAGCGGAGATAGGGTTCTCCGTACCAGGGTGTGGAGATTGTTGTGAGCAGCATGTCAAACTGCAAGAGGGAGCACTGCAATTCAGCGGAGATAGGATTCTCCGTACCAGGGTGTGGAGATTGTTGTGAGCAGCATGTCAAACTGCAAGAGGAAGCACTGCAATTCAGCGGAGATAGGGTTCTTCGTACCAGGGTGTGGAGATTGTTGTGAGCAGCATGTCAAACTGCAAGAGGGAGCACTGCAATTCAGCGGAGATAGGGTTCTCCGTACCAGGGTGTGGAGATTGTTGTGAGCAGCATGTCAAACTGCAAGAGGGAGCACTGCAATTCAGCGAAGATAGGGTTCTCCGTACCAGGGTGTGGAGATTGTTGTGAGCAGCATGTCAAACTGCAAGAGGGAGCACTGCAATTCAGCGGAGATAGGGTTCTCCGTACCAGGGTGTGGAGATTGTTGTGAGCAGCATGTCAAACTGCAAGAGGGAGCACTGCAATTCAGCGGAGATAGGGTTCTCCGTATCAGGGTGTAGAGATTGTTGTGAGCAGCATGTCAAACTGCAAGAGGGAGCACTGCAATTCAGCGGAGATAAGATTCTCCGTACCAGGGTGTAGAGATTGTTGTGAGCAGCATGTCAAACTGCAAGAGGGAGCACTGCAATTCAGCGGAGATAGGATTCTCCGTTCCAGGGTGTAGAGATTGTTGTGAGCAGCATGTCAAACTGCAAGAGGGAGTACTGCAATTCAGCGGAGATAGGGTTCTCCGTACCAGGGTGTGGAGATTGTTGTGAGCAGCATGTCAAACTGCAAGAGGGAGCACTGCAATTCAGCAGAGATAGGGTTCTCCGTACCAGGGTGTGGAGATTGTTGTGAGCAGCATGTCAAACTGCAAGAGGGAGCACTGCAATTCAGCGGAGATAGGGTTCTCCGTACCAGGGTGTGGAGATTGTTGTGAGCAGCATGTCAAACTGCAAGAGGGAGCACTGCAATTCAGCGGAGATAGGGTTCTCCGTACCAGAGTGTGGAGATTGTTGTGAGCAGCATGTCAAACTGCAAGAGGGAGCACTGCAATTCAGCGGAGATAGGGTTCTCCGTACCAGGGTGTGGAGATTGTTGTGAGCAGCATGTCAAACTGCAAAAGGGAGCACTGCAATTCAGCGGAGATAGGGTTCTCCGTACCAGGGTGTGGAGATTGTTGTGAGCAGCATGTCAAACTGCAAGAGGGAGCACTGCAATTCAGTGGAGATAGGGTTCTCCGTACCAGGGTGTGGAGATTGTTGTGAGCAGCATGTCAAACTGCAAGAGGGAGCACTGCAATTCAGCGGAGATAGGGTTCTCCGTACCAGGGTGTGGAGATTGTTGTGAGCAGCATGTCAAACTGCAAGAGGGAGCACTGCAATTCAGCGGAGATAGGGTTCTCCGTACCAGGGTGTGGAGATTGTTGTGAGCAGCATGTCAAACTGCAAGAGGGAGCACTGCAATTCAGTGGAGATAGGGTTCTCCGTACCAGGGTGTGGAGATTGTTGTGAGCAGCATGTCAAACTGCAAGAGGGAGCACTGCAATTCAGCGAAGATAGGGTTCTCCGTACCAGGGTGTGGAGATTGTTGTGAGCAGCATGTCAAACTGCAAGGGGGAGCACTGCAATTCAGTGGAGATAGGGTTCTCCGTACCAGGGTGTGGAGATTGTTGTGAGCAGCATGTCAAACTGCAAGAGGGAGCACTGCAATTCAGCGGAGATAGGGTTCTCCGTACCAGGGTGTGGAGGGAGATTTTGATAATTCTAAGTTAAAATGGAGTATTTTATGGCTTCCTTGGGCCAAAATTACTATCAGACAGGTCACAATTGAAGACTGTGGCCACATGTGATGATCTCTGGTCAATCAGAATTTTATGGTTGCCAGAGGAGCTACTCCCCAGGGTAAGGGGGCACATGTCCATGGCATGAGGGCGCTGCACCCCTGTTCCCTTGTTTAAAAAAAAAACTGATTCAAGTGACGCTAACCCTTGGCATCAAATGTACTATACCTACACTTCCTGACTCAACAAAAGATTTGTACTCACCATTTCCCATCATAGAGGTAACGCTCATTCTTTTAGAGGCAGTGGCCGAAGGTAGGCCAGCCCGTGATACCCCAGTTCTTCTCATTTTAGATCATCAGAATAAATACAGTAGTAGAAGAGAGTTCTGCTGATAAACATCAATAAAAATCATGTCATTATAAATATCCAGAGCTATGCAGTGTTGTAATAGAGGGAGCCTGAATGTCTGATACTCCTGAAATTGTTCCCAGACTCCTCGTTTTACGCGGAGTTTGCTTGGTTCCCAAATCCTGAACGGCAATCTTCATATTTTGATGTTCTTCCTAGTAATTTTTTCAAAGTAACAGAGCTAATATGTGTTTCTTCAAAGTGAGTTTTAACTATAAGAATAAAGCATATGTCAGCTCATTTCTTGTTTCTTTAATGTTCTCCCAACCCTTGTACTTAGGAGACGATCTGGCTCCCGAACTTCATACTAAATTTTTATGTAAGTGCAACACACACCCAGCCCAATCTGTGTAGATGTTTCATTCATTTTGAAGTGTTCATCATGCATTCTTTTTTTGAATATTTTTTATTCTCGAAATAGTTATGTGTTCCAAATATAGAATTTATAATCAATTTTAATAATATAAACAAAACATGAATTCCAGTTTGTTTTTACTAGCACCAGTCAACTAATTTCTATTCTACTATTTTTAGCTTCCTCCATATCTTTGTAAATAATTTTCTATTCTAATTTACGTAAGATTGAATTTATTGGAAATATAGAATTGAACATAAACAGTTTACTTACATCAAGGTCATTATACCTATGTTGAATATTCAAAATAATGAATCAACATGTCTTGCAGGGATTGAAATAGATTTTTTTCCCTGCATGCACAGTGTGCATGTTGAATTTGAAATTTACCTGCACTAACTTGTTGTGAAATGCACCACTTTCAAAGTTTGAATAAAATTTACGGGTTCTAGATTGATGCGACCACGAAAGAATTTGCTTTTTTTTTAGTTGTCTCACAATGTTGGTTGAACTTAATTTTGGCTTAGTGAATATAATGAGAAAATGTTGTGTTAATTTCTACATGCACAGCGTGCACATTATATTTTCAGTTTACTTGCACTAGCTAATAATCTATGTGCATAGTGCAGTGTGCACCAGAGTATTTCGACCCCTGTCTTGGCTCAGTAATTGTTCAGCATTAGGTTAGAAGCCTACCGGTACTCATAATTTTTGAGACAATTAGTCACATGACAATGTTCATTGGTTTACTATGTACAGTCATGGAGCTATTGTTCCATGGTACAGTGAAACAGCTTCCCTTTGTATGTTACATTAACATTTTTTGAAAAACTAATATTTCTAAAAAAAAATAACTATTTTGGGGGGAAAATTCCATAGAAACTATGTTTATAAAAAATTGCATTTTTCAACACTTTTTAAAACACAGATTTTTTAAATAGTTCAGGATAACAAAAAGTACACTTTCAGTTCATCCTATTTCACCAGCTTACAATTTGAAATGTGAAATAATATCTCTGCCATAGAAACCTATGGTAAAAACATTATAATACTGCCAAAATGGCAACTATGCACAAACACAAAATCATCATTTTCTCAAAAAATTAACTGGTGACTCCCAACTCTGTTTAAATCAACATCCTTACATTCATTTTTTTTTTGCCTTGAAGTACAATTTATTGTAAAATGAATAAACTGTTGGTATTTTTCATTTCTCACCTACCTTCTATTGGAATACTGTAAAATGACTAATTTTCACTGGGTTTAAATTTTGCTGATTTACCATTTCAGGCATATTCAGTGGGTTTTAAATTCACGGTTTTATCATTTAGATAATGTGTTCTATGCTAAATTTTACATATTCACTGGGTTTTAATTTAGCGCATTTTCCAGTCAGCGAAATAAGCAAAATTGAAACCCGGTGAATAATTAACCCCTTTTAGTAGTGAAACGTATATTGGTAGACAATATCGATTTGAAAAATGAAAAACAAAATGTCCTTACTGGGTATGTGAGTATCGAAAACACCTTAATATTTGGGGGTGCTATATAGTCTAGAAAACATCATAAACTCAATTTTGAAGTAATCTTGAACAACCAAATTTATATATGTTGCACATGTTGGGGTCTTCTTGTACCTGGTAATACTGTTCATGAGATTCTCAACCACTGGCACAAACTGCTTTTTTTTTTTTTTTTAAGAGTTTTCGACAGTTGTTTTCAAGATGGTGTGATGGTAGTCAGGTGGTAAAAATGCCCGGATGTTCATTTCTGCGAATACCGGTACTGAGTTTGTATTGACAGTATTGAAAACTGATCAATGATGTTGTGTCGACATATGAAATCATACATTATCAAGGTTTATGGTGGGATCATCAGTCTAACCTTTTTTCTAATATATTTTTCAATATTTGTGGAAATGAACCCTAATTTTGTAGCCAACAGATACAATTTGAGTTAATTTTCGGTTTTTAGTCAAAAAATTTGGCAATTTTTGTCCCAATCTTCTAAAGGAAAGTGCAGAGACTATAAACGGGTCTATTTTGTGAATTTGTGATGAAAAGAGGAAACTGGCAGTGAAACGGCTAACAAAATAAATTATACATGTCACCTTTATTTGGATTGGTTTCAATCTTTCACTTTCGAGAGTTTGAGTCAATATTCCATCTACTGAGCATGTTACTGGGCATGTAACAATATATTATAAGAGAAAAATTAAAATTTACATCTGCATCAGGGAGCAAATTCAAATATTGCATTTACTGAGCATATGTACAATGTATTTTGAAAAACAAAAATTCAAATATTGCATTTACTGAGCATATGGACAATGTATTTTGTAAAACAAAAATTCAAATATTGCATTTACTGAGCATATGTACAATGTATTTTTGTAAAACAAAAATTCAAATATTGCATTTACTGAGCATATGTACAATGTATTTTGAAAAACAAAAATTCAAATATTGCATTTACTGAGCATATGTACAATGTATTTTGAAAAACAAAAATTCAAATATTGCATTTACTGAGCATATGTACAATGTATTTTGAAAAACAAAATTTCAAATATTGCGTCTACTGAGCATATGTACAATGTATTTTGAAAAACAAAAATTCAAATATTGCATTTACTGAGCATATGTACAATGTATTTTGTAAAACAAAAATTCAAATATTGCATTTACTGAGCATATGTACAATGTATTTTGAAAAACAAAATTTCAAATATTGCGTCTACTGAGCATATGTACAATGTATTTTGAAAAACAAAAATTCAAATATTGTATTTACTGAGCATATGTACAATGTATTTTGAAAAACAAAAATTCAAATATTGCATTTACTGAGCATATGTACAATGTATTTTGTAAAACAAAAATTCAAATATTGCATTTACTGAGCATATGTACAATGTATTTTGTAAAACAAAAATTCAAATATTGCATTTACTGAGCATATGTACAATGTATTTTGAAAAACAAAAATTCAAATATTGCGTCTACTGAGCATATGTACAATGTATTTTGAAAAACAAAAATTCAAATATTGCATTTACTGAGCATATGTACAATGTATTTTGAAAAACAAAAATTCAAATATTGTGTCTACTGAGCATATGTACAATGTATTTTGAAAAACAAAAATTCAAATATTGTGTCTACTGAGCATATGTACAATGTATTTTGAAAAACAAAAATTCAAATATTGCATTTACTGAGCATATGTACAATGTATTTTGAAAAACAAAATTTCAAATATTGCGTCTACTGAGCATATGTACAATGTATTTTGAAAAACAAAAATTCAAATATTGCATTTACTGAGCATATGTACAATGTATTTTGAAAAACAAAAATTCAAATATTGCATTTACTGAGCATATGTACAATGTATTTTGAAAAACAAAAATTCAAATATTGCATTTACTGAGCATATGTACAATGTATTTTGAAAAACAAAAATTCAAATATTGCGTCTACTGAGCATATGTACAATGTATTTTGAAAAACAAAAATTCAAATATTGCATTGTATTATGGAAAGAAAAGCCCACTGAAATTTATCTTATAACTCATATCTTACTATAATAAATAGCAATTATTTTATATATCATGGAATAAAAATAACCTAACAGTTATTTGTTTGGTTAAATTTTTTTTTTTTTTTTTTATATCATATCTAGGCCAGTTCTTGAAAAAAGTGTCTGGTTCTTCCACAATGTTTTTATTTTATTGTTCGTATCATACTCACTTGGACCCGTATATTATTGACAGTAAAATAAATAAAAAATTTAAGTATTGCACCAAATTTAGTGGGGAATACTTATAGCCTTCATAGGCTTAATAAAATTATATTAAATTTTTAATTTTGATTGAACCTACTTAATAACGAACTCTAAATGTGTAGACATATTATAGTTGTAGTACGAAATTTCAAATATCCAAATTTGTGAAGTTATCTCAGCATTTAAAAAGTAAACCAATCATATCTAACACAATTGTTTGGTTGAATTGTAACAATGTAACAAAAAATTACTGAATATAATACATTATCTCAAAATACCTTAGCTCTCAAATTTGTTTAATTAAAAATTTATGTTTTTCATTGTGCAATGCATTTGGGAAGAGTTGACCCATGGTCATAATAATTACCCATACATTCTATGCAGGAAGCTCTGTAATTAGACTTAAATATTTATCAATAAAATAAAAAGTTAAAATCAATGGTTTTTTATAATGAAGACCATTACCGGTACTTTGTTGGGGGATTTTATGATGACGATTATATTGTGGTAGTTGACTCTTTGGAGGATAGTACATGATATGAAAATGGCAAAAATATATAATAATGTAATTATAATATTAATCAGTTTTCTATTTTCAGAATTATCTTTTGGTTGAAAAACATCAGTGTCTAGATTTATTTATTTTTTTTACTTATTCATTCATTTAATTTACGCTGAAACTTTCAAAGCAGTTTTATGTTTTAAAAAAAAAATTCACTACAAAATTAAAATAAGTCAATTGTGTTAAATGATTAACAGAGTAGCAACCACAGAATTGTATTCATTATATATTGTGGTACTATGACGATACAGGAGTCACTGTTTGCTGTTGGAGGGATACCATCCACAAACTATGCTATGCTTCACGGTGCCTTTATAAGGACACCAACCCATCTGATGTACTGTACATGGGTCTCTATAAATTTATATACTGTACATTTGTTAAAGTTTCCATTGAATGTACACTATAACACTATAATTTGTACAGGTGACATTGTCATTAATGTACGTAATTATATTTTATTGACTTGATTCTGCCATGTTCGTGTTATTGGTAACATAGAGGTAATCTTTTTCCCCTCGATGTTGATAAAAAAAGAACATCTCAACAGGTAAACCTTCAGTAGTTAGAAATGTTATTCTTTTTTAAGAAAAATACAAAAACATGAATGAGTTCAGATTTCCTCATGTGATAAAATCACACAGAAGCTAGGCATGTTAAGGCATAAATAAATCACATCTTGACATGCAAACTTACCTCAGCTCAAACAGTTAATCAAATCCTCATCAAATACTGCATAAAATCACCTAGTATAAATCCACACTCGCTGAAAATTCTGAAGGTGATTGCAGAATATCAGATGTAAGAATTACCTCCACGATCACAGTCTACTAATTTGTGCAAAGAAACAGCTTTGTATTCTTGACAACAGTCCATGATTGGCAGAGAGACTGATGGTGATGTCGATTGATATGCAAATTTACAATGTGGGTCATTGTTACCAACTTGATATCAATAAAGTACTGGTGAATTTTATTGGTTGGTACATGCCTGTGTAGTCAATCCTTCTTACCATGGCAAATTACATCTCTATGATTTTATAAATGCAAAATAAATATCAGTTGTTTTTTTTTGGGGGGAGGGGAGGTTTAAATGGAAATAATGCTAAACATGCTGTGATAGATATGCACAACTGCATCGGAAAATTCCCATACAGTGATTTTTAGGAGTAAAAAGTTGTTTATTGTCACCATGTTGAGTTCCGTGGGATAGGTGGATTCAATGACTGAAGTTTAATTTTAAACCATTGTTACTGTTCTTTTTCTATTCACCTCACTTGCAGGCATTTTCTTTTTTCAATGAAGTCGTTGATGAGATCACATTAAATAAAATAGCTACAAGCAATATATATAGTTACTGACTGGCAGCGGTGTTAATTATGTTCAACCTCTAAGATCAGGTCTTGTTGGTGGTACTGTGAAAAAAAAAACCCTCTGTGGTAGTGATGGCCTGCTGTCTTGTTCTGCTCTCTGATTTGATTAAAATAAAAACCATCAAATAAAACATACCAGTATGCTTCAATGCATTGCCAGCGGTACACCTGTATCAACACCCTACTAGGTGTTTACTTTTTAAATTTTGGTTTTTTTTGGATATCCACACTTGGTTATATTACTGTAGAATACTTTATTTTTGCTTGGAATTTATTTTCGCTGGAGGGATGATTCCGTGAAAATAAAATCTAGCGAATATACTTTTTTTCCTATATTACACATTAAACTCATCAAAAATCAGTGAAAATAAATTACATACAAAACGCCAAAAAGGTGGTGGTGGTCCTTGCGTTGTGTCCTGTCCAAGATGGGACTCATTGCTACATAGACAATACCACTTTAACCACAACAATAATATTAGACATTATGTAGATGGGCATTGTAGCCAAATAAATACACAATTTAAAATATCTAGTAAGTGAAATGAAGTGATTGATTGATTGAGTAAAGTGTGTGAATAAGGAAAAAAAAACAAGTAATCATGAGCTGAATGAGTACTAGATGAGTATGTGATCTCCAATATAAAATGACCTGAAAGTTTGTTTTTTTTCTATTGCTTTACCAAGTTACCAGTACTATTGCATGATTGTCACATCAGTGGGGAGACTTACATAATGTGCTAAAGAGTTTTGTGTTAAGGTCAGATCAGTGAAAGAGAGTTTGTAATGATAGGGTTTTCAATTTGTAATCTATTGTTAAATAAAGTAGATTTGACATCAAGTCTCCATTAACATCAGGTTTTATAATCTTAAACTGTACATGTAGTTGTATCATTCATATCATGGTTGCAAAAACTCTGGACACAAATGATGATTACCTAGCACTCGGGATGTTCTACCCTAGCAATGTGCTGAGAATAGCTCCTGAAACACCCCCCCCTTCTTCTGAAGCTCTGAAAGTGGATGCCTCTTCAGAGACATGATTTTTTTTGTCAACCAAAAATGTTGTTATAGCCTCCTATGTTTCCTCAAAATCTACTCCTGATTTCTTTAGGTTTCAAGAATCAATTCAGTGAAAACATTTTTTTTTTTTTTTTTGCAACTTTAAAGTATGTTCAAATTTCTTGTAAACAGACAATGTTATCTAGATGTATTGAGCATGTGCAAAGTGATGACTTGTATGAACCCACATGAACACTCTTCCTAATTATGTTTATTTATTTATGTATTTATTTATTTATTTATTTATTTACAGGTAGCTAGATATGAATTTCGCTCTCAATTTCTAAGTAGATCCTGTGGTTCTCCATTTAAGGGATGTATTTTATTAGGAATAACTATTATATTACTAGGAATATTCAGGGATTTCAGGTATGTTTGATGAATCTTTCTGTAACCCATCTTTGTCAAATATATTTCATCTGATCCATTTTATTTTTATAGCCGATACTATAAAATCCTTTTTTTTTTGCTTGGAATTAATTTTCGCTGAAGGGATGATTCATTGAAAATAATTATCACTGGACGCATGGAGCTGGTGGGAACAGCCACTGATGGTGCTATAGTTTAGCTACTGTATTTTTAGCTCCCGTAAAACGGAGCTTATGTGGTACCGGTGTCTGTGACTCTGTGACTAAAATTTGTTTCACTGATAACTTAAGATCTACAATTTCAATTCAAATGAAATTTGACACACAGCTAATATATGATGAGTAGATGTGCTGATTAGATTTCGGTGCAATTCCATGCATGTTAATTAGTCAATTATTGCATTAATTAATTTATAACTTAGAGTCTTTAAAGTTTCTTAACAAATATTGGACTAGGGTGAGTAGCCTAATTTGCATATTGCAATAATGTATTCTGTCGCAAAAAAAAACTAGTAATATTTCATTGGAATGTCTGCAAATATGCAAATTTTAGTATATAATGATTTATTATATCATGATGGATGTTATTTGAGCAGATTCAGCGACTAAAAACATCAAATGTATGCGAGTATGGGGAGTACGCATGCGCAGTTACAAGAGTGACGCAGCCATTTTTTCAGTTTGACAAAAAAGCAGTACCCTTTCCGATTTTCATGAACGCAAGTTCAATTTCACTTTGTGCGTCATATTCATCAATAGACAAAATCAAAGACAGATGCCGTACAACTTTCTGCCAATCTTGATTCATAAATGTGCTGGTTACATGTACAGTGTTCTCCTCGGGCCTGCGTCGCTTAGACAATAGCCACGTAACTTTCGTTTCGCCCGCGATTCTGCAGTGTTCTCATCAGGTCTTTTAAGGGTATCGGGTCCGATACTGTTCTTTCTTTCCACGATACTTTTTCCCCAAAGCTGGGTCGTTTCCAGGCCATTGTTTTGCAATGATGAATCAGAACAGAACAATTCGTGTGAACTGATTGATCCTAACTTATTATCTGAATACTCGTATTCACCTGCGGGTCTGCGGATACTTCGGCCTACTTTCAAGCATGAATATAGAAGGAAATCAACGATTTTTTTTCAGTATCGTTCCAGACTTTGCAAGAAATTTATATAATAATCACAGTGATCACTACTATTGGGTTCAAAAATTATTTATGATCATTCAAAATATAGTGGCCATGTCTGTCGGTTCAACCCAGTACTGACCTTCACCACTATTGCGATGCCACGAGCAGAGAAAAGGAAAGCTGAATCCTTGCGTCTACACTTAATCCATGTATAAGGCAGACACCCGACAGCAACAGCAAGGAAGTTTGTCAGTTTTATTCAAGATATAAATTTTCTATTTTACGCATTGGAGCTACACAACATGACTGAAAGCACTTCCAATGTGATCTAATTTGTAAACAATCTCTTTGCACATGACTCCCAGTGTCTTCTCCCCGAGCATACAGTAATGTTTCACATTTGTTTTCGCATAGTTTCCATCTTACTCAAATAAAACGAAGCAGTTGATTTCTATTTTACTTAGTGTTTATTCTTGTTTGATATTTTTAAACAAAAATGCACACATTAAACAAATAGTAAATATGCGAGTTTTTTGTTTTTGCCGAACGACGACAAGGAAGACAAAATGGTGGTAGTTTTGTGTAGGGTCGATCACGATCTTCAGTTTGTATCAAAAGCACGTCTCACAAATGAAATTTTTTTTTTTTCGAGCGATAATTTGATAGCAATTAAACAAATTTCAATCGTTGGCATATGTAAGGGCTGGATCACTTACTTTCAAGGGCTCAAAGTCCAGACGAACATTAAACTACGATGTTTTTATTTATCTGTTCTAGGTATGTTGTACTATTTTGATGATTTAATTTCAAGAATCTGTCAAGGAAACAATCTGTTGTTACTTTACATGTTCACGTAGGTTTAATTTAGCAGATTTTACTTGTCAGAGAAAATAGCAAAATTTGCCCATTGCGTCAGGAAGATCTATCCCGATTTGCTGCACTGAGGTTAATTGCGGTTTTTACTACTCCATCGCTAATGACACTAATTACCAAGAATTAAAAAAAACAAGTGAAATTAAGTCGCATTGGGAAAAAAATCCATAAGAAAATCAAAGCAAAAATTATTCAACTGCAGATGAGACAAACCCCGACCTCTAGAAATACCTCATTCATAGAGTGCTTCATTAGTGCCCTTTGTTTACAAGTATAGTGTCCTTGCATGTTTTTCAAAATGCCCATATCAAAATTTTGTGTTTCTATATACAGTATGTGATAGATTCTCAGACATCTTGATCAATTTTATTGATGGATTGACCTACCGGTACATGCAATTACATTCACTTATTAGGCAAAGCCTATACCTTTATAATACATGCTCTGATCACACGGGAGCTATTTACAGTTTAACTTTGATTTCTTATGAGTTGTGTTTTATTTACCATACTGCGCCCTCTGATGGCATAGTAGTGTAATAAAGTTATTATTATATACAATGGAAACCTATTTAGACTTGTCAACGCTCATGTTGGCTAACAGTGTAAAAAGTGAAGACACTTGTTAAATTTGGTGACCAGCTTATAGTATGTTAGAAAGAGTGTACAGTCTTCAAATAACCACAAGAGACAGAGTGGGGGGTCAAGATCGAATATACACGATTCTGGCATTTCATAATAAGTGCTTTCTATCAATAATTGCAAAAAATCAAAAAATATACATGAGATATGTGTACGTCATAACAGCATTAAAGGTTACAATGTATTAGCATATTGTGTACGCAGTACACATGCTTTAGGCCCTTTTTCCATATTTCACAGCACATGCGTCATCACAGTGAGGACAATTGCAATCATGCAAAGTAACGTTCAGCAACGTCAATGAGATTTGGCAATCAAACCTCATTGATGGTGCTGAAAGTTGTGTTTGTATTCGAAGCCCACACATAAGCGACGCTAACAGATATATACACAAGCTAACAAGCCACACCAACCCAGCAACTGTTCAGATTGAATAGGATTTGTACACACTCCCAGCATGTCATACTCTGTCATATGCAATTACAATTCTGGTTGCCCCATAACTCTAGGTGAACTCCACTAAATTAAATCTATGTGAACATGTAAAATAACAATAAAACTCATTGTTTCCTTGACAAATTCATGAAATAAAACACAGTGAATATGCTCAAAACATGTCAGAGAAAAGAAATGGTTTTAATTACTGCTTTACAAAAAAAAAGAGGAGTTAGGTTAGATTAGACAATGAATCCTCTCTTCCAATTTTTTTTGCAAACTTGGTGCACTCACAGTTTGAAAAGTTCTGTCTGTGGTTCAATGAACTCAAAATGTGGTTGCTTTGATTGAGGATTAAGGTAATATCTGCTACTGTATTTCCTCTATTAGAAGCACATTTCCAATAGAAGTGCAATTGCATTAATTGTATGCTTGATCATTGAAATATAATTTATTTTGACCGTAAACGCACATCGGTCATTTAAGTCAGCTCATGCCCTACTAATAGAGCAAATTCAGTATGGTACATTTTATTTAGGGACATACCGGTATGTTCAAATTCTTCATCAAATTAGTTTACCTAACAGATAATAATATCAAATTTGTAGTGTTTCCAAAACAACAATAAGCTTTTCGGCTTATTTGTATTTTTCATAAAAGCAAATATAATATTAAACAAATAGTTACAAAGGTAAGGCTCAATATTCAGTTTTAATTACCCAAAAACGAAGATTATTGCACTGAGGTCAATAATTACTCGCAGGTCAATAAAACTGAATATTGACTGACACTGAGGTCACTATATGTTTTATTATAGTGAATAAATGAACATAACATAAATCATCAACATCTTTTTTAAACAACTATGCATGAAATCGAGGTCACTGGATTCTGAGATATAATGAGTTTTATTGACTGCCACATGACCATGTTCTGACCAATAAAAGTGACGATCTTACACACAAGATATAATGAACTGTGTTATTTTCATTGACAGGTATCAAGTGGCGATAGATCACCAGCCTAAATTAAATTTACTTGACACACCTTGGATGAAATTACTAGCAATTATGTTTATCACAGCTGGTGTAATCTTCATCTTCAGTAGTTACTGGGCACTTGGTTTTACAGGCACATTTTTAGGTGAGTAAGTCAAGTGTTTTGAGTACTGCCATGGTAATTGGTGTTTGTTGTGTTTTCCATGCAATCCTAACATATGTAAAATACATTGTTTAAATAGTAAAACATCTGACTAAAATAAGATACTTGCTACCTCTTACATAACACGAACAAGTGTTGATATTGCGCCAGGTTTAAGTTGTCGGCGCTTCTCTTTAAAATCTAGTTGTTCTTTCATGAACGAGGACAGTTTTTCAAATAAAGAATCTGAGGTAAAGTGGACACTACATATGATGGTGCCAGGTGGTAAGGAGAAGTTCCACCCAAACCTTTTCTCGTTGCTTTCACGGTTTCTGTCCACTAATGTCACACCTTTGGATCGATTGGAAACATTTGAATACTTACACTATGGCTATACATATCACACTCGCCCACAACACAATGTTAAAATCATCGTCATCAATGTTTGTTGTGAAAACAACCTCTAAAAATCTCTAAAAAAAAAACGCCGACTGAAAAATGTATATTGTTTAAAAGTATGTTGAATGACAGTGTTATAAAAGTATGGCTCAAGAGTATGGCTTCCTCTCATATTTTGGCGGCGCACTTTCAGCGGAAATCTGGAAACAGTTGACTGTTTCAGGATAAAAAATCAATAACTGTTCATTTCAGTGGGACGCAGATCTAAAATGGAAATGTGTGGGTGGGCTTTTCACAGACACTTTAGCTAATATGCTATGCTATTTTCCTGGGAAGAGTATTGTTAATACAGCAAATCTTGTACCCGATAGTACACATATCTGCTCTGATACAATTAAATCAGTACTGTCATTAAACCTCGCATGTGTGTATTCTATACTTTCATAATTGTTCTTCTGTTCTCTCACAGATCTTTATGACTTAATGCACACTACATGCTATACACAGTTCAAATTATAAACTGGCTTTTGAAGGGTGGTGGTCATCATGCCACATCCTATGAGACTCATAGCGGCGTATACAGTATTTTTTAAGATGGAATTCAAACACGATCACTATCAATATCAATATATACACAATTGATTGTTGTGTGAGCCCCTCCTATGCACATGTGCAGTTCTGATGATTGTGATGCTTCAATGTATTAACAGTATTCCCTAGATCATCTCATATATTTTATAATTTGCTCCAATCATACTACCCTGAGTTTTTCCCCCAACAGGGCTGTTTGAACAATGATTACTCTAATTTCTTGGGAGATAATTTGATACCAATGTCTGTCACACTTGTCGATCTATTTGGCTGTCTGTTCATCTTTCTGTCAGTATATGGGTCTGTCTCAAACCCTGTTCCACTTATGTTTCAAGAGTTACTGGCTGGATTGAAATGAAACTTGGAACACAGCTACTACATTGTATATCAGACCAGGGCTGATAAAATATGGTACAAATTCATGCATATTAATTAGGTGATTTGCTTAATAATAGTTTTTGCTTGATCAGTGTGTATCTTTGCATCTGTTTGTACAAATGCAATGATTGCTGTTTGTGTAAATCAAAACTTTCTAATTGATCTGTGGTTATTAATCCGCTGTTTTGCATTATAAACTGTACTAACCAGCTTATTGAATGCCGAGGTGGCAGGTTTTCAAAAATGAATAAACATTGTATATGGCTATACCCTGGCAGTTAACTTATGAAGTTGCAAACTGCATGGATGTTTGGGAATTCCAAAACTATAATAAGATGTTTTTTCAAGATAACCATAAAATCAGAGTACGAGTTTCTTTACCACTAAATTAGCATAATTACTGTGAACTGCTTTAAATTCATGAAAGTAAGTTTTTGCAAACTTGCAACTCATGAAGTTTTGTAGTGAAATTACCCTGAGGGTCATACAATATGGCTTGTCATTGACTTTTGCAAAATTTCTTCTCCAAAACCATTGTGAAATCACCAAATTCCAAAAAATTCCTAGTGGTGAAAATTAAGCGGTCAGGGAAAACTATGTATATTTGGTAATGATCAAGATCACTTTTCAAGTGAGAGAAAGTAAATTACTGACTTTAATATTAATGAGATGCAACTTATTATTCCTATTGCAGGTGATTACTTTGGTATTTTAATGAAAGAAAGAGTTACATGTTTTCCATTTAATGTAACTGATAATCCTATGTATTGGGGGTCTGTGTTAAACTTCTTAGGAGTCGCTCTATGGTAAGTATATAAGAACATATTGCGTTGCATTTTAGTTTTGTGTTTTCACAGTGTTGACTTCAGTTGAGATCATTCATTAATCTTTATTGGATGATATTATATGATGATCCGAGTTCTTCTGAATATGTACTGTATAGATACGGGTAATAACTTTGCAGGTTTTTACTTTTCCTCATTTACAAATAGAATTTATTGTTTTATTCACAAACCAGTGAATTTAAAACTAGTGAATATCTCTGCAACATAAAATCTGCTGAAATTGAAGCCAACACTAAGTGTAAATTTCTGATAATTTTCAGCATATGTTGCAGATGATTTGATTGTTGTTTTAAGATTATTTATCAATGATTTTTTATATCTTCATAATATATTTCATATAATAATCATAAGACCCAGAAAAGCTACAGGAATGATCTCATAATAATACAGTGATTTTTTTCTTGTCACCACTACTGAACCTGTGTATATTGACCACCCAAGGAACTTTATTAAAATGATCTTTATAGACAAGTGGTCTTTATATGTTGGATGGTTTATTTTTTATAGGTCGCCAACTCATACATTGATCATACTATTGCACATTTGACCTTTTCACCACCAGACTTTCTCTTCCAACTGGGCTGTTTTCTTATATTCTTCAATGTTTCTGGAAATAAACCTTTAAAATTAATTAAATAATTCTTATAAATGGAATGTTAATTTTTATTTTGAACAAAGGCAAATCTGTAAAAATATTGTTGAAATGGTGGTCACATAAGACAGGTGGTTTTTATATAGAGTTGGTCACCAAGACAGATTTGACTCTATTATAAATTACTTGGTGCTTGTGTTCAAGTGCTTATTCATCTAACAGAAATGCCTGCATTATACATAAAAAGCACACTCAATGACAATTACATACATCAATGATTCACAAAATCTCTGGATGAACTTTAATGAAGGCTGCCACATGCCATCTTGAACAACTGATTTTTACATAGCAACAGTTGGCATGACAAAGGTCAATAATCCAATATTGTATTTTTCTAAAAGTAAAGGCGTGTAATTGCATATTTGGGTTGTCAAATTGCACTGGCTGTACAATTATTGTTAACATTTACAGTAAGTCTGGTGATGAAGTAATTCCTTTATGAATATTAATATGATATGAAAATAACAAAGATTGTGACATCTTTCTGGTTGTGTAATTGTTTGTCACTTAAAACACCTAAGAACAATATCGACACAGAGCAAACTGCCTTTCACAGAATCTTGAGAGAATCTTGTCACTAGTGAGTGCAATTTATTCTTTCTTTCATGGCGCACCAAGCCACAAGAGGCCTGTAACTAGTAATGGATCAGGCATTCTGATTGGTTCATCTCTTTCCTGTTGCTTGCTCTATTTCCCTTTGTTACCTGACGTCATCGCTTATGCTTATCGTCGTTAAGGGGTTTCCGTTTACTTTCGAAAATTGGGCGAATAAAAACTGGGTTTTTTTTATCAATTTGTACAGAAACAGCGAGAAATGCCAGAACCATCTCAAATATTAAGTTCATGCTGGCAGACTGTATGGGCATTACAGTAAATTACAGAAAGCGAATATTCAAATGTTTTCAAATTACGTCACTTGGTCACGTGCCTTTGGGCCAGAATCCCAGCCCAGTGGAACAATATGGCGATTACTAGTTCCGTCATACTTGCCATTCGCAAGGGACGCCGGAAACCAGTGAAACTTTCACCCAGCTATATCAAAGGAAAATCTTGCCACTAGAGGGCGCAAATTATTCTCTTTTTTCCTTTAGGTCTCACGTCACTGATTAGCCTATCAGCATTTTTTGTAGCCCTCAAATCCTATAGTTGTGATTGGCCAATTTTATCTGAAACGCAATGTATGAAGGCATACTGCAATTATGTCAGCTGTTAGACTTGTGTGTGTAGCTGTTTACTGGTGACCTGTGGATCTGGGCAACTCTCAATTAGACACTTCCAAATTGGCTGCGTGTCAGAGAATATTGAAGGTAGAAAGACTGACAAATCTTTGTGTTTTGTTTACATCCATTTTGAGCTAACCAACATGTTTTACTGGCTAGAATTATGTTACATACATGTGGTTTCAACAAATTAAAACAATATTTTGATTTTTGTAACATTTTTTCTTGGAGATATTCACCCAAACGCTGAAATTGTTGTGTATAGGATTCTAATTAGTGGTATAAGACCTTTACGCATCTGCATCCAAGAAGCATTTCACCACTAGAGGGCGCAAGTTATTCATTTCCCTTTCACTCATCTACATCAACGAAACATCTAAACACTAGAGGGCGCAACTTATTCTTCAATTTACATGAGACGTGATAAAAATAATACAACCATCTATTATTTTGTTTTGTTGTCTGTTTTAACCTTATTGAGCACCAGAATACCATGTTTCTACATTCTAATACCCCAACGGTCAATATGAACAGTGCTCACAGTTGTGATCTTAATTCAGTTTTATATTTAACTGATTATTTAGTTTTGGGGTAGAAACACAGATCTTCAAGCTTGAGATATAAGACTTGCTTAGCTAATCAGATGTATAGATTCAGACTATAACCTTTTCACCACCAGTTACCCCATTTCATCACAAATTCACAAAATTGTCCTGTTTATACATGTAGTCTCAACTTTCCTTCAGAAGATTGGGACAAAAGTAGCGAAATTTTTTGAGTGAATACTGAATATTGACTCAAATTCGGTCTGTTGGCTCCAAAATTAGGCTTCTTTTATCAGAAATATTGAACAATATAACAAAAAAGTTTGGGCGAGAAAGCCTGTTGTTGAAAAGGTTAAAGCATATTATAATTTGAGATGTTGAAATTAATTGTAATACGGTATATGTCTTTTTTGTTTTCAGGAATGTGAGCCCAGCTGGCTTTCTGTTAACAGCACTTGTAGCAGGTTGTTACAAGTTCGCATTATTTTTTGAAGAACCATTCACTGCAGAAATTTACCAAAGAAGAGGAGAAAATAAAAAGAAATAGTGACATTTGATATATAATATAAAACTGTATGGTAAAATCAAAATATTTTGTTATTTTTATTTTCAGCAAAAAGAAATAATGAGTACTTATTAAATGGAATTGGAATTAAAATGAAACAAAGTAACTTATTTTATAAATGGGCATTCCGATTATTTATAGAAAATATTGTCCTGTTAACGATTATTGTTCGTCAGAGAGTTAGCCAATCAGCTGTGTCGTTGCAACTGTGTGCCATTATGGCAATAAAACATGGTTTATTTTTTGTGTTCAGTCGGCCTTTTTTTTTAAAACCGTCTGCAATCAGTATCTTAGTATAGAATACCAAAGCAAAAAAATATATTTTTAACTCAAAAATATGTTTTAAAAAAAATATTTTTTTATCCTAATAAAAATGTGCTTGCTCTGTTTTTTTTATAATTTAGATGAAATAAATGAGAAATTTAGATTTACAAAACAAATTAAAATAAAAATTTTTGTATAATTTAAATATGAAAATAAAAAAATGTGGGTGCATGTTGATTCTGATTTTTTTTTTTTCGGGTCCTAATTAAAAATAAAAATTCTAAGATGTGAAATAAAGTATTGTTTTACATATGCAATTTGGTATGGGTATTGTTTAGCTTTTAGATTTAGAATAAGCAATAATGTTTTGTTTACAAACTATAACACTTTGTATTTTTATGGTATAAATATAGTGACCTAAGTAGTACCGTAAAATCTGTATTAGAAGCCCATTCTTTTTGAACAATTGAGACCCCAAAATTCACCATTTCTCATACGTGTAGATGCTCTAATAGAAGCCGCATCCACGGCTTTTAATGCAGATTTCCAGTAATTTACATTGGGAAAACACAAACCATTTGACTTCTATGATTGCCCAAGTCTGTGAGATCTTTTCTTTAACCTTTTCACCACCAGACTTTCAAGCAAATTTTTCAGCATGTTTTTTTCTTCCAATATTTTGTGAAGTTGTGATGAAAACATGTAACTGGTGTTGAAAAGGTTAAACCATTATTATGTGGGTTTGTCTAGATAAATGAGGACAGTATAACACAAGCTCTCTTTCTATAAAAACTTTCAAATCAAATTTACTTTTGGAATGAAAGAGATGATCACATAACATTTTTATAAAACTCCAGCATCATAACTGGCTTCATTAGAATGGATGGATTACAACAGCAACAACTCACTTCATACTAGTACCTCACCTTGCCTAGTATCTGTATACTAGCCTCACAAGTGACTGTGCAGCAGTCCCGGAAATACGTTAGAGAATTTCATTTCAAAATAAGCAGATGTATTTGTATTGTAATGATGTGTAATCATACATCATCTATTATGAAGAACTTTACAATAGATCAGTGATGGATCCTCAACTCTACTTGTTTCATTTATCTATGTCACAGCACTGCTCAACTCCAGAGGGCGCTTGTTAGTGGAAATTAATTCACTTTCCTATTGACCTTATAAGAATTATCCAATTAGAAATGTTTGCCAAATACAGTATTTTCTCACTTTTAAAATGCATCTCCAATAGATAAACCGGCAATAGATCACTTTCATGACCTCTACATGTCACATTATTTTCTCTGGTATAAAAATCAAAAATGAGTTTCTTCTATTGATTTTTTGGGACTATTTGTTTGAGCTGCTTGAGTAAAATGTTTTTGTTAGAAACAGACAAATTAAAATGCCCCATTTGTGTATGTATGTTTGTTGCTGTCATACCAACAAAAGTACCAGGATGTGTGACCTTTAGAGGTCATAAAAGTACCAGGATGTGTGACCTTTGGGATCATGAAAGTGACCTATTGCATTTGTTGTATCCTGGATCATTGAAATGTGTCTATTTTGAACATTTACACACCTCTTTCATTAACCCAAATGCATGCACTATTAATAGAACAAATAAGGTATGCCAAACATAGTATTTGCTCCATTATTATGAAGTGCATAAAAAACAAACATTTTTGTATGATGGATCATTAAAATATGACTTCAGCATATGCACGACTAATACGAATGACAATTATATTTATGAATTTATCCGCTTTGTGTATAAATATATCGACTTCGATGAAAAACTGTTGGTAGTTTGCTTTCAATTCCCGGTAACTATTTTTAAACGGCAAGAAATGTAACTTTTGCCAGTCCAATTATAATAGTTTAGCCTACTTTCCAATAAAGTCAAGATTACACCTGAACAAAACTATTTGTCTTTCTGATTTGAATTCATCACATCCCCCCCCCCAAAAAAAAATTCTTGTGTGTAAATGCATTTATTTTGCCTATGGATCTAAATATAACCTTAGCTTCTTTTAAATTTGACAACCGTTTTATTTTCCAGATGCATGTAGTTGATCAGAAAATATTTGTTTTACCTTGTATATTTGAATATCTTTCGCATAATGCATTGGATGCACAATAGACAAAATTTGAATTTATTTCCCACAATGCATTGCTTGAACAATTTTAATTTCTCCATCATATGCTCAGTTGGTAGATTTGAATTGCTCTACCATAATGCATTGCATGCTCAGTTGTTGCAAAATTTGAATTTCTCCATCATATGCTCATTAACATGCTCAATAGATTTGAGTTTCTCTCCATCATATGCTCATTAACATGCTCAATACTAGTAGATTTGAATATTTGAATTTTTCTTCATCATATGCTCATTAACACGCTCAGTGGATAGATTTCAATTGCTCTACCATAATGCATTGCATGCTCAGTTGATGCAAAATTTGAATTTCTCCACCATATGCTCATTAACATGCTCAATAGATTTGAATTTCTCTCCATCATATGCTCATTATTATGCTCAATATATTTGAATTTCTCCATCATATGCTCATTAACATGCTCAATAGATTTGAATTTCTCTCCATCATATGCTCATTAACATGCTCAATAGATTTGAATTTCTCCATCATATGCTCATTAACATGCTCAATAGATTTGAATTTCTCTCCATCATATGCTCATTAACATGCTCAATAGATTTGAATTTCTCCATCATATGCTCATTAACATGCTCAATAGATTTGAATTTCTCCATCATATGCTCATTAACATGCTCAATCAATAGATTTGAATTACTCTTCCTTAATGCATTACATGCTCAGCAGATGCAAAATTTAAATTTCTCTCATGCTGCATTGCACTCAGATGAAAATAAAAATGGATTTCTCTCCCAGAATGCATCACATGCTCAGATACAAAATTTGAATTTAACTGCCAGAAAGCATTACACTGTTGAAATTCTTCCCACAATGCATTGCATGCACTGTAAAAGTAAAATTTGAATCTCCCATATTTATTAACATGCTACGTAGAGGGAAAATTTGAATTCTACTCCCATAATGCACTGCATGCTCAATGGATGCAAAATTTAATGCATTGTAGATAAGCTCATTGACTGGTCTGTAACATACTTAATACGTTTTGTCAATATTTAAAATTCATTTATTTGTTCTAGCCAAACAAATCTCATTCCATAATGCTTATTGGTGCTGCATTTGTGAACTATGCTTTAGGTACAACTGCCTTTAATAGTGCAGCCGAGTCTAAGCATATATACAGAAGACAAAATTTGATACATCAAAACGCATGTCAACAAACAAGCTGCCAACTGATTGGTCTAAATATTAGGCATTAGGGTTGGGGAGCCAATCAGGTGCAACCTTACAAATAGATACGCAACCATGCACTGATACAACCTGATTTCACTCGCATGCATACAACAAGCCTTAGACAGCATTTCTTGTTATAAAGAATGGCACATGTATTTCCCTAATACAGGCTATATACAATGAGCAAATATAAGAAGGCAAGTAAGCAAACAATTTAGGCATTCTCAAAAAATAATGGTACAGATTTTTGACCTGAACAAAAAAAAATTAGATACATGCCGATATCAAGAAAGCTAAAAACTCAAGGTTGAAAGTACCAACCAGAACCAGTTTGTGATCCGGTCAGAACCAGTTTGTGCCTAAAACTGATATGAAGTTGTTTTTTTAATCATTTGAATTTTTGATATGACAAAAAATGCTCATGCCCCTGGCATTCAGCATGTGTAGCCCCAAACCACAGATGAACCCATTATTGTGTTATTTATAAAATAGAACTGAAAATTTACTTTGCATGCAAAGACTAAAATTGTCGAAACTCTACAGCATATATTTGTCTAAAATGCATTTAATAAACAGAAGAAAAAAACAAAAAATTACATCAACATAAGGTCTTTCGTCTGATACAGAAAATGCATTTTCCTTCCCTTTTTTTCAATAAATGTATAAAATATCTAACTAGTCATTTCCAAGGTGGGTGAAATCAGCTACGACTAAACACAATATTTAGTAATTAAAAGTGCAACAATCTTCATACATAATAAACAAAAAAAAATGTTTGATCTCCTAAACATAAAATACAATATGATTATCAGTATTTACCACATGTGGACTACCTGCAGCAGAAAACACGCAGATTTCCATAAACGAATCAGCCTCCAAATTTGGTAATTTAACAGTAAACGAAAAATAAAACACTTGTTAGAAATTAGCTAGTCAGAAGGCTGTCATTGTAGTAATATAGAGAAAGAATGGAAAATATATATATATTAAGATTTCAATCAAGTTTTCTACACTTTATGAAAAATGTAGTTTTTTTTCTGAGATGTGTCTATTACTCTACATAATCTCAGAAACTGAATACCAGGAAATAGTTCATAAATATGCAAATTTCTTTAAATTTTTAAGTTATTTGCTGTTGAGTAAAGCATCCACTTTTTTTTTTATAAGTGATAGCGCCCTCTATTCATTTGAGTATTTTTAATGTTTGATTGGCGACACTGTGGCAATTAATGTAGATGTGAAGTCAAGGCAAAGTTACCTATTTCTCCAGAGTCTATTTTCAAATTCAATTTACAAGATGGCTGTGTTGGCCTGAAAATATTGTACAGCGCCCTCTATTGTCAGTGCTTGGCGCACACATATTTGTCAAACCATCCCTGCAGCAGCTCATTTTTTTTTTAGAAAAAAAATTATCTTAAACCCCCCTCCCCTCCCTAGCAGAGTTCCCATTTTCCCCAAGATATATTTAATTTAAAAAAAGATAAAATACTTTCGGTTGTTTTAAGTATGTAGACATATTGTATAAAATGAGGTAAACAACTTGTGCCTTACCCCCTTAATTATTCATAATTTACCCCAAAGCAGCCCCAAAATCTACATAGCAACCAGAATCTACCTAGCAACCAGGAGAAATTCCCTACCCAATCTACTTATCAACAGGCATAGTAGCTATGCAGAGTCTCGTAAGCACAAATGTAATTTTAAAAAACTTTTACACTAAGTATGTATCAAACGAGTTGCTTGAGTTACGAGCGAGCATTGATTCAATTGTGGATTGTCGACCGCGATTCATGTCGGGTCGCAAACACTTCAGTAGTTCGACTGCACACGGCGTCAATGTACATAACTTTTTTTTTTTTTTTTTAAGAGCAGCGTCCACTGTAATAACTGTTATTTTGAAGTAACTAGTCTGTTGCTCTCATCAGTATATTCTTTGTAAGCAAAAATTAAATATTCATATTGTCACTGAACTGGCACTGGAGAAGATTGTGATTCCACAAGGCTGTCTTCAGGAGTTTCTTCATTGAATTGATCCATTGGTATCGTGTGTTTTAGTGTCGTCGATGAAAATGTTGCCGACGATGACTGCGATGACGACGGCGATACAGGAGACAGTCCTATGTTGGCAGTTTGAAAAGAAAATTGTTCTCCCACTCCTAAAGAATCAGCGGGTGTCCCGAATAGATCACATCCGGAAAACGTTTCTGTTGTGCTATGCATTATGGGAATTCCAGTCGCTGTCCTCTTTGTACCAGTTCTATCAGTGCCTGGAAATATGACAAAATACAAGATTCAATTAGTCTACATATATTGCTAAGACAACCACCAAAAAAAAAAATGCTTAACAAATGTCAAACATTTAGCATCCTTAAAAGTTGGATTGTTCCGATGGCTGGAATGGTTTACTTCTCGCAAACCAAACAAGCTACAAATGAAAATATGGCCGCCTCTAGCAGACAAAATTACACAATGCATTGTGGGTAAATTGTCTCTGATTGGTCAATAATGATCAGCAGATTTCATATCATGCCATTAGGAGGGGTGAATTAGTGTTAGCAATTAATTTCTTGAGTGGCTGGCTGGCTGACCTCAAACTCAAGCCAAGACCTAAATACTGCAGAGAGTTCCATAGCAAGAATGTACCTAACTAGTTGTAGAGAAAGTGTTGAAATTTATCCAGAAAAAAGGTTATTAATAAGACCAGTTGGTAAGAAAGAAGGATACTAAACTGACAAGTTGGGGGGCAAAGAAGGTTATTAAACTGAGCAGTTGGCGAGAAAGGAGGGTACTAAACTGACAAGTTGGGGGGAAAAGAAGGTTATTAAACTGAGCAGTTGGTGAGAATGGTAACTAAACTGACCAGGGGCGAGAAAGGGGGTTATAACTAACAAGTTGGCAAGAAGGGAGATTATTAAAGTGACAGGTTTATGAGAAAAGTAGTTACTAAACTAACCAGTTGGTTAGAAAGGTTACCAAATTGACCAAAAAAAAAGAGGGTACTAAACTGACCAGTTGGAGAGAAAGGGGCTTAACTAAACTGACCAGTTGGAGAGAAAGGGTGTTACTAAACTGACCAGTTGGAGAGAAAGGGTGTTACTAAACTGACCAGTTGGAGAGAAAGGGTGTTACTAAATTGACCAATTGGAGAGAAAGGGTGTTACTAAATTGACCAATTGGAGAGAAAGGGTGTTACTAAATTGACCAATTGGAGAGAAAGGGTGTTACTAAATTGACCTACCCAACAACTCAGGGTGACGAGTAATCACTAACACAGAGGTATGGTGACATTGGAGAATGCGCATCTTAAGAAAAACAAGGAAAAATATAAATTGTTAGGCCATGGCAAAAAAAGCATTAAAATAATAGATCCTTTGTCCTTGGTAATCAACAAGATTGGTGAAAAGTCACAGATAAATTGTTCCCTTTTCTGTGTGTTCATCTGTCCTGCGTCCGCCAGTGTGTTTTGTCAACCAGTTGGAGGTGATGCTTGATTTGCATAGAATGATTGAATAACAAAACTCAAATTAGGTCCAGATAAAATAGTTGCCAGAGAAGTTTTTTTTCCCCACAAAATATATGCTTCTAATATAAGGTTATTCATTACCAAGAACATAGGAGATGCATCTGGCTACACTAAAGAATGCAATTCATGTTTGTTTGTTTGTTTGTGATGTCTAAATTAATCCAAAATTAAAGTGCCTGGTGACTAATATTTTGCCATGGCCTACCACTGGCATTATACAGGCAACATAGGATTGGATAGAATGCAAACTGGACTGTAAACTACTTTTTACTTGCTGTTGGATCAAGGGGATCATCTCAAAATATCATGGAAATTGTTTCCAATGAATGAAAATATAGCAAAATTTAAATTGTCACAATTAACTCGCAAAATAAAACTGAACCCCTTCTAATTCAGAAGTGAATCAAAGTTGATAAATGTGTAAATTTTAAGTAATTTTTTTTTAATTATCAAATGTGTCAGGCAATTATGATTTTACTATAAACTAATTTATGTTTCGTACAAGTGAACATATAGCTTTATTTTGTCCAAGATTTAACAGCTACATAAAATTAAATGTTTTCTTGACACATAAAAATGATGGTGTGAATCAGAAAAAAAATTAACTGAACTTTATCATGATTGGAGATGTTCCACTCAATTTGTCATATTTCATGCCGATTTTCAACAGCGAGGCATTTTATAATATGAATAAAGCTTGATTTATAAAAAAACAGAAACACAAAAATGAGGAAAATCAAAACATGAAATTTTCTCTGAAAGCCCGATTAAAACAAGTCAAAAATTACATTTGTCAAAATAATAAATAAAAAAAACTTTGAAAAATGCAGGTTGTGAATTGAGAGCATCTAAATATTATTTGAGCTCAAAACAAATATTGTGAAATATTGATATGGTTTTATTTATTTTTACAATAATTAGGACACGAGTTTTTTTATTTTACTTCAGTTTCACATTGGTGTTAATAAGAATTGTTTTGATTTTCCTCAGTAATCATTCTAAAACAAATGTGACCTTGTTGATTTCTCTTGAAATGATAAATGTAGAAACAGATTGTACAATAATGCTGAAATAAAACTTGCGTCCAGCTCATTGATTGGATGAAGGAGATCAGGTGACTTTGACCAACAAATCATATGGCAACTTTAATGAGAGGCAATAATCAAAGTTGAATTAGAGCAGAAGGGATGAAGAAAGGAAGGATGTTTTGGCGATGATTTTATAGGTAGGTAGCCCCACACTAATGTGTTGGATTTCAGTATTTATGGTTTATTCATAGATAAAAAAATTATTTTTGTTGTTTTTATAATTTTTAAACTTCTTAGTACCCCCAGAAAGATAAATTAGTAGTTAGTGTGCCTTGAGAAGTCCTCCAAAACCTTGTGCATAATGAAGCTAATCGAGACGATAGATAACAGGAGATAGATGATGATGATGAAACTGAATGATGATATGAAAAGTAATAAAAGAGTCCAGAAATTGACAAAAAGGTGATATAGGAGACTTAAAGGTAATGGGTGATATGAAATGCGACATGAATCTGATATGTGGCGGGTGAACATGAAAGGTGGCGGGTGAACATGAAAGGTGACGGGTGAACATGATATGTGGCGGGTGAACATGAAAGGTGGCGGGTGAACATGAAAGGTGGCGGGTGAATCTGATAGGTGACGGGTGAATCTGATAGGTGACGGGTGAATCTGATAGGTGACGGGTGAATCTGATAGGTGACGGGTGAATCTGATAGGTGACGGGTGAATCTGATAGGTGACTGGTGAATCTGATAGGTGACTGGTGAATCTGATAGGTGACTGGTGAATCTGATAGGTGACTGGTGAATCTGATAGGTGAACATGAAATGTGACGGTGACGGGTGAACATGAAAGGCGACGGGTGAACATGAAAGGCGACGGGTGAACATGAAAGGCGACGGGTGAACATGAAAGGCGACGGGTGAACATGAAAGGTGACGACGACGGGTGAACATAGAAGACGACGGGTGAACATGGAAGGTGACGGGTGAACATGAAAGGCGACGGGTGAACATAAAGGCGACAGGTGAACATAAAGGCGACGGGTGAACATAAAGGCGACGGGTGAACATAAAGGCGACGGGTGAACATAAAGGCGACGGGTGAACATAAAGGCGACGGGTGACATGAAAGGCGACAGGTAATATGTGAACATGATAGGTGAAAGGTAATAGGTGAATATGATAGGTGAAAGGTAATCTGTGAATATAAAAGATATGCGAATATGAATCGTGAATATGAAAGTCAATATGCAAATAGGTGATAGATAAATATGGAATATATGTGAATATGAAACATGAAAGATGTGTATATGAAAGATGATGTGTATATGGAAGTTATGTGAAAGATGATGTGTATATGGAAGATATGTGAATGATGATGTGTATATGGAAGATATGTGTATATAAAAGATGTGTATACGGAAGATGATGTGTATATGAAAGATATGTGCATATGGAAGATGATGTGTATATGGAAGATGATGTGTATACAAGAGATGTGTATATGAAAGATATGTGTATATGAAAGATGGTGTGTATATGAAAGATATGTGTATATGAAAGATATGTGTATATGAAAGATATGTGTATATGAAAGATATGTGTATACGAAAGATGTGTATACGAGAGATGATGAGTATACGAGAGATATGTGTATATGGAAGATATGTGTATATGGAAGATATGTGTATATGGAATATATGTGTATATGGAAGATATGTGTATATGGAAGATATGTGTATGTGGGAGGTATGTGTATGTGGAAGATGATGTGTATGTGGAAGATATGTGTATATGGAAGATGATGTGTATATGAAAGATGTGTATATGGAAGATGTGTATATGGAAGATATGTGTATATGGAAGATATGTGAATGTGAAAGATGCTATGCAAATACTAGATAATTGAACATGAAAGGCGAATATGAAAGGTGATCCATGAAAATGAAAGATTATATGCAAATATGAAAGGGGAGTATGCAAATATGAGGTGGTATGCGAATATGGAAGATATGTGAATATGAAAGATGATATGCAAATATGAAAGGTGAAGTGCAAATATGAAAGGTGATGTGCGAATATGAGAGGTGGTATGCAAATATAAAAGGAGAGTATGCGAATATAAAAGGAGAGTATGCAAATATAAAAGGAGAGTATGCAAATATAAAAGGAGAGTATGCAAATATAAAAGGAGAGTATGCAAATATAAAAGGAGAGTATGCAAATATAAAAGGAGAGTATGCAAATATAAAAGGAGAGTATGCAAATATAAAGGTGATATGCAAATATGAAAGGTGATAGATGAATATGGAAGATATGTGAATATGAAATATTATATGCAAATATGAAATATGATATGCGAATATGAAAGATATGCAAATATGAGAGATAATATTAGAATATGAAAGGTGATATGCCAATACGAGAGGTGGTATGCCAATACGAGAGGTGGTATGCCAATACGAGAGGTGGTATGCCAATACGAGAGGTGGTATGCCAATACGAGAGGTGGTATGTCAATACGAGAGGTGGTATGCCAATATGAGAGGGGATATGCCAATACAAGAGGTGGTATGCCAATACAAGAGGTGGTATGTCAATACGAGAGGTGGTATGCCAATATGAGAGGTGGTATGCCAATATGAGAGGTGATATGCCAATATGAGAGGGGATAGATGAATATGAAAGGTGGAAGATGTGAATATAAAAGATGATATGCAAATATGAAAGATATGCAAAGATGAAAGGTGATAGATGAATATGGAAGATAATATGTGAATATGAAACTATAAGATATGTGAACATGAAAAATGAAAGGCAATATGTGAATATAAAAGGTAATATGTGAATATGAAATATGAAAGTTGATATGCAAATATAAAAGAAGATATGCAAATATGAAAGGTGATATGCAAATATGAAAGGCGATATGCAAATATGAAAGGTGATATGCAAATATGAAAGGTGATAGATGAATATGGAAGATAATATGTGAATATGAAACTATAAGATATGTGAACATGAAAAATGAAAGGCAATATGTGAATATAAAAGGTAATATGTGAATATGAAATATGAAAGTTGATATGCAAATATAAAAGAAGATATGCAAATATGAAAGGTGATATGCAAATATGAAAGGTGATATGCAAATATGAAAGGTGATATGCAAATATGAAAGGTGATATGCAAATATGAAAGGTGATATGCAAATATGAAAGGTGATATGCAAATATGAAAGGTGATAGATGAATATGGAAGATAATATGTGAATATGAAACTATAAGATATGTGAACATGAAAAATGAAAGGCAATATGTGAATATAAAAGGTAATATGTGAATATGAAATATGAAAGTTGATATGCAAATATAAAAGAAGATATGCAAATATGAAAGGTGATATGCAAATATGAAAGGTGATATGCAAATATGAAAGGTGATATGCAAATATGAAAGGTGATATGCAAATATGAAAGGTGATATGCAAATATGAAATGCAAATATGAAAGGTGAAATGCAAATATGAAAGGTGAAATGCAAATATGAAAGGTGATATGCAAATATAAAAGATATGCAAATATGAAAGGTGATATGCAAATATGAAAGGTGATATGCAAATATGAAAGGTGATATGCAAATATGAAAGGTGATATGCAAATATGAAAGGTGATATGCAAATATGAAAGGTGATATGCAAATATGAAATGCAAATATGAAAGGTGAAATGCAAATATGAAAGGTGAAATGCAAATATGAAAGGTGAAATGCAAATATGAAAGGTGATATGCAAATATGAAAATTGATATGCGAATATGAAAGATGATATGCAAATATGAAAGATGATATGCAAATATGAAAGGTGAAAGATGAATATGAAATATGGGAGATATGTGAGCATGAAATATGAAAGGTGATATGTGAATATGAAAGGTGATATGTGAATATGAAAGGTGATATGTGAATATGAAAGGTGATATGCAAATATAAAAAGGTGATATGCAAAGATGAAAGATGATGTGAATATGAAATATGAAAGGTGATATGTGAATATAAAAGGTAATACGTGAATATGAAATATGAAAGTTGATATGCAAATATGAAAGATGATATGCAAATATGAAAGGTGAAAGATGAATATGAAATATGGGAGATATGTGAACATGAAAAATGAAAGGCGATATGTGAATATAAAAGGTAATATGTGAATATGAAATATGAAAGTTGATATGCAAATATGAAAGGTGATATGCAAATATGAAAGATGATATGCAAATATGAAAGGTGTTATGCAAATATAAAAGGTGATATGCAAATATAAAAGGTGATATGCAAATATAAAAGGTGATATGCAAATATAAAAGGTGATAGATGAATATGAAAGGTGGAAGATGTGAACATAAAATATGATATGCAAAGACGAAAGGTGATATGCAAATATGAAAGGTGATATGCAAATATGAAAGGTGTTATGCAAATATGAAAGGTGATATGCAAATATGAAAGGTGATATGCAAATATGAAAGATGATATGCAAAGATGAAAGGTGATATGCAAAGATGAAAGGTGATATGCAAATATAAAAAGGTGATATGCAAAGGTGAAAGATGATATGTGAACATGAAATATGAAAGGTGATATGCAAACATGAAAGGTGAAAGATGAATATGAAATATGGAAGATGATATGTGAACATGAAATATGAAAGGTGATATGCGAACATGAAATATGAAAGGTGATATGCGAATATGAAAGGTGATATGCGAATATGAAAAGGTGATATGCAAATATAAAAAGGTGATATGCAAAGGTGAAAGATGATATGTGAACATGAAATATGAAAGGTGATATGCAAATATGAAATATGAAAGATGAATATGAAATATGGAAGATGATATGTGAACATGAAATATGAAAGGTGATATGCAAATATGAAATATGATATGCAAATATGAAATGTGATATGCAAATATGAAATGTGATATGCAAATATGAAAGGTGATATGTGAATATAAAAGACATGCGAATATGAAATATGATCGGCAAATATGAAAGGTGATAGATGAATATGAAAGGTGATAGATGAATAGTGAAAAGTAAAAGAGCAAAGTTATATGAATATAAGGCAGTAGGTGAAGCTAAAATAAGCTTGAATAGTTGTTTTTAAATCCCTTTTTCAGACAAACATTGAGTAAATGAATGAATGCATTTGAAGCTCTTATCACTTTAGTCATATGTAGCAACCAGTTACCTCATGATAACGTAGATTTGTTTTTTGATATACTAGACCCACATCGAATATGGATCCAAAGAGACATTAAGACAGAATGCTAGACCTGGTCACAACCTGGCATTACCTGTCCAGATGCTAGCCCTGGTCACTCCTGGCATTAACCTGTCCAGATGCTAGACCTGGTCACAACCTGGCATTACCTACATAGATGCTAGACCTGGTCAGAACCTGGCATTACCTACATGGATGCTAGAGCTGGTCACAACCTGGCATTACCTGTCCGGATGCTAGACCTGGTCACAAGCTGGCATTACCTATCCAGACACTGGACCTGGTCACAACCTGGCATTACCTATCCAGATGCTGGACCTGGCATTACCTATCCAGATGCTAGACCTAGTCATAAGCTGACATTACCTATCCAGATGCTAGACCTGGTCACAACCTGGCATTACCTATCCAGATGCTAGACCTGGTCACAACCTGGCATTACCTACATAGATGCTAGACCTAGTCATAAGCTGACATTACCTATCCAGATGCTGGACCTGGCATTACCTATCCAGATGCTAGACCTGGTCACAACCTGGCATTACCTACATAGATGCTAGACCTGGTCAACCTGGCATTACCTATCCAGATGCTAGCCCTGGTCACAACCTTGCATTACCTATCCAGATGCTAGTCCTGGTCACAACCTGGCATTACCTATCCAGATGCTAGACCTGGTCACAACCTGGCATTACCTACATAGATGCTAGACCTGATCACAACCTGGCATTACCTATCCAGATGCTAGACCTGGTCACAACCAAACATTACCTACCCAGATGCTAGACCTGGTCACAACCTGGCTTCATCTTTCAAGATGGTTGACCTACCAACAATACCTACCAACATGGCTGGATTTGTACACAAGGATTCTATAAATTTTGGCCTTGAAAATGATGCCCTTTCAAGCCGAAACAAAACCCAGAACAATCTACCAGGATGATAGACCTGGTCACAACCAGGCGTCGCCCACCAAAATACTAGACCTGGTCACAAACTGGCATTGCCTACCAAGACACTGGACCTGGTCACAAACCAGTATTTAAATAAGAAGTCCTGATTAGGCATTACCCACCAGAATGCTGGACCTCGTCCCAACCAGGCCTGGACATTGACTAAAAAGATTCTGGACATGGTCACAGCCAGGTATTGCCTACTGAGATGCTGGACATGGCGACAGCCAGGCATTACTTACTGAGATGCTGGACTGGTGACAGCCAGGCATTGCCTACTAAGATGCTGGACCTGGTGACAGCCAGGCATTGCCTACTAAGATGCTGGACCTGGTGACAGCCAGGCATTGCCTACTAAGATGCTGGACTTGGTCACAGCCAGGCATTACTTATTAAGATGCTGGACCCGGCGACAGCTATTGCCTACTCAGATGCTGGATCTGGTCACAGCTAGGCATTGCCTACTAAGATGCTGGACCTGGTCACAACCTTGAATTGTCTACTAAGATGCTGGACCTGGTCACAACCTGGCATTACCTACATAGATGCTAGACCTGGTCACAACCTTGCATTGCCTACTAAGATGCCGGACCTGGTCACAACCTTGCATTGCCTACTAAGATGCTGGACCAGGTCACAGCCTTGCATTACCTACTAAGATGCTGGACCTGGTCACACCCTTACATTGCATACTAAGATGCTGGACCTGGTCACACCCTTACATTGCCTACTAAGATGCTGGACCAGGTCACAACCTGGCATTACCTACATAGATGCTGGACCAGGTCACAACCTTACATTGCCTACTAAGATGCTGGACCTGGTCACAACCTAGCATTGCCTACTAAGATGCTGGACCTGGTCACAACCTTGCATTGCCTACTAAGTTGCTGGACCTGGTCACAACCTTGCATTGCCTACTAAGTTGCTGGACCTAGTCACAACCAGGCATTGCCTACTAAGATGCTGGACCTGGTCACAACCTGGCATTACCTACATAGATGCTGGACCAGGTCACAACCTTACATTGCCTACTAAGATGCTGGACCTGGTCACAACCTTGCATTGTCTACTAAGATGCTGGACCTGGTCACAACCTTGCATTGCCTACTAAGTTGCTGGACCAGGTCACAACCTTACATTGCCTACTAAGATGCTGGACCTGGTCACAACCTTGCATTGCCTACTAAGATGCTGGACCTGGTCACAACCTTGCATTGCCTACTAAGATGCTGGACCTGGTCACAACCTTGCATTGCCTACTAAGATGCTGGACCTGGTCACAACCTTGCATTGCCTACTAAGATGCTGGACCTGGTCACAACCTTGCATTGTCTACTAAGATGCTGGACCTGGTCACAACCTTGCATTGCTTAACAAGATGCTGAACCTGGTCGCAGATTTCACATAAGTTTGGTCTTGTGAATATTCTAAAATCACTAATATATCATGGTTTCAGAATGAACTTTACTCAAAAACCTCATCACATTACTAGGTAGACTGCCAGTGAGCAATATTGAATCAAATCCAAGAAACAAATGTGCTTTCATGAAACTATTATGTCCAGCAAAAAAATCAACACATTTTAAGTTGAGTACACACATGCGTAAAATTTAACAACATGGCCACCGATAGACCATTTTGAAACAAATTGGCCAACAAGCATTTGGAAAACTGGATACTAAACCTTCAAAAAATTGGCAACCATTTTGAAACGCATTGTGAAACAAAATTAAGTTCACATTTTAGTGATTATTACCAGTAGTCCAGATTGAGCACGATAGACTGTATGTGATATCAAAACACTATTTTTACGTAACCTGTTGTACTTCTATATAATTTAGGAATTTTGATGAACACAATATTTCTAGCAGTTGATTTTCAAAATTTTGCCTGAAATTTTTAGAGAATATATGTAATTTTAACGAATTGTAAAGTATACATTCATACAACACTGCTCTGCACAGCATGGCATTATTCTACTAACCTTTTCTCGCATTACGTGAAAATTCAACATCAACATAGAGGCACAAATAATAACAATTTACACAGAATTTTTAAAAAATCAAAGAAAAAATGAACAAAATGCAACAAAGGCAAAATGTGACACAAGGCAATGGAGGAGATTGGCAGTGTTGTAAGGTAGCAATCAAAAACGAATACGATATGGAATTAATTCAAATTGGATGGACGTATTCATCAAATTTATTTTGGGAAATAACTACAATGTTTTAATCTACATGGAAATGGAAATTTGAAATTATCAAATGGTCGAGACATGCCAAGTGAGATCTATGAATCATGGGAAATTCTGTACTATGAATCATGGGAACAATCATATGATGAGCACATGACTACTGAACAGAATGAACAACTAAATAAAGTGAATACTTGCCTTCTGAGTGGTTTCCCTCCTGTCTTCAATAATAGTCCCCCCACCTACTCTTCCCAATCTCTTCCCCCCCTTCCCCTCCCTCCTTCGCTCTCTCATCAACCTCCAGCCAAATGCTTTCGTAAGGAATTTTTTACAGTTTGTGACTACATTAGTGAATGTAGATTAAACCAAAAGTAACAAATGATATCGTTGGTGACTGATAGCGTTGGCGTGGTTTATAAAAGTAAGTTGTATATTGCCTCACTCTCGGAATGTTACATCCTGGTTATGATACAAGGTACTGTGGGTAAAAAGTCTAACTGACAGCACATAGTAATGTAAAGCTTGCAGTGAGAGTGCCGATTTATTTGAAGTAGCAGGTCCAAAAAAAAAAAAGAAGCAAAATCAGATTTTAGCAAGTGATCAAGAAAACATGCCATTCTCCTTTTTTTTTAAAGAAGATGATATAAACTCAAATAGTTCATCGAATTTATGATTTTTATGTAATGGGATGGAATGATGGTCTACTTCAAACAAATCTTACTTTAAGCTGCAAATGCAATGAATATGCTGTCAGATAGTCTCTTTGGAAATGCAACACCCCCAATAGACTTGTGAAACAGGATATGACATCAGAGTTGCCATGATGATATCAGCCATGTCTGCATTACTGTCTCCATGACAACACAGTTGAGCTTGTCTGAATCATCAATTCCAAGCTCAATGAGTTAGGACGCAAGCGCTCAAAGATCAAAAGCATTAAAGTACAATCAAAACTTGTTGTTGTTACATGTAACTCTTAACATTGATCCGATTTCAAGAGTAAATCAACACACCCTTAAGGTCATAGGTCACTAATGTCTTAGAATGGTCAAGGTTTTTACTTATATAACCATTTCTAGACATACCTCCTAACGCGCCTTGATCTCCACCTGGTGGAGGAGGCCCTGTTATTGCTCGATTTGGTAATTCTTCTACTTTTTCTTCTTCTCGTCTCTTGAGACAAGCAGCTTTAGGGTTAAGATTGCGTTCTGGGATAAACAACATTAAAATTAAGAATTTGCAAACAAATTTTGTTTTAATATTGAGTCAGATTTGGAAAATATTGAAGACTACCTTATTCCAGCTGGAATTTACACAAGCCGAAAATCATAATTATGTAGTATTATTTGGGCAAAGAATTTTTGTTTTGTTTTATTAGCCATTATAAATTTGTATTGGAAGTAATTTCCATTTTGTCATTTCTGCAATTTAATTAGCCGAGAAGTTTTTTTCTTGATTTGTTATTTTTTGTTACACAATATATTCTATGTGGAAATAAAGTAATCTCCATTTTCACAAAATATCTGCTTTTATTATTTTTTTTATTTTTCAAAATCGAAAAAGGGTATTGAAACACCAAAATGGAATATTTTATTATTATGCTACTCTCATGCAGAGGGTCCCCCCAGTCCCCCCCTAAATTAATCACCCAATTTCTTTCTTTCTTTGCAGAACAATTCATGCAATAGGGCGTGACCTCTTGACCTGTGACCTCCAACCTGCAGACACTCACCTCGGACCTGTTGCTCTAAACTCGTAATAACGCTAACAGCTTGATGTAAAATAACAAGTTTTGTTTGCGCTTTATCGCTTTTCAGGTGCAGTGCACACATGCGGCCTAACTCCTTGAAGGCCTCATTAATATCCCTAACTCTAATTCGTTCCCTGGCATTATTGGCGTGACGTCTCTCCTTTTCCCGTACAGCTCGTACTTCTGGGGGTTCATCTTCTGGTGGTCTGGAGACGTAAAAAAACATTTAACGTTAACCGCTCATGAAAGTTTACATTTATACAGTGGTTAAACAGGTAAACACAATGCATTGTGGGTATAGACCTCAAAGACTGATTAATACTAAACAGAATTGCATGTAGAGAAAAGAATTGTTAATATTCTGGTCCATATTTGGTTTCTGAGCAATAACAAATTGACGACTGCGTTTCAGTTCATTTTTCACAAGTTTAGTCAAATATGCATGCAATTCAACAGCATTACTGTCCTGAGGCGAACCCTAGGCACCAAGATGGTTGGTTTGTTGATTTGTACGAGTTGAACATTATATCATATGTATGGCATGAATTAGCAATTACCAATAGAATTAACCATTACCACTAACACCAACTATGCTACATTCAGACGTCACATGACTATATTCAGACATCACATGACTACATTCAGACATCACATGACTACATTCAGACATCACATGACTACATTCAGACATCACATGACTACATTCAGATATCTGTTGAGGAGACTCACTTTCTTTTCTCAGCACCCATCTTTTCATGAACATCAAAATCATCCATTCTGAAAGCAAGTACAAAATATGATGCAAATGTTGACAAGAGCTAAGACTCCCTAGGCAAGTGAAAATAACCTGTCGGTACATGCCCAGATAAATGAACTCCCTAGGTGAGTTGACAGATGACATTAGATACTTGAATGAAATGTGAAAATGGGCAAGAATCTGAAAACTACTATGAATACGAATATCGAAGATTGACGCGATTCTACAAAAACAAGCAATAAACAATAATATGTCAATGTGATCTGTTCATAGCCATCATATGTTCCATTCCACCAATGGGATACAATTACTAAATTTGATTTGTCAAATATTAATATCAACTCTAACTGGTGTGTATAATACATCAATATTTCCGCACCTCGACTTTTTCGATCTTCCCCCTGGTTGCCCGGATACCATACTTCCATCTGAATGCTCCTGTTTGCCATCTTTATTGCTCTTTTCTTTAGACTTGTCATTTTTGTCTTGATCTATTTTTTCAATTTTGATACCTTGAGATGGTGATCCATTCTGACCTAGCATCTCATTCTGAACAGCTGTTAAATAAAAACAAATATTTTATCAACATTCTTAAATGCATACCCATGATGCAATGCAGGTCAATCCTTATCCAATCAAATTGTTTTGTGTATTACCAGTATTCCTTTAAGAAAAACAAATATGATTAGAATGGGTTAAAACTCTGACTCAGCGAACACCTGTAAAGTAAACATTTGTACAAGACACAGCAATGCCTGTATTGTATTTGGTATTAATGAATGATAGCAATCCAAAAAAAAAAGATGACTCGTATTTGACTTATCTAGACACGTTTCTAACAAATTTACATAAAATCAGAAGGCAGTCAAGAATTTTAATTACACTTGAACATTTTTTTTAGACAAATCCAACATCCAAATACGGTAGTTGAAAAGTAATTTCTTTACATTTTAGGGTAAGCAATCTGTGAAATAATAAATCTAGTTTTTATTTAGTCGGTTTTATGCCTACAAGAGTAGTATAAAGCGGCAATATACAATTACGTTCGCTTTTTCGTGCTGTGAGTCACAATGAGAAAATGGAGAGGTATTCAGCGTATTTCGTATAGCGATGGTCCGGGAAGCAAAATATTGGATTAAAACACATACCAGCACACTTCATGTGTTCATTTCATGTTACTGGTGAAATCTGATCTGCCTATCGATTCTAATTAGATCTGAAACTGGTAAACTAACCCATTGTTTGTAGTTTACAAGACCTGGTCTTGATTAGCGCCAGGATCAGTGACCATGGCATGCATTAATTAATTGTCTTTAATACTGACAACATTTTACAAAATTAATTCATTCTGGTGACCCCCCTACTCATAGGAAGTCTGAACTTTCAAAGCTGAATGCGATAACAAGATTGAGCAAGAAGTATACAAATAATTATTTCAAAGAGCGGCCATGATATATTGATTTCTAACTTGTTGCCCCGTCCATTTGTTACCTAAAAACTTCTATGTGTAACCCCCTTTCCTAAAGTGTCAGAATATTTTTTTGACCAAACCCCTCCTGAAGAAATAGACACCCACCCCTGATACAGAATGGTTTAACCAAGATGAAAAAGGTCAGAAAGGGTCACTACCAATAAACTACCAATAACTTCATCTCAAATAACCTAGCTTAGGGTTGAGCAATATCCAAACTTTTTACAAGAAGTTATCTGACTGCAATTCATGCGAAAAAATAGCTTTTTTTTTTTTTTCTTCTGAAAATTATCTGAAGCCTGTAAAAACTGTACCCTATTTTGCAGTCCCATCTCAATAAAACCTGTCTGAGACTGAATTGACTAAAACCTGCCTACATGAACTTTATAGCCACTGAAAGCTGCACACAAACAATTTTGTAAATTGTGTTCTGCAGTTAACATTCAGGAACATTTTCAGAGAAAATAAGAAATTTAAAGATCAAGTGTAGCAATACCAACGATTAGTTATAGGTAACGATCAATACAGAATATTCGAACTTGTGATTTCAGTTAATTCTGAAATACGTAACAAAACCGTAAATCTTTGTGTTATGGATAAACAAAAACCATAGCAGTGCAAAGGATTGTGGGAAGGAGAGAAAAGCTTGGGAAAATAATTTGCGCAGACAAAAAAAAATAGCAGGAAAGGGAAAATTACCTTGAAAGCTGTGTTGGAGATTTTTCAGCGTTGACAATAAATGTAGCGATTCAGAGCCAGGCGAAGGTAGTTGATGATAAGTAGTCATAGAATGATCAGTATTTGGATTATCTGGGATCAGGGGTTTTCTGGTGAACTTTTCTGTAGGTTGCAATATGGTGTTCAGTCATGTCATCAATGCAGATGGTTAGCGTTTAGTTTGGTGTTCTGAATTTATAGTTTTAGTGGAGTGTTTAGTGAAGGTTTTAGTGCAAAGTTTATTGGTGCTGAAAATCATTAAGCAGTGTTAATTAGATTCAAGTGTTTAGCTGTCAACAACAAGTGTTCATGTTTACCAACAATATAAGTACTTGTACGTTTCCAAAAAATTCTAGCATATGTCTGACCAAAAATCATTTAAAGGCAGACAAATACTAGAATTAAATTGTAATCGAAAAAGTCTCACGACCGAATAACAACACTGTTGAAGCGACAGAAATGCAGAAGAAAGTGTTGAAGGAAAGCAAAGCAAGGTGGCATCGCCTAGTTTAGCACAAAGACGCAAGATTACAGAAACAGAAAGTGTCCCAGTCATTGCACAAAGCCATGTGAAAAATGTGCAGTGACTGCGTCACCATGACAACTCCCAAGACTATCAACAGCTTGGTTAACATTGATAATGCCTTGCAAAAAAATAACAGTGTTTATTTATTTAAACACTCCATGTTTGATCCAATGGACTTCCAAGCTGCTAATAATCTTCATGTAAGTCTAGATAAGATAGAAGTACTAACCATTAAAAGGCTGCTGAGGTTGTGCAATATCAGGAGTTGTGGCTGAGCCACCAACAGGCACTGAGTTACGTAAACGTGAGTGAGGACTGGGCACTTCATCTGACATTGGTTGATGTGGTTGGTGACCATGCGAAGGCGGACCAGGCTGCAAATAAATTTAAACCCAGTGAATATATTCCTATTTACAGTACACTTACACAATCGCAAAAGAAACCATAAAGTTGAAAGTCTAGGTTAGTTATATCTGTACAGCAAGAAAGATGGTAATGAATCTGTCATCGCATGTGGATTACAGATAGTTCTAATGACTGTACTGGGAATAATGGCTTCCTGATTGCAAACATGTGTGTACAAACACAATCAACTCATCCATGAATACAACACTCTATATGTAAACATTACACAAATCTGTATAACATGCGCAATGCTACACCATGCAAATAATACTTGCAATATCTAGAGGTCCAGATAGACGATATCAATAGCATGAAAATATGTACCGCATAAGAAACGCATCTTCAACAGAAGCGCAGGTAAACCAATTAAATGTACACTGGATGATTAAAATGTCACTTCTTTTAGAAACAGACACACCATTGTTATTCATATAAATTTAGATGTTACTAATGGAGTAAATACTGCAATTTAAAAAAGCTAATAAATTAAACAACTCTAGATTCCAACTGTACAATGTCATCAGCACCACAAAATAATCATGGCAGTTCTTTGGCACCATACCAGGAAATTTACACTAGACTTGTGTTAGTGGCGAAAAACAATATTGCACCAAACATTTTGCTGTACTTTTATCCTTAATTCTACCAAGTGTGCATCACTCAACCAGCCCAATATACCATAATGCACTAAAAGACACCACACCAATGTCTGTCAATATCACTCCATTACATATTCTGACCCATATCACTACTGGCAATAAATCACATCATGGCAGAGAAATTCCTAAACCAATTGATCAAATCCAATGCTTGTCAGTTCCTTGGCAAAGTGTTACAGTAAACCGATAACCGGAACAGAACCAATCTTTGCCCTTACCCAACAATAGGACAAAAGCACCAAATCTACATTACTCATCTATACGACAGGCCCCAGCCCTAACCCTTTCCACCCTACATAAGACAGGTACAATCTTGTCATACCCAGTTTACACATGGTGGTGTGAAATAAGAGAATAAACAATAAACGTGAGCTGGGATTAGACCGTCGTGAGACAGGTTAGTTTTACCCTACTGATAAGCGTATTTATCAAATGTCCATACATCTATGGCACACAAAGATTTAGAGGATGATCCTCCAAACAGTGGAACAGTATCAAATCTTTTAAAAGACAGTCCCAATGGTAACAAGAAATCATTCCACTACCAAGAAAACAGAAATGGTGTGCAAAGATATTTCAATCACCCGAGATCATCTACTCGCTACCTTGATAGCTAAAAGCATCTATTTCTAATTTTGATTAGACAAGAAACCAACAAAGACATTTAGAGACATGCAAGGGTGACATAAAAGTGATATTATTGTAGAATGAAGCGAGTTTAATAACTATTTTCAATATTACAAAAGCAAGATTTTAACTGAAAGAATTCATTTTGAGTGGAGCCGAGTTTTTTGGGTTGAAATGCCTAAAGTATAATATTCAAAATTCACTTCGACAGAGCACTACATAGCAGCAGCATGTGGACTTGCATATAGTGCTGACACATGCTCAAACATTCCTATACTATGCCTAGGGTAAGAGTTGCATGACCCCAACGATATACACCTCAATGATAGAAACACTGACAATGAACTTGATAAAGATAAAAACTGATGACAAAAAATGCAAACAGCAACAGATGAAAGCTATTGGTGGACAGCTATATAGCTTTACACAAGTGCCAAAGAATTATGTTCTGTAACCAGGTGGTAACCATGCCAACAACAGACAAGTAAAAAACTACTAAAGACGATTTTACTTTACCCAATAGTACGGGTGATAGTTGTAATAATGTAAGCGGGAACATGATGACGATGGCGATGTCTTCTCGTAGTCGCATTGAGAACACCACATTGCTCCTGAAAGTACTTCAAAGAGACTAACTGAGCAACGAGGTAAAGATCCTAAGGATGTATGAAGTTATGCTTTCCCCTAAGGCTTGCGCAGGAGTGTGATAAAGTTGTGTGAGTTCAACCAAGCTTCAAAGTATTGAACATGGTTGGATTCTTATAATTAGTGGCCAGGGAAGAGCTACCAGTTATAATCAACTGTAATGATACACTCTATAAACACACTGTAGCAAGTTACAAGACTGTTTCCAATTTCAGAGTGATGTTAACAATCCCGGGGTAGCACTGTAATAAGGATGGTGCGGCACTGAACAGGTGTATACAGACCAACGCAGCCATCAATACCCACCCATGCCTTTATCTAAATACAGTATATTAATAGTAGAATAAGCCGAGAGATCTCAAATCAGCAAAAAAATATTCCAAAGCAGAAGGTAATCATTACAATTTGAACATATTCTCGGCATGCTGCTGACTGAGTGTCGTATAATGGCTAGCTTTAATTGAAACGGCTTGTAAAAACTTTTCAAAAAATTCTTCTGCCAGGCCTAGTTGTTAAACTTCTAGGTTTATTTACAACTACAAAGCGCACGATACCGACTTGCTTATGTCACAGATATACATCATTTAACGCAGAATTCGGTAAAAGTCACATGTGGTTCCCACTTGAGACAAGCAGACATGTAAAGCCACATCCTAATTTTGTTCTTACAGCACGACACCGTGGTCTTTTACAGCCACAACGGTGTTGAAGTGGAACCACTACAAACAATCTGATGCAGTCACTGACTGTGCATGAACGCATCGAATGGCAATATAAGCAAACAGAGAAATATCAGCTTACATCCTATGCTTGCACTATTCTACACTAAGGCATTTTTACTTCTTGAATTCAACTACAATTATTCCATCTTTAGATGAACATCGCAGTATCATGGTATTGGTGTTATCCAGACCGTCCACCAGAATATACTCACTCAGCTACATTGCTCAAGTGAGGAGACTAAATTGCATAGTAATAATACTGTGAAACGCTTCAATTTTCAAACTGATATGTTTTCGGACACTTAGAAATTAGATAAAATTTTGCCACAGTGAAGATTTCTTTCAGTCTTTTTTTTTTTTTACACAAAACTCAATTGAAAAACCTCAATTTGGCCAAAAAACAAATCCTGAAATTTTTGGCATATGCGAGCTATACTGATCAAAACCTGACGTAATGTTCAGTTCTGTTTCAAATTTTGTTTTAAACAGTTTATTAGTGATAACATCTAAATTGCCTGTTAATTTAATATATCGATAACACAACTGACAAAATGTCAAGCATGATATTACTGTGGACAAGAATGATAAAACTGCCATGCTTCACAGTTTTAAGAAAACAGCGCATTAAAGACACGTATCAAAATAGGTAAACTTGTGCAAACCATAGGAGTAGACAGACTTGTGTAGCAGAGTTGTGAAAAGTCTGAATGTTGATATGAATATAGAATTCGTCTTGACATCGCTGACATTGTCATCACAGAGGGATGGCTATATTGATCACATGCAAGGCATGTACTACTGGGTACCCAGTCACATGACACAAACATCTAAAGAATTTAGCAGTTGCTATCAAAGAACTTGTAGAAAAGAAAATGAATAAACTAGGCTCGAACTAAAACATTTTAAACAGAGCGGACAATGACAGATCACTGGTTTCAGAAAGGTTGATAACTAGATGATTAATCGTAGTTTAATCTTCCTGAAATTGACAAGTGAAAACGACAACGTTCATATGGTTTTACTGACCACCCATTGAAATGAAAATAAACCAAAGACTACAATGGAACCAAACTATGATAAATCACTACACCCATAAACTGTCAAAGTCAAAGTCATTTCTCAAGAAACAAAACTGTTTTTCTTCATCTTCTTAGGATTAATTGACTGGACTGACGGAAGGTCATTTGAATGTAGACACCATTTATCGTTGAAATATAAACACACTAGGGCTTAGAAATGAGCACCAACACATTTTAATATAATTTATACGAATAGAGAGGTTTCTTTCTGATTGAAGCTCATTTCACAATTACAGAGGTAGCAACAAAACAATCTTATGAAGTCTGTGTGGTGGTATCATTACTTGTAGCAAACTGATGTTAGCAAGATGTTGCTATAAAAATGGTGAAAATCACCATGAATAAGTGTTCCAATTTGTTGAGTTACTCTATTAGACGACTTTAATCAAGTGTTGAATTGCCACGGCTACAAATTCTCACAATTTGATAGCAAACTTAACTACACTGAGACTTTCTGCTCAAAGAACTATTCACTGACAATGTACATTTCAGTAGTAAATGTTAGTTTTCCTCTACTTTTAATCACTAACAATTTTGATCAGGCATTTAAAATTTTGACTAATCCTTTAAGAATTAAAGAAAACTTAATTTTTACCATTCAAAATTTTTATATTTTTCAAAACATTTTGATCAAGGCTTATACAAAATAAAAAAGTATGTCTATTTAGTCCAAAAATAATTGGCATTAGAAAGTTAATTTATGTTGATAGTATATTCAACAATACAGCATGAAATCAACAAAATATGATCTTAACAATTCAGTTTTACTTCCACGAGAAGAAGCAACAAAATAAATCTGGACAAAATTAATCTCTCAGATTGAACACAAGTTCGCTGAAGTGATTTATAGGAGTTTTTGTCATTTAAGGCTATTAAATAAATCTCAAAAACAGGTGCTCTTTCCTCATTGGGTAAAATGGCGCCCATAGGTCATGCCCTCATGGCAGATACATAGGACTACAGAGACAAGAAGAGAACCTGCAAACTATGTTACAATCCAAAATATAAACTTTAAAACATTTGTTGGTTTTGACTTTTAAATGATTATTGAGAACCATACCAACAATGATCATGGTAGCCACAGCAATGGGTAGCCATGGCAACCATGCCATAAAAATGTATAAAGTTCACAAGTCAAAAAATAAATTACTAAAAAAAAGTCTATGCACTTGTAATATCAGTCAAGAAAGACAAAATGACTAAAATACTGTCAGTACTTCATCCATTAACAGCAAACAGGAGAAGACTCAATAAAGCAAGTATCATTCGCAGTTCACCTTTGAATGTCAAAAACAATTTTTGTCACCATTCAAACATTAAATTTTTCGATATATTTTCAAAATTTGTATCAAAGAACTCTAAAGTTTATTTTGTTCAAATTAAACAATTAAAGAGAATACCAAAAAAGGCTGCACCAAATTTAGCAGGAGAAATTTTGACATTCAAAGAGTTTAACAATGCAGAATAAGTATGACAAGAGAACATCCAAAATAACAGTAACATTGGCTCTACATGAATGGGGAGTGACAAGCAACATCAACAGGTTAATCTTCACAAAGCAACAAGCTGACACACACCAGAACCTAAGCTATATAAATAAACAGTCTATTACCATGTGAAATATTGTCCTGAATCAAATTTAATACATTTCGAGGTTGAGACAAATAGCAGCATCAAAACTGCCAGAAAAGGCGGGGACTATATTACCAGTAACTTGGCCATTAATTGCAAATAGGAGGGCAATACATTCTGTATGGAAAACATTATTATGATAATGTGATCATGCAACATTTAAGGAAATTAGAATGTTTAATAAGATGACCTGAAATGTTTACATAGAATAATGACCAGACTTTTCATGGTAGGGCTATATTGACAATATTACCCAGGTATATATTGCCTTACCATATGTGCTTGAACCATAGGGTCGTATTGATTGTGGTACGTCATATGGGATTCCATGGCACCATTAGGATGCGTTGGATGATGTTGACTACCGCCCATACCACCACTGCCAATAATAGACATGTTGCCGTACGAGACTTCGCCAGCGTGGTTACGTAATACATTGATTGCATCATCAAGTCTTTCTTCCATACGACTTTGCTGAAAACCAATACAGATGAATTATCAGCCTTGTTCAAAAGTTGTACAACAGATCGACTGGTAGAGACTATATTTAGTGCATTTACTATGGCTACCTAGTGCTAACTAGGTACATAAGCTATCATATTAACGCAAATTAGTTTGTTTTTTTTGTTTAAAAGTGGCATCAGTTCACCTTGCTCACCCCCATATTGTTATGAATGGTATAGCCCATCCATAGAAAGGCAGATACATAGCAAACTATGGGGGTGAGTGGGAGATAAGCATGTCATCCCAATTACCATTACAGCTACACCCAGTGTTTCTATAGTAACCATGTTTACCTGGGCTCTGTCCCTTAGTATATGTATTGCATCGTCAAGTCTTTCTTCCATGCGTGTTGGCTGATTGACAACCAAGAGAAAAAGAACCAACAAACATCACCAATTAATAACATGCAACTTAATAATAATTTGTTATTCCACCATTACACTAAATTCAAGATGGTTGCCCGGATTTTTGATGACTACCCTATTCTTTGCTGATGAATTTAAGATGGCTACTGCATCTGAGGTGAGGAATCCAAGATGGCTACCCCAACCTGAGATGAGGAATCCATGATGGCTACTCCAACCTGAGATCAGGAATCCATGATGGCTACCCCAATCAGAGGTGAGGAATCCAAGATGGCTCCCCCAATCAGAGGTGAGGAATCCAAGATGGCTACCCCAATCAGAGGTGAGGAATCCAAGATGGCTACCCAAATCAGAGGTGAGGAATCCAAGATGGCTACCCCAATCAGAGGTGAGGAATCCAAGATGGCTACCCCAATCAGAGGTGAGGAATCCAAGATGGCTACCCCAATCAGAGGTGAGGAATCCAAGATGGCTACCCCAATCAGAGGTGAGGAATCCAAGATGGCTACCCCAATCAGAGGTGAGGAATCCAAGATGGCTACCCCAATCAGAGGTGAGGAATCCAAGATGGCTACCCCAATCAGAGGTGAGGAATCCAAGATGGCTACCCCAATCAGAGGTGAGGAATCCAAGCTGGCTATCTAAATCTTTGTATATAAATTGAGGATGGTCACCCAAATCATAGAAATACATTCAGAATGTGTTGAAAATCCTTGAATAAGTTGTGTTTAGAAATGAAAAAAAAATAATTCAAGCAAATGCATATATTTCACTTGTCAACCCCCCCCCCCATTAAATTGGTGAGAACAATGATGGATGGGGCACCCAACAGCTAACTCGTTTACTCGTAATTCAACACCATATATACCATATAATTAATAACAGACACACTAAGTTTGACCTCTAAACAGTTTCATTATTTCCTGTCAGACTCAAGTTCAATACTTAACTCATTGAAATGTACGCATTTTTGACCATGAACCATGTAGTCAGTGACAATTTTCTCACTTACAATTCATGCACTAATAAGTATTATTTGCAGACAAGAAAACACAGTATGCAGACTTACCAGAGAATGAAGATGGCTTTCCACATAGGGACCAGGTGACGCCTGACTGCTTGGTCTGGTCCATTGCCCTGCTGTTGTCAAATAAGTTAGACCAGAGAAAAATTAGAAAATGACATAAATCACCCAGGGCAACACAGGTTCAACTTTTGTTGCGAGTAATTCTGAGAAAATGTCACAAATATGACAATATAGTTTTACATTGTACAATCTTGAACAGATAAGATCTCAGTAACCATTGTAATAGAAAACGGAAATGTCTGAAGCTGTTCCTCATTTAAAATGATTAAGTTTCTAAGGAAGTTGGTACCATTGAAGATGGGAGGGGTTGGGCAAAGTTTTTGAAGGACAAAATTGACCAAATTAGCAATACTTCATACAGTTTAAAATATTGATCAATTTTAGTTGCCAAAAATGTTCAAGATTTGAAAAATTCAATATTAACGTAGGTTTATTTTGTGTGTTGACATTAGCGTTCAAAAGCAAGTATATAGCTCCAGAGTAAACAATGACAGTGAAAAGAAAACAAAAAATCTTCTTGGCTGTTCCTAGATTTACCGGTACAGATAATATCAACTACTAATGTAGGAATAAGTGTTTCATTCATCTGTTACATTCTGTTCATCTTACCTGACATGGGTGCTGGAGAACCAACAGGAGTGGAAGTGTTCGAAGGATAGCTATTGTTAGTTTGGTCTGGTTGATATATCTGTAAATTCAAAAAAAAATATTTTAATACTTTTAAACTTCTGGTATGACTCAAAAACATAGATGATATTTCATTAGTATCTATGTATTTGTTGGAGACAAAAAAATTGGCATGTTAGTATAATTTAATGTGCAAAAAATAAAATCATTACAGAACCACTGTCTAAACTGCTTCAAAATTGTTTTCCTTTATTTTGACCATCATCCAAGCTGGCCACACGGTATCTATGTTTTCAACTTCATAACATATCCCACTCATTTCTCTCCAGAACCATGTCAGTGTTGTTTGTTGAATTTTTATTCCATGCTGACCAGCTTCTTGGCTGCTTCATTCAACAGCCGTTACTTAAGTACCTTGTAAAATCCAGCGGGACAGAGACGGCAAGTAGACATACAGACAGACACACCAGCCAGCCTGCCAGCCAGCCAGCCAGCCAGCCAGCTTGGTTCTATTTTCTGACAACTATTGATTTTCCTGACTGTAACATTTATGGTGTGGTTTTCAAATTTCAATTACCAGATACCACTGTGGGTGTGTGATACTAACCTAACATGTATCGTATGCTGTGATGGTTACACCACAGATCACAGACACACTGTGGGTATTTGATACCAATATCCCATGTATCATACAGTGTGCTGTTATACTACCATTATTTTCAAAAGGTAATTTCAAAGACTTGCCCCCTCCACTAAATTTTCCAAGCAAATACAACATTTTTCACAAATTGTACCCCCTTCTTGTGCCAAATGCAAGTACACTTTGCAAATAGAAGATTAATGCAGTTCTTGTACATGTATTTATACTTCAGAAATCCAGCTGTTAAGATCATTAAACTACCAAGACAATCACAAAATATTTCAGTCTCTCAGGGACCCTAAACTAAACCTAAACTATTCAATTATCAGTACATAAGATGTCATACCATCATGACAATTTTTGTCAAAGTCGCACACATCACAGACAACCTACATTGTACTCTAAAACACTGAGATTGTCTGAATAAAATCAAGCTTAAATGCTAAACTCTTTGAAGTACAAATCCATGCCTTCCCCTGGGGACAAGTTTGAAGACAATTTAAAACTTAAGCAGTAGCATATCGGCTGTCCTTGTGTTAGTAAAAGTCCAAGGACCACCAACCTCTAGTGATAAGACAACAAAATAGTGAGGATTTGTATCGCTTGCAACATTTACACCGCAACATGCAAAATTTATTGCCGCAAATGTGTTCTGAACTCATTTGGTAAAACTAATACTTATATCCTGAAATTATAGTTTCATACTTTCCTGAATAAAATTTTTCTTTTTTAGAAAAACTTTGTACAAAGATGAACAAAGGCAAATTGTCATTTCCACACTAGGTGGAAACAATACTAACTAAATTATGAAGACTCCATCTTCAGCAAGCATGTGATGAACTCAGTTGCTGTAACATACCAAGCATAATTCAAACATGAAATTGGTTTCACATCTGCTGGCTGAAACCATGAAAACGACACGATTCAAAGCTTATTCTCAAAACTCATCTGAGGCCAAGTAAGGAAATACAACAAGCCATGTTTTCACTTATTAAAATATTGAACATAGAATAGTTAGTCAAATTCAAAGTTGGCAAAAATTTTAAATTCACTCACTCAACATGGTAACTGAACTAGTGAGTTGGAATGTGAGTAGTGTTACATGATAAACATCGCTTGGGGATGTACACTGAATAGAAGTACATGTTATAATCCAGAAAAAACAAAATTGATTGGCGGGAAAAAAACAAAAACCATTATGATCAAAATCGAAGAGATAAACTCGTCAGTTGAGTAAAGTGAAGTGAAAATTAAGTAACCATCGAGATAGCAGAATCTTACCCAAGGATAACGGACATGCCCGTAATTTGAAATATACATGGCTATGAATATTCCGTCAGTATTCCGGATATACAAAGTAAATCCAACACACTATAAGAAGGATGTATACGACCAATGGACCACAGCAAGTACTGAAGGCAGAGGCAGAGACAGCTAACTGATTGAACACTACACACATACAGAAGCCAACATACAAAGTTTTATCCCCATGCATCGACTCAATTACATCTAATTAAACTATGACCTTTCTTTTGCAACTTGAGAAGGATCTTGTATCCCACAATGCCTTGCAGGAACCCTCAATTTGATCTGATAAGTGCAAGTTGCAATCCAAAATACCATCTCCATAGCAACACAAAAACAAAAGAATTTTTCTGAGATGAAAAGATTTGGGAGACCACTCAACTACTTGAAATGCTTAACCGTTACAGGGAAACCTTTTAGTGTTGTTTATAAGCAAAGAAGAAAGAAAACTAACAATTTCTCAACTCTTAAAAACTCCAACTATGGATGGAACAGCTTTTTCACCACTTTCTTATCTATGAAAAATAAACAATATAGGTATCCAGGGGGAGTACTGATAAAAGATGTAATGGATACCCCACTTATGTAACGAATGAAAGATTGGCCTAGTGGGCAGTTCTATATGGTGTTTACACGCCTCTCCAAAGACTATATCCTTGAGTATTTTTTAGGGAGGGCGACAGCAGCTGATGGAATGTCTTCCCTGTCATCTGCAAGGAGTCATGTCATAGTGATGGAAACCATACCAACGAGAAAGATGATTAATTTGGCAAGGTTTCAACTCAGTGGGTATCTACAGATTTATGGTGCCCAGCATTTGCAGTTCAAATCACATGCCCCAAAACACGGTCACTAAGACAATCGCAACCACATGGCCACAGTACTGAACTCCAGTTTCACTTCACTTGCCCTCCATCATAACATACACAGCTTTATAGACGTCGCAATTTATTATGATGAAAGATGGTTAGGAGAATCCTAAAGGAATACAGTTTTATTTGTTTCATTTAACCAACCTTCTCCATATATAGTGTATAGTGGATTTAATAGGTGGATTATTATACTATTTCATCTATACAGTAGTTTTTGACATTCAGAGAGTTAATTAATTAAACAATTGCGTTTTTTTTCAAGTCACAATGAATCTTTCAATAAGAGGATTTTCTCTGAAATATTGAGAATATGGAGTTAACTCAATTTCTGCTTGCTTTCCCAATACTTTTTGATATTTCTCTTGCACGATTCATTGCTACAAAAATGTTAGTGGACTGGTAATAGAATTGGAAGTGTAATTAAAAAAAAAAATATTTCCTTATTTCTCTCAAAAGGTTGTTTTAATCAATTCCAGCTGTTTTATTGTACTCTTGTCTTTGTTTGTTTATAATTTGCCAAAACGATGGAAGGACAGCAGAGAGCCTAAAACACTGACTTATTTTGTGACCACACCCACTACACCACCATCTGCTGGGAGAAATGTGTCAAGTTAAAACTGTCACTGCATGGGACTATTGAGAACAACCAGGCCTTAGAAGAGTAATCAGGAAAGGGGGACAATTGATTCATCTGATATTCAGGAAGTGAAATCCAGAGTCTGGAGTTCATTTCACAAAGATTCATCCATTCTACTAAACTGATAAGACATAGGACTTCACAGTAGGGGCTCTGCCTGTAATACTAGCAATCCAAATTATACCCATCTATGTGTAATTACTTACAACACACACTTAAGTTTGTTCACCAAGGAGCACATTATGTCAATCTTTAATTTAATTTTGTTAATTTCTTCTGAAGTGACAAACAAGCCCTAGTAAAATCCAAAAGCCCTTAATGGGATACAGAAGTTCCCCATTAGAAACCCTGGAATGGCAGAAAAAAATAGTTTAAATTTTTTCCTTGACTTAGTTTTGAAATTGTTTACCTTTCAGTTTCATCCCTCAAATTTCTATGATTGATTTTTGTTATCTGTTCTAATACTTTTCTCACAAAACTACCATCTCGTATTGTGGTACTGAGTGATTAATGTTGATGATTTATCAAACTCTCGGAAACTGCTTGACCAAGTGAAATATTCACGGCTACAAAATTTTGCAATATTAATCATTTCCCAAAATTAACAAATTCACCTCTTGCGAAATCAAAAGGTTTTTAAGGACTTCAACAGTAAAACACCGAAGTGCTAGATACAAGTAGAGGATTACCCTAACTCACTAAGAATTAACTTGAAATATAACCATCCCCAAAATTTTGAATTGCATGGCTTTAAGTAATAATCTAGTAATTATTTAATTAAGAGGGTACAAACAGTTTTGTCAAAATAAACAGCATAACAGTAATCAGGTTTACAGATTGCAAACATTCTGCCCCAAACTGTTCTAATTTAATTAGTTGCCTGGTAACCATATACCCTATCATCTCAGTGAGACTGGGTGTGGCTCAGTATCCTGTTTACTACTACATAGTGATTATGTTAACCTCATTTTCTGATTTCAAAAACTTAAATTAATATTACGAGTATAATGAATATATTTTTTTTTATTTTTTATTTAGTTGAAAATGAGCTTCCACAAGCCCTGCCTAAATATGATATTGTCACAAACACATAATTGTTTTTAACAAAAAAATGTATATATATACACAGAAAAAATAAAATAAACTGAATGTTTGATTTTATGTGATTATTAAATGCACAGAAACAAACACCCACTGATGTATTTTCTAAAAATTGCTGCATATAGAAGCAATAAAATATAATTGTCAACTGTATTATGATATTATACAAGATCATTAATTTTCCCCCTTCAAATATGTAAAAATAGGCAAAATATTGCACCAACATTTTTTTTCTTCAAATTTTAAATGTAATTAAATTTGAATTAAATTCATATTTTGCATAACATTTTGTGTAATAATAGAGGCATATAAAAATTGATGCAATGGATTATTCTAGAGTGGAATGCTCAGAATAAAGTTGTACAAATAAATTATTACCGAGTCCAAAATAACCAACTGGTGGCGGCATTATTAAGTGATACCAGAATAATCAGATTTTAGAGATTTCTGAAGTAACAGCCTGGTATTCCATTGCCATGACGACAGACAAACAACTGCTGGACCAAATGTAAAGGTCAATAACCTACAAGAGCTGCATTCCTCATAGGAATAAAAACATTACACTTCCACTAAAACTAAGATATAATCATAATTTCCAACAACTTTTATATAGCTTTCGGAGAGATAACCTGAACCCATAGAGACTATATGCAACTGCCCTCATGCCCATAGAGAATATGGATAAGGGATGCCATATCGTGTTACAATAAATACATAGATTTAAAAAGCTTTTACATGTAGCATTTCAAGTTGGTATGTACATTTCTTGGTATATAAAATCCACATAAGCATAACATGTAGGTCATATGTAATCTAACAAGATATGTTTGGGCATGTCATAGGAAACCTAAATGTTTTCATTTTAAAACTGAACCCATACTACCCGAGTCACCATTTTTACACCTCTCTCACAATACCTCCATTTCCAGGCTTAACCCACAATACCCTATCCACTATTTCTACACTGCTCTCACAATACCTCCATTTCCAGGCTTAACCCACAATACCCTATCCACTATTTCTACACTGCTCTCACAATACCTCCATTTCCAGACTTAACCCACAATACCCTTACCACTATTTCTACACTGCTCTCACAATACCTCCATTTCCAGGCTTAACCCACAATACCCTATTCACTATTTCTACACTGCTCTCACAATACCTCCATTTCCAGGCTTAACCCACAATACCCTATCCACTATTTCTACACTGCTCTCACAATACCTCCATTTCCAGGCTTAACCCACAATACCCTATTCACTATTCACTATTTCTACACTGCTCTCACAATACCTCAATTTCCAGGCTTAACCCACAATACCCTATCCACTATTTCTTCACTGCTCTCACAATACCTCCATTTCCAGGCTTAACCCACAATACCGTATCCACTATTTTCACACTGCTCTCACTATATGTTAAGTTTGATGAAATGCATTGTGGGAACCTATTCCAAGACATCCATGGTCAGTCCAGGTTATTCACTAACAAGAAGCTTGTGAAATGCCCTATCACTTTGGCCTTTTCTGCATTCGCCATCACCCTGGCATTATCTAAGTTATGAGTGTTACTCACCGACGCTAAAGCCTGTCCGAGTGCATCTCCTGTTTGTGAGCCACCCCCAGCACCACCACCACTGGATGCTGGTCCAGTACTACTTCTTCCTCCTGCTGGGAACAAAGTAAATATTGCTTTACAATCAAATCAACATAAGCATAACTTATAGGATAGTAAAAAAAAATTACAATTTTCAATTTTGAAGATTCAAGTAGTATGATGACAGTCCTGCAATTATTGGAACTAGGAAGTCCTACAACACTTGGTTGACCACATACTTTTTAACACATTGCCGACAACTCCAGTGAAATTTGCTTCATTATAAGCATACCACTAATAGATTCAAATATATAATAAACATTGCATGTGTTACTTATGGCAAATGTAGTACATGCTTAGTAGCAGGCAAAATGGGAATTTAAAGTAAAAAAAATTTATTAAATAAATCATGAAATCTAAATCTGCAAGAATTAGGAGCATTACAGATACGGAAATGTGCATTTTACGCATTAATTACAAGTTAATAAATATGTTATAATATAAAGATTCAGATGAAATGTCATTCTGATAATTATAGCAACAAAGCTTTGTTGTGGTGCAGGAAGGTGTATTTTACAGCATTACTTCACCACTAGAGGGCGCCACATACTAGAAAGCGTTATTAGATTAGATCATGACTTACGCATAATACTTTCAGAACCATTTAAAGGTGAAGTATTCGACGTGTAAGGTGTGCTGCCGCTTGTTGGATTGCCATGAAATGAAGATATTGGTGGAAGACTCGGGCGCATACTAATAGTCTCATGACTACCAGGTGACATCGTGTGACCATAACCCTGAAAGTAAAACACAATAATATTAAAAAACTCAATAGTGGCATTAACTGGTTCATACTGGCTTGAACCAGCTTAAACTGGAATTAATCACTTCACTGTGGACTTTTCACATTGAAACACAAATGATATTGTTAATATGTATATGCATCTACTTAATGCAAGTTCAAAATAAGAAATTTAAACAACGATTTAACAAATTTTCTAAAATTCTGGTCTACCACCAGTTTTGAAATGCCATCACATGCAGAAATATCTTTATTCAAGATAAGTTTATAAAAGTCTGTTTCGATGGCAAGTTAGTTAACAATGGCGCCCTCTAGTGTTAGAAATGATGAATGAATAACCCGTGAGATTGTTCATTTATGACCCGAGGGAGCAAGGAAAGGATAGTCTGGAAAACATCAACATATTGTAGATAATTATCACAACACTGTTTAAAAGGATTCCCAACTTCATTAAAACATAGAGCCCTTCCCCCCAAGGTACTTGCATCTCGATGCACATACCATTTTATGAAGTTCACTCTTTTTATAATTGAGTTTCATGCTCGTTAATTTCCAAGTTAATGATCCAATTTGATCATGTTTTCAACAAGCTAAAAACCCAAACCTGATACTATATTTCTTATTTTTGTAGTTTTCCTTCTAATTAAATTCTTTTGCAAGTACCTAATTCTAAAGTTATAAAACAAATTGCAAATGGAAGGTTTTTGAAAGAAATGATAAAAAAAAGCAGTGCACATGTATGATATATCCAATTAGCCATACAATTTAAACTCGTAGTTTAACTAGTAAATAGCTTAATCTTGGTTGCTAGGAATTGAGCGATTTAATGACGTTCTTTTTTTTTATGTCTGTCCAAAATGAATTTAATAGGTATACAGTATTTCCATCGATGCGATAGTTCAAATTTAAATCTGATTCAAAATGTAAGTATTCAGTTATCACAGGTTCAGAAAAAATTTGATATTCCATTAAAGGGGGAAGGGGGTTAAAAAAAAATAGAAAAAAAAATAATAAAATTCAATTTTTTTATGAATCTTACCATGTGCTCGTGAGGCCGTTGGTGCACATTTGTATAACTAGATGAAGTATTATTTAAGATTGCTGAAGAAAAACCAGTGGACGGAGGCATGCCGTTATTACTCCATGGATCGGGACTGCCATGTGAACCATCTGGAGAAGAAAAATAACAAACAGACATACTTCAATAAACAAATAAATATGGCCGCCACAATGCACTTTATACAAGATCAATTATCTTTGACCACAAAGTAAAATATGAGAAAGGGATCCGCTACAATGATTGTAGCATTTGTTTGATATTCATGGAATATTATATGGCGGACTTGACAGTGAATGACTGGGTAAAGTGGCGACCACCTTGCACATTTCTCCCCGGAGACCATCTACACCATTGTATTCCCTGACACTTAATAACAAGGACACAGAAACACAAAAAAAAACAGATGGATTTGATGAAATAAAAACTGAATAATAGAAAATTAGCAAACTAAAATTGCCATGAAACAAAAACATTATAATGACTTGATGTCGCGAGAACCAGCCACACAAATTCATCTGAATAATTCATTGTTAAATTGTTGAAAATATTTCCTCTTACCCATGAATTCTGGATACATGTTTGTAGGTGGCTTGGGTGAGGTGTATCGAGGTGAATCTTGACTGTACGGATCATAGGACCCTGATGGCGAATCAACCTAAAATACACACAACAAAACAAACAAATTAAAATACAAAAAAATTAAATTGAAATTAACATAAACTCATACATCAATCGTCCATGTCAATTGTGCTCTGCAATTCAGCACAAAATAAATATCATTTGAAGACAAAAACAAATTTTATTTCGTTGATAATTAGGTTTACATAGAGGACACAATGTGCTGGTAGGAATAGGAAACACACCAGTTTTACTTTTGTACAAACCCCACCAGTAGATAAGAAATGGTTTGTATTAATTGTACTGGTACTACCTTAGTAGTTGCCACAGCGAGGGACGAGAAGACTGAATCTGTGTTTACTATTCACAACACTGCACTGGTAACACAGCATACATCAATAATTATTATTTTAATCTATCAGACTAATTAATGCAAGAACTAATTAAACCAAAGGTGTAAAGCTCACAAGTAAAATTGGGCTCTTGCTCATTCCAATAATAAAGTTTAGCAAAACTTGCAGGGCAGTGAATGTTATGTAAATAAAGAATGTATTCGTCCCGCTTGTCTGCATTAGTATGAATACGGAACCCATGCTAAACATGCACACCATGGAGATCATTGTCCTTTTTACCAATAAGAATGTTTATGACAGTCGTGCATATTTATCACGGTGACAGTCGCATCATTACATGTGACAGCAGACACGCTACTACAATTGCACTGAACTGAGTTGAAAAACCAAACTTTCCTGGGATCACAACTGTTTTTCGTCAACTCAACTTTCCACCTGCATTTCATTGACGGTAACAATGCAATACAACAGACAATTTCTCACAGATATAGTGAGCAATCGGTGGAAATCATTGGAGAATGACAGCTAGGTATTGATTAGCTTCATCAACCATGTCCCACAACGCTAGTAATACAAGACATTGGTCAGATTTGATAATATTCCACCTTTTATTCCATATACCTCCCCTGACGTAAGACATTGTTAATGTCATCCCAGTACACTGACATGGTAGTTCTTATTAGCGAGGCAGTCTATTACGGCGACATCGCCACTTAGTCTGTGTGGTAATACACTACTACCTTACCATTTGTCCACAACCCTTTTGACATGAAATTGCAAGGATGTTTAAGAATAAGGCAATTACCGCGACGCAGCAAATGAACACAGCCATTTAGTAAGAACACTCCCAAGTACCAAAAGCAGTAAAGTGCAACTATTATATGCGGATTGTCGACCTTCCAACCTTCACTAGACGTCCTTTACTTAACAAGGAAATAGACAAGCCTCATCAATTCCAAGCCGCTCTTCAATCACGGAAAGCGAATACTGAAGAATTAATTTTATTTCCCGGCTATTCAATTTTTTTTTCACTTGAATGCATGCGCCATTTCATTTGCATGACAATAGAGAAATGAAAAACACAACCACGACTCATCAGACTTCCACTCAGTGATTCACATTCACGCAAACATCTCCCAGTATTTTTTTTATGAAAGCCCAGCACATGCAGTAGATCATATTACCATGGCAATGCATGTCTACATGATCCTGGCTTAAGCATACTGAATTGAAAAATTTTTTTTTTAGATTTTTTATTGATCGACAACGGAAATTAAAACCAGCTCTCATTACATTAGCATTCTACCTACACAAGATTTTCATGAAATCAAACATTTTTATGACAATTTTGGAAGTAATATTTTATTGCCAACATTCAGGCTGATATAGCATACATTGACCGAGATTCAAACTACGGTACTCGAACTGAATTTATGCCATGTATACAGAATCCCAGAAAACCACTCAAAAGTTTGTCAAGTTTCAAGGTCTTGGGAGATTGAACAATATGATGACCTTCATGTTAAACAAACTGTTAATTCGGTCATGTAATAGTACTAATGAGATAATAGAAGGTGCAAAGTGATAAATATGGCATCAAAATTGACTGCCTAACACGATGACTTAGCCGGTCCAGAGAGTACCACGGCTGTACTTTTATTAAAGAGTCTTGATGGAAAAAATGCTTTCATAATTTATAGTGTGTATCTTTGTGACAAATGGAATTCCTTGCTGTAGATCCCTTTCTGATACGAGTTCCTGGAGCAGTTAACACAATCTTTTGGGAGCGTACTGATTCGTTAAATTTACTGACTCAACAAAGTCATAACATTATCAACAAAACCATCCTTTCGGCAATAACAGTTTAACCAACAAGCTAGTCTCAAATTTACTACAGACTGCGTGACGCATTATCAGTCTACGCACGAATTCATTTTTATGGACTTCCAAGAAAACTACTATTAATAAATAATAAGCATAAATTGTTAGTGTCGAGAGGAAAACTACTAAAACATAATCTTTGTGAGAAGATAAAATAGACTGCAGGGATACTGCAGATCCACAGACAAAGGAAATGAACAACAATAGAAAAGGCAACCCCCACTAAACAGGTCTGCATCTTACCTACACACGTGTATGGCACACAATAATTAGCATGAGAATAACAAGTGTAATTGTGAGACTTTGAAAGGAAACAAGACGCATAGTTGAAATGAATCTGTAGGGATTAGATGTACACCCTGAACGGTAAGTATAAGTAATGTAATTAGGCGTTATAATAAAATGGCCGTCCTAGTGATGTTCACTGAAATATTGTAATTGGGGAAATTTCACCGCTGAAACTGTTTACATTAATATTTTATTACTTTGAGAGAGTTTGCAAAAAGAAAATTTGTTGAAGCATACAGCTCCATGGTTGAAGTATCTGACTGATGGCAGTGAAATTTGGTACAGCATTTTCTGATATATACTTTTGGGGAAAGCGCTTCACGATTTGTCATAAAATTAAAGTTGCATAATACATTTGTGCAAGAACACATTATTGTGAAATAGTCATTCGAAGGATATAGTTATTATGCATGCAAAATATTCAGTCAAATTTTACGTGTCAAAGCTGTATACCACTTGCCTGCTGACGGCAATACCAGGGAAATTGGGATATGGCACCAACAATGGCAGCGATATCAAAACTATCCAGTAAGATTGGGTGTAAAGTACATAGTAGTGGACAAAACACAGATGTGGTCAATTTAATTGCCACGAAGCTGTGTACCGGAGTATACCATTTATGTGACCAGATCTCAAAACACTATTACAGCAGGTTATTAACTAGATAAATTGTTGTAATAACAATGAATGCAAGGCAATGGAAATTCTCTAATATTTGCCAACACAGTTACTTTAGTTTTGCATTAAGTAGAATCAGTAGTGGAAACATGGTTTATGAAATATGTTGTGATTTGTTGTTATAAGCGCTTAAAAAGGACAATGGTAACTCCACTAAGTGATCACTTTGCTTTCTGTGCACATCTACATTAAAATATTCCAGTCACAATTAACAATAAATGGTTTTATGTTTTGATCTTACACTGAATACATGAACATCAGATCTGTGGCCGACTAGAAATCTAGAACTTAGAAGAAAAATATTCTTGTGGGTTAAGTAGAATTCAGATTTACTCTGTTTTAAATTCACTTGTTTTACTTTGAAACTATACATTTGATGGTTAGCTTTGCATTTTCACTGGGTTTAAATTAGACACATTTATCTGCCAGTGAAAAAAATAAACAAAAATAAAAACCAAGCTAAATATTAAGCACTTTATAGTAGCAGTAGATGATGTACGAAATGAAGTCATACAATTGTAACACTACCATGCTAAGATTGATTATACTCCACTCCACCATCATAATGTTACAAACACACACAAAACTATGTAAAAACCAATTCCTCTAAAACAGCTGAGATTTTAAAGCAGCTTCTCAAATCTGCAACTAGTGTTTTTAAGATTAAAACAAAGGAAATGAAAATTGACTCAATTCTATCATGGAGTTAGCAAGCGCTGATCCTTCTGTTTGAGCTGAGAGAAAATCCACTGAAAAGACCCCATACTACTACTAACCTCCACAGAAAGGCAATTCATCCACATATTCCAACTTCGTTCAGTAGCATTCATGATGGAATCCGTTAGAGCTAGAGCTCTGAGTATACACACAGTACACTCGAGGTAAGCTGGTGCACTTTCCACTCACAGGAAGTTGAACCCAACTGTGAATGCTATAGCCCCCATTGTAATTGGATTTGTCAATCCTATTGTTGTCTTAGGTGTCAATGATAACTCTATTCATGCTAACTTGCATTAAGACAATAGGATCATTCCATTAACATTTGGGGGTGGCACATGTAGTTCACATCATCAAATAACAAAATCAGATTGAATGTAATTTTAAATTTACAATCAATAATTATAATAACTCACATTTTATTACAAATACAGAAACTTCATCAATTGTTAATTCCTTCAATTACTTTCTTAGTGCCCCTCCCCCTGCCACATAATTGACAATGGTATGTCCCATGGGCCTAAGGAATGGCAACCTGTTGCCAAAGTTGTTGTGAATGGGTTTAGCATCAAGATATCTTAAGTCTGAAAACACTGCTCATAGTAATAAATTTGTTACAACTCTTTCCCTGCGATTGTAATTGTATAGTCAACCAAGAGGAAGAAAACAGTGAAATACAGCATTTAGGATGGAGTCTGTACCTTAGGTAAGATCATTGTATTTTTGTTATGGTCATATAGGAGGTATGCACAAGTAGTGATGGGTTGTACCCAATATTACCCCAACAGTAATTATTGTGAGAAGACATGTTTTAAAAACATACCTGAATGCAAATACACATCAGAATTAACCTTTTTACCACCAGTTCCCTCTTTTCATCATAAATTCACAAAAAATTATTTATAGTCTGTAGTTTATAGTCTGCACTTTCTTTCAAAAGATTGAAACAAAAATAGCTACATTTTTTGAGTAAAAACCGAAAATTGGCTCAAATTTTGTCTGTTGGCTCAAAAATTAGGGTTCATTTCCATAAATATTGAGAAATATAAGAAAAAGTGCAGAAATATTTGTCTAGTGGTGAAAGGTTAAGAAAAGTTTTGTTTTTTCTTATTATGTGTATATATTATTTCAATTAATCTTGCTAAACACTGGCAGAGTCAGTTATATCATTTTACCAGAATCCAGATGAATATGTACCCCCAGTGTAACCACACATTCCTCAAGTTATTCAGAAATGGTCTTTATATCTTTATTTAATTAGTTAATTGAAATAACACTACAGACCAATAATAAAATGCTAGAGCCAAAGACAAAATTAGAAACCTACAATGTTAGTTTTGAATAAATTTTTCTATGTTTTTTCAACAAATTTGATCAGGACCCATCAGCAACAGGAAAGGATATCGTTTTTTTTTTTTTGTTTTTTTAAATATATAAAAATAAGCATTATAATTGTTATCCAAAAATTTTGTGCAAAATGAGAAACTGAATCAAGATGAGAAATTATCAATGACATAGATGAGAAACTATCAAGTACAAAGATGAGAAATCAAGAAGACAAAATGAGAAATTGAGTCAAGATGAGAAATTACAATGACAAAATGAGAAACTGAATCAAGATGAGAAATTATCAATGACACAGATGAGAAACTATCAAGTACAAAGATGAGAAATCAAGAAGACAAGATGAGAAATTGAGTCAAGATGAGAAATTATCAATGACAAAATGAGAAACTGAATCAAGATGAGAAATTATCAATGACACAGATGAGAAACTATCAAGTACAAAGATGAGAAATCAAGAAGACAAGATGAGAAATTGAGTCAAGATGAGAAATTATCAATGACAAAATGAGAAACTGAATCAAGATGAGAAATATCAAGTACAAAGATGAGAAATCAAGAAGACAAAATGAGAAATTGAGTCAAGATGAGAAATTATCAATGACAAAATGAGAAACTGAATCAAGATGAGAAATTATCAATGACACAGATGAGAAACTATCAAGTACAAAGGTGAGAAATCAAGAAGACAAAATGAGAAATTGAGTCAAGATGAGGAATTACAATGACAAAATGAGAAACTGAATCAAGATGAGAAATTATCAATGACACAGATGAGAAACTATCAAGTACAAAGATGAGAAATCAAGAAGACAAAATGAGAAATTGAGTCAAGATGAGGAATTACAATGACAAAATGAGAAACTGAATCAAGATGAGAAATTATCAATGACACAGATGAGAAACTATCAAGTACAAAGATGAGAAATCAAGAAGACAAGATGAGAAACTGCTAATGATGAAGATCAGAATTGACAAAATGTGAAATTGTAAATGACGAAATGAGTGTCCACTGATGTGGAGACAAAAGATACCAACAATGAGATGAGAAACAGTTAATGAGATGAAGTAGGTGGGGAAGAAACAAATATGAGAAACTGCAAATGACATGATGAGAAATAGAAAAATAAAAACAAGGTGAGAATCATTGAAGAAAACTGAAAAAAGTCACAAACTCAAATGACAAAATGAAAGCATGCAAAGGAAATCCACACTGCCAGTAGTATATTACTGACATTCTGTCTTATTAAGTTCTTTCTATTTCATACCTCACCAGCTGTCACACTCGCGAGCTTTTTATATTATGTAAATTAGGGCTAAACCTTTACAAAAATAATATTTGAAAAAATCTCTGACAACAAGTAAACAGTAATTCGATTTTGGAGTAAACCATTAACCTGTCGCTCACCAAAAAGCGACTTTAACCCATTTTCACTAATGTGTATTTTTAAAATTTATTTAAAATTTAAAGTTAATCCTTTCAACATCCAGCAAACAATTAATTTCAAATTCTATGCACGTGTTCTGTAACTAACCGTGTTAATTTTTGAGCACATAGGATATAATCTTGTCTATTTGTTGACTATTTGATCAATATTTTGAAGAATAAAAATAAAGCGAATGTAGACAGGACTATTTTGCGAGATTTACAACAGTCAACTAATTTGACACTGAGTAAAAATGACTGTTGGGATTCTGGTGAAAAGGTCAAAGAAGAAATCCCACAATGCAATGGGACAGGTCACATGGGTGGGTGTGATAGGGAAATATTTATCCAATGTTGAAATACAAACATGATACCCGCTCCATTTCATATTAAATTATGATAAATTGTTTTCCTCGTGCATCAAATAAAACTTTTGTACACTGTAATTTGCATTGTGGATGCGAGGCTTTCAAATGTCACAATATTGGTAGTTATTCATATTGATCAGGGATGGATCTATGCATTACATAATATGCGAAGTATTACACGTGTATTGAAGTAGTCTGATAGGCTATCAACATTCCATGGAATTGTTGATACAAGGACTTGTTAGAGTTTTGGAAAGTTTACAATATACCGTGAATGCATTAATTATCACTAGTATCTAATGTCAATGTTTTAATATTTTGAGACTACAAGTTTTAAATTCACTGAATTGTCTACAAAACAATGTGTTCTACTGTTACAGGATTTAATTTAGCAGATATCACTTATCAACAAAAATATTCAAAAGTATTCAAGTTGTAAGAGTCGCATGGGACCCACATCAAGCACAAAATGGTGTGACAACAAATTTCGCAAAAACCTGTTTAAATTACACGCCCCTGTAAGTACAACGTATCCTTGCAGTATTACAGTAAGGCAGGTATGGCAGGCAACTCGTAATTCCGCTATTCATAACTTACTTTGGTTTGATAGTCATAACATTGATCACATCAAAAGACTTTTAATCTGTGCACTCCGAGTGATACTGTACAAACACAATGTGGTAGCAGGCACGCGTATTTCAACCCACGCAGACAGACAGACAGACAGGCAACACACAGACAATAGCAATGCACATTCTCTTATATTAGAACATGCAACAGTCTTAAAGCCAAAGAAACTTGGGGGGGGGGGGGAATAAAAGGACTTGGCGTCATAAGGATACGTTTTTTACTTTTAACCGAGTAGCAAGGGCAAATGTCATCCATACTCTATGCAGACCAATTACATGTTAATGTACCCTCAATTATGGTTATTATTTATCGTAATTACCCGACAATGACAGATAACTCTTAAAAGGAAAGTTTCTTTAAAAAAAAGGAAAACAAGAAACTGCTACAGCTAGAATTGAAACAATAAATATCATGTGCCTGCATCGCTAAATTCAGCAGCGGAAATATCCAACTGCAACCAACTGAACTTTACTTTAACATTACGTTAATTTGCTATATTTGAATGACAATGTGATTGATTTGAATTCCCAAAAAAATACTGAAAGTTCTTACTTCTTTGTGATGATTTTTCCCAAAAAAAAGGATATTTCATTTGAGGCAGACACAACTTGACATTACAAGATTGGATTAAAAGTTTTGAATATATATATTTTATAATTTTTTTTTCTAATTTCACAGGTTTTGATAAAGTTTGTTGAGATTTTTGATAGAAATCAAGAAAAAATTATCCACAAAATTGAGGACTATTTCGTTAAATCTGATGCGAACATTTGCGATTAATTAATCATTGTTATTTGATGATTTAGGCTTTTATGTTAAAAACAATTTAATTGAAAAATCTGTGTTACAATTAGTGTGCTTCAATTGACTAAATCTGTACACCCTGGTCTTGACCTTGACTAGGTTAAGTGGAATTTGGTTGATGCGTTCCCTTGGGATCCATCAAGTATGTTGGCTACTATTAGTCAACATTGTTTCCTCTATCCTTTAAAATGTTTTATTCCAAACACAAGAAAAGCAAACACTTTCATTTGATTCAATTTAACGCAAAATTAAGTATATTTGAACTTTTTAATAATCAATCATGAGAAGGGGAAAACCTATTAAAAATCCATACCTTTAATTTTAAAATAACGCTCAAAATCAATCGTGATATAACAAACAATTCACACACACAAAAACAAAATTTGGATATTATTTTATGATGATGAATGCTAAACAATTAATTCAACTAAAAGCTTTGAATTTTGGAATGTAACCAATTAAACAATTTCATAGAAACACTCTCCATTAATTTTCTTTTTCTTCTTCTTCTAAAAAGGCAGCCAGTGTGAAAGTGAACAGGCAGTGTATTCATATTTACCATGAACAATTGAGTTTTATAGCGGGATAGCTATGCAAATATTGACAGGTTTTCCGACATGGTTGGACACGGGATAATATAAGAGATAAATTGAAACGAAGCGCATCACTGATGTCCACAGATAACCACCCTATCATTTTCAGATTTACTTTCATATCTTTAGTAATCTCACGATAACATCATGATGTTTTTACTCTGTTTCTATGCTAATCAGTACCATTACAAGTGACTTGTTATTTTAAACTTCATAACAACTCTTTCCACAAAATTATGCATAATAAGATAAAATTTGACAAATTTGGACCTGATGTTCATTAAATTCACAGAAAAATTGAAAAGTAATTATCGTATTTTGACCTTAAAAACTATCAACAATGGACATCAAATTGAAAACTTGTTTCTTTGGGATGTGAGAATTTGGAAGAAACAAATTTATTGTTTATCATTCATAAAATGGTATCATTGGTATCAACACCAGTTCCCTATTTTCATCATAATTCATAAAATAGTCTGCACTTTCCTTCAGAAGATTGGGACAAAAATAGCCAAATTTATTTAGTAAAAACTGAAAATTTATTCAAATTTTGTCTGTTGGCTTCAAAATTGAGGTTCCTTTCCAGAAATATTGAGAAATACAAGAAAAAAGTGCAGGAAATTTGGGCAAGAAAGTCTGGTGGTCAAAAGGTTAACACTTCATTTAACCACCACCCTATAGTAAACAGTATCAATGTTCTTATTCTATCAAAACAAAAATCAGCCTCCTGACTTTGTTTATACTGTGAGCATTCATCTGTTACATAGTACTAATTAAAATCCACCATTATCGCAACTCTCAAAACATCTTTGATAAGTGATGTCGGTATAACAAACAGCACACAGATTGAAACCGCACGCCAAACACAATGTAACATGGGAGGGAAGAAAAGTAGCAGTGGATTTTTAAAATAATTTTGATCCATTTATATAAATTTTAAAAATGCATATGATTGCCATGACTGCTCCAATAAAAATTGTATTTACATCTGACCGAAACAAGGTTGGAACATATTTTTCATAACGAATTTACACAACAGACAGGTGATTAACTGAACGAAAAGACTAATTAAAAATCAGTGATGAGTTTGCAGCATAAACATAATTTGTGATAGATAAGAGAGTAAAAAATGGAGATTTGGTTTTGGAGGATAATCCCATGGCAACAGGTGGAGAGAAAAAAATAGTACTCACTGGGAAGGCCCTATTTTGGAGGTACATAACCGGATTGTAGTATGCGTAAGTACAAAACATGGATGGTGATGACGAGGGTGGTGAACTTCTACTGCTACCCCAGTGTAGATACATACATACAGTACGAGGAGATATATAGATTGATACTTCCTGCAGTTATCCAAAAACGATTGACGAACACAACGGATGTAGCAAACTAAACTAAACTACCATACATTATTACACTTCCTGACTGAAAACAGATCACAGTCGGGTTGATTTCACTTCACGATGACAGAGTTCGGCCAGCCATGGTATATATTTTTCTAACAATGATGGGAATACTGTGTTAACCCTTCGTAACCAAAGCACCATATGCCGCCAGCTACCAACCTCACTGCTCATTAATATTCATAAGTAGACCCCACTTTACAAGGCTTTCATGCATTCTACATACAACAAATAGGTGGCCGCTGTTATGCCGATCTACAAGTACTACGGTCAAGACTTTAAAACAAAACTTACAAGGATTAGAAAGAAAATAGCAGATACAGATACTATAAAAGTATTAAAATTTGTATTTTATCAAAATTATTTTAGAAAACAACTCTTTTAATACATTTTAAAAATTACAAATACTGGTATCTGTGAAACTAAAATTTCTTCAAATAAAATTTTTTTTTTATTCAAATGAATTCTAATTTCTACATTAAAATATTTTTTTTTTCATTAAATGCAATACAATTCCAATTATAATTGTCCTTTTTTTTCAAATGAACCAACAATACTGAAAGCATACTGGAGTCTATATTTTCACTTCTGCAGTGACCTTATTTAATAGTTCTTCAGGCAACTACCGACATTTTAACACTTCTGAAAATGTAAAAAGATAGTCTGCCTGCAGGTAAAGCCAGATGGTGTGGTATAACTTGTTGCAGGCAACCAATAGCGGTAAAGAATCAACAACAAAAACCACAGCATTAAATTGTATGTTATAAAAGTCATAACAATTTGATTTCTTTTTGTATTTCAGACATAAATTTGGCAATAAAATGTGAAATGGTTGTAAGAATGGGTAATTTTGTAATATCCCTCATTCTATTATCAGTCCTATAAATAAGTCCAGCTGTTACCACGACAAGTACAGCATAGAACACAAAGATAATTACAAAGTTTACATTCATACTGCATTAATTATATTGTTGGACTTTTTTAATGTATTAAAAAACAGAGAGCGGTCACATGACAGGGAGGGGGGTGGAGCATGTGACCCTGTGAGTACGGTCAAAAGACCAGTCAGTTGTATTTGATTGGGGGGGGTTCGGTTTAATGAAGGTTTACGTTCAGAAAGTACGTTTGTGCATACCAATGTGACCTCAACGTTACTAAAAATAAGAATTTCATGAAAGTGTGACTAAAGTTAAGTGAGTTTTGGAAATCTTTCCCAGGTAAAATTAAAGCACTTCACAGTAGCACCCCAGTGTCAAAATTAAAGCGTTTTACAATATGTGGCATCTATCAAAGCAGCGGTGCAGAATGAAAGCTAAACATCGTTTGTAGCGAGGTGGGTATTATCCATGGACTGGACGTTTTCTGTCATCAATTAAGTTGGCTTCTCTGCTGCTAATAGTCTATCCGGTAATGCTCCATTAGTTTTGTATCTACACTCTCAACGCTTCACTGATCATACCAAACTAGTTTCTTTTTGTCTTAAAATAATTATCAAGAACCAATGCAATGCAGAGTTAAATATTCATAGCTCCTTATCTGCTGTATTGGATGATTTCATTTTCCCATGAACTTTAACCCCACTTAGCTGTCAATCAATCATATGTAACCATGACATTGTGTCGGTTTTAGAATGTGTTCCATTTTGATGATTGAAGTCATCATGTTCAAAAATTGTTTTGTGTGCTTTATTTATCAGACTCAGAACTGTCTCAGAGTGTTCACTCATGATTTGTACTACGCTTTGTCATAATTTTATTTCAATTAACCAAGTGTTCTCATGCAATACATCAATTGGAATAGGCCGAAATCTAAACAATACTAGCTTCTGCATTACCGCTGTCACTGACAAAGGTAGTGAACGTTAAAATAAACATTGCGGTAGGTGATTGTAATGAGGAAGAATAACAGTATGGTAGACTGGAATTAGGATATAATGCGACAAGCATTGTCTCATGGGTTTGATAACCCTGGGGAATGGTCAGCACACGAAAACATACCAGCTATGCATGAATAAATTAACTCTTTGAACGCTATTATATTCCCCACCAACATTTTGCACATTTTTATATAATTTTGTGGTTAAATTTGAATCAAATGGATAGAATTTTATCTTGACCTCAAGTCTCAAACAAAAAATATGGAAGAAACCATGCTATGGAAATCCAGTCTAGGCTTGTGCATTATGGAAAACCAGTCCATGTTTGTGAATTATGGAAAACTAGTCTGGGTTCCCCATCCTATGGAAAAACCCGCTCACATGTTTGTACATTATGGAAAACCAGTCTGGGTTAACATGCTATGGAAAAACGCCCCACACTTTTGTACATAATGGAAAACCAGTCTGGGTTGACATGCTATGGAATTCAGCCTGGATTTGTTTGCTATTGAAATCCAGACTGTGTTTTTGCACTATGGAAATTCAATCTAAGTTAGCTTAGCTATTGGTAAGTCAGTTTTTATTGTTTTGTTGTTTTTGTGCACTATGGTGGTTTGAACTCTGAAGAGCAGTAGTATAGATAAACCATAAAAGACTGATACAAGTAGACAATATTGGATCCTATACATGCCATAGACAACAATAGATGCATATAATTACTGAAAGTGACTATAAATGGCACTGTTCCTTCAAATGCACAGTAACTACCATTTTATTATTCAAATAAAGATAATAATCTAGACCCTGGAGAACGTTGATTCTCAGCAAAATACAAACAGCCTGGTAAACGGAACATCAGTGTGTCATTCTGATGTTTATAGATTTGGTGTTTGTTTCAAAATTGTGCAATTTTGAGTATGGCAGCCATTTTGTTTGCATCTAAAGCTTATTATAGGGATACCATACTCATGACTACAGGTACTGTAAAATACTTTATTGTAGCTGGAATTAATTTTAAAAAATTTTAGTGTTTGGATAGAATTTATTTTCTCTTATTTTTGATGAGTTGAATCTAAAATGGAAAAAAAGGTATATTTGCTGGATAGTATTTTAACTGAATCAGCGAAAATAAATACCAAGCAAGAATTAAGTATTTTACAGGAAGGTGTTTAATATGCAGTGTGTGGTTGTCTTTGTTTTATCAAAATCATTAAAAGTTCAATTCGGTGAAAGCAAATACACCCAAGCATATCAATCTGGGTTGCTGTTATTCAGTCTCCCAAACCGACCTGTCATCAGTTTCACCCACGATACTGCTATGCATTTTTGTTATGTTTCAATTCCAAGTTTACCAGTAATGCAGTAGTTCAGATGCACAGTGTCTTTATATGATGCCTAATTTGATCTAAACTTGCATTTGAAGATGCCAGTATCATAGATAAATAAATGAGGAGATGTAGTCAATGGTAACATCACTGATGACTATGTTCAAGATATAACATATATGTGCTCTGTAAGCCAGCCTATGATGTGGGCTTACACCCAAAATGCTGGTCTTTGCATTGTTGCCAGACTTGATAGTGTCTGCGTACACAAATTAATTTAGCCCAACACATTTAGCATTGCCAAATTCAGCACATGCACACACATTTGCAGTTGATCATCTTCTATAACAAATGCATCCTTTTTTTTTTTTTTTTTTTTTTTTTTTTAAATCATTGATGATTTCATGTTCATGCTAAATTCATCTCCCCAAAAGTACCAGGATGTTTGAACTTTAGGGGATTTTTCATAGAAACCAGGGTGACTACTTACCGGTGCTGCACTCAGACCTCTGGGTCTCTTTGCAGTAGGGCCTCCTGAAAATAGATAATAAAACATATAACTATAAACAAGAAACAGTGAAACAAGACAATAGTGTGAGAGGTATTATAATGAAACAGCTTGTACGCATATCATTCAGTTCAGTGAACAATCCAGATTTCATTTACACTACCAATACAGCTTATATTATCTCAAGGCTGAACTGGTTTAAATTAGAGATATTTCAGGCGAAAAATTTGTACACGAATTTCAACATTTGAAAACCACAATGTTTTGTGATCATATCCATTACTAGTATTTTCATTATTAGCCAACCACTGACCCAACTCAGGTTTTTTTTTTGTTCGAATAAAAATCAAATAATAATCAATATACATGTATGACAATATAGGTTTTCATCAAATCATTTTTAATATTTACATCCACATTATTCTTGATCACTCCCTCCCCATTTAATGCCTGCCAACAACTGACATTACACATCCAGATAAGTAAAGCCCTATAGTGAAAGTTCCTATTGCACAGTGTCATAGTATACAATGCTAGCCAACAATCTACCATAGTCAATGCCAAGCCCTACAAAGAATGCGATCCTGAACTCGTATACCGGGAGATACAGAAACCCCCAAGGCAGATAAAAACATGGACAGTGTAAGACAATCACCAAGTCGCCAGGAAATGGAAAATTATTATAAATTCCACATACAGATTACATACATACCACATGACAGCAAGACAGACATCAATGGCTACACACAGGTGCTGGTGTACACCTGTACATCCCACATACAGATTACACACATACCATATGACAGCAAGATAGACATCAATGGCTACACACAGGTGCTGGTGTACACCTGTACATCCCACATACAGATTACACACATACCACATGACAGCAAGATAGACATCATCGGCTACACACAGGTGCTGGTCTACACCTGTACATCCCACATACAGGTTACACACATACCACATGACAGCAAGACAGACATCAATGGCTACACACATGTGCTGGTCTACACCTGTACATCCCACATACAGATTACACACATACCACATGACAGCGAGATAGACATCAATGGCTACACACAGGTGCTGGTGTACACCTATACATCCCACATACAGATTACACACATACCACTTGACAGCAAGATAAGACATCAATGGCTGCACACAGGTGCTGGTGTACACCTGTACATTCCACATACAGATTACACACATACCACATGACAGCAAGACAGACATCAATGGCTACACACAGGTGCTGGTGTACACCTATACATCCCACATACATATTACACACATACCACATGACAGCAAGATAAGACATCAATGGCTACACACAGGTGCTGGTGTACACCTATACATCCCACATACAGATTACACACATACCACATGACAGCAAGATAAGACATTAAGCTACACACAAGACATATACATGGAATAAAGCAATGACAGACCCACACATATAAAAACCCCACACTTGGATATACCTTAAACATATAATTCCTCAATTCAATACAGTATATCCTCAATTTTGCAACAGAGTGAATACGGGTACTAATATATTTGATGAAACTGAAGTCCAACTCTATACTCGAAATAACTAAAACAACACATCTAACATACAGTAGTTACAGCCACTTTATATAAACTTTCTAGTGATTGATCTCATTTGCAAATGGCTGTTCTGGGAGCAAAAATCCATCCATTTTGTTTTTACCCCCCAAAAATTGCCCCATTCTTCATCGCATTAACTGTTTCAACAGTGGACGCAGAGAATGAAACATTATTTGACAAGCAAAAACTAGTCTGTGGCTCTCTCACTTACACCAAGATATTGGCAGATAAGGATTCCAAATCAGGGTGAATTATGAAACTTTGAAAACAGTAAACGGCTTGTTGGCTGTTAAAGTGAAATATAAATCCAGCTTATAAATCAATGAAAATTTTACTTTTTGTAAATTATTGGTAACTACCGTATTTGTTCTATTGGTGGCAGATGCATACATATAAATAAATGACCAACATCTGCTAATATTATAAATATTTCATATTTTCAAGATGCAGTACACAACATTGTTTTAAGTGGGCTTCTAATAAAGGAAATACGTTATATATTTTTTTCTATTTTTAGAGAAGTTTCATGGAAGTTTTCGAGTAACTATGGTGAATTTTTGAATTGTGAAATATTAACAGATGAAGACAAATTCACTTCTGATGTGACTGAGTCTCAACCAATCACATCATGCGTAACAGCTTAAGACAGGCTCACTTGTCATGTGACTGATCCTCAACCAATCACAGCATGCGTAACAGCTTAAGACAGGCTCACTTGTCTCAGATTCCTCAAAATTAACCGATGATAACTAGGTCAAAATACCACAAGCACAATTAGTATTTAGCAGAGAATTACAAATAGTTCTATTTTTATGTTTGAATGACAATGTTGAGTTCCTGTACGAGAAAAAATCAAACGAAAACCTTTGTGATGCAATGAAGCATGATTACGACTTTGATGTTTGTTAATTTTCCCGTACAAATCTATCGCACCTGTGTGGTGTATCATTCCATTGTTTTGTTTCAAGCGCTAAAATCTATAATATAAATTACAGATTCTCTCTTGAGATTCGGTATTGTTGAACTTTCTTAATTTTCATATAAAGTACCACGGTCGTTGCATCACATCATATTCGATAGGAGTCCCATGGGTCGTATACAAGGCAAGTAAAAACATCACTTGTTTATACAATATTTGAATGTATGCCGAGTGATGATGGGGATGCTTTAAGAAAGTTTAATAATCCAACATACTATGAACTACACCCGGCTGTTTATTAGCAGCCTGACAACCCAGATCACATTATCCTTTTTCTGGATATTTACAAAGAATTCAATATATTAAGTGAATTATCCTCTAACTTTGAAAGATACAATATCAAAATATTGCTCTGTCTCCCTCCCCTCCGCACCCAATCAAAGATTAAGGAATAATGCACAATTTTAACAATCTATATAATGCAGAGGATACAAACATTCAACCGAGTTTCCAAAGTTCATCATATAGGTTTTACGCCCTTATTTTTATCTACTCTTGCTAAACACTACATTCCTGACAGGTTTCCTTTCATCCCAATTAAAGTGTAGATAGAATAAAGAACTTTCACATTTGCGGTGATTTTGTTCTTATCTCTCTTCCCTCAAACCCTTTTTCCTGGATTTCAACGAGTGAGAATAATGTTTCTTTTCGGGCGGATAATCCCGGCGTAATAATCTACCGTACCAACTAAAGTGAGGTAATCCGATAGCGTTGGGAAACCTTAGATACCTTTTTGTGTATCTACGTTGCTCGAAGGGATCTAGCATTGTACAGCCGTAACACACAACACTAACAAGCTCAATCCAGCGGACTTAATTAGTAACAGTTCTCAATAGGGTACGTTGATTGGAATCGTCTTTTAAAGATATAATGTATCAGTAAGGGAAAGGAAATTGTTCGCCCACTTCGTCGGAAATCACAATTCTATCAGCGAACAGAATGAATACCAATGGAAAAAGAAGGATACAGGAACCTTGGCTTTAGAAAATTACTGTTTTTATCTTTTATACCTTTTTGCAATTTTATACTCTTTATCACAAATATGCATCAAGAATAAATCGCAAAAAAATTAATTTTAAGTTAATGCATCAATACCCCAACAATCTCAAAAAATACAATGGCTTTCCATTTCGTCAGATATTGTAAAGTCATCGCAGTCACTTGAAATAAATTGTATGTTTTTTATGTTAATTTTGCATGATTGAATTTTAGTTTTAAATATGTACGGCAACAAATGGTAACGCCGATTCATGGTTGATGTACAGCGTATAATGGGGCCAAGACAGTATACAGTTGTACATCTGTAATGTTTCAAAGTTTGCAGAATTTCTGAAGTCCCTAGCGATACGAAATCCTTGGGCAATATCTTATGAAGGTAACCATCTGTTGGTTGGGACCCATCTTCGATATAATTAGTTTTATTACGATGATTGATGTTGTGTATAACCGCTAATTTCAAAAAAGAGTCCACAAAGGATTCGTGGTTAATAACTTCTTACAAAAAGAAAAATTAATTTGTGGTTCAATCAATCAGGGGCTTATACTTTTTATGATGAAATCTTGATATATCTTGATGTCGTTTTACCGTCTCCTAAAACTCCTCATTTCCTATCTGACCAAATAGAATCAAGATTTCAAACTGTCATGCATGTTCACTTCATCACATCGTCATGGTAATCAATCGTTAACATTATAGCTATTTTATAATTTCATTATAACTGATTTGGCAAACCATCTACAAATTTGATCAAAAATCCATGCACCTGAAATCTACAAACAGTCATTTACATCACACTACCTTATCACCATAAAACAATGAAGAAGCCCCCCCCCCCCCTCAACTTCTCAGTTCAATGTAAAACGATCTGAAATATTTTATTTTTTTTTTACAGATGAGCTTTTGTCAGTGAATTAAGAAACTTTCCCTTTTATTAGATGCAGTTCTTATTTCAAGTTTTATTCGCAATTACAAATTACTCTCCGTAATTGAAACTCTTTTTTTAAAGAATGTCAACAAAATAATCATGTCCCATAATTCCATAGTGCAATCCTTAACAATGAGAAGCAGAAGTGTTGAAAGGGCTCTCTGACAGTGAACCAGAGAATTATGGGACAGTGCTATTCAATATGGACCATGGAATTATGGGACAGTGCTATTCAATATGGACCATGGAATTATGGGACAGTGCTATTCAATATGGACCATGGAATTATGGGACAGTGCTATTCAATATGGACCATGGGATTTTGGGACAGTGCTATTCAATATGGACCATGGAATTATGGGACAGTGCTATTCAATATGGACCATGGAATTTTGGGACACTGCTATTTAATTTTAATCATGGAATTATGGGACACTGCTATTTAATATACTGTTTACACAACAAGTTCGTCTTTTGAACAATGAGGACATTTTTATAGTATACTGTTAATAGCATGCCTTATGAATGACCCTAAAAGGTCACACATCCTGGTACTTTCTGGGGGACTAATTCACTATTAATAATTTCTAAATATTTTACCAATGAATTACAAGCCGTTGAAAATATTTCTGTTAGATAGTTATACACAAAGTGGGAAAAATAAATACAAACCAAAGAAGTTACAGCAATCCCATGAAGATGAGTGGAATGTCAAGACTGATGTTGACAAGGAAGAGTAGAAGTCTAAGGGACGACGTCAAAAGATCGATGTCAGATAAAAAACTTATTTCCTTTAGTTTGGGGGTGGGGGGTTTTGACCTCAAAAAGTTTCCATCCTACAAAAACGATTTTATTTTTTAATGAAGTCAAAAAAATCTTGGAGTATTTGTAGTTCGTTTTTTTTATATCCAGGGAAAAAGGGAAAAAACAGAAAAATTGTTTGGTTTGAGTGTAAATCTGTGCGTCAAATGAGATGCATTTGTAAAATCTTTTTACACCCACCCGACAACCAACTCCTATGCAATACTACTGTCCGATTATCAATTTGTATTTAATGGTGAATGTAGTCTGACGCCATGACCAATATTTATCAATTAAGTTTCAGTGGGGGGTAGGGGGGTTTGGAAAAAAACTAAAGGAATTAAGTTTTTTATCCGACATCGATCGTTTGACGTCGTCCCTAATGACATACCAATTACATACAGATAGCTTACAAAGTCACACCAAGTACATTATCATCATATCAAATACATACAACATTTAAGGTATCCCACTTCCAAGATGCAGTTTGCCATGAGATGGGATCGGCTACAACAGTCAAGCTTCAGAAGGTGGATGTACCTTAAGGACAGACTTCCCTAAAATCACATGCTACCAAAGCAGTGCATCTCCTTCTCACTGACTAATCTTGATTAGAAACAAACTTGATTCTGTGACTCACCTGCTAGTCTTGAAGATTCAGGCACTAATGGACGTCGAGCACTGTTATTGTAACCAAATGGAAATGGTGATCCCCTTTTACTGTGTGGTGAAAGGGAATTTGGACTTGATAGAGGCATTTCATTTGCCATTGATGACATACCCGCCTACAAATAAGCAGAAACTTAATTACAACTTAATACAGAGCAAAACTCTTGTTATTTGTTGTTCTGCAACCACCACATCTGGAAAAAATTCTTTAATATTCAAATGAGGGTACACAGGAAGTAGGTGCACAGGTACATTTCCATTGTGTCTAAGTTTTATGAACACAACAGGTAAATAAATGCCACTGTCTCAGACTCCAGGTGCACAATTTGCATAAGTACCCCTAGTTTGATAATAAAAATCATTCAGTCAGAAGTTTGAAACTGCCAGCGCATAAACACATAACACAGAGAAATTCTTATGCTTCCCTTTGTAAAAACAGCAGATAAAATAAGCAAAATTTACCAATTTAGACATATCTGATATCTGGAGACAATATCAACAAAACTGTGGAACAGAGTCTAGTTTTTGTGAAAGTGAAAATATGACATGTTTTTATCTAGTACCTTCAAATTTTAGGATGTATTAGATGCTAACTTCCACATACTCGTACTAACATACAAGATAGTAGACTTCATATATATATATAAAAGATAAAAGACAGATTGCAACAAGATAACCTTCAATATTAAGGTCTGCCCCAACATTTCACTATCATCATGAGTACAGATAACAATAGTTGCCTTGACAACACCACAAAGTTCTGATAAGAAATGAATCTTGATTGGATAGAATGCAGTCACATGACCAAGTATAACTTACATAAAAAAAATGGTTGCTGTGTTTCAGTTTTATAGAATTCCTAGTGCTATTTTATTTATTTTTCAAAGATTTTAATTTTTCAAATGTTTTCAGGTAGTTAGTGGAATAGTGAGCATTACGCAATTGTACCTTTGAACTTTGAATAAAGCAGATTACAAATTTTAATCTTATTCAGAAAGATGACTTGACAAAACTTAAATGATCCGTCAACCAAGACTTTTGCAAAATGTTGGGGCCGCATTTTGAACATTCTTGTGTATTTTTTGTTAATTTTCAACCAGACAATCACAAATTTCTGATTGACAATATTTTTTTTCCCTGACATTTAAAAAATATCTGAAAAATTATGCAGCAAATTGTGAAGGTGATGATAAATTTACTTTGATGCTGAAAGGATTAATCAAAATTTGTAATCTCTGATCAAAATCTGTTAGTGATTTGAACAATATTGAAAGTAGAGGAAATTACAGAAAAAAATCACTAAAATTAGGTTTGGTTGCAGATGATAATAATAAGATTGAAACCAGTCCAAATTTTGGTATAACATTTTACGTATTTTAATGTACTAGTATTTTTCTAGATGTTAATTTTGTTTGAATTTTGAATCAAAATGAAATAATTCCCTATTGGCTACAAATTTTATTGAAAATATCTGGAAAAAAATGAAAAGGTGACAAATGTTGACTTTGCCATTTAAAGGTTAAAATGTATGATAGCAATATTTCAATAGATAACTTTCAAAAATTACAAATATATTTTTTGTATATAAATAATTAATAAGTCAGGTTTGTCATATTGTATGGGAATGGACACCTCTAGTGAGCTGTGGAAATGTAATACACGCTGATGGAATCTACACGAGCAAGAAAACTCAAAATGTGCGAGTATGAATGAACTTTGATAGTATTAATAACACGGGAGGAGAATCCGTCCCTAAGGGGGTCAACATCTTTAACAATAGTACCGATATCCTCTTTCAATTATACATAGAGACCATGTACAGAGAGAGGAGCTGTGGCTCTTTATAGCATGAATGCTGTGAAATTTTTTTAAATATTTAGCACATTATATGCATAAATATACAATGTGTTTGAACAATTGTTGCTGAAGTGCAGTGATATCAGTGCAATACTAAGTTTCATATGTACATTATTTCTTCAAGCAACAGATATAATCAAGGAATGACCTGGATTGATGATAGTTGCCTTCCAAGTAGCATTATTGACTAGAGTTATCTCAAAACTGTCATCTGTTGTTCACAACAGCAATGCTTTAATGTTACCAGAGACAAAGTTTTATGAACCACAACGTGTTGTAACTGTGTAGATATTTGTTGTGGTCCTTAAAACAACTTCCGTGAGAATAGTTGTCACAAATGCTCTTATACCCACCACAAAACAGACTTTAAGATGCAACCTGACTGTAATAAACCTGATAACAATTTGTGGTTGCCATGACTCACAAAAAGAACAGGCCAGTAGCACCATGCATAATGTAGTATATGATCTATTCCTCGTCTGCTGGTTTTAAAAAAACTAAATGTGGTACAATGTTAACATGAGACCTAATGACAATGGTCAGTCATGACACTGCACAGATACCCTCCCTAGAAAAATCCATCATAAAATCTATCAATGTGCTCATCATCATTCAAAAGAAAAATTACAAAAAAACGATAAAATTCATGCTTACAGGGACACAGTAGTAGATACTTGGATAAACCAAGACAGATCTCTGAAGGAGTGACATGATGACAGACGCCACGGATACCGCAAATATCTGCTTGAAATGATGGTGCACTATGGCAACTGGTTGATGCAGTTATCTGACCTCCAGAGGAGACAACTGGGTGTGAAGATCAGATATCAAATGGACGAGTAAATAACTATCTACAAATGATCATCCATCCTTCTATCTGGCATCTCAGCCAATAAAATCACACCACAAGCTCTTCAATAAAAAATTAAAGATGCTACTTTACAAAATACAGCTATCAAAGGGATCAATTGATCGGTATAGTCTTAAGAAGAGTTTAACATGACAATGAAAAGTGTATCTTCTATAGATGAATGTGATAAATGGCCAGAGTCATTTCCTTTTCACCCATCTAGCATTGATCACAAGTATACCTGAGGAAAGATTAAAGCAATTGAGTTATATTGACTCTAAACTTCTATCTCATTAACGATGAAAAGCCAAAATTTGGGACATCTGAGCCACATTGTCGAAAGTGATTTCTGATTGGTAAAGCGCTTTCCCCTCTTCTGCATCACATAGTTGGTTATGGGATCTCCTAGCAACCCATCTGTATCTAAAGGCGCAACATCCCCTGTATCCATGGAGTGTGAATGTGTGTCATTTCCAATTTGGAAAATAACTGTAACTTTCTATACAGCTATATATCAATAGTCAGCAGTTGATTTTCCTAACCACTGGTGCCCACATTTTTATCCTTCCTTCAGTTTTATATTCAGTTCAACTCTATAAGCACATATAACTTTTCATTTTTCAAATCCTGTAATATTGAGCAATACAGATACCATGTATATCCAAATTATGATGACGAATACTATATTGGAATAACTTCTAATTATAAAGATTAAAGGTTGTTCTTTTTTAATCTATAAATGTGTATAGTTTGACGATGAGATTTTAAATAGAATATTAATGTTAAAGGTACACCACAGGTAGACAGCAAATCTATCACATTTTTACCAAATAAGGAGATTAGGACAACAACCGCTAGGAAGACGTACTTTTATCAAACTAAATCACCATTAATACTTCTTATCACTGGATAATGTCCATGTTGAACACATTAGTTTTTACGACTTGTGCTATCATTTTATTTTTATGGCCGTGGGATTTCTGTTGTTGAAATTATTTGTTGTATCTGTCATGCAAAATTCATTTAAACCATTTTAACCTGTATTTCCAGAGAATTATCCCTCATATAGAAACCTATGTTCTATACCCAATACCTTATTTTAGGTGAAATAGATAATGTACATAGAACTGTTAATTATTCATGGGACGTGAGTTTAATCAAGGATATGAAATTAGAATGGAGATATGGTTCCTTTATTCCATGCACATCATTAGACGGAAAATGTTATGTTAACATAGCAGCCAGCAATGACTCAACGTGCTGTTTGCATCGCATCAAACTACAGAAAACTTGTTGTCAATGAAAGCTCCCATCTACAGCCATAATGGATTTACTAGCAGATTACTACAATCACAATTATTTGGTTTTATGCAATGCTGTATTGGATAAAGAATTAAGAAAACATTGATATCAGTAAAGTCGGTGGTCATCTGGACTCAGATGATAATCTGAACCATCATAGCCATATAACCACATGTTGAGCAAAACACACCATCATATCCATCTAAGCTATCTCAAACCCATCACCACCAAAACACCACAATAATTAGTTTACTTACATCCCTGTCGAGAACCACTGTAAAAGCAGACATTATTAACTACTAACGGGTCACTACGGCGGACGCTTTATTAAATTTTACATTTCCTGTACTGAGAACAAACGCTTCACACTGATTTCAAAAAAGGATTAAGCCACCTCATGAATATTCATGAGGATTATAATATTTAATAAATATTCAACAAAATGAAAACAAAAATTGAAAGATAAAATGAATATCATTCTGTGAATCAGAAATTGATGCATGTTTTACCATAGCATTTTAAATCATAACACATAAAACAGAAAAGAATTTTTAAAATTTATATTTCATTTTTTTTTTTGGTTTAATTTGTGATTGTTTGCTCGCTGAACCATGTAATCTATTTAAAAGAAGCTCATTGGTTCTTCTAGTCAAAACAAATTATGATTTATTTTTAAAAAAATATGATTAGTGATAAAAAATAAAATTGGCACAAAAATGACAAAACTTGGTTTTTTATTCTTATTACTTGCATCAGCATTGAGAGGTCAAAACTGGTGGTTAATCAAACTATTATTCTGACGTTGATTGTTTTCTTAAAAGAAAGGGATGTTAGCGTGAAATCCATTAATTAGGGACTAATTATACAATTGTTAAGAAACACAAGTTCAAATGAGTAATTAACTGGGAGACCGGGAAAACTTTATAAACCCCAAAAATATAATAGAAAAAATACTTAGAAAATACTGTAGAAAAATGTTTAGTAGATCAAGTTCTTCATGGACATGAAATTTCAAGCGTATACATTCTGTGAATCTATTGCTTTTCATGAAAGATAAAATTATGTGTAACTCCATAATGAAATGAACAATATTTGCTGATGTCAATGAGTATGTTTGACCTATGAGTAAACATCTAAATGTCATCAGTTCAGCACCATTCCGTGCAATACAAGTTTAACTTTAAACTCTGCATTTATAAAATCGTTGAAACAATTTCTAATATTAAAAAAAAAATTATCAATACACCAAAAAAACTTTTTCTCTTAATATTATTCAAATATTCTTTTTCCCGTGATGTCTGAAAAGCTAAATGCCCTTTGACCTCAAAATGCATTAAATAAAACTAAGTACTCGGACGAGAATGCTTTATGAATAACAATAAAAGCTAACAATTGCCCCAAAAATGAAACGCAATGCAGAGCAATAATTGGCTCTAGCTCTTTAGATAATAATATTCAACTGAGTAATGAGAAACTAATGGCTGAATCCATATGGCTCCTTTGTCGTAACCCCCCACCATCTGTTACTTCGGGATTATACTTTTCTCCTCCAATCCACATCGGTACAAATGACTCCAGCCATACATCACGAAACACACTCCATCTTCCATTCTCCTATTACTATGTCGTTGTTTTTAAAAGCACTATGCTCTTTGTAAACAAAAAAAAATGCATTACAACAAGATATGTGACCGGGCAACCACTACTCTATCCTGACTATATATAAATACATACCTAGGGGATCACACTTTCAATTAATTTTATTTTCAATAATTTATGAGTTTAATAATTCACATATTTTGAATCGTTGCTTATACAGAAAAAAATTAAATACTTTATCAACTGTAAAATACTTTATTTTCGGTTGGAATTAATTTTTGCTGAAGAAATAATTCCGTGAAAATAAAATCCAGCGAATATACCCGTTTTCATGTATTTTACATTCAACTCGTCAAAAATCAGTGAAAATAAATTGCATACAAAACATCTAAAAAGTCTTTTCAGCAAAAATTAATTCCAGCTAAAATAAAGTATTTGACAGTACATGACTGAGTTTCATCATACAGTGATTCTACTAAATTTGTAAGCATTAAAGACAAAAAAAACATAAATTAAGATAAAGTATTCATGAATATAAAACATAAAGTAGTGTCAATAATATCAGGAAATGGGTTTCCACTTGTTCACTGAGAACACTTCTGACTTCGAATCACCTCAACAAAACGTAACAAATGAAATTTTTTGAATAATTATTGTCAAGCAATTTTTTTTTCTCTCAATCTTTCTGATTACTGATCTCATTTTAGTTTCCAGTATAAGACAAATATGAATTTAAATTCTGAATAAAAAAAATATGTAATATGAAGATTGGAACTTTGTTAAGAGTACCGTTACTTCTTTTTTTTAGTGTGCTGAGATTTGCTATGCTCCAATAGATTATCGGATTCCCCATTTTTTAAATGATAACTCAAATGGTTTACAGCATTTTTACATTGCCTATTTTACTTTGATTTACTTGGTAGTAAATCCAATGATCCAAATCAGTTTTCAATTTTACTGTCTAGACTTCGGTAAAAGCACTAAATGTATTGTCATAAAATAGGCAATACGAGAGGAGATTGAGTCTAGTAAATTTAGTTTAGTTTAATATAAACTTTCATCCATTTTTGTTGCATGCTTTTCACTTTCCTTCAAATTCTCCCTAGTTTTTATTAATTTTTCAACTAAAAACAAATTGTTGAGGCCATAAAAAAGTTGATCCTAGTCAGTGAGCACAACTATATGTACTTAAAAAGGACCACTAACAACCAATTTTTATAGTTTTTTGCAATTGCAAAACAGAAGGGAAAAAAATTATTTATATAAAAAAAAAATTTCAAATGCATCATTTCATGACCAGAAACAAATCTTTTTTTTTTTTTTATGCTGATCGAACATTAGTTACTTCTCTTCAAAATAAAACTCAACAGCCAAAGCTTTCCTCAATTGACCAACGCACCAGCACGAGAGCTGCAGCTATTAATAGAAGGCAACAAGTAGTCGTTTTCTCAACCAGTTAACTTGTAGTTGCTAGAAGCCGAAAACAGCTCATGCCCTACTGGGTCACCATGGTAACTAAACTTCCCCAACATACATTGCAAATGCGATTAATATTGCAGTAACACAATCCTTTGTAAGCGTAAATGTCTTTCTTGCTTCGAACATTGTTTCTCAAACACGTCCACTGTTTTACAAGCAGGATTAGTCTTCTAAAGAACCAGAGATTCCTGGTATTAGAAATACAATCTTTAGAAGTTGTTCGGTATCACTTAGTGTATTTCAAATTACAACAAACACAATAGTGAATTAAATAAATGTTATGACACAAATTTAAGTATTTAATGTTTAAATTTGGTAGTATATCCAGTGGACAGTTTCTATAGCCTATAGAGGGCAGTAGTAATATTTGGCAGCCATGTTGGATTACCGGTAAAACACTTTGTGAAAGACACAAATGGGACTCGTTAAGGCATGAAAAGGGCAGTTTCATTGTATTTCATAACTGCAAAATTTAAACTATGCTAAAAAAATGTTGCTATATATCACTCACATAGTGGTGTTGTTTTGAAGTGTGTACTAGAATAAATAGTACCAAAAAATTCTGTAGTACATTTTTTCTTCAATGTCAATAAAAAAAGATAATAGTGAGACTGAAAATAAAAAATTGCTACAGCGCATGAAATAAGATAAAGACATTTTCAACTTTAATTATATTACTGTAAGCGATGACTTTACAGTGATTTGTTGTGAATCGTTAATAAATAAACTCTTTGCGAAATTGTTTCAACATCACAGCTATAAATACATTCTATTTTTGTTTCAGTTCTCACATTTATTTGTCTGAGCCAAATATCGTGATAAATAATTAATTCCCACGTTATGATGCTTAGTGACGTCGCTCAAAATAAACGTTATTGTTCGCGAAATATTTTTTCAAAATTTTATTCAAAATCCCCTATCAGTAATGTTGGCAATAGTACACTTGTAAGCAAATCTAAACTGACTTCAAAGAAAATTATCTGTAAATAAATTTTGGCGGGAAAAAATGAAAAGAGTGTTTTTTGATATTCCAACCTTCAACAATAGACTACACCAGTTAAAATAGCTGAAGGTAACTATTCTCAGAAAAAAATTCAAAATAAATTAGAGAAATTTCTACTTCCAGATCAGCTAAATAGAAAGAATTTTTACCATCTGTCTGTGTGTCTTCTTTGTTCTGCTTATTACAATTGTGCAAAAATGGTTTCACTTAAACAGAACCATTAATTGACACCTACGTAACCTCCCTGCATGACCTCATTTCATCAAAACATCTTTACGATTACTTTTTCATCAATGTGATAAAAACTGTAATTTGTGAAATCATATACTAATTTACTCCCTTTTGTCATCCAAAATTATTCACAAATTGAGAAAGAATTAAGCTCGTGAAAAATCGGAAAAAATCTGAAATTCAATTTATGGGGCTCATTTAGATGCTTGATCTTATCAATCTGGTTGTCATGGGGACCAAATCACTCCCCTTTTTTCATCAGCAAAGAAAATGGAAATTTTTATAAAATGTGTTCATTGAAGTGCAAGAATATTATCTTTTTATGTTGTTTCACTTTTTAGAATTGCACTAGCGTCATTATTAAAGGGTGAGTGAAAGAACGCTATATCCACACATCAGTGTCGAATATAATACTTAGAGAAAATGGAATTGACGGTCGAGTGACAGAAACTAAAAGACTTCTGGGACTTCGTCTTGTATTATTTGTACCCAGAGGGAGTTGTGAGACAGCTACCAACACACATGCTGACATCGGTAATTGGAAAGAGACAGTATGGTGGAAACGAAGTAATTCAGGCAACTTCTAACATTGGTTATGTGACTATCTTAATTCCCTGTAGTTTAGGAAGTGATAATAACGAGCACTGCCGAGACACTTTGTGTTAAACTAACGACGAGTACGGCAATCAAGTACTAGAATAGCATTTATTATATGAAAGTCAATTTTAATATCAGAGTGAAGTTTTGAAGTCCTGTGTACAATTATATTAAGATAGCATGGAAATATACAGGTTCCGACACTCTATAAACAACACTGAGAGACCAATTCCCGCGAGGCAAGAGGAAAACAAAACATTTTGTAGCAGTAAACATTTTAGTGGGATACTTAGAACACGAGAATCTCTGTGATATCTACAAAATTTCATCCCTAGGTTGGTGGTCAAAATAAGGGAAGCTCAAGAGACTGCTGCTCCTAGAATTTCCCCCAGGCTTCTAGCTTCACTTGCCAGAGCTTACTTTGCTCCCTGTACCTAAAGTTGTGTATTCCACTTGGGTCTAGTATTTTAAATTTTATTTCTACTTGTGTGTACTCTCCTAAACCACCACATCATAAATTGTCATGGTGAAAATTTCACGATTTAACATAGCATTTGAATTTTAACATCATATGCAGATTCTGAAGTGCAAAATTCCACATATCAACAATTTATTGTTGCTATTCCCACATAATCTTCAACATTACCACATACAATGTTGTTCACACAGGTGCTGTGTTGACTGATTTTTATAAACAAATATAATGCTGAAGTCAGCCACAAAACTGGCAGAAGGCTGAATAAAATGAGATTTATTTGCAGCATCTTGAAAACTCACCAAGACACAACTGAATCATCCTTTTTTCATATTTATTTTAAAATGCCAAAGTCAAGTTTTATAACGTTTCACAAAATGAACCTGCATAATATTTTTTCCTTTTCTATCAACATTTTGATCAAAATCTATATCCAGTGATAAATTACATGGACTTGCTCCAAAATTAACAAGGAATTTGTAGAAAAACATTTTTAAAATGCGCAATACTTTATGCCAAAATGTTGGCAGGAAAAACAGGTTGAAGAAAATGCTGTTTTTCTATTTTTTCATGATTTTTCATGAAAGGAAATTTAAAAAATACTATTTTTAGATTCTCATTTGAAATTTTTAATGCACACCAAACTAGTTTTAAGGACAAATTTAGTTAAAAAGTTAGTAATATAATAAGTAACTAACATAGTTGACCTTGTCACTTCAGTGGTTTGCCCTCTTATATGTGAACAATAGAGGATTAATAATAGAAAAGGAAAGTGATGACATAGATACGAATGATGTCATCAATCTTTTCAAAACAGGAAGTAGAATTGTGATGCATCATGGGACTTTAACACACACAAACTGAGAACCAGATATTAATTGTTGTTTTTAAATCATCATGACATAAACATAATTATAGTGCACTCTTTCCTCAATCCTCCTCTGTCAAAGTCACCTTTTGACACAATTCACAATGGCAATTTAATCACAATAGAAACATATGTCCATTTGCTTCAAAATTATCCAAAAATTTGAAAAATACATAAAAATGGCAAAATATTGCATCAAACTTTGAAAGGGGGAAAATGTGGCACTCAAAAGTTAAATGAGACATGGTCTCGGAGGACAAAATAAGAGTCAGTACTCATAGATGCATATGCAGGACATAGTATTCTTTTTGCTGTCTACAATTTAAGTAGCTCGACACTCACCTGACTTGGCGGCATTTCCCTATTGGGCATGGTATAAGGCATCTGGTAAGGTTTACTACTGTCTATGGGTTTACCTGCAATAAATGAAAAAAAAAAAAAAAAAATATAAGAATCATAGACTGGGCAGCAATTTCACATGACAATATGATATGGACTGGGCAAAAACTAGATGACTATGTGATGTGAACTAGGCAAAAACTGTACATGACCATGTGATATGGACTGGACAATGGTCTAGGCAGCATTAGTCATTTCAGACTCCTGTTAAAACAGTAGTGTAGATTTGTTAAAATCCATCCATCCACCCATCCATCCATCCATCCATCCACAAACCCACCCACCCACCCATCCATCCATCCATCCACACAGACACTTACACACAGTAAATCATAAATACTCAAACATAAGTTTTAAACTATCTTGTACATCTACCACAAAACAGTACCATTGTTGTCTTGTCTTATTAACTAAAGGCTTTTGCGTAACACCGAGGCCAGGAAGAAAGTCTACTTTGGTTGAACATTGAAACTGAAACCCTAAAAATATATTTTTTCATACTGAATGTGGGAAATGATTGAACCTTCCTATTTTCTTGTTGTACAATGTTTAAAAAGACAAGGCCCTATCCTCGGAAAACCAGGCATTCTTCACCTCCAGAGGGCGCTGTTCAACATACTCACTGTTAGACCTTTTCAAATACCTCAATTGAGAGGATATAATAGAAAACATTGCGCTCAGATAGTTCTGTATAACATTTACATTTGAATACAACTTGTCACTCATTATGTGCGGGACATAGGATGGTGGTGACATAAGAACAAAGAAAACATAAAGCAATGCATTTCTACAATATACCTCACTAAGTAAATTATTTTCTGTTTGAACAAATTCTGACATTCTATGACAAGTATTTTACAGGTCATACATATTGTTTAAAAATTCAATAATTTCACATGTAGTGCATGAATAGATTGTACGGCCGATAGAAGCAGAGATCGTGATAAAAACAGCAACGTTTAACTTTTTACTCGTCTTTCAAACTAAACGGTACAATAAAATTTAACACCAACAATGCTGATTAGAAAATGATGTAGACTTTTAGACAACAGACAATGTTGCTGATTGAGGTACGACATGGAAACTACTCCTGTCGCAATCATAAATTGACATCCCTAATCTAATTAATAGTCCCAAACTTAATTTAAAAAGTGGATTTATTCTCAATCTCCCAAAATGTTGTATAATGAAAATGCTATAAATCCTTAGTTAATGACAAGTGTTAGGGTCCGCCTACTCACAGAGAAATGAGAATGTTTCACAGGTTTACTATTAGTTGTTAATTGCTAATTTTGTATGATAATATTGCAATCAGAAAGAGGGGAAGGGTCACCCCCAAACCTGTTGAATAATACTGTTCCACTGACACATCTGACCATCTGGTAGATGTACCAATAAATCTCTAGTGCTGTTTTAAGTTGTTTTTTAAAGCAATTTTTTCTGCTTTCTTTTTATTTTAATATATATGTTGTTGTTTCATTTTTATTTTTTTCCTTTCCCCTTTATTATAGTATTCGGGGATGATATTTAAGTTTAGTAATATTTAATGTCCTTCTGTAATTAAAAAAAATATTAAAAAACTAAATTTATTATGAGGAAGTAATGGTTCTTTCTATTTTTTTCCTTTCCAATAAAAATATTATAAACATTGGATCCAGATTTATGGGAGGTTAAAGGAAAATATTTTTCACAATTCATTATTATGATTGATTGGGAAGTCGTGGGAGAAAAAAAAACATTTTTGTCATATTATTTTCACACATATTTATTTTGGGATGTTTTTTCCCCTGTTTTTCAATTAGTGCAGATATAGGCATTTTCTGCATTTATTCGCAAACTTCAAAAGATTGAAAAGAGATTAAAAAAGCACCTGCTATCTGGAGAGAATGACTTGCCAATTAAATTCTGAAAATTATTCAAGACGAGTCAATCAAGAGTAAAATTTGTCGTGATCAAAAACGACGAAAGAACTCATTCCTTTTTCGCCAAATCGTAAGTTACACCATGTGACCTGTCAATTTGTTGTTGCTTTTCGAAAAGTTGTAATTGGTTCGATCATAGCAACAGTAACTTTTTTTTGTACAATACTTTGATGGATAGCATGTCGTGGCAATACCGGGTATATTGCAGTTCTTTCCGAGCAGCCATTTTGAATTCAAAAATGTTAGTTATTTCAGACACTTTTTCTGAATAGCACTTTTAGCCGATAATTTTCCACAACAAATAAATACCATGAGAGCGTTTCGCCCAAAAAATTTACCTAAAATAGATCATTTTCAGCAGAGACGCCCACGCAGTCATATTCTACATTCTTGGTATATATACCCTTTGAGTGACACATATTTTTTCAGCCCAAAATTTAGTGTAAATATTTTCACAATTTGTAAAATTTTCACTAAAATTCACATTATTTTTGACCATACTAACAAGTTCAGATATTCTTTTTAGTTTTTGATCAAAAGGTTCGTAAATTTTTATGTACATTTCATATGAGGAAGAGCAGACTATAGAAAATTATTTGTAGATGGTGGCAAAAGTTGACAATGGTGTTCATAGAGTTAAATGGTAAGTCACACCTGCAAAGTTGAGTTTACAAAAAGTGAATATAGTGTTACTCTTTCAGAAGCAAAAAACTTAAAAAGTCTGATTAAAAGTGTATTTATAACAAACTTGATTCTGAACAAAACGTTATTCTTCTTAGATTACTGGTAGTGATGAAGTTACGATACTCTTCATGCTCCAAATTTACTCAAAATATTTCTCAATTCAGAAATTTGTCAATGTCCATTGTGGAGAAGTGAGAAATAGCAAAATGGCAGTAAATAATATCCCTTGATATAATGTTGCCGCCAGAAATGACCAGAAAGTGTTCTTAGTCACAGGATTCAGAATGATTTAATTTTGCTCTACCACAAGCTCTCGTCAAAAGTGGGGAAAAAAACCAATAGAACCACTAAAACGGAGTCAACTTTCATTCAAGAAAGAAATTTCACATTTCAAATTTGAATAATTGACATAGATGAGAAAAACGGCCAAGCAGACTAGAAATGGTACGAAAACCCCATTTAGGACTACTTTGTCATTGTACAATTATTGTCGAAGCACTGCTGAACAAATATTTCATAAAAAATGATCATTCATTTTTTATTTTTTATTTCAAAAAAGTGGAGTAGATTGACATTTTTATAATATTTTACTAGAGAGTGCTTGAAAGGTATGTGCAATAATTGTAGTTTGATTTATCATCTGACTTTCAGGCATAAATCAGACTTAATGCATAAAACACAATTATTTTGACATCTGATGAATTTTTTTTTATTGAACCAGTATTTCCATTTTAGAATGATTCTTTCTTTTTTTCACAGTCTTACTTCTAGATGGCAACTTTTGTAATGTTCTGAAATAATTTGATGGATGTTTGTAACGCTGTGTATGATTGGTGGAAAGACAGATGGATGTTTGTAACGCTACGTATGATTGGTGGAAAGACAGCAAAATGTGGGAGGCAAATTTCTATATATATTTTTTTAAAGTTTGGTATCATAGATTCAATCGTATCGAACACTGCTATATAATCTCTCGTAGTATCAGACATTAAAATACTTTATACGCAGGTAAGAAATGAGATCAGTCAAAATATCAACACTGACATTTTTACATCTGGTGTGACCATTGAGAGCCATAGAGCAAAAACTATTATTAGAGAAACTATGTATTAAATAAAAGCAATATAACTCAAATATGGGGTATTGTCATGTCATACAATATGGCCTCAAATTAAAAGCCAAACACACCAACATGGAATTGTATTAAACCATATTGGCTAGCTGTCCTTCAAACTTGCATACTAATCTTCTTTTGTATTATAAAAATAAATGTTTGGCTTAAATAATTTCCAAAAATATAAATTGTTTTTAATTTCAGTCATATTATTTTAATCAGGATCATATCAAACAAAAAATAGTATTTGAACTGTGTGCTGAATTAAATAGTGTTTTTATTATATAGGTTTAAAGCATAATAAATTTCAAAAAAATAGAATACTATTTATTGAATATTTAGATTCCTTTTTCTCTCACACATATGTGAACATAAATAATTTGTAGAATTTGAAAACAAATTACCGATACTGAATTGGTACATTGAATGGAGAAAACAACCTAGTCTTTTTTTTTATAGTTTAAAATATGTTGTATCTAATCAGGGTGGCTAAAATAAACAAGGAATACATTATCAACAAAGAGAACAAGTAGACAACAGGTGCACCAAGTCTCATGGCGATAAAATCCCACTTCGCAACACCACAACATACACCGCCATCAAGACTTTGCCTCACTTACAAGTGAAGAAATCTGGTCATGTGACAGCCTGCACCTGGGTGCTCAGTGCGGCACAGATGCTCGTGCAGAGGAAAGTTTTCCTAAACAGGTGCAAGGAAGAGTTGTGTGGACTGAGGCATCTGTTTCTTTATAAAGTACATATGTAGAAGTTAAATACACTAAATACAGTGTCAGCCTGCCAATTTCCGACACCTGACCTAGGATAATTTCTCGGCCAGGGCACATATTGCAGCAGGACATTAGACACATCTGCTGCAAAAATTGCACTGCATTCAGCTGCTGATCTCACACAAGGATGTTATATTTTTTTTAATTGGCTCTGAAAATATATGCTGTGACTAATCATCCAATCAGAAAGCTTCTATTAAAAATGCAGCAAAAGTATGTTAGTATTTTTTTTTTCAAAATTTATGGTGCGACTAAAATCAACACTATACTACTTTTTTTTTACTTTCACAATGGGGAAAATATTGTTATACAAAACCAATTCTGGGAATAAAATTAAAATACACTGCACTAGTTTCCCTTCCAGAAAAACTTGTGTACCGCATTGATCTCTTCCTCTTTGTTACCATAGAGACACCAATATGGATGGCTAACATACCATCTGTATTTTGTTATAGATATCATATCATATTTACTTAATAATTTTCCATATTTCAGTTTTTCTATAAAAATAAAATCCCCCGGATGGTAGATGGACTGTTATATATAGGGGAAAAAATGAGGTGTTTAAATTTATTTTCAACAATGTATCTCAGCGATTCACTTTGTGCTGACCAGATGGCTGCCAACATGGTCTCCACATTTAACTGTTTAATGTGAATCCATTTGAAAACATAAATAACTCTTCTTCACTCTAAATTTAGTGATTCAACAGAAAAAAAAATTTAAAAAAAAAAAATCAGAACAAATTGAGCTAGTCTGGAGTTATTAAATATATAAAATAATAACTGAAAACTAAACAGGTAACAATATGGAAGCCATTATTTTACTCACACATGACCTTTGAACTCTGACCTAGTAATTTGCCTGAGCGATATTTCTGACAGCTTCCTGTGCTGACAATTGCAGCTGTTGTTGTCTAGCGAAGAATTCAGATCACATTAATTACTCATTATACGCCAGTTTCTGATTTCATAATTGTGCAAATTTTTTTAATCTACATAATCAATGTATTTTTTTCATAAATACAGAATTAAAATATAAAAAATTTATGTAACTCAATTGTAAAAATAATTTTTATTTTAGTACATCTATTTCACTAAGTTTATCACAAATACCATCATAATGATATTATTCTATTTTCAGACTTCCATATATCTCTAACTTGTTCGCATATAAGTTAGTTTTATCACTATTTTTTATCTAATTTCCTGTTGAAAAATAATAAGTAATATTAGTCAACTATATAGACTGCCATGGCAACAAAGATATAGACTACATTCAGACAGTTTAAAATTCAGTGAATAAAATATTTACTCACAAGCAGGTTGGCTACAAAGCCTCAATAAAAATCTATTTTACAAACAGTATTAGAATCAGAGCTGACATATATTTACAAAATTCATAATGTAACAGCGGACGGCATAAAAGAATCAAAATCCTATTTTATCACATACTTGTACAACAGCATTGTGTGAAAACGGATGTAAAAACCATGCGGATAGGAAAAGGGCACCCCTATACCTGCTACACACAAATCTAACATACGAACAACAGACTCAAACCGGATGGTATTTTTGGTATTTGTGCGAAAACAACACGGTACTGATACCAGTATAAGTAAGCGTAATGGTTTTGTTTTTAAATTAAAATCAGGTCAGTCTGCGACAGCTTAAAACAGCTGAACACACTTTGGAACTTGTAACGTAACATCGGTAACATCGTCTCAATTGCAACGCTCATAACATCAATACATATTAATATACAGTTACATTAAGAACAGAAATTCATTAACATGTCAAAAGTTAAACACAAGTTAGAAAAGATAAATAACGTTATACCATCAAATACTTGAAAACCGTCGCCATGGTTATATTAGAAGCAGTCAGCAGAAAAACTTAAGTCTATTAGATAGTAGATAATTGCTATTGATAAAGTTATTAATTTTGAACTTTTACCGATACATTAGTGGTTATAATTGAGCAGCTGCATTTTTACTAAGCATTGCCAGAATTCAGATGTTTTGTAGGGGAAAAAAATGCATGATTGTAATCAAAAAGCGGCTTCATTAAGATAATTTGTTTTTTAAAAAATTTGAAATTGACATTTTTTAAAGATCCACATCACTTAACTTGGTACAGTTAAAATCACGAGTTTTTAATCAAATTCATGTTTGTAGTATTTTCGTAGATTCCAAAAATCTATCCACCAGAGTGTATACTATTAGCTGTAAGGTTGTAGTATAATTGAAAATTCATAAAATCAATATGATCATGGATGTTCATGATTTCCATCATTTTTTTTTTTTAAGTTAAAACTCACCTCTATGACTTATTTATTTTTAATTATTGGATATTCAAAATGTATCATTTTGATTCAGCATCAGTATTAGTGAAAATATAATAAAATTTGCTAATTTTAAAAATGTGATATTCAAAAATATGTTACACTAAATATCTATTTAAATATTAAGTTACTGGTAAGCAAGAATTAAAACAAACACACTAATATTGATACTTAATTTTTGGAATGTTGCAACAACAAAAAACTTTTTTCTTAAACGTACATTTTTTTTATATTTTCTGTGCATCATTTTTCAGCAGCAAGAAATTTTTCAATAAAAAACGCGTTCTCCATTTGTTAAAGTTACATACTGATCGTTGGATCAATATCCATGAAAGTCAGAATACCCGAGGCCATTAAAAATTGGCTAAAACAAGACTATGCCCCACTAGGTGAATAGCAAAAAAAATTGATTTCAGCTCAGACGTTATTACTGCCACGATCTTCTGCTTTATAGAAAGACTTGGAAATTTGACATTTTAAATGAAAAAAAAAATATGATCAACCATGGTGATTACCTGACACACAAATTTAAAAACATACACAATCTGACTTTATTTTTTATTGAATTGAAAAAAATGTTCCATATAAATATTCAACTATTAAATTCCACAGCATGATTTTCAGCAAATAGTGGACACCACGAGATTAGACAGCGGGAATTGTGACTGGAAAACAGGAATACATGAAGGAAGTCAGGCTGGGAAGACAAACAAAGCAGGATTCCATTTACCACAGATTAACGTTTGATGTTAAATCGGCAGATTAATATTCAACCATACTGAAAGGTATCGCAGATTCAGCTTTCAAATCAAGCACTGCCGACAACAAATACAGCCGCATGGTTTAGAACATTACCGAGGATCTACCAGGGGATTAGCTTATTTAGTGCGTTGTAAACACAGCGAGCCAAATCTGATGAAAACCATGGTTACGTTAAAAGTATAATTATGTCATCAAAATAAACAAAATTATATACAAACAAATAATAAAGTTTGTAGAGAAATCAACATGAAAAACTGCAAATTAATTTCATCATGTGTACTGCGGTGAATATATATAATTTGTAGCAGTGTCATGGAGAGACAGAAGAATAGGCCATATGACTGTGACAGGCAGACAAGAACAGAGTGCCCCGCTACACATGATGGCCACAGAGCAGTGTGTCTACTACTACACAGATACTAAGATCTGTTAACCTAGGTAGGGTGGCCCGTACTGAATTATAAAATATATTACACACATAAGGTTGACTGGCTTTCAAGCATCCAACCATACGGTTCACAGAGACCCACTGACAATCATCACACGGTTTATCCATTGTTTCTTTTCTCCCTTTCAATGACACTAATGCACTCCACTTAATGCTGCTGCATATTCTAGCTATTTTTTATTTCTCTTTTATTACACCGCTTGCTCTGAAAACATTCCATTGGCCGATTCATTGGCGTACTTACAATTACAATGGCAGCACACTCTTCCTAGCTCTATTCACGTTTCAGCGGTAGCCTTCCTGTTCACTCACCAATCTCATTTGTTAACTGCTTGATAGTGACAAGATCAAAAGACTTCAAATCTGCCTTCATTTCCTGCTTGCATCAGTTCTAATATATTCCGCTCTGTATCATATTAAATACTCGTAGACACACACTTGTTTCATTTCTTTCTATGTTTTAATTAATTTTAATGATCATCTCAAGTTGTTATTGGTCATTCACATTGCCTGGAGGGGTTTAGACCGGGCAGTTCGAATTCCAAACTTTAATCTATTGTACGACTCAATTTACATACTTATTAGCTTCAATTACACCAATTCACCGCTAATCGATGCAGTGTTCAAAACTAAAAACTTTAATATATTTTAATGTTTACTTTTACACATATTTAATTCTTTCTTGTATATTTATGAATAATTTTAATGTTATGTATTTTACTCATAAATCACTTTGATAAACCATATCCCTAGGTATAATACCCATAATGCACTGTGGCACATCAAACATCATAACCCGAATTTCCAAGTTTTAATTTATCCACAAGTCATAGCAATGAACACATTTCCTACAAAGCCCACAATGTACCACCTTCCATCCTAAATACATTATGCGACCCCAATTCAATATAAAGAGCTAATAGACCGTCAACTTGGCTTTTAACATAAAACGGCCTGAGGAGGAAAGACGCAGTGCATTAATATGCGAACTGTCAGAAGCAGGAAGCATTCCATTTTAATAATGCCTGGCAGCCAGTCATTACGGCTATAGGTTTAATATATCTTCGCATCACAAGCATGACAAATTAACGAACAACAAAAATTAAATATTAAACTGGATAGATTTGCCAATGGGGGATTGGACATAAAATATTAGATATAACTTGTGAAGGAGAGCACATAAGGTTGTATCTCTGGAGTGCTGTTACATTGACATGAAGAATAATGATAATTTAAGGGGACTCTAATTATATAGAATGTGAACAGAAACATGGGGATACACCTGTGCTGTTCTATATCACAATCTCGTTAGTTTAAACTCAGTAGTCATAAATAATATTCACTCATTCATGAATCCAGTGAATGGGATGATTTGGGTCAATTCATGGACATGCGACTGCCATCTACTTGCCATGCTGTACTCAGATGGACAGGCCACGTGCTGGGATTACAGTCTCACCGTCTGAACTTACAGAATAATTGGGTATTATTGTTTCATTCACTGTAATGCATATTGTCAGTGTACAGTGGAACCTGTCTGAAACTAAATGTCAAAAAGCTTTACACAAGCAAGCATAAGAAGTGACTGGAAAATAAATTCAGTTTTGTTAAGTTTCAATTTTGCACTGTCTATTTCATTGCTAGTCACATCTACAATGTATTTTGTTATAGGCCAGATGGTCATGGGACCCCACTAGACCTTACGATAATCACAATAAACAACTACAAGTTGGTCCCAGGCTGTTGAAATCAGTAAGATACAAGTGAAACTATTTTCACATCGAATTGCAATGATGTCGCTGTTACAGGAACTGTTCAAGAAATTAATAGTGCATTCAAGGACGTAAATAACAGAGTTGTATCTATGCCAGTATGGTCATAATAAGATCCAGTATTATAATGCATATTATTATATTAGTATGCATGGACAAGTGCTTCTATTGGATCAAATACAGTACAAGTTAGTTAAAATGAAAATATTTTAAATATTGTTATACTATTTTTTATACAAAACCTACATTATTAAATTTCCTGAATGAAGGAGAAATCAGATCTTCAATAATCAAAAATAATCAGTCACGGCATTGTGACCATGAAGTAAACATCTAAGAAGTCTATTCCCATAGTTCCAGAAATCACACCACATAACAACACTAAATTGTAACATTTACCACACATTGTGTGAATGAGATCATGATTTGTATTCTAAGATAATGAGGAACGTAGATCAAAGTAGGACTGAGTAATTGTACAGGTAGTGGATAATTAGAAGACTAAACCTAATTACATTAGTTTACTGAATTCAATATTAGATCGTTACGACATCAATGAAGAACTAAACCACGACCTTGTCTGACATCACAAATAATCGATGTAACAATTTTTGCCTTAATTAGACTACTTTGTGTAAAAATCAATATCCCTCACTTGTCACATTAGGATGACTCACAAGAGACATTTTAACACTTCATTTCAACTTATCTTTACTGACCAGGACTAATTCAACTCATCAGGTATATCCTTCAACAGTCAGCTATCCATGGCTTGTATACTGACCAGGACTCATTCAACTCATCAGGTATATCCCTCAACAGTCAGCTATCCATGGCTTGTATACTGACCAGAACTCTTTCAACTCATCAGGTATATCCCTCAACAGTCAGCTATCCATGGCTTGTATACTGACCAGAACTCATTCAACTCATCAGGTATATCCCTCAACAGTCAGCTATCCATGGCTTGTATACTGACCAGAACTCATTCAACTCATCAGGTATATCCCTCAACAGTCAGCTATTCCTGGCTTGTATACTGACCAGGACTCATTCAACTCATCAGGTATATCCCTCAACAGTCAGCTATCCATGGCTTGTATACTGCCCAGGACTCATTCAACTCATCAGGTATATCCCTCAACAGTCAGCTATTCCTGGCTTGTATACTGACCAGGACTCATTCAACTCATCAGGTATATCCCTCAACAGTCAGCTATTCCTGGCTTGTATACTGACCAGGACTCATTCAACTCATCAGGTATATCCCTCAACAGTCAGCTATCCATGGCTTGTATACTCACCAGGACTCATTCAACTCATCAGGTATATCCCTCAACAGTCAGCTATCCATGGCTTGTATACTCACCAGGACTCATTCAACTCATCAGGTATATCCCTCAACAGTCAGCTATCCATGGCTTGTATACTGACCAGGACTCATTCAATTCATCAGGTATATCCCTCAACAGTCAGCTATCCATGGCTTGTATACTGACCAGGACTCATTCAACTCATCTGGTATATCCCTCAACAGTCAGCTATCCATGGCTTGTATACTGACCAGGACTCATTCAACTCATCAGGTATATCCCTCAACAGTCAGCTATCCATTGCTTGTATACTGACCAGGACTCATTCAACTCATCAGGTATATCCCTCAACAGTCAGCTATCCATGGCTTGTATACTGACCAGGACTCATTCAACTCATCAGGTATATCCCTCAACAGTCACCTATCCATGGCTTGTATACTGACCAGGACTCATTCAACTCATCAGGTATATCCCTCAACAGTCAGCTATCCATGGCTTGTATACTGACCAGGACTCATTCAACTCATCAGGTATATCCCTCAACAGTCAGCTATCCATGGCTTGTATACTGCCCAGGACTCATTCAACTCATCAGGTATATCCCTCAACAGTCAGCTATCCATGGCTTGTATACTGCCCAGGACTCATTCAACTCATCAGGTATATCCCTCAACAGTCAGCTATCCATGGCTTGTATACTGACCAGTACTCATTCAACTCATCAGGTATATCTCTCAACAGTCAGCTATCCATGGCTTGTATACTGACCCGAACTCATTCAACTCATCAGGTATATCCCTCAACAGTCAGCTATCCATGGCTTGTATACTGACCAGTACTCATTCAACTCATCAGGTATATCCCTCAACAGTCAGCTATCCATGGCTTGTATACTGCCCAGGACTCATTCAACTCATCAGGTATATCCCTCAACAGTCAGCTATCCATGGCTTGTATACTGACCAGGACTCATTCAACTCATCAGGTATATCCCTCAACAGTCAGCTATCCATGGCTTGTATACTGACCAGTACTCATTCAACTCATCAGGTATATCCCTCAACAGTCAGCTATCCATGGCTTGTATACTGACCAGGACTCATTCAACTCATCAGGTATATCCCTCAACAGTCAGCTATCCATGGCTTGTATACTGCCCAGGACTCATTCAACTCATCAGGTATATCCCTCAAAAGGTCAGCTATTCCTGGCTTGTATACTGACCAGGACTCATTCAACTCATCAGGTATATCTCTCAACAGTCAGCTATCCATGGCTTGTATACTGACCAGGACTCATTCAACTCATCAGGTATATCCCTCAACAGTCAGCTATCCATGGCTTGTATACTGACCAGGACTCATTCAACTCATCAGGTATATCTCTCAACAGTCAGCTATCCATGGCTTGTATACTGACCAGTACTCATTCAACTCATCAGGTATATCCCTTAACAGTCAGCTATCCATGGCTTGTATACTGACCAGGACTCATTCAACTCATCAGGTATATCTCTCAACAGTCAGCTATCCATGGCTTGTATACTGACCAGGACTCATTCAACTCATCTGGTATATCCCTCAACAGTCAGCTATCCATGGCTTGTATACTGACCAGGACTCATTCAACTCATCAGGTATATCCCTCAACATTCAGCTATTTCTGGCTTGTATACTGACGGGACCTGGAAGCCCTCAATTATATTCAATTCATTTACAGACTCATCCAGTCATACATGTATGTTATTAATTCTAAATGTTTCTCATCCTATGATTTATACAAAAGATATATAATGAACAGATGAAAGTAAAGTAATCAAACAGACTACATTTTCCTGAATCAAACCAACCAATCAGTGATATCTACACAGATGGCATTTTCAACAACCGACCTAACCAATCAGTAGCTTTGATACAAACTGTGTTTCACAACATACTGAATATTTCCACATGGTCTATTCTGCAGAGAAGCAAATGCCCAACCTTTAACACATCAATGACCAGGTTAGAAATCTACCAACTGCAATGGAAATCATCAATATTTTACAGTCATTCAAGGGACATGTGACTGTTAATTTGCAATTGCTTAACACTGGTATGCCTTTGCTGTGCACATGTACAAAGAATTATTTAATAATATCTCCGGAATTATTACTATAATTGCCCACGCAGGAATGGGAATATCGGGTATACAGTTATTTCAAGTGAGATGATATTAATTGGATGTTATTATGCGTAATTTTGTGTACTACATGGACTCGAATAACATGGTCTTAATGTCAGTATGATTGTTAATGCATGTATTGTTCTACAAATAACCAGTCAAGCAAGAAATCAGATTTACTCAATATTCCCTAAGCTCGTACAAAGTGTCTTTATCATAAGCAGAGTGTTAGCTCAAGATAAACTGAACAGGTGACCTAGAAAATGGGAAAAAATAACAAGAGAAATTTTCCCAGGACACATTTAAAATGAATAAAGGAAATAACTAACACAATTTTACACAATTAATACATGTATGCAGGTATTCTGCTTTAATTTTGTAACAGAATCATTTTGCGTAAATTACAGTCAGGACATTTTCTAGTATTGACAATTTCACATATTTTTAATAATGATAGTTGGAGTGAGGATTGTTAAATTGTCAAATTTCTGATAGCAGACAGATCAAATTATGATTTACAGTTTACTAACTAACTAATTGTGTACCTACGCAGCCAGTATCCATAACTTTTTGATTTCAACAAAATATTACGCAGTTTTAAAAATTGTTCTTAGATGCTTATGACACATGGCCTCACTATCAAATACATATGCAAATTAATAACTTTTTCATCCAATCAGATGTCTGATCGCGATTCAAAGAAGATTTATAAGGGAAATAATAATCCTTCTGGTAAGGATATTAAAAAAATATTAAGATTCATTCAATAAATATTCAAAAGGTTCAATTTCCTCGGATGCGAAGAAAGAAAAAACTGTTTCAATTAAACAACAATGGAGAGACAAGTGTGAAATTAACATATTTTTGTATTAAAATAATTCAACCAAATCCAAATAACTGATTTTATTTTGAGATAAATAATGACATTTTTGATTATTTTCATGAAGCTTTGTGACTAGTACAGCAATTCAGAGAAGTTCCACAAGGTGGATTTCTAGTCTGTCATTATTGAAATATCTGCAGAAGTCACAGAGATGTCACTTGGGAAATCGTAGAGCGAATGTAAATCCTAGAAGGCAGGATTGAACAGAAATGATGGAGTCTCTCTGGAAATACAGAGACAAGAGGGAAAGTGAAATTATCAGGGATGCAACATGGAGCGAACCTGACAAGAATATAACGGTAGTTACGCTGTGTTGTCACAATCAAAACTCAAGCGTGCATTTATTGTTGCAGACAGAATACACAGAAAATGACGAAACAATAGTTGTTTCTATAGGGATGCAGTCATTTGGGAAATGTTTTATTTCATTCCCCTGTGAATTCTGATCTGCTATTTCATTCTAAGAGACATTGACTATATTGAATCAAGCCAGCATATGAACAACACTAAGAATGACTTGTAGAGTTTATAATGAGTCAGTCATATACAGTAATGGCTTGTTTAACTTTAGCAATAATGTGGAAATAAATAGGGCGCAAAGTGGTCACTAATTTGATAAATTACGTTAGATGTCTACTGGGTTGGCAGTTAATTTGTTTTGTGTCCCAAGACACTGATTCCAACCATACAGTACTTAATAGAATTGGCTACTGGCAAAAAATGTAATTATTCCCAGCAATCGTTTTTCCGAAAAATTACTTCTTGATAGAATTAAAGAAACTGATTGGATTAGCATCACTTTTTTCACCAATAGCACGTTGGTAATGTAGCCATTCTAATAGGCTCACTTGGTTCAACGTTGCGTATAGACTAGACACAACAAAGCAGCAGCTTGGTTTCAATCATCGGCATACACGTATTGTGACAAACGCATTGCATCATGGGTGACAGACGCATTGCATCATGGGTGATATCCACATTGCATCATGGGTGTTATTTTAATCCAAGAATTGTGATAGGTTGCACATTAATATCTACTCATGCCTATACTACAACAAGATAAATAGTTTTTGAGAGTTTTTAGTAAATCGCTTCCTGAAGTATTTTTCCATTTATTTTATTTTACTTTTTTGGAAAATTTACAAAATTTGATATTGTGCCAATTTTACGCCTACACAAAAAAGACACAACACAACTTTTAAACAATTTAAACATATTTTACTTTACTCTGTTTGGTTACTATGTTTTTAAAAAGAATACAATATTTTTTTCTCATATTCCATAATATTTATTAAGGCTAAGACAAACAGAAAAAGGAAATTACCCAGCATGCCCTTAGGCAGACTGAACATTTATTAGTATCATGGCATAAAAACCATACAGAAAGATTACAACAAATGCTTCCTTCACATCATTAGGTCAAAGGTCAGCCTCTCTTTCAATTATATATACTTCTGTTCATTTTATCATTTGAATCCTATCCCCATCAATCACTCATCACCATGGCAACAAGTAAAAAAGATACAATTCTGTAGTAAATGTGTAACATAATATATACATGTTTCTCCTTCCTGTGTAGTATTGTTTTTGCCTGTTTTTTTTGTTTTTTTCTTCTTCTTCGAAGCGAAGATTAAATCGTGACAATGCATGGAAATAAAAGCAACAAGAGGCAAATGCTACACTCAGCGATTTTCCAGCATGCAATGCACTAACTACTTTCCTTCCCTGCTAAATACACGTTGTTTCACATATATCTTTGTTTTATAGATTTTCTTCAAAGTACTCACTGTAGTCAAAGGTCAGAGGTTAGAGGTCAGCATATAAACCAGCTCATAGAGGTTAGAAGTTGACATATAGACTAACTTTTTGTGTCACATTTTGCTTATTCTAACATTTATTTATCTCAGGAGTACCATCAATATTACAGAGAAGAGGCAACAATGACAGGTTATATTACACTCATTTGAGGAGAGAATTAACAGACAGGTGTATAAATTGGTGTCACGGTACGGTTATTCCAATAAAAAAGAGATGAAAACATGTTTTGACACTATTCACAGTTACAAGTAAGCAAATAATATGGTATAGATTCCTAATATGGAAGAGAAAACGACTAAATAAGGTAATATTACCTTATATGGGAGAGAAAGTGACTAAATGAGGTAATATTACCTAATATGGAAAAGAAAGTGACAATAAAATAAGGTAATATTACCTAATATGGAAGAGAAAGTGACTAAATAAGATAGTATCATTGCCTTATATGGGAGAGAAAGTGACTAAATAAGGTAATATTACCTAATATGGAAGAGAAAGTGACTAAATAAGGTAGCATCATTACCTAAAGAGGCACACACCAAAGATGATAATATAATAAGGAAGGGAGATATACAATGTATGGGTTGACTAATATGGGAACAGAAAATAACTAAAAGGTAGCATGAATAAATGTGATTGCCATGTGAGAGAAAGATAACAAAGTAAAATATAGCCATTTTCTAGTGTGGTAGAGAGTGAATGAAGCAATCTGAGAGCATAATGTGCAGTAATGCTGAAAAGGGGGGTTTACATTACAAAATTACCTCAGTAGGAAATAGTACACTTTAAAAAAATAAAAATTAATGGTGATTATAGTAACGTTTTCTCTCTAGTGTAGATTTCAAAGTGTAGTGTATATATGGTTGAACTAACAGTATACATTATGTATTCTTTTCATTCTGATGCGAACACATGCACGCATAGATAAATAACTGATGGGAACATGGTGGGAATACGTAACCATGGGAACATGGTATGAATACGTAATCATTTGAAACTAGTAATAATTCTAGACAAGTACCTCATCTTTATTCATGATGCATACTTAGGGAATGTAACAGGAATATGGTGTTTTATCAGTCACCCTTCCCAGATCATAGATACATCAACGTAGTATAAGTACTTAACAAAAGTGCCAACAGTTTTAATGATATGTTCCATAGATTAGACGCTAGAAATGGACACTGAGAATGGTCACTTGAAATACGGAATGGTCACTTGAAGAGTGAGTGGTAGAATTGGACATTGGGAATAGTCATTTGAAATAGGGAGGGGGATTTAGAAATTAAGAGTGGTTGTAGAAACGAACGTTTGGAATTGTCATTTGAATCAGGGAGTGGGATTATAGAAATGAGGAGTGGTTGTAGAAATGAACATTTGAAATGGCCATTTGAAATGGAACGCAGGGTTATAGAAATGAAAAATGGTTGTAGAAATGGACGTTTGGAATTGTCATTTGAAATGGAGAGTGGGATTATAGAAATGAGGAGTGGTTGTAGAAATGAACATTTGAAATGGCCATTTGAAATGGAACGCAGGGTTATAGAAATGAAAAATGGTTGTAGAAATGGACGTTTGGAATTGTCATTTGAAATGGAGAGTGGGATTATAGAAATGAGGAGTGGTTGTAGAAATGAACATTTGAAATGACCATTTGAAATGGAACGCAGGGTTATAGAAATGAAAATGGTTGTAGAAATGGACGTTTGGAATTGTCATTTGAAATGGAGAGTGGGATTATAGAAATGAGGAGTGGTTGTAGAAATGAACATTTGAAATGGCCATTTGAAATGGAACGCAGGGTTATAGAAATGAAAATGGTTGTAGAAATGGACGTTTGGAATTGTCATTTGAAATGGAGAGTGGGGTTGTAGAAATGAGGAGTGGTTGTAGAAATGAACATTTGAAATGGCCATTTGAAATGGAACGCAGGGTTATAGAAATGAAAAATGGTTGTAGAAATGGACGTTTGGAATTGTCATTTGAAATGGAGAGTGGGATTATAGAAATGATGAGTGACTGTAGAAATGGACATTTGAAATGGCCACTTGAAATGGGAAGCAGGGTTATAGAAATGAAAATGGTTGTAGAAATGGACGTTTGGAATTGTCATTTGAAATGGAGAGTGGGATTATAGAAATGAGGAGTGGTTGTAGAAATGAACATTTGAAATGGCCATTTGAAATGGAACGCAGGGTTATAGAAATGAAAATGGTTGTAGAAATGGACGTTTGGAATTGTCATTTGAAATGGAGAGTGGGATTATAGAAATGAGGAGTGGTTGTAGAAATGAACATTTGAAATGGCCATTTGAAATGGAACGCAGGGTTATAGAAATGAAAATGGTTGTAGAAATGGACGTTTGGAATTGTCATTTGAAATGGAGAGTGGGATTATAGAAATGAGGAGTGGTTGTAGAAATGAACATTTGAAATGACCATTTGAAATGGGAAGCAGGGTTATAGAAATGAAAAATGGTTGTAGAAATGGACGTTTGGAATTGTCATTTGAAATGGAGAGTGGGATTATAGAAATGATGAGTGACTGTAGAAATGGACATTTGAAATGGCCACTTGAAATGGGAAGCAGGGTTATAGAAATGAAAATGGTTGTAGAAATGGACGTTTGGAATTGTCATTTGAAATGGGGAGTGGGGTTATAAAAATGATGAGTGACTGTAGAAATGGACATTTGAAATGGCCACTTGAAATGGGAAGCAGGGTTATAGAAATGAAAATGGTTGTAGAAATGGACGTTTGGAATTGTCATTTGAAATGGAGAGTAGGGTTGTAGAAATGAGGAACGGTTGTACAAATGGACATTGGGATTGGTTACTAAAATCAATCATAGAGACTGGTCACTAGAAAAGTAAATTGGATTGGTCATGAAAAATTAGACATCAAGACTGGTCTGTAGAAATAGCTATTGGAAATGATCACTAGAAAAGAACATTGGAAATGGTCACTAGAAATGGACATTGGGAATGATCACTAGAAATGGACATTGGGAATGGCCACTTGAAATGGGAAGCAGGGTTATAGAAATGAAAATGGTTGTAAAAACGGACGTTTGGAAATTGTCATTTGAAATGGAGAGTGGGGTTGTAGAAATGAGGAACGGTTGTACAAATGGACATTGGGATTGGTTACTAAAATCAATCATAGAGACTGGTCACTAGAAAAGTAAATTGGATTGGTCATGAAAAATTAGACATCAAGACTGGTCTGTAGAAATAGCTATTGGAAATGGTCACTAGAAAAGAACATTGGAAATGGTCACTAGAAAAGAACATTGGGAATGGTCACTAGAAAAGAACATTGGGAATGGTCACTAGAAAAGAGCATTGGGAATGGTCACTAGAAATGGACATTGGGAATGATCACTAGAAATGGACATTGGGAATGGTCACTAGAAATGGACATTGAATCTAGAGTTTGGTCACTAGAAACCATGATAGACAAGAAATACATGTCATCCATTCACAACTACTATTGTATAAAAGTAACACAAGGTGGTAACAACAGAACATCAGTATTCTCTTCTAGTATACACATTATATTAGTAATTCCACGACATCAACTCCATAGCATAAAATGACAAGACTTTCAACGAGTGATTAGCTTTACGTCTTTTCCAAAATACTCAAAGCTTGAACAGAATGATTAAGTAAATGTTTGGGTGATAAAACCAAATGATGCCTTTTTTTTTTGTTACAAAATCATAAATACACCAATTGACAATAAATTTTTGTTGATACTCTGATGACAATAAAAGACGTTATTTTCAGATATTTGCCCCAAATTGAACATCAACAAAAATTACTGTTAATGATGGTCACCGGAATAGTTGTTCACGGTATGCAAGTACCTAAGTCCATTTCCATTCTAAAAGAACCTGCAAAAGAAATTTTACTACCACCAAATGCTGCATTGTCATGTACCCCAAATATAAAACACGCATAAAGCCAAAAGAATGCATTGATTGTATACTGAATCATTGGAATACACCTTGATATTACCCTAGTCTGTGTCATTTATGTATTAGGCACATGTGTTGCATATGCAGTAATGTTGTCATCGCTTCTAAAATTGTTACATTGATTGGTATAGGGAAAGCACTGTCATGGAAAAGTGCACATACTGATTTTCTAGAAAAGGTATTTTCACACAGTAACATTTTAGTTCTATTGTTTCTCATCAAATCTCGGCAAGAATCAGATTAGACTTTGAGAAAACAATACATGTAGTTAAAAGCATTGAAAATCTGCTTTTATTTATTTATTTATTCTGCAAAGTGAATTATTGTTGATCACTTGATGGCAACATTTTTTCAATTGAGAAAACATGAACCATTGCTGATATATCCCATTGGGAATTCACCTGATAAGAGACTCAATAGCAAGCTAATTTAGACAATTTCCTCTCTTCTCCAACAGTAGACCTTTTGACAGCTCCCGAGTGTTTACATCATGACAGAATACACTGGAATTGACGAACCCTCACTACGTGAACGCTATTACAGTTGACTTATCTAAATTGAACAGTGCCGATAAACTTCCCATCATTCAGCATCAGGAAATGTTCTTAATTGAAAAGTGAAGCTAAGAAATTGCCAAACGACCCAATAAGCGGTTTAGCTGACCCTCAATGCTATATTACAACGCTTCACTCAATGTTTGTACATAGAACACACAATTTTGATGTCATTTCTCAGGTCTCACAACCATCAACAAGAAAGATCTTATCTACTAAAATGTCTAATATAATTTATGAATGTGGTTTTTATCCATGCTTCCTATTAACCCTAGAGTTCACCTGTATATTGCTTAAACTTACAGACTCACCTGTCACGATTGCTTAATATCAACACCATATATACAAGTATCCTTATCTTATCTGTACTTATTCTGTTTTCTAATTGATTTTCTCTTAGCAATCTTTCTGCTGACATGATGTTATCTTGTCAGTTTGCATTCTAGTGTATTATACAACACATGAGGATGTCAGACCCATCAAACTTCATCCTCCACAGATCAGTCACATCGCCAACACACAAGTCACATTGTAAACATAACAGTCACATTGTCAATAAATAAGACACATCACCAACATAACTAGGTCTCATCGCCAACACACAAGTCACATTGTAAACATAACAGTCACATTGTCAATAAATAAGACACATCACCAACATAACATAGGTCTCATTGTCAACACATAACAGTCACATTGTCAACACATAACAGTCACATTGTCAACACGTAACAGTCACATTGTCAACACATAACAGTCACATTGTCAACACATAACAGTCACATTGTCAACACATAACAGTCATATTGTCAACACATAACAGTCACATTGTCAACAAAATGCAGTCACCACTTAGCCCCAGAAAGTGCAAAAAAACTTACCCATAAATGAAGACATACTACTATTATTAGAGTTCATATCATGGGAATATGACATATTATTATTAAGCTGCATTCGATTATCAGGCATATGATCATTGTAAGATGAACCTTCATATCCCTAAAATAAAACATAAAATAGAAATTTAGTATGAATGTCATAATTCACATTAAAACAGAATCATGGGCCTGTCAGTATACAATAATGTGTAGTGTATATGCCAGTACTGTACATAAATGATCTATCATGTCTATTACTCCAAGGAATAATTCCATTGGTTAGTGTATCTAAACATTTTAGGCACAATCAGGCAGATAGTTCTGGATTTTATTATACACCATGTAATGTCACCGATGAGTCACATGTCCTGGATATCAGTATTATACACCATGTAATGTCACCGATGACAGTCACATGTCCTGGATATCTGTATTATACACCATGTCATGTCACCGATGACAGTCACATGTCCTGGATATCAGTATTATACACCATGTAATGTCACTGATGACAGTCACATGTCCTGGATATCTGTGTTATACACCATGTAATGTCACCGATGACAGTCACATGTCCTGGATATCTGTATTATACACCTTGTAATGTCACTGATGACAGTCACATGTCTTGGATATCAGTATTATACACGATGTAATAATGTCACCGATAACAGTCGCATGTCCTGGATATCTCTATGTTAGGAATTTCATAAAACTACTAGTTCTATACGCCAGAGTCAATTAAGCGTGCAAGACAGTGTACAAGCCAGGACAACTAATGACAATGGGGACCTCTTTATATATACACAGTATAGGACTAGAGGGGGTTAGTTAGTGTTACAAATAGCCTCTCACTTTCATAATTCTCTGACGTTTTACAGCAGAATTGACCATGCTATCCAGTAACACAGAATGGATTCTATGCTTAGATAGCATGCATTACAGTAGACATTTCTTCAGTTGAACCATATATATGAAAAAGAATTTGATACATTGGGAAAACCTCTCAATTGGTCAAACTGTTTGGTGTTAGGATTGGGTAGCCAATTGGGCACCATCTTCTCAGTAGCTTCGCTCTGACTCTAAAAAGTGACATGCAGCCATGGCTCACTAGACATATTATATTAAGCTAACAAGACAAATTGGTGTTCCCACCCAGCTTTCCTAGCTGACCACCTATTTTGTTAGGGGAAACCCCAATTGAATTTTGAATTTAGATGACCTGTTTTTTAACCATTTAACAGTAATATAATTTTCTAACTAATAACAGCTGTAATACCTGCCTGGGGTGAAATATTAAAACAAGTTATCAAGTCCAAGAAGTAGCTCTATTAGCAACCCAACTACATTTGTTTTTAATAGGATGTATTTTTTGTAGATCTTCTTAAAATATCAAGATATAAAATCTTACTTTTTCACCAATTGAAATGTTCACCAACATTAACCAAAGGGCGATGGATGACGTTTTGACAATTTGGTATCTCCTAGTTTGAAAGATTTCTGAGAATTTGAATTTGTGATTCTCAAAATTAAAATGGTCACTTACATGCATATATTATATCGATCAATTTGAACCTAACATGCCCAAATTAAATGTTTGTTTTTTTCACCAACATTAACCAAAGGGCGATTGGATGACGTTTTGACAGTTTGGTATCTCCTAGTTTGAAAGATTTCTGAGAATTTGAATTTGTGATTCTCAAAATTAAAATGGTCACTTACATGCATAAATTATATCGATCAATTTGAACCTAACATGCCCAAATTAAATGTTTGTTTTTTTCCAAAATCAGTATTTTCACTTGCATAAATTATATCACATGATCAATTTAAACCAATCATGCATTCATTAAATCTTTTTTTCCAAAAATCATGAAATAAAATCAGACTACAGTATTTTCACATGCATAAATTATATCACATGACCAAATAAACCAATCACACGTTGATAATCAGTATGGATTATAGGTTCTAAACATCAGATATTCGCTAATCGGACATCAATTTCACACATCTAGACATGTACATTTGGACTTTATATTCCATACACAAACTTTTGTTTCCTTTTTACATTTAATGGATGAGTACTTTTGTGAGGAGATCAGGCTAAATGACTAGTTTCACCAATTTACACACTCGTTTTGATTCACAGCCAGCCTTCAATGAAAACTGTGACTTGCATATCATCTGATAACATATTTTGAAGTACTGTACTTGAATACATATGGGGATTGCCATTTCATTTTACATTATATTTTACTTTCACAAGTTTCCTCTGAATAGTAATGAATGCTACACAAAAAATCTGCTAAAAAAAGTGTTGATGCAATTCAATTTTATTGAAGTAACATATTCACTGGGTTTTAATTTCAGTAATCAGGAAATAATTAAGTTTGTTATAGTAATAATAATTTTTTTTTTAAATTAACTTTTCTCTAAAATATTATCTTTATAATTAATTCAGAATGTTAATTATTGTAAAGTTACAATGTTTCTGTAATAAATTGGCCCTCCACGAGCTTCAGAACGTTTCGGAGATGTATTTGTATGAACCAATCAGAGAGCTACTATGGGTTTACACCAAGTGTAAACAGGTTGTTCGTTTTGTTTAAAAGTAAAACAGTCACTGTGCAACACACCTTTAAATTTGCATAACTGTATTTTACGTGCGTTGCGTTGATTCAGAGAGACGATTGTGAATTACAGATATAACAAGTCCTGGCTTCAGAAGTAACATAGTTGATTCTAAATTTTTATATATTTTCAGGTAAAGTATTAACTTTCAACAAATCCTATTTTGCAATCTGTATAGCACAACGTCGTCAACGGCTATGTGAGTTATGCTGATACTGGTACAAGCGTGAATATATCTGATGGACAGAGCTGACAAACAACTTTTCCGCTTTTTATTTGAATAGCAAAAAATGATTAATACCCTGGATGTGTTTTGATAGCAAACATACTAGATACAGCTAATTCAAATCACAAGACTTGCAATTAACACCAACATCGGTGATTTCAAGAAATATTTTTACAAAGCTGTTGATCAATTTATTTGTGATTTCACAAAAAAAAAGTATTTTGTACCTTTGGGCTAGAGTCTAAGTGACGTTTGTTTAATGGTGACCTTTGTGAATGCCCACGATTTATCAAATCGAAAAAATGTCCAGCATTTAAAATTTACTGATTTATAGTTATTTTGAGGTATCTCCCCAGACAAATGATCATAGGATAACAATCTTCTAAATGTTGTTACGATCATCAGGTTACAGACTAGACTCGCTAAAAACATAATGTACATTTCCTTCTCGTTTACTGAATGACTCTGGGATAACGTAAATCTAAATTGCGCACTCATTTAAACAATATTTTATCTCAGTTCTGTCTTGAGATTTCTATACTTGCAGGGAAGATAATAGCAATATAAATGGAAATCGATGAGACACACATACACTTAGGACTTAGGAATAGAAGAACCATGTTCGTTTATGACAACCCACCCTCAGCCAATCCCAAAAACCCTTCTTGCTGCCTCCATTCCTCTTCCATATAATGCTGATGTCAGAAAATCAACAAAGAATAACATGCACCTTACATGCTTTGCATTGAATAAATAAAATATTAAGTATTATGAATTGGATGCAAAAAAAATAACATTTTTAGATTCTGGAATCAAATCAAGAAACTTTATCACCAGGAAGGGCAAGATAGAGAAAGTTTGTCCTTAGTCAATTTCTATATCACCTTTTGCAACCAGAACGACTTTACTTGAATGCATAGTGTAACAAGATATCTAGCTGGACATTTCTCAGCGGCCATATATCTCATACTATAATACAACACTGATCTGCTCATAAAAATAACATTCATTTTTTATGTGTCCTCCATGGTTTCACCGACTTAGGGAGCATATAGCTACTTGCTGTAAACTAGACATAATACTCATACTTCATACCACTGCAATGTTACTTGTTCATTTGCAGTGTAAATTACCATCATACCAAACAGTGAGACTCTACCGCTCACTGCAACAGCGTCATGTTATACGAAAGCGTGAATTCTCCACGTTATTTTAATTGTATTAGTCACAGTATGTTATAAGCAGCGATAAAACTATTCCACTACGAGCAGGGTTTCACTACAGCACAGCAGGTTTTCTTTTTTGCTTTGTATGATAGCATAACAACCGGAATTTCAAAACAGTGTATGAAAGAAGAGGATTAACCATACAGCAATAAATTCATGGGTTCAACATAAACAACGCAATTTTTATAAATTTTGATTGTTTTTAAAAATCTATTTTTCCAGTCAACCTAATCCAACTACGTGAAGACACTTTTCGCAATCAAAATCGCATCCCAAATTGCATTTATATCACCTCCCAGCAATCGACACCAAAGAAATTGTTGTTCATCGATTGGAGGAACACAAACACAATTCTGACTGAAGGTCTTTGATGGCTACTTGATGAGATTAAAGTAAATTCCATCTACATGCCTGTCGATCAGGTTATTGTTTGAAAAAAAAAAAAACACTTCATTTGCGGTCATCATTCTTAATCCGGCACACTTTGAGCAAACCACGTTATTCAGTCGTCTTCTGGTGAATTGAAAGCTATATCTATTGCAGGATGGCAGGTTAGGGATTATGTCGGATAAGCTCATGGTAGAAGAAAGAAGAGAGGCAGAGTTTGGGCAGGAAAAGATTTAAAGTTCAGTTAGGGAGAGAAGTGACGACGAATTATTCCTAATGATGAGCGCGCTTGGATAAACCATCTTTAAGGATTCATCCACATTATTATTGTTGACATGCTCACAAATTGAAACCAACTTAACAAACACTACGAATTCTATAAAGCTCCTTTCAATCTTTCATCTAGTCTTTCAATATTTGCATGTAATTTATTATTTCCCTGGGAAAAAAAATCGTTCTGGAAATAAATTGTAAGGAAACATAATAACCATGCAGGTTGTACAGAGAAAGGATGAAATTAAAAGCTCCATCTTTCCATTGATATCACAGCCTGTGTGTGTGCCTTGGGGCAAAGCAGAGAATTGAATTCGCTTGCCTTTCAATAGAAATATTGCCATTTTCAAATGGAAGTCCTTTGTTAGTAGGTGATGGCAATATAGTATATATCTATACGACATTATCTCAGCAACCCAACACTTGGGAGAAACTATGATAACTGTCTCTACAAATTCCAATACATTATTCAGTCTGCGCAGAAAGAGATGATTCTTTGATTATTTATTTGTGTAAAATTAGCATGTGTATTATGCGAATTCAATGTGTATTTTGCCTTATTTAGTTATTTCAATGCCAACTTTTGTTATATTTCCACAAAATTAAACCTAAATAATATTTTTCAACATTTTTTTTATTGAATTTTGATTAAAACCAAATTGCAAATATTTTTTTTTTTTAAAGTCAAAATTTTTTTATAATTTTTGATGGAAAATTATTATTGTACCAGTGTTATGGTTTTTACAAAAATTAGAATTTACAATAACATTGTTGATACTTTTGATAATCTGAGCCACTGAATATCAATTTAACAAGTGCCAAATCCGCAAAAATTAAATAGTTGCTATTTTAAATTATTTCAACAAATGTACAGTATTTTCTCTATTAGTATTGCTTATGTAAATTGGCAGAGGTGTCTGAGGCCAAAACAAGTCACATGTGTAAATTGAAGATGTGTTTGCATCACAGCAGATTCAGTAAGTATAAATGAAATCAACTTGTATTCAACAATTCTCCCACAATGCAATTCACTTCCTGTCACAGAAATACTCATGTTTCTACATTTTTTGTTACAATCTACAAGTTTTGCTGTGCTCACTAAAATATCAGATTTATGGATCAGAACTTCAAGAATAATGTTGAGAGGAAGTCAAAAGAGCTAATGGTGGGGAAGTCCATCAATGTAAATAATACCCCCTAGATTTATAGGACTCTACCCAGGACCCCCTAAGATTTATTAAAAAATAAATTTTCATTTTATCAGTGTATGTTCCAGTGCCAATATATCGACACTAAACTTTAATGTTATGACTGTGCAAGTGGGAAAAAATGCTTAAAACTTGTGATAATACCCAGAACACATCTTAAATGAACTGGTATGCTGTTTTTATTTTGTTTTAGACATAAAACTTAACTGCAACTATTAGAGGCATTATTAAATTTATTATCAAAACCTTAAAAAAAAAATCTCAAACAGCAAGTGATAGGAGTGTACAAGTTCATGCCAAGTGACATATTGAGTGTTTATCTAGTGTGCAACAAACTCAAATCTCTAGCTTTGATTTATTTTACATTGGTTTATTAAAGAAGATATAAAACACTACAAGTTTCATTTCAGTGATATCCTGGCAGGCTCAGCCAATTACTTTTATGGTGTACATGCATACCGTGAAGTACTTGGATAGACAACTTGATATACTCAAACCGTGTGTTAACTGCTGGGAAGTAGACCTACAAAACCCATGTCATTGATGTACTGGTGCATGCACCATAAGGTAAATATTACAAGAGATCTCAAATAATGCTACCACAGTCTCCCATACTTCAACAGTCATCTACGTTTGCAGCCGAATCAATGTTCACTACGGCAATCTTACAGTATTAATAGTCAATTTTACGTGTTAATTGTTCATGCACAGACTGTAGACGTGTAAGGTTACTACAGTTATTTTACCAGTGGAAATCATAGCACTCATATGGAATCCTTGGTAATGGTAGTTCCATGGAATCTACGTTCATCACAGGTACTCGAACTCGTACAGAATAGCATACAGAATGATATACTATGAGAATAGAATAGAATGGAATAGAATAGAATAGATACTATGTGTACAGAGAGGTATCTAATATTCCTATGTTATCCATCAGCAATTCTTCTCCAATAGAAGTGCATATGTAAACCAAAAAGGTCAGTTTAGTTGTTGTGAAACGAACTAACCCAATACTGTCACTGATTTGACAGGGTGTTTTAAATAACGCTTCCAATAAAGCAAATATGCCAATGATACTCCTATGTAATACCATGGCAGGTGTGCTATATGGACATCCCATAGTGAACAATATCAGATGTGTCACTGTGAGCTGCTCGTATACATATCTTTGTGTATTACATATAAACAGATGTTTGTGAAAACTACAATAAATTTGACGTCGGCATAGAAACAGGTTGCTAATTAACTGGGTCACATTCATGAATATCATCTGCTGAGTTGCAAATAGATTCAACATAGTAATGACAGTGAAACCTGTGTAAACTGAACACTGGCCAGTTTACAGAGGTATTTCATAAAGTGAAACCTGTGTAAACTGAAAAATGGCCACAGTTTACAGAGGTATTTCATACAGTGAAACCTGTTTAAACTGAAAAATGGCCACAGTTTACAGAGGTATTTCATACAGTGAAACCTGTTTAAACTGAACAATGGCCACAGTTTACAGAGGTATTTCATACAGTGAAACCTGTGTAAACTGAAAAATGGCCAGTTTACAGAGGCATTTCATATAGTGAAACCTGTGTAAACTAAACAATGGCCACAGTTTACAGAGGTATTTCATACAGTGAAACCTGTGTAAACTGAAAAATGGCCACGGTTTACAGAGGTACTGTGGAATACTTTATTTTCGCTGGAATTAATTTTCGCTGAAAAGGCTTTTTGGGCGTTCTTTATGGAATTTATTTTCACTGATTTTTGATGAGTTGAATGTGAAATATAGGAAAAAAAGTATATTCGCTGGATTTTATTTTCACGGAATCATCCCTTCAGCGAAAATAGCGGAAATAAATTCCAAGCGAAAATAAAGTATTCTACAGTATTTCATACAGTGAAACCTGTGTAAACTGAACAATGGTCAGTGTATAATGGTTTTACATATAAATAATTTGGAGAAGAAACTGTACACATACTGTTTATATTTCAACAATATTCAGACACATTATAATGTGCAGTTTAAAATGAAATTTTATATTTAGATCGTAGCAAAATCAACTAGCAGACTACCAAAAATGTAAACCACAAAAATGTTCGGGAGAACACAGGAAGCAAGAAGATTACTTACCCGCGAGTCATAGCTAGGACTCGGGTGACTGTTAGAACCCCATGAACCCTGACCCTCTTCCATTCCTGCAATAAAAAAAAAAAAAAGAATGGTAGCATTACATGTGGAATTACAGACAGTATTGGCAACTATTGATCATAATGCAATGTATTATAGATTGAAACCTATACTAGAGTATGAATTACAAGTTGCTTGTTCGTTGAAAATGTCAGACTGATAACAAATATCATTGAAAACAGATCAACTTTGTTTCTGATGTACCCAAGTGATTTCAAAATACCGTAGATTATTAGTCTTGTTTGGATAAAAAGAACTGCAAAGATAAGGTATTTCTTTTTTGTTTTTTTACAGGTGAAACAAATACTGTAGATGCATTAATTTAAAGATATTCTTGGAGCGAACATCCAGGCATTTTCTCCCAAAGGATGAAAACTCTCTGAAAACTGCACTGTAAAACTGCAGACTCCCTTGAATAGTGTAACAAGGATTACCCCTACGTGTGCAACATATATAAATTTGGTTTCTCAGGATTACTTCAAAGTTGCATTTGTGCTGTTTGCTAACAGAGAGCCCATGGAAATACATGGTACAGTCGTGCATGTCTCAGTCTGTGACGTAGCTTGGCCCCCAAAAAACAAACTTTTGTGAAACATCACGACTTGAAGTTTAAACTGCAAGAATGCTTATACAAATTCAAGGAAGCAAAACTTGATAATTGTTATTGGGAATGTAACAACAATTGAGGTTGACTTATTTGGGATAAAATTTTTTAATATGACATAGGTCATACGACATCTAGACTATGAATAGTGCAATGCAAGTATAAAGTCTGACAGGTCTATAGCGACTATGCAGTACATCAAAGTATTTGCAACTAAGGTTATGACCTCGTGGAGTCTGGATTAGAAAAGATCTACCAATGGCCAGTTCTAGCAAGCTAACAGATCAAGAGGATTAATAAACTGACCAATCACATCACAGGTACCATTATTTTGGTTTCTTTGATGTCATGACAATCATCTAATACCGTTATACGAGGCCAATTTAGAGTTAGTGCAATAGTGAAAAGGAAATTTGATTTCAAACTGCCGTATTTTTTTATGACAAATGCTAAAATTTATGCGACTGTTTTGAATTCAAAGGGAGATTATTGACTAAAGACTGGACCTTACAATTACTCACTGATGCAAATTTGTTGAGATTGTCTTTTTGACAAGTTTCAGGGTCATCTTGACACCTTTCCACAATGAAGGTGTGAAAATGAGTGTTTTATGACTAGTACTAAGTCAATGAATACTACTTAATATGGCTCCCATTGAGAAGAAGCCACCCATGTTACAAGTATTCAGATTTGACCTTGTCAGATCTTCTCTTGTCTTTATTCCAGAATGAAGATAACTTCACACTGCTACCCCGCCTCGCCCAACTAAATCCCAACACCCTCAACCACATCCAGTTAGAGCTTTCTGCACCATATCAGATGAAGTCACTTTATATAACGTTCACTACAAATACCCAAGAAAGTCAACTGGGACAACACCTTGTAATATGAGCTCAGAAAATACTAGCTTCATCTTGGGTCAGATTAAGCCCCAGCAACTCTCTTGGATTAACTTGAGAGACACACTAAGAATAATACTGCAAAACCAGTCAATTACCATCAATATACATTTCCTGATGTGATTATTCAAAGAATCTTTGTGAAAACCAAAGTCCCTGCAAAAATTTGCTTGAAAGAGGCTCAAGCTGAATTTGAAATGATATTTCATTTTATGAATAATTTCACTATTATAGGATCATCAGGATGCTGAAAAACAACAAGAATCGAAGTCACCAGAAAAATGTTCAAGGAATTGTTCCAAAATGTCTTGTGAAATTGTCAAATTTTGCCCTTTTGCACTTATTTCTATGGTCAAATTACTTCTTCATATCTAGAGATGTTGCTCAGTGACAAAAATGAAATAGTTTTGTATCAATATAGTCCCGATGAAGACAAAGATAATATACATGTCCAAACTTAAAATAAGAGAAATACATGTCCAAACTTAAAATAAGAGAAATACAGTAAAAACTTTTAAGTGCAGATGGTTGTAGCAAACTTCAGGGCAAATACGAGAATGATAAGTGTTGCTTGAGTACAGTTCAAAATTGTCTTTTATTTGCATTTAAATGAAGTCAAGTTCTGTGTTAAATTGGACCCCTATGACAAGTTGTTTTGAATAGAAGTTAACCATATGGTTTACTGAACAGACAAAGCCATGGTAGGGAGTGGTTGACAGTAAGTATTTCAGAAAGCCTCGGCTTTTATCAACTCCTTCAAAAGGCTTTAAGAAAATATTTTTATATATTTTCTGAAATGATAATGCTCAATTTTGAATCACTTTTTATTTTTCATGATGAGAAGCAAACTTTTCCTCTTTTCATAAATGAATTCTACCAGCACAATCCTAAAAGTTAACTTTTTCTGATTTCTTGAGCAAAGAGGGAAATGTAAACAAGAAATGGAAATACAGAGTGAAGTGTGTTCTGTAGTTACATTAGAAAGTGAACTGCTATTCATCACATAATTGAGAGTTTTGATAACTGAACTTTACTGAAGATTAAAGCCATAAAACACCAAGATATGTGAGAGAATGAAACAAGACACCTATCAAAGCAGTCTAACCAATCATCAAGACCCTATCAGATTGTGCCTCTGTACAGGTCAAATCAAATGACAACCCGATCTGGGTCACAAAGTAGCAGAAAATTGTGATCAAAAAAAAAATCTATATTCAATAAACCATGTTTATTCCAAATGACTTGTTTTCCCGCCAAAATGTGTGTTGAAGATTTTATAAATTCCAAATGTTAATAACACATCCAACGGACACAACTTAAATGATGACTAACATTTTGGGGGGGGGTTCAAACAGTGACTATTGTAGGAAGTGAAAAAAGTTAACAAAACTAATGGATGGATGAATAAAAAAACTTACATTTTGCTATAGATGATTTCTATTTACATTATTAATCTTCATTAATTGTTCCAACTTTCGCAAGTTATTTCTTGTATTTGTAAAAATTTAACAAGAAAAACACAAAACAAATAATATTTTTAAATTTTATACAAAATTGTACTTTTCAGAAACATAAAAGGTATCTTCAATTTGTTGATAACTATTAAACACAGTTATAAATTGATTTTGATAAAACAAGTCTATCAGCCACTCTTTGTCCTCTCCTTGTTCCCCTCGACAATAAACATGCCAGAGACTTGGCATTATTTTTATTTATTAAAAGTAACATACCGACAACAGAGAGCAAAGATCAGACAACTTTTTGCGTTGCTAGTTACCGCGTCAATGCTGCGTACTACATTCATTGGTCGCTCCCCCCTGAATCCATTCCATCCACCCACTAAATCTCACCATTGTTAGTTGCTGGGAGATGCAAAATCGGGATCTTTACGAACCAAAAAAATTGACACAGAGTACGTCTTTCCCAATGAGAGAAACAGGGCACAGGAAAACTGAGTAATTTATATAAATAAGCTAAAATTGCAAATAACAAAAATTCTAAATTCACATCCAATTGTTGAATTAAGTTTAATGAAACATTTTGCACACACAATATGATTTTTCAAAAACAACATTTGTGGTGCAGTATTTGGTCTGTTTTCATGTATTTTTTTATTTTTTGAAGTCGAGTTTTTTGGATAAATGAACATAATTCCCTATTATTGATCAAAATTTTGAAACAATTACAAAAAAAAAAAAATTATATGGGTTTTAAAAAATTTGAATGGTGATAAGTCAACTTTGGTGCTAGAAAGGTTTAAACACCAATTATAAAAAGTTCCCATCAGTGAAGAATCAGTATAAACCTGAATATGTAAAATGATTGAAACCCTACTGTGAACCCCTCCAATCAATCCTCACTGCAACAGTAGATGCAAAGAATTCTGTTATCAGGACAAACAACTACACTGTCAACCAGCCTCTTCACCTAGTAAAGCTACCATGCTTTGCTATCAACAAAACAGTTAGCATTTAGATTGGGTTGGCTCATACACACACCAGGGCTGCCAAGCAAAAAGATCAAAGCACACAGTTCAGCTATCTCACGGTTTCCACACATGAACATGGTTGAAACTTTGATATCAGTTTGTTTTTAAGCCATACTTCACAATCATCGTGATTTTGATTCTTTTGTTTAATCTTTTAAACATCAACTCAACATTTATCAGTTACGATTATACCACACATAAACCTGCATCAATTAATTTAGATATTTTTTCTAAAATTTCGATTAGAATTTGTTGGATATGTGAAATCACATTTGGTGTATAAGAAATTACAGTATTTATAAATTCCTAAATTTGCCAAATGATGCACCAACATTTTTGGGATTAAATTGTGGCATCTCAAAGCATTTAAAAGTTTTGTTCTATATTACATATTAATATTAATTATGTGTTTTTGAGTTGAATACACAATAGTAATCTGTTAAAGATAGGAAGAACTACAAGAATATGCATGTCATTTGAATTAATAGTATAACAAAAATTCAAAGCACATCTAATATTTCACGGAATGAATAATAATTTTTGCATGATCAAAACAACAACTTTTTTTCTGATTTCACAGCAAATGTGTTTTTTGGGAAGAAAATTGGCATTATCCGTACAATAAAAAATAATGCACCAGATAAACTGATCTAAAAACTCAATTCACTCACCAATTGGCTTACATTTATACCACCACCCCCACCCCAGACAGCTGGTAAAACACTATCATTGGGAGCAAATGGTAGTAAATTAATGTAAAACAAATTTATTAATTAAAACTGAACATTTAGTACTAACTTCTGATAACATCAAGTTATAGACCTTTACACAAAACGTGTGCAAGTACAGTGTGAGAAAATGTTCAATGTTTTCATGGACACACAGTGGATTCCATGGTAGCCACGGTGGCAATGTCGGCCATATTGGATTGCAAGACAAACCAGTATGGTTTAAGTTCAGGACTGCAGTGAAACAACAATAGCCAGTATTCTGTTCAGTATATTAAACATAATCCAATCAAAATAATTACAAAGAGCTAAAAATTACAATAAAGCCAAACTATTTGAAAAATCTTGCTATTTTGTGAATTTTGCACATTTCAAGTTTACTGAACTTGAAATTTGTCAGAATTACAAAATAAACTTGACAACTTAAATACTGAAAACATTTTCGACCCACCCTAATTACTAGAAATGTCTCCTTTTTTTTTAATAAAATTCATCAGAATAACTGCAAAAAATCCAAACTAAAAAAAATGTAAAGAAATATTGCATCTACTAGTATTTTTTTTTTTAAGATAAAAAAAGTTTGTTATCATTTGCATAGTTGCGTCCCCTACTAGCTATCTCTGCACATACTGTTGGAATAGCTTGCTATCTCCACCACTCACTTCAAGCGTATTTACCCTGTCATTGTTTTGATTGTTCTCCAGATAGATTTGATAAATCAAGCTGAGGGGTAGAGTTGGAGTGAAGGAGGGTCAGAGTTTCACCCCACACGCCCATACCACGTTGAAAAGCAGTCGGCACGAGTAGAAAATCACAGCCTTCCAAATCACGAATTCAAAAACATTTTGGTCAAAGTTGGCATAATTTCAATATGCATAATGTTACACATTTCCTTCTATAAAATACCCTTCATAATTAAATTCTCATTTACCGCAAAATAAACGGGCCGCATTAATTAAAAATTTAGCACATAGTGTTCAGTTTGTATTCACGTCTTCAATCTTTAACCCTGCAAGCACCATAATTTTTTTCGCCAAAATTTTTGTGCAACATTTTGTCTGTTTTTAAATATTTTTATAAAACTGTTTTGTTCATTTCGGACTTAATGGGCATAATCTTCTCTTTGCTATTTATCAAAACTTTGAAGAAGAAAAAGTTGAAAACATAACATTTTTATTTAGTGATAGGTAACCAAAGTTTACTTTCGTGCTCAAAGGATTGATTTTAATGACTTTCATACAATTGCGCAAATTAAAAACAAAAAAACAGAAATTGACTTCAATTCTAATGCCAAAATAAACACATTTACAACACGCCTTTAGTAAGCAATAGTAAGCACAAGTTTCTGTAAAAAAAATATTAAGCCGCCAAATTTAATCAGAAGGTTCCACGCAGGATAAATATAAAAACACAAATACAAAGACAGAGTTTAGAGGCTAATAGTATCCAGTTATGTCACTTTAAGTCAAGTTTATGTCACTTTAAGTCAAGTCGGTTTATTTAAAATCTAAAATATTTGGTCAACGAAGCACAGTGCATTGCCGTGTCCATCAAACATAGAGACAACCAATCCGGGGGCATAGCTCAGTTGTCAAGAACTTGTATAAGGGGGCAAATTTCCAATTTTGGGGAGTTGGGTACTTTGGCATAACAAGCAAAGGAAATAAGCCTCCTTATGCTATATATATATATATATGGTTCAATACGAAGCCATACTTAAAATGTGTATATTAGATTGTTATAATGTAAACAGCGATGCCAGAATTTGGAATCAGACGATGTCAGTGATTTCATGTGGCGCTACACAAAACATACCTTGTGTATGCAAACCACTCAAAAGGATGGCACGGCCAAGCACAAAAGTTTGACATTTTACAAAAGAACCTGGGTTGAAAATAAAAAGTTAATTTGTCGGCAGCTGACAAGAGCACGTTTGTTCTTAGTATTAAAAGTGAATTGGTCATTCACAAAATGTCACCTTCAAAGTATGAATACACAGGGACATGTGAAAACCAAACAAAGAAACCACACTCCAAAGTTTCTGCCTCGCAGTAATGGGTAAAACAATGGGTGGAAATTGATTAAAACTCTACCATGCGGTGAGATGCCGAGACTATCGGGGAAATAACTGCAAATCTCAGGGAAACTGACCCTTCCTGAAAAGCCATAATCAACAGATCAGGCCAGATGTGTTTTCAAACAATGACACCATCACCATCTTTCTTAAAGTGAGTAAACTTAGATCAACTCATTCACCCCTTCTAGGAATCTCATGAGAAACAACGCTAACATGCCGAAGCTTACCTCGGTAGTAATATGCTGGTATTCCTGGACGCATGTCTGATTTCATAAGTAATAGGCACATGGCATGCAGAATGAATTTCCAGTTAAAAAGATCACGATTTGCGCACAGCCATTATCACAATACAACATGAATGAACTGACCACAGATCACTGTCAGATGACCCCCTAAGTGACTTATATTGAACACTATGGCTGCTAAGTAAAAAAGAGGATTGTACATTTATAGAGTATCATTGGAAGAGCTGGCAACATAAATCAAGAAAAGAATCTTGGGGAGAAAGGCCAACTTTTAAAAATTAATCATAAACTGAAACAAAAAAATCAGTTCAAAGAGCAAAAGAAGGTCAACCAAGGAAGGTTTCAAGTTGCACTGCAAATGAAAGGGTGTAAACTGTCCATACCCTTATAGTTTACACTCTCAGGAGACATGTTTTTTTTTGTTTGTTTTTTAAAGTTTAAAACTTTTTTAAAATTTGTCTTAAAAGTTTGACTAAAAAAAATAGTGGTTTTAAATTTTTAGAATTATGGTCTACTGTTGTAAAATTTAAATTAAAAAAAAAATTAAAATGTGGTCTTTTTTTCTTGTTTTTTTTTAATTTTTCTGCACATCATGACATAACTGACCAAGTCAAAAACAGTGAGAGAAAAACATAATAAAACAAACATTTAGTCATTAAATGACAGACAGGAGGATGACCCATCAAAAAAATAGTGCAACTTTTGGCTGATATGAATAGTCACCACATGGCGAAGACAGATCAAAACAAATACATATTGGAATTTAAAACAGTGTACAAGACATGGCTATCATACAAACACAGAACACATGCGATCACACTACATGAAATCTACTAGCAGACAGAAAATAAATAAATATCATAACAGCAACTCCAAAAGTTTTTTTTTTTTTTGTGGTAGATTGATTTTAAATTCAGCTTATTTTAGGCAGTTATTTTATTTTTCGGATTAATTTAATAGTTTGAGGATTAATTTTTAAGTTCATTGACAAATTTTTACGAGTCACATAAAATTGTAAATTTGTAGTAGTGAAAATTTAACAACGGTCCATTGCGAAGTTACGGTGACATTTAGACATACATGTGAATAACCATCATTACAAAATCAAATGACAAAAAGTTCCAGGAGTGAAAATTGAACAATTTGAGAGTCAATGTCAACTTTTGGCACCATCTACAAAAGTATTGTATACAGCTTCTCCCCACATGAAATGTTTGATAAAAATTTACAAAACTTTTGATCAAAAACTAAAAACAATACCGGAAACTGTACCATCTAAAAAGACGATGAAATTTAGTGAAAAATTTCCCAAAATGTGAAAAAATTTGCACTAAATTTTACGCAGGAAAAATACATGGTACTGAAGGGGTTAAATGAGTGAAAACATTAAGCAGCTAAAAGTATTAGAATGATATCACAAGACATAGACACTGGCAATTAATGCAGAAATTGGAAATAAGAATCTTTCAGCGGAGTAGGGATTCTGGGCTTCCCACAGACAAGAAAATTAGCAGCTTGTTGCCAATCAGACGCAACAGCCTAACAAATCAGTGTTCATAATGAGCCATGGTGAGCCATGAATTACCAGCCAGGACACCTTTCATATTTACTACGTCTTCCAGTTAACATGTAATACGACTATCAGATTCAGCTGTTGTTGTCATTTGGCGGTTTTCTTGATCCGATGTTCGATCACCTACAAGTTTAATGTTTTATTCCCAAAATATCTCAATATAGGGGTCACATGACGAAAGGCAAGTAATCATTGAAAAACAATCACCACACAATCAGACAATTACTGTTCATCACTTTTTTCCACTGTAATTTATTTCAGCTGAAATCAGCTTGCTGATGTTTGGGAGTTGGGAGTAATATCTTTGCCAAAAATACAGTTTTATTTTCACCGATTTCTTTCCACTGGACTGTATTTTTCTAAAGAGAAAATAAATTCCTTTTCTTACCAGGGAGATATTTCTTACTGCTTATATAGTTCCTTAACCCGTAGAATGTCATTATTCTTCATGCCAAAATGTAGTGCAAAGTTCAGCACTTTTTTTTTTTTAAATATATAAGTTTTTTTTTTAACAGTTTCTTTGTTAATTTTGGACCAAATAGGTCTAGATGAAAACTTTTGACAGAATAATGCAGGCAGGTTAATTTCAATGGCAACGACAAAAGTTTACTTCAACATTCAAAGGGTTAGTCCTTGTCAGATAAAAACAATTTGAATGAGAAGACTACACTATATAAATTTCAGATACCCAAAGATTACCATCAAGCATTAAAATATTCAACATCCATTTCTCATCTCTTAGTCAGTGCAGTATTTGTCATCCTCACTGTTCCACAGTACTGGAGTGATTGTTATTCTCATATGTCTCGGCAAAAAATGCAAATCTCAACAAACCCCATTGTTATCACTAAAACACCTGCCATGGATACCACCCCCTCCATGCATCTCTGGATCAGTTGCTATGGCAACAGCTTCTTTCTATTCTTCTTCCATAATGACCCAAAGTGTGTCTAAACCAGCACTGCGGTAATCTCCTTGGCAATAACTGTTGATCTCATCTACGATCCTCCGGGCAGAATAATAATTTCAGACCTTGATGAAATGTGACAGTGGTAGTTCATTGAAGTTGGCTTAAATAAAATTAATGTCAAAACCTTTGCCTTCAGCGTGGTTAGATACACTATGACAGCCACCATTTATGAAAAATTAACTGGTATTGGTGGCTGGTAATTGAATTACAGTAATAAATATAGCAGTAATTGGCCGTACACGATGGTCACCAGAGACGAGAACCTAGCCTGGGTTTGTAATCATGCAGTTTTCAGTCATAAAGCGGTTTATTAATGATCAAATCCCCTATGAGTTTGACTGTTTACTCCAATTTTATTATATTCATCAAATGAAGAAAGATCTGTAAAATAAAAGGGAGGATTCCCTTGGTACTCAACCTCTGTAGCTGCAATATACCGGTTATACAGAAAATTAAAATCTTTACAAATTTTGTTTGTTTAATTCTATGAAATTGAGATTTAAATAATATTTCTAAAGTGGTGAGACAGATTAAATGATTTATAAAAGCAAGGATTATTTAAATACATCTTCAAATTCTTCCAACTTTTCATTATTTTGACAGAATCAGAAGAGCGAGGAAGGATGTTGAAACTAACAAACGTCAAGTTGACATTATTCATAAGAGTCTTCAGCATTTGGAATGACTATCAATAAATACAAGTCAAATTTAAGTTAGTTTGGTATGAATGGGGAATATTTTTGCGTCCTGTTCTCATCTATCAAATTTAATTGCATTCATCTTATGATAAATGAGCACTGAGAATACCCAACCAGATCTTTACTTTTTTTTTTTTTTTTTTTCAAAACCCTTGGGTCTTGTCAATCTCGGGAGTCAAATATTCCACAAAGCGGTCTACACTGACAACTTGCCCGTCGTCGGAAAGTATAAAAGAAATAATGCAGCGTGTTTGGTCGCTAAGCTATAAATTTCAGAGTATTTTTGCCGAGTTGGTGAACTGGACTCAAGTGGACAGAGTTAAACAAAAGCATTTAAAACACACAAACATGTGTTCAGTAGAACAAGAGATTTCACAAATTCACCTCATCGCTGATGACAACAGCGGGACAGAAAAGTACCTAGTAAGTGCAAGCAATGCTAATTTCAGCAAAAAAGCACGAAAAAATACAGAATATTGAATTGACAACACAGTTATGTGAAATAAAGTTAGCACTGGGGCCATATTTAATGTATTCAATTCAGCACATGCCAGTGGACTAATGAATAATCATGAGACAAAACAGAGGGGATCATGGGAAAAAACAGACTTGATCACTGAATACAGCGACACAGTTAAATATAAAATTAAAAAAAAAACGTTCAGTTTTTGTTTTCGCTATAGTAACACAGTTGAGAAAACTAACAAGAATGCAGAAATAATTTAAGTTTTTTGTGTCAAAATCAAATAAATCAACACCGAATAATATTAAATTCTCGTGAAAATTATCTTCACGATATATTCATCTAAATATCAGAGTTTATTCATTGGGGTTGTACATTACGTTGTACAGTGACGGCCGGGAATATTAGCGTTAAGAACAATACCAATCATCCATGCAGTCAGTGTATCTAAAGATCTGCTTTACAGACGATATTTCCGCTTTCAGGAGCAATATTTACATCAATTTAAATGGAAGTAAAAAATCAATATTTCTTAATAAGTGCATGGAGACAGTTCTCAAGTCTGCAAAGAGGTTGTCATTCAGACTAAAAGGAAGGACAGGTAGAAAATATCAACCATACTTTAAAATTGTAAATTTCAACAGAATACAATAAAACTTTACCTACAGGTAAAAGTGCTATGGCAAAACAGCAACCGGAGTGAATTTTTAAAATTGTGTGCACGCAACTTTCAAACAAATCAATGTGTTTGAACAAAACTTGAGACATTATGGCCAATAATGAAGAATTAAAAAGTTGACGGTTGAAATCGAATTGTAACAATAGATTTTTATTGATTTTCTCCTGAAGCAGAACGGGAAACCGACCTTTCCACGATCTCCTCGTATTACATAAATACAATTTAATTATGACACCGTCAAGTATTGCAGGAAATCGTGACAATATACAAAAAATTACGATGTTATAGATATGTAACAAATTACAGTAGATAAACGCAATATATGACAAATGGCTTCTAATTGCCCTTCCATATCCACTGCATCACATTAACTGTGTTTTTTATTTTTGAAGAAGAAACGTTTAAACATATTTCAAAAGCAAGATCTTTTGAAATGCTACAATATTTTTTTTTTTTTAATTATATAGAAGCAAAGTGAAGTATTTTTGAAAATGTTTTCTAAATTGGCATACTAAAATTTTTTCTCCAATCACACAATTAAACCCACAAAATTTTTTCAGTTTTTTTTTTTAAATTATGATTAAAATTGTCAACAAAGTAAAATTATATATCTACTCTTTGGTCAAAAATTGACAAAATTTTTGGGAAATACATACATGGCTCCGATATAGTGGAGGGGAAAATTCTGACGCTCAAAGGGTTAATATTTTACATGCAGAAATAATGGTAACCTCCCATATAATGAAAACGCTGCTTTTACAGCCAACATAATACTGTAAAATACTTTATGTAGCTGGTGTTTTGTATGTAATTTATTTTCACTGATTTCTGACAATTTGAATGTAAAATATAGAAGAAAAAAAGTATATTCGCTAGATTTTATTTTCAGTGAATCATTCCTTCAGCGAAAATAAATTCCAAGCGAAAATAAAATATTAGTTGAATAAAAGTATTTTCACTATTACATCAAACAAATACTACCAAACGTTCTATTGGTAAATTATGTATTATTATGTATAATAATGTTTTATTTATATTTATTTCAATGTCATTGTAGGAGTATTTCTCGACTAGCTGTTACAGACTATTTCAGATTACTCTTACCCACTACATTTGTGTTTTCTCTAATATTCTCAATCATTCTTTCATGGATAATAAACTTCAACTTCGAAATGCATTTTCCAGACAAAATTATTGAAATGTTCATAAAACTAATCAAAGATATCCAAACTGCCTCTTTAAATATTTAAAAATAAAAAACAGACTAAATCTGTGTAGTTGAAGGCCAGAGATGTTCTGTTTATTATGACAAAAATAGAAAACACTGTTTGTGAATAGTCCAATAAAATATAGCAGCCACTTATCATTAACTAATTGATGAACAAATCAGTATGAGTACAAAAACAAATCCAAGATGACAATCGATGAGAAATAAAACGCACAAAAATTAATGCGTGCAACAGTAATGATAGTACAAACAATGAACAATTACATGTACATTTCCCATTTAAATTTTCAATACTATACAGTAAATTTCACTAATGACTACCTTTCGCAAGAACTCAACTAAGATTATCACAAATTTCACACTCATCTTGATGGCAACATGACATTACTACCTTGTGATTATATGAATCAAGATCTATCAGTAACCCGTCTATACTTGTATGACATTACTATCTTGTGATTATATGAATCAAGATCTATCAGTAACCCATCTATACTTGTATGACATTACTATCTTGTAATTATATGAATCAAGATCTATCAGTAACCCATCTATACTTGTATGACATTACTACCTTGTGATTATATGAATCAAGATCCATCAGTAACCCATCTATACTTGTATGACATTACTACCATGTGATTATATGAATCAAGATCTATCAGTAACCCATCTATACTTGTATGACATTACTATCATGTGATTATATGAATCAAGATCTGTCAGTAACCCATCTATACTTGTATGACATTACTACCATGTGATTATATGAATCAAGATCTATCAGTAATCCATCTATACTTGTATGACATTACTACTATGTGATTATATGAATCAAGATCTATCAGTAACCCATCTATACTTGTATGACATTACTACCATGTGATTATATGAATCAAGATCTGTCAGTAACCCATCTATACTTGTATGACATTACTACCATGTGATTATATGAATCAAGATCTATCAGTAACCCATCTATACTTGTATGACATTACTACCATGTGATTATATGAATCAAGATCTGTCAGTAACCCATCTATACTTGTATGACATTACTACCTTGTGATTATATGAATCAAGATCTATCAGTAACCCATCTATACTTGTATGACATTACTACCTTGTGATTATATGAATCAAGATCCATCAGTAACCCATCTATACTTGTATGACATTACTACCTTGTGATTATATGAATCAAGATCTATCAGTAACCCATCTATACTTGTATGACATTACTACCTTGTGATTATATGAATCAAGATCTATCAGTAACCCATCTATACTTGTATGACATTACTACCATGTGATTATATGAATCAAGATCTATCAGTAACCCATCTATACTTGTATGACATTACTACCGGTACCTTGTGATTATATGAATCAAGATCTATCAGTAACCCATCTATACTTGTATGACATTACTACCATGTGATTATATGAATCAAGATCTATCAGTAACCCATCTATACTTGTATGACATTACTACCTTGTGATTATATGAATCAAGATCTATCAGTAACCCATCTATACTTGTATGACATTACTATCTTGTGATTATATGAATCAAGATCTATCAGTAACCCATCTATACTTGTATGACATTACTACCTTGTGATTATATGAATCAAGATCTATCAGTAACCCATCTATACTTGTATGACATTACTACCTTGCGATTATATGAATCAAGATCTATCAGTAACCCATCTATACTTGTATGACATTACTACCTTGTGATTATATGAATCAAGATCTATCAGTAACCCATCTATACTTGTATGACATTACTATCTTGTGATTATATGAATCAAGATCTATCAGTAACCCATCTATACTTGTATGACATTACTATCTTGTGATTATATGAATCAAGATCTATCAGTAACCCATCTATACTTGTATGACATTACTACCATGAGATTATATGAATCAAGATCTATCAGTAACCCATCTATACTTGTATGACATTACTACCATGTGATTATATGAATCAAGATCCATCAGTAACCCATCTATACTTGTATGACATTACTACCTTGTGATTATATGAATCAAGATTTATCAGTAACCCATCTATACTTGTATGACATTACTACCTTGTGATTATATGAATCAAGATCTATCAGTAACCCATCTATACTTGTATGACATTACTACCATGTGATTATATGAATCAAGATCTATCAGTAATCCATCTATACTTGTATGACATTACTATCTTGTGATTATATGAATCAAGATCTATCAGTAACCCATCTATACTTGTATGACATTACTACCATGTGATTATATGAATCAAGATCTATCAGTAACCTATCTATACTTGTATGACATTACTATCTTGTGATTGTATGAATCAAGATCTATCAGTAACCCATCTATACTTGTATGACATTACTACCTTGTGATTATATGAATCAAGATCTATCAGTAACCCATCTATACTTGTATGACATTACTACCATGTGATTATATGAATCAAGATCTATCAGTAACCCATCTATACTTGTATGACATTACTATCATGTGATTATATGACTCAAGATCTATCAGTAACCCATCTATACTTGTATGACATTACTACCTTGTGATTATATGAAGTAAGATCTATCAGTAACCCATCTATACTTGTATGACATTACTACCTTGCGATTATATGAATCAAGATCTATCAGTAACCCATCTATACTTGTATGACATTACTATCTTGTGATTATATGAATCAAGATCTATCAGCAACCCATCTATACTTGTATGACATTACTACCTTGTGATTATATGAATCAAGATCTATCAGTAACCCATCTATACTTGTATGACATTACTACCTTGTGATTATATGAATCAAGATCTATCAGTAACCCATCTATACTTGTATGACATTACTACCTTGTGATTATATGAATCAAGATCTATCAGTAACCCATCTATACTTGTATGACATTACTACCTTGTGATTATATGAATCAAGATCTATCAGTAACCCATCTATACTTGTATGACATGACTACCATAGAATTTATGAATCAAGATCTATCAGTAACCTATCTATACTTGTATGACATTACTATCTTGTGATTATATGAATCAAGATCTATCAGTAATCCATCTATACTTGTATAACATTACTACCATGTGATTATATGAATCAAGATCTATCAGTAACCCATCTATACTTGTATGACATTACTACCATGTGATTATATGAATCAAGATCTATCAGTAACCCATCTATACTTGTATGACATTACTATCGTGTGATTATATGAATCAAGATCTGTCAGTAACCCATCTATACTTGTATGACATTACTACCATGTGATTATATGAATCAAGATCTATCAGTAATCCATCTATACTTGTATGACATTACTACCATGTGATTATATGAATCAAGATCTATCAGTAACCCATCTATACTTGTATGACATTACTACCATGTGATTATATGAATCAAGATCTATCAGTAACCCATCTATACTTGTATGACATTACTACCATGTGATTATATGAATCAAGATCTATCAGTAACCCATCTATACTTGTATGACATTACTATCATGTGATTATATGAATCAAGATCTGTCAGTAACCCATCTATACTTGTATGACATTACTACCATGTGATTATATGAATCAAGATCTATCAGTAATCCATCTATACTTGTATGACATTACTACCATGTGATTATATGAATCAAGATCTATCAGTAACCCATCTATACTTGTATGACATTACTACCTTGTGATTATATGAATCAAGATCTATCAGTAACCCATCTATACTTGTATGACATTACTACCATGTGATTATATGAATCAAGATCTATCAGTAACCTATCTATACTTGTATGACATTACTATCTTGTGATTATATGAATCAAGATCTATCAGCAACCCATCCATCCTTGATGTTGATAACTTCCATCTTTCCTATCTAGAGACCACCACTTAATTCTTGCTGTCAACATTCCAGACTTTCCTATTCTTTAAATGAGGGCAATTTTATTTCCCAACTGACCTATTTACCAAAGTGATGGCTTCTTATTTTCCCTACATGCCAATTCTTTAGCGGAGCTTTCAGAGATTTTTTATTCACTATCGGCCAGGAGCTTTTACAAAAAGACTAAGCATTCACTTAGAGCAAAGCCGGGGGATATAGACATTGAATAGCAAACAGTTAGCAAGACAGCGGGAATACTGACCGAGTATTTTTAAAGCCCACCTTCAATCCAGTCCTTTCAAATACGGATTAAGTCAATCGTTCAACTATGAAAATGAGATGAAACCAAACTATTCCTACTTTTAACATGTCAGAATCCACAATTTTAAATTAGTCTGGCTGCCAATCAAGTAACCGCAATATTACGGTGATTTCACAAGCGCATCACTCTGCCTGCAGCACATTCTAAATTCAACTGCAGTGCATCTTTTACATTATGAGGACACTGTTTGACCAATAGGATAAGGTAGCTGCAGATTGTGATTTTTATTCACTTTATCTTTTTCATTTTTTTGAAATGTGCCAACATCTTTTCCCTTCAACACTTTCCATGCAATTTTTTTTCTATTCCTATCTAGCTTGCAATTTTTTTAACCTTTTTATGCCCAAGTTTTTCTGCACTTTTTTTTTTATATTCTTCAATATTTTTGGAAATGAACAGACAAAATTGGGGTCAATTTTTCAGTTTTCACTCAAAAAATTTAGTTCTTCTTGTCCCAATCTTCTGAAGGAAAGTGCAAGCTATAAATGGGACTATTTTGTGAATGTGTGATGAAAAGAGAACTAGTGGTAGAAAGGTTAAAACAAAATCCCTCCCCATGATTTCAAATGGTCAATCCCTAAGCTTATATAGGGATTATTTTTGTCTGATGGTTCCAGTAAAATTTTTAAAGGTTAAAATTTTGCTGTTTATTTCGAAACTCAAAAAAATATCTCCAACTAAAAGCAATATATTGAACAAAGGATATAGACGATAGAGTAAACCAACCACACTTTTGTGGAACACATAATCAATATTTCCAAGTAACAAGCTTCGTCCATTTAGAAAATGATTTAAACAAAAGAGAAGTTCAAGGGATGAACATGATTTCTTGATTATTGATATTTTTGGTGATTTTTTCAAAAGTAATAAAGATAATGCATTAATGACAACAAAAATGATAACATCAAAAATACAAGATATTTTACCAAATTATAGCAAATTAAAAATAAATTTAATCATTTATTTTTAAAACATTCATTTTTTGGGACAATACTAGTTTTAAAATAAAAATCAATACATTTATTTTATTTTGTTTGAAACAAAAAAAGTGCATTTTTTATTTTTAAATAAATAAAGCTGTTATCTGTTACTCCAGAAATGTACAAAATCTCTATTTCCATAAAACCAACACAGAGACAGTATAACAAAGCTAAGTAAGTACATTTTGCCACAGAAACCATATTCTATGCTTGGGACTTTGTGACAGCGTCGTACGAACATGCGCTATCACCGTTGTCAACCATGCATGGTCAAACATATGTACCTGTGTCTAAGGTTACACAAAAGTTGCACTCGTAGGGAAAGATTTTCAGCCATATATGGCATATTTATTTAACTTTTTGACTGCTGAACTCAATTTATATCACAAATTGCAATTTTTTTCAGAATTTTTTTCAAAAATTTGAATTTAGACCTATGTCCGACAGGAAAGTATGCCTATTTTATTAAAAATTATCCAAAAATACATAAAATGGCTAAATGTTGCAACAACGGGTTCAAGATAATTTTTTTGTCTTGAACCACAGGTTGGATCTAAATATCTATCAGATATCAACCAAGCCACTGTGCACCCAGTGATCAGTATAAGTTATTTAATTCATAAATTTTGTCATTATCATAACTGGGTAGCCTAATTATTATTATTTTTTTATGAAAGAACTGTTAAAATAAAAACGATAAATTAATATTTCTGAAATAGAATCCTAGAGAGACATGGGACTAAGCGGAGAGGTAATTAGAACGGTGTTTCTCACAGCTGGTAAGTCATTCAAATCAAGATGAACATCAATCTATGTAGACTTGTCCATGGAGAGTGATTCCAGTGACTTACTGCCACCGGTAAAGATTTATTGTTGTAGAGTATCTTATACTAGAAGCACTTTATTTAGCTCCAATACTGAATAATTTCAAAAATGTTAACTTAATTATGGAACCACTGAGATGGTAGTAATGGGTCACAAAGAAAAGTAAGTAGCAGGACAGTTTAATAGGGAAGAGCCATGGATATCTAGAGAGGGGCACAATACAGTTAGGGAAGAGCCATGGATATCTAGAGAGGGGCACAATACAGTTCAGGTAGAGCCATTCAGATCCAAGGCATGTGAGTTACAAGGAGGGGTATGAGACAGTTATGGCAGAACAACTAGGTTCTAGGGATTGACATGTGACTGTAAGTGTAAAACTGGGTTCCATTGAGGGAGATCGACTGGAGACAATGACAATCATCGATCACTGCAAAATATTGGGAAGGACCATGATATTCTGATGTCACTGCATAATATTGGGAGGGAGCCATGACATTCTGATGTCACTGCATAATATTGGGAGGGAACCGTGATATTCTGATGTCACTGCATAATATTGGGAGGGAACCCCATGATATTCTGATGTCACTGCATAATATTAGGAGGGAACCATGATATTCTGATGTCACTGCATAATATTGGGAGGGAACCATGATATTCTGATGTCACTGCATAATATTGGGAGGGAACCATGATATTCTGATGTCACTGCATAATATTAGGAAGGAACCATGATATTCTGATGTCACTGCATAATATTGGGAGGGAACCGTGACATTCTGATGTCACTGCATAATATTAGGAGGCAACCATGATATTCTGATGTCACTGCATAATATTGGGAGGGAACCATGATATTCTGATGTCACTGCATAATATTGGGAGGGAACCATGATATTCTGATGTCACTGCATAATATTGGGAGGGAACCATGATATTTTGATGTCACTGCATAATATTGGGAGGGAACCATGACATTCTGATGTCACTGCATAATATTGGGAGGGAACCGTGACATTCTGATGTCACTGCATAATATTAGGAGGGAACCATGATATTCTGATGTCACTGCATAATATTAGGAGGGAACCATGATATTCTGATGTCACTGCATAATATTGGGAGGGAACCATGATATTCTGATGTCACTGCATAATATTGGGAGGGAACCATGATATTCTGATGTCACTGCATAATATTAGGAAGGAACCATGATATTCTGATGTCACTGCATAATATTGGGAGGGAACCGTGACATTCTGATGTCACTGCATAATATTAGGAGGGAACCATGATATTCTGATGTCACTGCATAATATTGGGAGGGAACCATGATATTCTGATGTCACTGCATAATATTGGGAGGGAACCATGATATTCTGATGTCACTGCATAATATTGGGAGGGAACCATGATATTCTGATGTCACTGCATAATATTGGGAGGGAACCATGACATTCTGATGTCACTGCATAATATTAGGAAGGAACCATGATATTCTGATGTCACTGCATAATATTGAGAGGGAACCGTGACATTCTGATGTCACTGCATAATATTAGGAGGGAACCATGATATTCTGATGTCACTGCATAATATTGGGAGGGAACCATGATATTCTGATGTCACTGCATAATATTGGGAGGGAACCGTGACATTCTGATGTCACTGCATAATATTAGGAAGGAACCATGATATTCTGATGTCACTGCATAATATTGGGAGGGAACCGTGACATTCTGATGTCACTGCATAATATTGGGAGGGAACCATGACATTCTGATGTCACTGCATAATATTGGGAGGGAACCATGATATTCTGATGTCACTGCATAATATTGGGAGGGAACCATGATATTCTGATGTCACTGCATAATATTAGGAAGGAACCATGATATTCTGATGTCACTGCATAATATTGGGAGGGAACCGTGACATTCTGATGTCACTGCATAATATTAGGAGGGAACCATGATATTCTGATGTCACTGCATAATATTGGGAGGGAACCATGATATTCTGATGTCACTGCATAATATTGGGAGGGAACCATGATATTCTGATGTCACTGCATAATATTGGGAGGGAACCATGATATTCTGATGTCACTGCATAATATTGGGAGGGAACCATGACATTCTGATGTCACTGCATAATATTAGGAAGGAACCATGATATTCTGATGTCACTGCATAATATTGGGAAGGAACCGTGACATTCTGATGTCACTGCATAATATTAGGAGGGAACCATGATATTCTGATGTCACTGCATAATATTGGGAGGGAACCGTGACATTCTGATGTCACTGCATAATATTGGGAGGGAACCGTGACATTCTGATGTCACTGCATAATATTAGGAAGGAACCATGATATTCTGATGTCACTGCATAATATTGGGAGGGAACCATGATATTCTGATGTCACTGCATAATATTGGGAGGGAACCATGATATTCTGATGTCACTGCATAATATTGGGAGGGAACCATGATATTCTGATGTCACTGCATAATATTGGGAGGGAACCGTGACATTCTGATGTCACTGCATAATATTGGGAGGGAACCGTGACATTCTGATGTCACTGCATAATATTAGGAGGGAACCATGATATTCTGATGTCACTGCATAATATTGGGAGGGAACCATGATATTCTGATGTCACTGCATAATATTGGGAGGGAACCATGATATTCTGATGTCACTGCATAATATTGGGAGGGAACCATGATATTCTGATGTCACTGCATAATATTGGGAGGGAACCATGACATTCTGATGTCACTGCATAATATTGGGAGGGAACCATGATATTCTGATGTCACTGCATAATATTGGGAGGGAACCATGATATTCTGATGTCACTGCATAATATTGGGAGGGAACCATGATATTCTGATGTCACTGCATAATATTGGGAGGGAACCATGATATTCTGATGTCACTGCATAATATTGGGAGGGAACCATGATATTCTGATGTCACTGCATAATATTGGGAGGGAACCATGACATTCTGATGTCACTGCATAATATTAGGAAGGAACCATGATATTCTGATGTCACTGCATAATATTGGGAAGGAACCGTGACATTCTGATGTCACTGCATAATATTAGGAGGGAACCATGATATTCTGATGTCACTGCATAATATTGGAAGGGAACCGTGACATTCTGATGTCACTGCATAATATTGGGAGGGAACCGTGACATTCTGATGTCACTGCATAATATTAGGAAGGAACCATGATATTCTGATGTCACTGCATAATATTGGGAGGGAACCATGATATTCTGATGTCACTGCATAATATTGGGAGGGAACCATGATATTCTGATGTCACTGCATAATATTGGGAGGGAACCATGACATTCTGATGTCACTGCATAATATTAGGAAGGAACCATGATATTCTGATGTCACTGCATAATATTGGGAAGGAACCGTGACATTCTGATGTCACTGCATAATATTAGGAGGGAACCATGATATTCTGATGTCACTGCATAATATTGGAAGGGAACCGTGACATTCTGATGTCACTGCATAATATTGGGAGGGAACCGTGACATTCTGATGTCACTGCATAATATTAGGAAGGAACCATGATATTCTGATGTCACTGCATAATATTGGGAGGGAACCATGATATTCTGATGTCACTGCATAATATTGGGAGGGAACCATGATATTCTGATGTCACTGCATAATATTGGGAGGGAACCATGATATTCTGATGTCACTGCATAATATTGGGAGGGAACCGTGACATTCTGATGTCACTGCATAATATTGGGAGGGAACCGTGACATTCTGATGTCACTGCATAATATTAGGAGGGAACCATGATATTCTGATGTCACTGCATAATATTGGGAGGGAACCATGATATTCTGATGTCACTGCATAATATTGGGAGGGAACCATGATATTCTGATGTCACTGCATAATATTGGGAGGGAACCATGATATTCTGATGTCACTGCATAATATTGGGAGGGAACCATGACATTCTGATGTCACTGCATAATATTGGGAGGGAACCATGATATTCTGATGTCACTGCATAATATTGGGAGGGAACCATGATATTCTGATGTCACTGCATAATATTGGGAGGGAACCATGATATTCTGATGTCACTGCATAATATTGGGAGGGAACCATGATAATCTGAGGTGAATTATAGTCACCTGTTTTGCATTGATCTTTTGAATGAAATTACTACCATTTGAAATTTTCACACAGTAGTTAGTTATGTATGAATACGAGGTTTTCGGCAAAAAAGAATTGTTTGTTTATGACTCAAAAAGATCAATAATGCTAAGCTCGGCAAAGACAGACTATAATCAATAGCGACTATATAAAGATGACAAAAATTCAGCCAAAAATAGATATTCTGATTACGAAATTCAATTGAACTTATTAACTGGGTTAGTGTTCTTTTATTAGTGTTATGGGTAATGCAGGAAGGGTGTAATACTATAACAAACTTTAAAAGAAAGATTTGGTACTAGGCAACAGGATCAGTTGACTAACACAAGAGTTTAGTGAACTGATTTATTGAAATGTTGAAATAAATTGACAATCAGAGTGTTTAGGTAAAATTGTGCAACTAAATTTTAATGTTGTAATAATTTGTTGAATGATCGAAATGTTGAAAATTTGTTGAACTGGCTGCAATGTTGAATTAAGTGAAAATAATGAAGTCAATTGAACTGGTTAAATTGTTCAACTCATTTTTTTTTTTTTTAAATTGATAACTTGCTGCAATGTTGAACAGAGTAGAAATGTAGAGTTTATTTCACACACAAATAGACATTTTTTTTCTCTATAGAAATGTTATAAACTGCATAACCTCACAAATATTAGTTGGAATGAATTGTATATTTGCAGAGAATACCTCAACTTAATTGAAGGGAGTTGTCAAAGAAACAATATTAAATAAATTACATTTCAATATTCAATTAAGATCGTCATTATCTTCAATTATACTGGTATTCAACATTAATTACTTCAATATTTTTTTAATTGGTTAACCCAACTCTCAGTGGAACTTAGATCAACTCTGTGTACCTCAGCTTACAAAATGGTTCCAATTGAGAGAGACAATTGATGAGGTAATAGCGAAAACTGACAGGTGAAAACCTTCAAGAATGACATCAAACGAGTAATACTGTGAACAGCTTTATTTTTGCAGGACAAATTTTAGTGAATGTTACATGTTGAGGGAAAACTGCGAAATTATGCAGAAGAGCACATTCCATTCAGCCCTTAGGGAGTCAAAGTAAACATTTCATTAGGACCTTAGGGAGTCACAGTAAACATTTCATCAAGACCTTAGGGAGTCACAGTAAACATTTCATCAAGACCTTAGGGAGTCACAGTAAACATTTCATCAAGACCTTAGGGAGTTGCAGTAAACATTTCATTGGAAACAGTGAGACAGCAAGTCACAGCAACTATCAAAAAAATGTCCAAAAAAATGCTGTCAAATTATCACTATCGCAAATATTTATTGTGGCAAAAATTGAACAGTTTTCAGCATATACATGTAATTGGAACATAATAGCTGTAGAGGTAAACCTGCACACATCTCTATGAAACTGAAAAAAGCAAACTATGTGGATATTTCTTGAATTTTATTAATTGAAGAAATAAACTCTTTGGCAGAAAAAAAAATACATTCTTCTTTATAATCTTTTTTTTTTAAATAATTTGTAATAAGCCACAGTTGTCATGTAAACAAACATTGCATCATAAGTTGTACAAGTTACGAGAGCCCTACATCAAACACAACGAACAGCAGCAACTGTGACGTTTTATGTGGGGAAAGCTACGTTAAAGTTGAATCGTTGATATTGTATGGACATAACAGCAAGTGTTCAAATGCATCTCCGTGGACACAAATCATTTTATATTTGAGGCTAAGTCATTAATTATAAACCAGTGTGCTATTATACCATAACTCACAGCCAGCAATATGACTCATTTTATTATTCAATCTATGCATGCTTTATAGTACTCCCTTTTGTATTATATACAAGTTTACATCATATCCGGAAACATAAAAAGTCATCGTAAATTTCTACTTTGGCAGTATTACGAATATATTTACTGCAAACGTCAAGGTACAATTTTTACTAATACTTAAATACTTGTTTCATTGGCAAATACTATTGGTGCAATTTCAGCTGCACAGATGACCTGTTTAGTTAATTGCAACATGATTTTAAACTAAGATGGAAGTTTGAAAACCCTTTTCCATTTATCTATAAATAACCCCTACCTCCTCATAAAAAGAGAATGACATTGTAGTGCATGTTACTTACTACATCATGTACGATTCAGTGCTCATAAGCAGGAATCTACTCCCTCGTTATTCTCCTGACATCTCACCCTGACCCTCCTTCCTTTCTCCTCTCTTTCCCTCACTAACCCCTCATGTTTTACTGACTCTTTTCAATCTCTCCTTTCCTTCATCGCCCCTTCCTACTCCCCATGCTTCACTCTCTCTCCTCCCTCGCTATCCTCTCACGTCTCACTCTTTTCAATCTTTCTTTTCATCCATCATATCTTCCCTATTGTCCGAGCCTCACTCTACTTTTTCTACCCCAACCCCCTCACTAACCGCCATGGCTAACTGACTTCCCCCCTCACCACCAACTTCACTCAAACTCTTCTCTCTTTCCCCTAAATGTCACTTCATAATTTCCTCACCCTACCATCTGATTACCCCCTCATCTTCTCAACAATTTTCTGTCCCTTTCATTTCTTTGACCCTCCACCAGAATGAAACAAAACGGCTCAAGAGTCACCACCAATCACCGACCTAAGTACATTTACTGGGACAGCCTTGCGTGTGTCAGATCTTCAATAACGTCACCGGACTGTTACTAGATACTGCAATAGCTATTAACCTTTCAGAGTTTGCATTCATTTATCAACATAGTAAGTTAGCAACAACAGCTGAAGAATTTCCAGTGATGAATACAGTGGCAATATCAACTCACAGCCACAGTTAGGTGTTACAATTCCACCAAGGTTAATCATGCAATCCAACGCAGTGAATCTTACCGAGTCAACACCTTCACCTTTTCACCACCAGCTCCCTCTTTTTATCACAAATTCACAAAATACTCCCAGTTATATTCTGCACTTTCCTTCAGAAAATTGAGATAAAAAAAATAGCCACATTTTTTGAGTAAAATTTAAAAATTGACTCAAATGTACGGGTCAAAAATACGGGTTGATTTTCTGAAATATTGAAGAATAGAAGAAAAAAGTGCAGAAAAATTTGAGTGAGAAAGTCTGGTGGTGAAAAGGTTAATGGCCTGCACACATCAAAAGACCATCAGTGAGCAAAAACATAGAACCTATTTGAAAAGCACCAAAATAGTGAAATTTGATACTTTTGAAGGAAATAGTGACTAGACCACACCACATAGCATTTTTAACAATACGTCACGACAGACTGACCATTATATATGTATTCTACTCTTTTATCAATATAAATTAAATCTTCCCACAATCTTTTTAAAATGGGTAGTCACGACAACAGAGGTACCTGAAAATAGGAATGTTGCACTTTGCTAGAGTGACCTGTTTTTTCTCGTCTCCTGAACACAGATAATTCATTGTAAGAAACATTCTAAGATTATCGGTTTCTCAGTTCATAAATTTGATCAGGGACAATATTACAAAATAAATTAAAAGTAGTTGAGTGAGAAGAACACACAGAAAATTACACACAGTGACCAGCGGTTGAAACCTTTAGCGGTCAATTACCGCCCACTGTAAACAACTATATAATCTATTTAAAAAGGTGTGAAAGCGTTAAATACAACAGGTTTTTAGCCCATGGGAGAAGCACTAAATTCCACAGGCATGCAGTGAAATAGTATCTCTAGTATTTGTGCTATATGGACCTTGAGTACTCTGCTTGGAGTTGCTCAGCTTAACTTTTCTATTGGTTGAAGCCGGCTCGTTGACTGCATAGTTTAGCACTCATTCAGAACTGGGAAAGGTTTCACCTCCATTATGTAAGAACAGTGGGAACAAAGAAAAAGGTGTGAAATGGCTGCCAATAGCTACACCTAAATGCCATGCACAACACACAGAGGTGTGAATAAATGGACTGGTAAACATAACCTTTAATACTCTTGACTCAACTGAGCATGCTCAGTGGCAATCCATACCACACCAAAGAGGTCTCCTTAAGTTGCGCATAATGTGCACTACCAACAGAGTGGCCCAAAGTTGAAAATTAAGGAAGGTAAAACTTTGACACCTTTTAGGACTGAGCACAATGCGGTGGTATTCATGGAGCAAACAATACAGTCTTTAGTGTTATCACAAAGCGCTAACTGTGTATATAATCTACACATAGCAAGGTAGCCAATACTTGGCTGTCATAAGTCACCACACACAAATGATTAAAATCAATCAAAAGGGGAGGGGTAACTGGACCAAGTCACTACACCCATCCAATTCATGTCACTCAGGAAGGGAGTGGGTAGTTGAACCAGATCACAAACACAACCAATTCAAGTCACTTGGGTGGGGGAGGGGTAATTAATTAACCAGTCTTCAAGGGTATAGTTTACTGTTTGGAAATTGGAGCAGGTTACATGAAAAGAGGTTATCATTAAAAAGTACGAGTAATATCCAACTTTGTTTGAAAACAGAGATGGAACATCAATAATGTTGTATTTGGGGAGGAGAGGGCAGTCTCAGGCAAATATGTATAGCCAATGTGTGAGGGGGCACAAAGAAAGAAGAAAGTTACAGAGAATGGCTAACTCTGAGAGGCAGAAGACACCATTAGTTTCCGGGGGTGTCTAACTGAGTGTTATAAGGAAAATAACATAGCCAATATCTGAACTGGTGATGCTGTATTACAGAGATATGGAGGTACAGAACATTGTGGTTACATGGCCTATGTCAGTTTTAGGGTTCGGGAGGGTGAGAATACACAGCTGATAGAGGCTAAATAAATGGAGGTACAGAACATTGTGGTTACATGGCCTATGTCAGTTTTAGGGTTCGGGAGGGTGAGAATACACAGCTGATAGAGGCTAAATAAATCATTTCATACTAGACAAAGAGCTAAGTAATTAAGTCAACAGAAATATTTAAAAAAAAAAACACTGATTGTTATTAGAAGTCATTTGTCTCTCTCCCCCAGTTTTTTTGTCTCCATAGCAACTAATGGAACTTGAATATCATTGAAGAAAACCTGAAAGTGGGACAGTTCATTATTTCATAGGGGAATCCCCAGGAAGCTAGGTTGCCATTTATCATTTTAAGTTGGAAGAATTCATTTTATTAAAAGAGGGGCAAATCTTAACCACACAAAAATTTGCACATTCAGCAGCAGAAAAAATCTAAATAATTTTCACAGAGAAGCAAAAATACAGATCTCCTCAAATACATTTCACCAAAGAGTTGAATGGATGCCGAACAAGACTAAATTTAACCATGAATGCAAGAATTGTAAAACGACAACCTATCACCCCTATTCATTGAAGTGATATTTGAGGTCAACAGCTTCATACAGGAAGGTACTTATATTATTTTGTAATGCACACCATGTAAAAACTATCTCTTCAACAAAATCATTAGTTATCATCAAGAGTACATTAACTTCATATTCTAACTACAGTCTACAATATTAGACGCACTTAATGTCTTTCTCTCCCCCATTAATCTCTGTCCACGAGAACAGAATAGCGATAATAACGCTTCCCATGTTTCAGGAAACAAAACCAAAATTCATTCGCTTCTTTTTTGTCTCGAAAACACTTCCATTATACAATGTATCTTTTTTTTTCTTAATTGAACTAATTAATTGACTAATTATGAGCGATGTAAATCATACATAAATAGCGTGATAATTTCCTGCGCGCTATAGACTGTCGCACTTGTTTACAATTTGTGTGCATGTGCATGGTTTGGTTGTTCACATTCAAAGATAAAATAACGTAGTTATTTGCTGCTGCTGTTGTGTATGTATGCATCCCTGTTATAGCACAACTTACTGGCAGCATTGTCGCATAAGATCGCAAGTTACGAATAGTGCTCAATGAACAGCATTAGCTGGTTGTTAAAAATATAAACAAATTACATCACATTGGGACGGACTATAATGTTACTGATAGTCTAGTGACAAAAAAAAAAAAGAATGAACTTTGTTTCCATGGGAATACATAAGTTGAATTTCATGAAATCATTATACTACTATGAACTGTATCTATTTTGAACAGAATTGCGTTTTTTTTTGTGGAATTTTAAATATACTGCATCTCATTTGGTGCTGTTGCTACTTCCTATTTGTCCAAAAAGAAAAAAAATAATGAGGAAAACAACTATAAAATATTTTGCTTTTGCAAGTCAGAGAAAATTATAGACATTCATATAAATTCATAAAAAAATGTTATGTCATATTATTTTTTTGAAAGAAATTTGGCAGCAACATATGCCATATTTTATATATATTTTCCTATATTTTTTGACCAAATTCGCAGCATTAAAATTTGACAAAAAAATTTGTGAGTTTAGTCAACTTTGTAGTTCAAAGAGTAAACAGTTTGCAGTAATTCTTGAGTGAGTAATCTGCAGTACGACATAAAACAGCAGTCATTTTATCATTTCAAACCACAATTCATAATTCCAGAATTTTAATGCTTCATATTTGTCGTATTATCTTACAAGATGAATCCAATTACTGCGGCATGATCTGACATCAACAATCAGTAATTGAATAACCTCAAAAAAAAAAAAAAAAAAAAAAAAAAAAAAATATCATCCACAAATCTTTTACATTTCTATTTGTTTAATTTGAATCCGAAATAGATGTATCATACACGAACAAATAATTCCAATTCCTGTCAGTTTAGGCAAAGAAATTTTCAACATTCTAAACTGAAAATATTTTTCTCCCATGGTTTCATATTTCTGTCTTTTAAAATACAATTGTGTTGGGTATAAATAAAAACATAAAATTTACAACCAAAAATTTCAATTAATTTTTTTAGCATACATGTATTTCGACAATTTTTATTTTTGAAATAAATGCCAGGAGACAGACTGCAGAGATAGTAACAAATTTTGAAGTATAATTTATTTTTGCTAGAAGAGCAATCGAAAATTAATTTCAGTGAAAATGTTCATTCACAAGCACTATTAGCAGAGCTAATTTATTCCTGGTTGTTGCCATGTTAACAATCGTATCATGATAAGCGCAAACATTTTGTTAAGTGAGGCTATGGGAATAAAACCATCAACACTTACAACAATAGCTTTCACGTCATATCTTGCATCACCGATAAAACAATAGATACGCATCTATTGCTACAACGATAACACTCGTATATTACTACTGGAGGGGAGGGGTACTGAAAATCGGTTTATTTTTTTAGCGAGAGATAAATTATTACGAGTCATGAAAATCTGTGAAATTTTGTAGCAGTGAAACATTTCATTGCGATTTAGACTCTCAGGAAATATGTCACAGACAATGATGAAAATTTACACTACTGTAAAATACTTTATTTTAGCTGGAATTAATATTCGCTGAAAAGACTTTTTGGGTGTTTTGGGTGGAATTTATTTTCACTGATTTGTATTGAGTTGAATGTTAAATATAGGAAAAAAGGTATATTTGCTGGATTTTAGTTTCACTGAGTCATCCCTTCAGCGAAAATAGAAAAAATTAATTCTAAGCAAAAATAAAGTATGTATATACTACAAATCGCTCAATTTCTGACGCTGGAAATTTCGAAAATGTAATGATTCTACAGCATTTGTAGAGATAAAATTTCATGAAAGTCATTGACACTCCATGTTGTAGAAATTTTAACTTCCAGAAAATTTCATAGACTCATAACAATTTCTAATTTTTCTAAATGGTTTAAAGTTTTGTACTCCAAGCATGGGTTGAAATTTCATTATTCGTCAGGGACTAGTAAGTAAGTAACTGGTCTGAATCAAACTTGTTCACAATTATATGAATCCTATCGCTGTTGCATGTTAATATTCCCATGTACATGTTTAAATATTCAAAATGCTATTTTATTATTAAATATTAATAAACTAAGGAGGTACATGTTGTATAGTAAATACAAAAACATTTCAATTTAATTTGCTGCGAAGTAAGCATTGTAATCTTGACTAAAATATCCCTAATTTCAGATTGAACTGTTCCTCAATATTGGAATTTTCTTTTTTATTTTCATTTTTTTTTTACTTTTTTTTTTTTTTCATTTATTCATTTATGTATTATTTATTTATTTATTTGGTTGTTCACTAACTGTTCTCAGTAACAATAATTCATGCACTGAGCAAGAAAACACAGCAGCTTCACATTGCCCCAGCTGGATACTGTACTGGAAATGTTGCAAGCTTGACAACGAAGGCAGAATATTCTTGGTTTTCTAGCTTCTGAATGAGCACAGCAAACCACAGGAATCAAACAAACAATTTTCTGAAGACAGACACATGTGAACCATCACACAAAGACATGAAAAGTCCTTGATACATGTAGAACATTTCACTTCATGCAGATTTCTAGAAGGGAAATTACGGTACTCTTATTGACATGATTTTGATAATTCTGGTTTGACTTCAGTGACAAACTACAGTCATACCTACAATTTGTAGAATGCCAAATATCAAGTTTGTTCACTTATCACCAATTAAACCAGCATCATCCATATTTTAACAAAAAGAGTTATTACTAATGGAATATTATGTACATTTGGTCCAAAATTATCAAAGAAATTATAGACAAGCAGCCTCTTGGCTGAGATAGCTCCGCTGTTAGCAATGCACATTTCAATTAAAGAACAGAAGATATCATTAGAAAATGAACAAATCTGAGAGAGGTCCACATGTAGTACCTATATATGTAATATATCAAAGCAATTGGACTTGTGGTTTTCAACAAGAAGTCGAAAATATCACTTTTTACCAAAAATTACAAAAATATTCATCAAAATTAGAGAATTAAAGATATCATTACAAAATGAACAAATCTGAGAGAGGTCCACATGTAGTACCTATATATGTAATATCAAAGCAATTGGACTTGCGGTTTTCAACAAGAAGTCGAAAATATCACTTTTTACCAAAAATTACAAAAATATTCACCAAAATTAGAGAATTAAAGATATCATTACAAAATGAACAAATCTGAGAGAGGTCCACATGTAGTACCTATATATGTAATATCAAAGCAATTGGACTTGCGGTTTTCAACAAGAGATCGAAAATATCACTTTTTACCAAAAATGACAAAAATATTCACCAAAATTAGAGAACTGAAGATATCATCACAAAATGAACAAATCTGAGAAAGGTCCACATGTAGTACCTATATATGTAATATCAAAGCAATTGCACTTGCGGTTTTCAACAAGAAGTCGAAAATATCACTTTTTACTAAAAATGACAAAAATATTCACCAAAATTAGAGAATTGAAGATATCATCATGAAATGAACAAATCTGAGAGAGGTCTACCCAAGGTACATATACACCAAGTATCAAAGCATTCAGGCTTGTAGTTTTCAAGAAGAAGTCGAAAAAGTAAAACATTGACACGGACGACGACGACGGACAATCACTCATATGATAAGCTCCGCTCGACAAAGTCGACAGCGGAGCTAAAAAAGACATAAAAATCTAAAAACATTGACGCGAAATAGCACAATGTTCAAAGGCTTTATTCTGAATATCAAATCAAGTAAAACAATAAAGAATTTATTAGCAAAGCATTTTTTCTGATTTAAAAATTTTTTTTTATTATTTTTATACTGTCAAAGTTAAACAGAAAATTATGAATTCAATAGACATTGAATTTTTTTGTTTTTTTCAGATTATTTATATTTACTTGGTATAAATTTTACAAACACCACATCAAACTCACAAGGCCATTGTAGGTAGAAAATTTACCAAAAGCAAGAGTGTATTTATGCATGTATTAAAACTTTATTTTATTATTATGGATATATTTATTGGACTGTAATGTTTAACAATGTCATATATGGCTAAGTTGAGTAATGGTTTACAAATAGAAGCCAATGGTAAGCCAAATAAAATATTAATATCATAGTCAATATACTGAGGTTTGCCTGCATAAAAGGTTTTCTAAATTGAAATTATACATCGTATAGGGTGAGGCAACATGTTTTTTTGTGGTTTATTTTGATAAATTTGTTAAAAACAATGGTTTATTTGCATAATAAACAATTAAGTACTGCAGCATAATATTTAATTCTTTTTTTTAAATAACACCCCCCCCCCGATATGACAGGAAATTATTACAACTAACGTTATGTTGGTGGTTTGCAATCGTTTCAATTAGTACAGGTGCGAATATGCGAAAGTGACTAATGTTTTGGGCAAAACAGTTCAATTGGTGCCAACCTGCGTTACATACAGACGTATTGGAACATGTTACGTATAGGATTACGTCCTCTGTCAAATGCAAATTGAGTACGCCAATCAAATCACTGATCTTTTTATGTCTCGTTAATAACAGCCATGGTGTTACAAAGAGATGATTCAATATTTCAATCAATAATTAATTCAACATTATATTTAATAACCAATGATTCAAAAATAGAATGACACACAACTTCAATATTTTAAATACATGCCAGTAACAATACAGTAAAAGTGCATGTGAAAACACTGTCAAATACTTTAAAATATTTTAGCTGGAATTAATTTTTGCTGAAAAGACTTTAGGTGTTTTGTATGGAATCTATTTTCACTGATTTCCGACGAGTTGAATGTAAAACATAGGAAAAAAGTATATTTGGTGGATTTTATTTTCACTGAATCATTCCTTCAGTGAAAATAGCAAAAACAAAGTATTTTACAGTACTTTATTCATCAAACATGAACAAAACATTTTGAATCTTACAATAAATTCAAAACCAGTATTAACAATACATAATGTAACAGATATAGATATTTGAACTTCCATAATGTTTCTTCAAGAAGCAACATGAGGCAGACATCTTAACACATTTAGTCTGCCCCCATTTGGTCAAGAGTTCACAAGAGGGACCTAATCTCAATACATCAAGTCGGCATCACGCTTGAGTTCATACATTCAGTCTACTGTTACCAATATAGCATTTAATTTTATCAGCCAATGTGAAGCAAGTCCAATAGTTGTTTGACCAGCGCACATAACGCTATAGTAATTATCTACAGTCAAGGCTTCATGGGTCAAAAATGGACAATGTAAGTCAGGAAGTTGTCACCATCTCACATACAATGGACACAATTTGATTTCTAAAGCTCAGTTTGTAGCACTTCAATTGCTGAGAATTCAACTCACTTTAATAACCGCAAGAATTGAAAGGCACTAACAGAGCAGGCTTTGGAATGTCTGATCACCAATTCTTGAGTTTGTTCCAAGTCTTGTCAACACACCATTGATTAAATACATAGGTATTTACAGTAACGACTAATAGCATCAAAAGTCATCATGTATAGACACACCCACTTTTTGTTATTCTCAACCTCCCCTGGGAACACTTCTCAGGTGCTCTAGGTGTCCACATTCCCACTGTCTTTCAGACATTATATTCCCTGTTAAGAGGTCATCTGGGTTACCCCTATTGATTTCTTGACACCACACCAAGTTATAAAGATGATAAAGACAGCACAAATGAGGTGGAAGTCACAAATGGATGTAACTGCTGAGAATGACAAAGACATTCTGACTAATGTTGCATGACACAAACTAAAGTCAGGTGGGTCTGCACAGCAACGAGACAGATTTCCCACAATGCATTGCCGGGAATGACAAAGAAATTCTGACTAATGTTGCATGACACAAACAAAAGTCAGGTGGGTCAGCACAGCAACTAGACATATTTCCCACAATGCATTGCTAGAAATGCGAACGACAATGTGACTAATGTTTCATGGCAAAAACTAAAGTCAGGAGGGTCTGCAAAGCAACTAGACATATCTCCCACAATGCATTGCTAGAAATGAGAAAGACAATGTGATTAAGTTACATGGCACAAACTAAGTCAGGTGGGCCTGCAAAGCAACTAGACATATATCCCACAATGCATTGCTAAAAATGAGAAAGACAATGTGATTAAGTTACATGGCACAAACTAAGTCAGGTGGGCCTGCAAAGCAACTAGACATTTCCCACAATGCATTGCTAGAAATGCGAATGACAATGTGACTAATGTTTCATGGCACAAACTAAAGTCAGGTGGGCCTGCAAAGCAACTAGACATATTTCCCACAATGCATTGCTAGAAATGAGAAAGACAATGTGATTAAGTTACATGGCACAAACTAAGTCAGGTGGGCCTGCAAAGCAACTAGACATATTTCCCACAATGCATTACTAGAAATGCAAGAGACAATGCGACTAATGTTACATGACACAAACTGTCAGTCCCATAATGCATTGCTGGGATGACAAAGTCCCCTTAACTCATTAACAATTGGTTTGTACACGTAAATTACTAATGATTGTTAAGAAAATGCTCAAGATTTCTGCAACTGGTTAGAAAAGCTGCAATAGCTGCCTCATAAATGGACTTTTTTTGATGAAACTTGAGATGGACAATTAGCTATTTCCTGCAATTCTAAGAGTACTTGACAAGCAACAAGTAGTCGTCGTTTAAAGCAATCGGCAAATTGACTTCACAATATGTATCTCACGACCAAGCACAGAATCGATTACAACCACTTCATCAAACACTAATTGGTGATGTTCTTTTTAATTTCACTCTGCAGAGAAAAGCAGATATTTTCAGAGCAGAGCTGGTAGATTCCAGCACTCTTACTATAGAAACATGTTGAATTTACCAAAGATAACTTGCTGCACTTACAATTCCAAATTAAGCATGATCATTAGGAAAGTTCATGTTTCCAAGCTAGTCAAGAACCAGTGAGAGTTAAGTCACTGTTGTCTTAGAGAATGATGCAAATGTGATGCATTTTGATGACATTCGTACAATAATTCATTGGAAATTATGTAAACCGTTTAATTTTGACTGCTACGTGAATACATAATTATTTTTTATCTTTATATGCATGTATATCACTCTGAGTGAAACCGCTTGTGATATGTCGAGAAGATGCCAAGGATATACCCCACCATACATCAATGGGAAACCTTTATGTCAGAATAGTGAGTCAAAACATACTAGTAATTTAATATTTATGCGTTCATATATATCATGTGGCACATAATGGAACTTATATATTAAACAGAGTACTTGGCCTGCATTTCAGTTCGCTGAGAACAACAAAGCACTCAACCATTTCCTTTTAAAACACAGTCATGGTACTGGAGTGAAAAATTTACTAAAATAGAATTTTCAACTATGTTTTTTTTGTAATTTCATATTTTAAAATGTTACAATCACTACTAGTTAGATGCATCAAAGATAGTGTTATTGAGAATTGCAGTAACCTAAGCTTGGTCCTACAAAACACCTAAGTATACTAACTAAATTCTGATCTGTGCAAGTGATGGTATCAATATGGCAATTTTGAATTTGTTTCATAAGAAACAACCAAAAAACTCAAAAATATTCAGGTTTCTGATGCTCATGCTAATTAGGATAAAATGCATACCGTACATCTATTAGAAGAGCATCTCCAATAGAAGCATATGTAAACCAAAAGTTGCATTGATTGTATACTCATTTATTAAAATATCTAGCATTTTGACCATAGAAACACCTGTCATTTACGTTAGAGCATGCGCTACTAATAGAGCAAATACGGTACAGCTTTATTTCAGAATTTTCAAAAATAATTTGAAAAAAAACAAGAATAGTTAAATTTAAATTTTAGAAAACAAATTGACCAGAAATGTTTTCCCTTGGGTCTAACAGAATGTCTTGTTTGTGTCGTGTCGTTGGGATGCAGTTTGTTGTATCGATAAATCCCGTATTAATCTGAAAAAGCTGTTGCTAAACTGCTCCATATTAAGATTAAAAGGTAGCGATTTGTAGACCGACCAAATTCTCTGAAACGGGAATGTCAGAAGACCATAATACTATACATTGTTTTCTTCATGACATGCATAGATAGCATGCATACAGAAAAGTGTACCTCTCCTTAGTCACCTGGTGCCAAGACAAACCGCAGACATGTGCACAGGTTGATAGCCATGGAAATCTAGACAACTATATTCCAAAACAGACGGCTTCACGCCAATAAAAAGGAGATATTTACAGAACAGATAAAGTCTGAAACCAAGTCAGTACCACAATGGAGAGCCAAGGCTGCATTTAAGTATACCATCGGGAGTAATCAATACCATGTCAATGAAGGTGGGAGTATGTAGGACTATACAGTTTGTGAGGTCACTAACTAATAGTCTGCGGTCAAGGTTGACAGCTATATAGAACTTGAGCATGAGGAAGACTTACTATTTCTCACAAAGGCACGTCCCAATGTAAAAAGCCAATGTGTAATATTAGTAGTTGCTGAACAAGTAATGTTCGCAAACAAACCTAACACTGCTATTTAGGCGAAGTAAGGTTTTATGGGAATAATTTATATCGGCTTGTTTTATCACATAGAGAATCTGCAAGTGTTTCTCTGGATGAGCAGAGTTTCCATGGTGATAAAGAAGAGGATGCTGATCAGAATAACCAGTTACAGACTCAAATTAACACTGTCAAAAAAAAAAAAGATTTAGCTATTACTGTTAAGGAAATCAAAAGATACATAGGAAATGTACAATACGCAGTGAACACTGTACAAAAGAGTTTATTAATAATGGGTGGTTGCTATTATATCCCTCCATCACCGTGATTGGATTACGGTTACAGCAGCTAGGGATCTTCTCATTTTTCATGTTACTACCTCTCTTATTAAGTTAATCCTGTTTTTCACGCTTTAGCTTTGGTTCTCATCTTCGTAACACGGACTGAATGTTAAAACCACAACCAGTGATTTGCTGAGAGACGTTACACTTTCAATGATTTCAGTGCCGTAACAAATGCCAACCAACGAATTTATACAAGGCTTTCTTGAATTTTTTTATACTTTCAGTTAGATTCACAGACTAAGTTTACACTTACATAATGGCTTGTAATAATTATTATAGTTCAGTGTGAATTTGCAATCATGCAAAAAACTGTCCGGCTAGCATATAGATCTCTATTACACATGCGCTTCTAAAAGAACAAATATGGTACATTAACCGGACGTTTCCACTTTAGTTCTTGGTACTGTTGACGAAGTAGGGGTTATCATTTTTTTTTTGTCATTTAAATTGAACTCAACCAGGAATTGTTACCATAGTTTTTGGTACCTGGTTCATAGAGGTGTCAGGCTTTCAAAGGTATTGGTTTACAGAGGTACCTGGTTTACAGAGATGCCTGGTTCACAGAGGTGGTTGGATTACAGATGTGTTTGGTTTAAAAAGGTACCTGGTTTACAGAGGTGTTGGTTTACAGAGATGGCAGGTTTACTGAGGGGGTCGGTTCACAGAGGTGTTCAGTTTACAGAAGTTTTGGTTTACAGAAGTAGTTGGTTTACAGAAGTGGTTGGTTCACAGAGGTGTTCAGTTTATAGGTGTTCAGTTTACACATATTTTGGTTTACAAATGTGTCAGGTTCACACAAGGTGTTCAGCTTACAGATGTGTTCAGAACGTACAAATATCAAGAAAAATTGATGAAGTTAAAAGGGTAATCAAAAGGTTGCTGCCATTATTACAACAGTCATGCCTAATACGAGTCCCATACTATGCATATATTGCATTTGAAATAAATTTACTGTTTACACAAAACATACACTGCAAAAGGAATGTATCACTTTAAAACATACAGCGAGTTCAGCAACCTGGTTCTATTAAAATTAAAAACTGTGAGAAAGTTTACATATAAATATGCATGACATGTTACTTAGTGGTCAGTTATAATTTATGAGTAAGTAACTCATTAAAGTCTTGTACAGTGATGTTCAAAAGTGCATTAACCAGAACAAGTAATGTCTACAGCAGTCAAATAAAAGCCATCCTTCATTTATTGTAAATATTCATCTGACAGTCTCAAGTCTAAATCCAAAAATACATAAATAAATCAAACCAATTTGTACTGCCACTTTAAGGACTTCAATCTATTTTTTAAAAAAAAGGTTTGATATATAGCTTTTTATATATTTTTTTCTCAAAAAGAACGTTGAAGCCCGACGTCAATATTCATGTAAAAAAATATATTCTCAAAATAACGATAATTCTACAAATATATGAAAAAAACAGATTTTTTGTACAATTTGTAATGATAAATGTAAAGTAACCCCCTACCTCCCAAATAGTACGGTCAGTGTGAATGTCTGATTAAAATGTGCACAAGACACATAGGTCATTTTTGTCAGAATTTCTATAAAAAAAAAAATTTTCATGAAAAACCAAATAAAAGCACCAGTTTCCAGGTACGGAAAACAAATTGCCAAGAAACTGGTTTCTTTAGTTTTTCTGTTGTCTATAACACATTGTAACTGCAGTTACAATAGATATTTCAAAAAAATAATTTTAGGAAATATTGGTGTAACATTTTACAAATATGTATATATTTTTTTTTTTTTATTTTGGCCAAAAGGACACGATTTTTAATTAATTGGCTAGAGAAGAATTTTAAAAAAAATATGGGAAATAATTCTTCAGGTTTAATTCATAAAAGGTGACAAGCATTAAGTTTGGTGCTTAGAAGGTAGAAAGAATCTTCCGCTGTACATTCTTGCAGAACTTGATCAAAGAATGAATCAGAATGTGAAGGTTATACGTATATATTTGCTACTGGACTTTGCAATGAGTACTTGTCAACAGCCACTGTGTTGTCTGAGTTCCAGCCTGCAATGACTACATGCTCCAATTGATATAGTAGCAAGCCATATCAAAAACAGCAAAGCAAAGCACGGATGATTGGCAAACTACTACGGTATTTGTATTATTTTGTTCTACTAGCGGGGAGCCAAATAGTTTTCTTCATTCATCACACGTCAAATCTGAATAACTTTTATAAAAGCAACCCCTGCTTTGAATGGCTATGATACCCCTAATGTGGGGAATAGATGTAACATGAGATGTTATTGGTCACACTACCAATCATGCTACCAATACTAGTACAATTCTCACGTAGTATAATTCATTTTTCAATGTCCAATCTTGTTAGGCAAGTTCAAACATGACTATGACTCAGCTACATTGGTTATCAATTTATCTAACTTATGGAGTTGCCTGTTTGGGTACTGTATACGGCTTAACCTTTTCACTGCCAGTTTCCTCTTTTCACCACAAATTCACAAAATTGTCCCATTTACAGTCTGCACTTTCCTTCAGAAGATTAGGACAAAAATAGTCAAATTTTTTGAGTAAAAACTGAAAACTGACTCAAATTTTGTCCAAAATTAGGGTTTATTTCCAGAAATATTGAAGAATATTAGAACAAATTGCAGAAAGATTTGAGCAAGGAAGTCTGGCAATGAAAAAGTTAATTTTTAATTTTGCTGAGTATATTAAAAATATAAACTAATGAATATTCAAATTAGACCATGGAATGCATTGTTGACAAATCATACATATCCAGATAGTATCAAATCTTCTCAAAAGTTAACAGTTACTATTTTTTTTTCTAGGCTATTTTTACACATGTAATTTTAATAAAACTACCATGATTAAGAACTGAACTGTAAAATGGGGGGAAAAAAAGATAAGATTATTTTTTTCTGTTAGAAACGTCTTTGATTGAGTCATGGAAAATTAAACCCTATCGCAAAAAATATGAAACTTAATGTTCTTTTTCTCTGCAATTTTTTTTTTTAAATCCCAACTACGTGAAACTAACATCACCACGACCAATCCCACGCCATAAAATAATGATTCACTGTTTAGTATGAGCAGAAATCGTAACATAATAGGAATATTTATGATTGGCTTCTAAATTTAGAATTACTACAAAAAAACTGGTAAAAAAAAGCAACCTATATGTATAACTATCACGCAGTACCAGCCACTTTTATAGGATCGTTTAAACATATCGTACACACCATCATGTAAGTCGATGGAATCTCTAATGGAATGAACATGGGTAGAAACAACCTGCATACAAAATTAGGGAAATTAAAATAAATCTATGAAAACATTACTGGAAACACACAGAACCCACTTCCACCTACAGTATGGCTGCAGAATGTGGTACTTATCAATATGGCTGCAGAATGTGGTACTTATCAATATGGCTGCAGAATGTGGTACTTATCAATATGGCTGCAGAATGTGGTACTTACCAATATGGCTGCAGAATGTGGTACTTATCAATATGGCAGCAGAATGTGATTCTTACAATATGGCTGCAGAATGTGGTACTTACCAATATGGCTATAGAATGTGGTACTTACCAATACGGCTATAGAATGTGGTACATATCAATATGGCTGCAGAATGTGGTACTTATCAATATGGCTGCAGAATGTGGTACCTTTCAATATGACTGCAGAATGTGGTACTTACCAATACGGCTATAGAATGTGGTACTTACCAATATGGCTGCAGAATGTGGTACTTACCAATATGGCTGAAGAATGTGGTACTTATCAATATGGCTGCAGAATGTGGCACTTATCAATATGGCTGACGAATGTGGTACTTATCAATATGGCTGCAGAATGTGGTACTTATCAATATGGCTGCAGAATGTGGTACCTTTCAATATGGCTGCAGAATGTGGTACTTACCAATACGGCTATAGAATGTGGTACATATCAATTTGGCTGCAGAATGTGGTACTTATCAATATGGCTGCAGAATGTGGTACTTATCAATATGGCTGCAGAATGTTGTACCTTTCAATATGGCTGCAGAATGCGGTACTTATCAATATGGCTGCAGAATGTTGTACCTTTCAATATGGCTGCAGAATGCGGTACTTATCAATATGGCTGCAGAATGTTGTACCTTTCAATATGGCTGCAGAATGCGGTACTTATCAATATGGCTGCAGAATGTTGTACCTTTCAATATGACTGCAGAATGTGGTAACTTTCAATATGGCTGCAGAATGTGGTACCTTTCAATATGGCTGCAGAATGTGGTACTTATCAATATGGCTGCAGAATGTGGTACTTATCAATATGGCTGCAGAATGCGGTACTTACCAATACGGCTATAGAATGTGGTACATATCAATATGGCTGCAGAATGTGGTACTTATCAATATGGCTGCAGAATGCGGTACCTTTCAATATGGCTGCAGAATGTGGTACTTATCAATATGGCTGCAGAATGCGGTACTTATCAATATGGCTGCAGAATGTTGTACCTTTCAATATGGCTGCAGAATGCGGTACTTATCAATATGGCTGCAGAATGTTGTACCTTTCAATATGACTGCAGAATGTTGTACCTTTCAATATGGCTGCAGAATGTGGTAACTTTCAATATGGCTGCAGAATGTGGTAACTTTCAATATGGCTGCAGAATGTGGTACCTTTCAATATGGCTGCAGAATGTGGTACCTTTCAATATGGCTGCAGAATGTGGTACCATTCAATATGGCTGTAGAGTGTGGTATTTATCAATATGGCTGCAGAATGTGGTACTTATCAGTATGGCTGCAGAATGTGGTACTTATCAGTATGGCTGCAGAATGTGGCACTCATCAACATGGCTGTAGAATGTGGCACTTATCAATATGGCTGCAGAATGTGGTACTTATCAATGTGGCTGCAGAATGTGGTACCTTTCAATATGGCTGCAGAATGTGGTACTTATCGATATGGCTGCAGAATGTGGTACTTATCGATATGGCTGCAGAATGTGGTACTTATCAATATGGCTGCAGAATGTGGTACTTATCAATATGGCTGCAGAATGTGGTACTTATCAATGTGGCTGCAGAATGTGGTACTTATCAATATGGCTGCAGAATGTGGTACTTATCAATATGGCTGCAGAATATGCAGAATGTTATACTTATCAATATGGCTGCAGAATGTGGTACTTATCAATATGGCTGCAGAATGTGGTACTTATCAATATGGCTGCAGAATATGCAGAATGTGGTATTTATCAATGTGGCTGCAGAATGTGGTACTTATCAACATGGCTGCAGAATGTGGTACTTATCAATATGGCTGCAGAATGTGGTACTTATCAATATGGCTGAAGAATGTGATTCTTACAATATGGCAGCAGAATGTGGTACTTATCAATATGGCTGCAGAATGTGGTACTTATCAATGGCTGCAGAATGTGGTACTTATCAATATGGCTGCAGAATGTGGTACTTATCAATATGGCTGCAGAATGTGGTACTTATCAATGGCTGCAGAATGTGGTACTTATCAATATGGCTGAAGAATGTGGTACTTATCAATATGGCTGCAGAATGTGGTACTTATCAATATGGCTGCAGAATGTGGTACTTACCAATATGGCTGAAGAATGTGGTACTTACCAATATGGCTGCAGAATGTGGTACTTATCAATACGGCTGCAGAATGTGGTACTTATCAGTATGGCTGCAGAATGTGGTACTTATCAATATGGCTGTAGAATGTGATTCTTACAATATGGCTGTCCAAAATGACAAAATTTGACCCAATGTTGCCATCAGAAGGAACAATATTTCTAATTTGAAGCCTACACAAGTTATTTCCGAGAAAGAAATGCACAAAGATATGCTGTTCTGTAGCTGCATTCAAAATCAGATATTCTCACCATTCTGTAATATTTAAAGTCTTTCAATAATTAAGGGATCTTAAGACTGAAGAGGTATAAATATTTTACCTCCCCTTTCCATCAAGCTTTTGTTGCTGTAGGCCTCCCATCTAAAATGCCATATATTTTAGGTCTCTAAGTCAAACCAGGATTTGCAGTTAAATACTGCAGTGACATTTTATGTGTGTAAGTGATGACATACTTAGTGCATTATGAACAGGTTTTCAACAACCACATCCCCACAAAACCAAACTTCCCAGGTCAGTGGGGGAAGGGGGTGCATGGACCATGGGACAAGACAACACATTAAGATCAACAATTCCAAATAAGTTTCATTGTATATTGCCCTCCTCCAAATCAGTTGAGAGAAAACTTTTTAAAACAATACAGACGGTGGAAATAAAATAGTATTTTGTTGTATTTCTTATTGCTTGAAAATTCGTGATATCAAAAAACACAGACTAAAAATGTCTATAACATTTAATATTATCGGGTAATATTTGAAATTACAACACACCATATGCTGATTCTGTGTCATGATTGGTCATTTCATGGTCACATGGGGCAATATAAAATTATGCATATTATGAACTATATCAAAAAATGGCACTTCGGAAATAGTTCATCAGGCTAATCATCGGGAGGCTGAATGGCGGCCTTGGATACAAAAGTCTTCGTCGAACTTTGGAAGTTTCACCACAGTTTTAAATGACCAAGAATAATATCATTATTAATCGTGTGTACTATTTTTAAATAAATGTTACTGATTAAAATTAAATGCTTAAAATTTTGGCAACATTCAAAACAATGCGTTTTGTCATGTCTTGTGGCACATGGACTTGTAACACAATATCAGGAAGTGGTGTGGTATAAAACACATATAGACTAGCAGCAAAAAGGTGGGTACTGTAAAACCATTTATTTTCACAGACATTTAATTTCATTATTTACTGTAAAATACTTTATTTTAGCTGGAATTAGTTATCGCTGAAAAGGCTTTTTGGGGTGTTTTGTATGGAATTTATTTTCACTGATTTTTGATGAGTTGAATGTGAAATATAGGGAAAAAGTTATATTCGCTGGATTTTATTTCCATTGAATTGTCTCTTCAGCGAAAATTAATTCCAAGTGAAAATAAAGTATATTACAGTAGATGTTTTGAAAAATTTCACTGGGTTTTAATTTAAGTTTACGCACTTGGTAGGAAACAATGAGTTGTATTGTATTTTACATGTTCATGTGGATTTAATTTAGAAAATATAACTTATCAACAAAAATAACAAAAATAAAACCCAGCAAATAATTAATTAATGAGTTTACAGTGTATGAATGGACATATTTGACACTGATTAAATTACTCTAGTCTACTTAAACTACAAGGTAAAAACTTGGGATATTTTTTCAATTAGAAATCTCAACTGTATGTATTTTGCTCGTTTTTTAAAAACGGAAAAGTAGGATTTTAAACTATGAATAAATAGCAAATTTATTGTTTCAATCAACAAGTTGGCTACCCCAGTTTTTTTTTTTTTTTTCATTTATTGATGTTGTTAAGTGGGTAATATGACATAGAAATGACATGTTCATCCAACTACTATAAAATTCTTTATTTTCGCTTGGAATTTATTTTTGCTCAAGGAATAATTCCGTGAAAATTAACTCTAGCGAATCTACCTTTTTTCCTATATTTTACATTCAACTTGTCAAAAATCAGTGAAAATAAATTTCATACAAAACACCAAAAAAGTCTTATCAGCGAAAATGAATTCCAGCTAAAATATAGTAGTTTACAATATTACTATAGTCCTAAACTACGCCTAAATAAATAATAGTTCAGTCAAGAATGTCACATTTTCTGAATAACAGTTTGAAATGCTCAGCTTAGCAGTGAATATCTAGAAGCTATTTACATTACTTATTTCAATATGGCTAATCAGAGCGAAAAAAATCCCATAATGAAATACGAGAGATATATCCCTCGGGAGAATTGCCATTATTTATTGATACAAATATTAATTATATTCCAGTGTATCTTTCACATTAATAATGTAAATTAGATTAGTAACAACAAAGGACATTTAAAGCTAGCTACGAACAATTGTTGCTTTTGAAATTGTGTTAGAGATCTCAGTGCATGTTAACATATGGAAAGGATAGTGGACTTCCGGCGATTCAATTTAAAAGCTTCTTGAGCAAAATTCATGTATTTCTCAATGTTGTTCCTTTTTATTCTACTTGAACGAATAAATTATACAAATAATTGTTTGTTTTTTTATTCTATTTTCAAGAGTTCAAGTTCTGGTGGAATGATTACACATAAACACAAAAATTATCTTAAATGCTAATTGAAACACATTCAAATATGGATGATCGAGCACGCATAATGAATGTGTTAGCGACCGAACAAAGAAAGACGATATGAAATATAAGTGTTAGGTACATATCTGTGACTTGAAAAATCAGTTTTTATTGACAATGAAATATTACAAAGAAAATATGAATATGTGATTATTAATTAAATATTGATTAATATGATTTACTGTGATAAATATGAATATAATTCAATTTGAGATTCCTTTGTGATTCTACAAAAAAATCACTGAAAAATTCTATAAAATACCGTGTGGATCAGACATGTAACGATAATAATGTATTATTAAAAACAGGATATGGACAAGTATTTTACTGTTTACCGTGATACTATATATAGATCTATTCAGTGACGAGTGTCGTTTATTGCACGCCATTGATTGCAAAATTCATTCATGAAAACACAATATTGTTACTTTTTTCTTCAAAAAAAAACCATTCTGATATATGTCATGGTGTGTTTTAACATTAACCATGCTGTTATATCATCGCAACATCCATACAGTAACCTTATTTGAAATTTTCAAAAGCAATTGTAGGTTTCCTGCTTTTGTGGCCAACAAGAATGCAATTACTGCAACTTAAGACGGGCTATTTTCATTTGGGTTCTCTGAGCCCACAGGCGAGGAAAATGAAAACAATTTTCTCCAGTAGAGTTAATGCAATTTAGTCTATCTGAGTCTTATCTGTACGAGATGAACTATTGAGAGCAAACCTGAAACGTTGGGTCAAATACCACTTGGAGCAAAAAAACTACTTAAATAGAGTCCGGGGCGATGTAATTAACTATCTCCAGTGCATTATCTGCAAATAACATGTTTAAAATGTTTGCCCGCTCTGAATCTTATCTGAATTATATTTACCTGACAGGGACACGCTTTTAACATTAAATAAGAACAGTCTCTCTATCTTTCTTTTTAAGAACTACTTCATATCCCTCCCAGTACATTTGCTATCATCAGACATTATTGTGTTCCTTTGTTCTTTTTCGAGTGAGACGACTAGACTAAGGAAAATATTTCAGAAGATGCATACCGTGGAGTGATATTTCACATGCTTGGGAGTAAAAAGTACTTATTTGATAACAATTAAGATAAGAAACATGAATTTACTCGACATGTTGATTTATGATGGGGAAAGAGAAAATAACTATTCCAATGATGTAGTTTTGTCACCTTTTACAAAACCTGCATCAAATTTTTTTTTTTACAAATTTTTATCACAACTTGTAACAAAAGGGTAAAATTACATCAATTTGATTCAAAATTAATGAAGAAATATCGATAAATAAATATGAAATAAATTTCAGTTTAAAAAACTATCTTTTTTTTTTTTTAATTGCCACTTCAACACAATATTGAGGTCAGAGCAGGAATAATTTTCTGGTGTCATTGAATAGAGCAATAACATTCTGGATTTTCATTGTAGGTATTCTTTTGTTATTTTAATATGAAGGCTATTGGAATCAACATCCAAATAAAGAAATTGTCTTCATTTTTCAGATAAATACAACAATACTATAATAATTTTTAAAATTTTGATAATTAGATTTGTCAAAATATGATTATTCAGCTTAAAATATTACACCGAATTTTAGAGTTAAGAAACATCAGCTAACATCAGTTATTTTGGGAATAAAATATTGTAGTGTTGGCACGGAAACCTAATACATTGAAGCTATCCTGAAGGGCATACAGATAGCATGGCATTCAGTGAATCCTGAAAACACAGAACAAAGCAAAGATGCAACAACATTTATAAATGTTACGTGTGAAAAAAATTTAGTCTATTCGCAATTTTTTTTTTTTCAATTTGACGATTTTAAAATAATGAATATAACAAATTCGCAAACGTCACTGTGACTCCCAGTCTTAAGGACCCCAGTGAAATGTTAAATGCCAACTATTTTCAGATTTTTACCATTTCCCAGTAAAATCAATGTACATGTATCAAATAATTATCATTATTACATATGTACTGCAGTTTATTTTGATTCGTCCCTGAAATCAAAATCGGTATTTCCACACCTCATATGCAAATGAGTTTGAAAGCAAACAAAGTAGTCCCTTCAGGAGTACCGTTTTTCGAAACATAGCAGAAATAAACAATATTTAAAAGTACGATATTTTTCCCTTGGGGTACATAAATATACTTGCCGAGTGAAATGAAATTTGAACAACAGTAACGGTACTCTTTGGCAGTCACTTATTTTGACAAAAACTAATTTGCATGTCACCCATGCAATAATGTTTTCGGTATTTTCACGGTCCATATGCAAATGAACATGGTATTTCCATTGGCTACCGAACTATTTTTATTTTGTAAACACATTTTCGTTTGCTATTTTTGTAAGATTCAAATCGTTCAGCAACGTTTTTGGCATGTTAGGTGTACATCTCATGGAATACTACGATTGGGAGATTAATGTATGTTGACCACCTGGAAACTCAGTTTTATAAACTTTGAACGGCTCTCGGAAGATCCACCTGCCGTAAAATCAGCGATTACACATGTACTATTGAGCCGCAATCATCAACATCGAGATACTAGGAGGTTTCTGTTGGCGACGTTGCCAAATGAGCAACATTTTAACCGGTAACCAAGACTCGGTCAATCCACGACTAGCAAGCAATATCACACACGAAGTTGTAGCGTGCAGCTCAGCGCGACGAAAGTCACCTCGTCAGTGGAGTACCGCAGTTGCACAGCATGTTTACCAGTGCACAATTCTGTGGAGGAACTTTTAACTTCAACATAAGCTGTGTATCATAGTCGTCCAGTTCAAGTTCTGTCTTGGTCCCAAATAAACGTCCACGAATTATTCATTCGGACAGTGACTCAGATTAGACGTCTGATCATTTTAATTTCAAACAAACAGTGACACGCGTTCTCTGGGCGCGTTCTACACTGACACGCGTTGCCTGGGCGTAACACTATACTCAGTATTTGAACATATTAATGGGCAATGGGGTATCTGACCTATATTCCATGCCGGTTTGTTGCACGTTCTTTCTTTGATATGAAATGATCAAACATGGAACATATGTAATAATAACAGAACCCCACACCCTGCCCGTGGCTTTCGTTGCGTATGGAAGTTATTTTCACTCAAGATGCGGTGTATTCTGCTGTACTTTCACGAGCGAAGCTTGTGAAATTACGGCCGCAGGATACACCGCATCACTCGTGAAAATAACTTCCATACGCAACAAAAGCCACGGGCAGGATGTGGGGTTCTGTCATATTAATGACATATATTACAGATAATTATACAAATTTCTATGCAACAATGTACAAAATATAAGTGGATTCAATTAATATGGAAATGAAAATGAAGCAGAAAATTTTTTTAAAAATTGACCTAGTCAACGCCATAATTGCTACAACATTTTTGAGTATTTTTTTTATAATTTTTTTTTAATTTCCGACCAAATGAAGCTAATTTCTAATTGGCTAAAGATCTTGAACTGATTTTTTGAATTTATTTTGTGAAAAACGTCAAAGATTGACTTTGGAACCCAACAGGTTGCACATTTTTTAGTATTTTCCTATAATTTTGTTGTTAATTTTGGACCAAATAAAGCTAGGTTCCTATTGGCTAAAGATCTTGAACTAATTTATTTTCTGAATGACGTCAAAGATTGACTGTGGAACCCAACAGGTTAATAAACAGCGACATTTGTATATTAGCAGGGTAGGGGGTTCAGTAAGCCATTATTCACATAATATGATCATTTGGGAAACAAGATGTTTTTTATTTATTTTAGGTTAAAATTGCAAGAATTATTTTTAAATCAAATTTGCTTTGTTAACTGGCTACAGAATGCTGGGCAGTCCAACACTCTGTTCCAGCTGTTATAAAAACCACCTGTGCCAGGTGAAATCCATCTGTCTGGGACAGGTGGACAGGGTGTATGTCACCGATAAACGTTTCCTTGAAGGAGGGTTAATAAAATGGAAAGTTACATATGTCTATCTGAAAAGTTGCAGGTAGTGAGTCCCAACGAGAATTTAAAATCAATTTAAAATCATTAATTTTTTTTTTTTTTTAATAGGATCTTTACAAATCCTGAAATGAGGGACTTGCGCATCCAGGAAGCATTTGGGGTTCAACACAATTCCTAATTGTGCATAGCAGGCTGTGAATTAAAACGACTAACTATGACTGGATGTAAGACACTCAAACTAGCATAAACTTGAGTAATGCTGCCTAAAATAGTTATCCAAAATGTCTGACAAAGCCTGCATCATTTTAATCGAAGATTATCTGTATAATTTTAGGGTATGAAATTTAGACACCAATTATTTCCAGGTAAACATACTGTCTATTATAGCAAAATGAATGATATTGAATCAATTTTTAATTCAACTATCTTTGTTCTAAATCTGCCCTGGTTTGTGCATGGTACAGTTGTGTGGTGTGTTTTGTCATCCCAGACTGCATGTTTTATTGGTAAGATAACCCATAGTCTTCCATTACCCAGCACTTCAACAACAACTAATTTCTTTTTCTCTCAAACAGCAGCATAACTAAAAAACAAACTTTCAATAATTAAGAATGTAAAATTGCTGAAGTAAACTTACCGAGTGCATATAAGGCCAAATAAAAAATATGTGGTGCTGATCCCTCAACCCAAACTACAATTGCAAACCATTAACTTTTTTTGGCCAAACATAAAAAAAGGATGCAAAATCACACCAGATTTAAATGAAACTAATCAGCAAGGTGATTTGGAGGCATGACATCACCTGATGACTATTAACCAATCACACACTCTGTAACATTTACCTCCAACACACAACTCTGATTACATTGTATAGAAAGCTTTTATTTCACTTTTTACATCTGGAACATTTCCCACAGTAAAAAAAACCCATAAAATGTTAATATAATGTCCGCTTTCTTTCATAGTAAAAACGGAGATTATAGAGGCAATCCAATTATTTTCAAATTCAAAAAAGACACTTTCAAAACTTTGAATCTATGCAGTGAAACAAAATCCAAACAGTTATAGATTAGAATTGAATTAACAATTTGTAATTTTGACACAAGTCACACATCAATTCAGATACCAATAATTACTAGTTGTAACAACAGAAGGTTTATACAAGGTACTTTTACAAACTACACATCTATAGCGGAAAACCACTACGTACACCAGCGAACAGAGGTCAACAACACTGCACGGTATCTCACCTGTTTGACCGATATCAAATATTACATATCCAAAAATAATCAAAATCTATAACCATCAATTTATTATAATCTAATCATTATCTACATTATATTTGATAATATCATACACACTGGGAATTCGAGCACTAAATGCCAGTATTTTGTCCCGGTGTCTGTGTGTTTGTTTTACGACAAAGCTCAACTCCAACCAAGCATTTGAGCAAGATACACAACACATATCAAAGTAACTAAATCAAGTTCTAATAATCATCGCATGCAATCAAATTTAATTACTTTCCATATCAAGCCAGTTACCTAATTAATTAACTAATTAATTAATAAACCTCCAGTACATACATCAACAGAATTCACCGATATAAGTCGTCGTCACACTCTTTTCATTACGATTTTCTATCCGGCTCTTGAACACTGCAGTTCTCGGCAGATAAAATACCGCTTTCAGCAATATATTTATTATTTACTAAAATCCCCAATAATCTTTTCTACAATATTAAAATACTTGAAGCAATGTCGCTGCCTATCCAAAACATTATTGAATGAAATGACAATCTGACGATGAAATGGGGAAGAAAATCAAAAATTCATGATACAGTATACAGTTTCTTGCAACAAGTAAAACCAGCAGGCTATTAAGAATAGTGACAAAATTCCAGGTAAAGCCACTCAATTGATAGCTGTAGGACGAAATTTCCACCCACCCTCATTTTTTTTAATGTTCATAGGAAAAAAATTAACAAGAAACTCGGTAAAGATGCCAAATGAGAATAATTTGTAACAATTATCACATTCTGCACTTTGAGAAATCATGCAATATTTCATTTAGTTACAAATTATTGTAATATTGACTACTAAATTTGACTGCATGTGCAATTTTATTTTTGAAACGCATAAATCTATTTATAATTTTGTTTTCTTCTCTGAATGGGAAATTTGCATAACAGTCCAATATTTGCATATTATTCACCATTATAATAAAAGATAATGAGCAATTATGAAGGTTAGATTTGTTTTTTTTAAAACAGATTAGGGGGGGTTAACATGGAAAGCGTTCACAAGACAGGGATTTACGTTGTTGAATTTTCGTGTGGGGGGGGATATTGTTCCCTCCTCAGTACAGCCAGCCCCTATCTCATTCCGACCAAATGCCCAGCCAAACACTATCCCTTATAATTGGTTAGATCAAACGATTTTTAACGCCTCATACTCGTAACAAAAACTCACTTGGAGAGAAGATTGATTTCAGCTTGAAATATGTAACTTACAAATCACTGAAATGAAAGAGATGATCGTCTAACAAGGTTTAGAAAACTGGTATAATTATTAGCTACATTAGAAATATAGAGAATGTATCAGGAAGTATTACGCCACTTGACCACTATAATTTTAAATTATTGGAGAAATAAGTTGAAAGGAAATCTTGCTTTGATGATTAGTTATTAGTATAAGTACGAGTTTGACATCTCATGTTGATGTTGGTTTGACCCAACTTGTTCCTGTTCTAATAACAATTATTTTAGAGACCCGAACCATTCAGTAACTTACCTGGCAGTGATGCTGCTTTGGTATGCAAAACAATATTGCAATGAATGGTAACTAAGAATAATATCAATTTTTTCGTATTTAACCACAATAGGATTGTTGAAAATATGCATGTACCAGTAGAAATGGAATATTGAATGAAAATAACAAATTACTTTTATGTGTGGGTACAATATCATAATTGCAATCGACGCACAGTTGCAGGCAACACCTGTGGATTTTGATGAAGATTGTTGCTAAAAAGCAGAAAACTCAAAGAATATTGAATTATTGAGCAAGTGATACTGAGAAAAATTTTTTTAGAAAATGAGAGTATACTGAGGATGATGATTTGAGACATTAAACTGTAACATTTTATCTAGTGTTCTGTTAAAAGCATAACATGCTCACTGCAAACATAGAGTTCAGGTATAAAACATCAACAAGCTGGTAAAACTTTATTTGACAAGAATGGAGAAGAAACATCACACAGAACAGAACGAGAAATATCACACAGAACAGAACGAAAAATATCACACAGAACAGAATGAGAAATATCACACAGAAAAGAACCGGAAACATTACACAGAACAGAATGAGAAACATCACATAAAACAGAAAAAGAAACAACAGAAACTATACAACCACTCGACTCTACACAATCTTATTTTAAACAATTTCCAAGCAAGTATTCTTGAGTAATTGCCACTGGGAATTGCCCACAAAACGATGTGGCTTCCAAACGAACATCCAACAACCTTTGAGATTGCAATACCATCAAACAATAGTTCAAAGTACGTCACAAAGAACGTAATAAGCGACAAACGATTACCTCATAAGACACACGTCTTATTGATACAAAACTTGACCAATCACAGCACCTAATTTCTCGGAAACGTTTCATTTTATTTTCATATAAGACAGTAAAGTTAAACGACAAGGGATACAAGCTACATATTAAAACAGATATTGTGCATAAATACGGGACAAAAATGACAAAAATCTGAAACCTTGCTGACTATCTACAAGGTCAATCCATCCTAACCAGCCAATAACTAGGGGGGTATTATAGAGGGCCTTTGTTCTGTCATATCCTTCCCGCTATTCACTCCATATTCGTCTTACTGTTTAATTGGCAGGCTTTGTGCCCGACTCACTCAGCCTCCACAATGTAGTCTAACTTTTTAAGCTCGCTCACTCCAGCAGCAATGAGTCGTACGCCAGCCACGCTTCCTTGGCTATTGGAGAACAAAACCATACAACCCAAGGGATGGCTAAGAATGGTCGATAGTTCTATGGGCTCTAACAAACCCCTTTACGTCCACGCATTCACGCATTCTTCCTAAAATAATGCCTTCCTTTTCATTTATTGTGTTTTTGGCACACAAATGACACGAATTGCCAGTGTCGTGTATAAAGAACCAAGCTTGTATCGGGCTTTTTAGTAATGAGTGGTTAGAAAGAACCTACTACACAAACCAACTTACTTAGTTCAATATCATCATTCAAGTTCACATTAGAAGAGCATTTACCGTCATAGCTACACTGCACACGACTCGTCAAATTATGTTCTTAAGGTAACAAAAAAACTCTAAAGTTAGTGAAACATCAATTGTGCAAGATTAAATAAGTCAAAATTAAATTCAGACCTGTGGCATGAGCTCGAGTTGGGCATGCAGTAGAAAACCAATGCCATAAAGAAGTAATTCAAGAAATTTAACACTGTAAAAAAATACTTGCAATATTTTCAATATCTGGAGTATTTCTTCAATCACCCCAGTGTCATGTATTATCAAACCAGGGTGAAAATAAAGCTCCAATTGACGGGTTTTGTTGAAAGTCACCGCATGGTATTTCAGAAAACATGTCTAAAGAGATATAGAGTTTCAACTTGGGCAGTGTTTTTGTCACCTGTTTGATAAAGGTATTAGCACCTTACAACAGTTATGTTGTTACTTGAAACTAACATACACGAATAAAAACAGAAACTTTAGCCTAAAATATTTAACTTATTACACACGTTGCGACATCATCAACTTATTTCGGTGCACAAGACAAGTGACATCACGGTGGTCTGTCACCATGGAAACCTCACATCTATAATACACTGGTATCCATTTGCAAATTATCAATGCTTTAATTAAAAGTCAGTCAGTAGTGAACTTGAATAATAAGCCTATCCTGTTTTTTTAAGCAAACACTTAATTTACATTACCCCTGGGTAAGTTCTTGATGTGCACTTGTTGGGCTTTATTTTTTTTGAGATGTAAGAAAGAAGGAAAAAATCTTGGACTATTACTGCCAGGCTTTGTTCATTCAAACATTGAGAAATATTTAATTCACTTTGGTGGTTTTTCGTTTATCAACATGGGACAGGCTAATTGGACTGTAGCTCTTCTGATTTGTGGTGTGTATCGCCTTAAAAGGGGCCCCAGTGGTCTCCACAATTTTAGACAAAAGACTGCATCATGACATCACAAAGGGCTGCTAACATAGTTAATAAAGACAAAGGCAACCATACATTGAGGTAGCAAATAGTGGTCAATATGTATGACGGTAAAAACTTGTGGAGCTCAGTACATGCATATACACATACACCGACAGACGAGGTAATAGACAAGTTGTAATCGCACCTGTTTTGTAGTGAGGCCTCTGGAGCGTTCTCCCATCAACTGATGGGTGTGAGGTGACGGCGTGTACACCGTTTTTTGGCCCAACAACACCAGTTGGCGGTGAAAACATCTGAAAAGAACAAGAAAAAAAAAACACGTGTAAAAATACACAGCAAATAAAACATGGGATCTCTAAAAACTGTCTAACACCAATCGATTTTAGGTTGAACATGGAAACTGCGATAAATATATGGTGTTTCAGCTGCTACCCACAAAGATAGTTTTGACAACATTATATAAATAAGCTACAAATCGAAGACGGCACTGAATTTGGCCATATTGTCAGATTAATTGGAAACATGACTAATAAACAAATCAATTTATCCGCTAGCCGTCCAAATCGAATTGTTTCAAAATTCGTAATGCTATATCTAACACGAAATTCGTATTTTTCGAGCCACCAAACAGAACAGAGTTTAATGTGAAAAAAAACACACACAAAAACAACGCCATCCTGAGCACGTTACGTATCAAATGACTCAGCTTCAAATGACAGATAATTCTCAGTTCATATTTTATTCTTCCTAATAGAATCAACGCACAGCACCATAATCTCGTCCTGGAGTTATCGCTTTAGCTTAATTTAGTACAAATCCTTCGCTCCTCGAATGAAAATAGCGCGTTTCACAGCGAACAAAGAAGAGTTCCCATCCCAGAAGTATTGTTAAACGCACGCGTTGTGGCGCACGCTGCTCCCAAACCAAACCCTAACACAATTTACATTCATAGAATTTATTAATATAATAACTTGTTAAGTGTTGTATGATTTGCCACACTTCATACCTCAATTGATCCACTCCAGTACACTATACATGAGCTTTTCCAGAAAACGAATACCTTTTGGTAGACGCTAAATTAAAATTTACTATACCGCTGTCGGAATGAAAACAAATACATCCAGTAACGTCTCTTAATTTCAAGGGATCTAACTCGGTGGCAATTTTAATGAAATGTTTGTAATTTATGATACAGAACCGTAAATTGTCTTCATTTCAAAATCTAATCGAAACTATCTGTCAGCGATGTTAGCGATAATATCAGCGATTTAAAGTAACTTGCCACAGCAAGATTTCTAAATTGAATTTGCCGTGCTATACTAGTACTTTGTGGCCACTAGCAAAGCACTCGCCACGCGTACACTAAGCAGAACTTACCGCGCTAAAATCTAAAAGATCGCTGAGTTCTTTATCGGTGGGGCCGTATGGCATCCTAGGCTGTGTTGGATTCTGCATTATGTCCCTGTAAACACAAACGAATTCTAGGTGAGATTCACACTTCTTTAAACAGTGGTTTTACACCTTGAGCATGAAACACTAATCAATTGAATTGCTCCCTCCTTTTATTAAACTTGGGTAAAAGTCGGTCTCCGTCTTTCTACCAAACATTACATCACAATGACTTTATATTATGATGGCCACAACAGGCACGTTTGAGTGTTTACATGCGTCTTCCAATAACTACCTTGGGTCTTCAGCGAGTAATTCCACAAAGTTAAGTCACAGTCCCCGAGAGAGGGGCTAACTCCAATCACAAACGCCGCAGACACAATTCAAAACACCTCTCTCTCGCTCTCTGAATCCAGTATCTTTTTGTTAGGTCAGCTGATTTGGAAGTGTGTGGAAACAACGAAATACTTGTCCGACGATGTGCAATTTCACAACTATCACCATCCGAGATCTGATCTGGCGAATAAAGTGTTTTCCTAGGTGCAGACGGGTAGATTGCAAGATAACTTAAAAGAATGTGTGCATGGCAAAATCTTCGTAGAATAGAAAACCCCAACGCCAGGTCAACTTCGTTCCACTGCCGCTGCGGTCGAGTCGCTACACACGGAGTTCCACTTTGCGAGTCCGTTCCAAAAACCCAAACCAGTTGCCGGCCGTAACTGCATTAATCATAGCTCGATGCAAAAACCTCCCATTTGGCTATAATCGCGTGGATCGTTGCAGTTTTCGCGTAAGATTACAACAACACACACTCAATGAAACAGACACTCGGCTAAATTACACTGGTGCATGCTGGCAGACATTTTCTCCTGCTTGGGTATTGTTACAAGTGAAAATATTGTATATCCTTCCGCGACATCCGGGACTTTTGTTTATATTTTTTCGCTTTCTGATAAATAGTACATGACATTTTTTTTGAAACCGGCAAATTGACATAGCGTATATTAACTTTAATAATTTGCATTATTTTATGGCGCAAAATTCAGCTGAAAATCAATGTTTCCGGTGGAACTATTCTCAGCGCAGCCAAGGTCAATATGGGGTCGTGGTAAACAGTCGCAATGTTTTCATGTGCATCCCATTGACTGACAGCTGATGATTTGATTGACAGAGCACTGACTAAATTGACCAATCACAAAAGAGAAAAGGCACAAAGAAATCGTATCTGCCCGGCTTTGCTGTGTATGGATCAGCTGAAAGAAGGCTTCCTATACAGTATTGCACGGCATAAACGTGGCTACTCAATATTTTGTAAATAACAGTCATTCATGTAATCGGACGTTATAATAGATTTTTTTGAATGCATCTAAACAAATTATAAACAAGGACCGCCATGTTTGAAATCGACAAAACTGTGATAATCTTAGAAGTTTCCATGGTAACATAATAATGTTGATTATACCTTGTAGTTTCTCACTCCAATCTATTTTTAAAAATAACTTTATATCTTGAGTTTCTGTGTCGTTTTTCGTATCCGAACTGTCCATTTCATATACAGACATACGTTCCCTCTTCTATTGCCAAATATTTTGTTTTTTAATTTTCTTTTATCTTGAAAAAAATGTAACATAAAATCTCAGACAACTAATAAATTTATTAGTAGTCTCAGATAAAATTAACTCTTAGGTCTGGAATTTAAGAAAATACGCAGAATTTACTCAATAACGATTTATGTTTAATATATATATATATATATATATATATTATATTATATTTATTGTTATTTACCCGAAATAAACACAATTTATAAATATTATTATAATTAATATTGTTATTGTGAATATTAAATTTCATATATGATTATTATATATTAGTCACCACGTAAAGCTAATGTTTAACGAGAACGTTATCAAGCAAAACTTCAATGCTTTTGTCCTTGTACTTTTGAGTTGATGTCTCGGGAGAAAACGTTAAAGAAAAGGGCATTCTGATCATTTATTAACCTGTGTTAAGTATGATATGACCGTAGTTGGGTGGCTAAACAATTAAAGCGGCACAATCTTTGCGACGCGTTCAACGCGACTTGTACTGGACGTGTCAAATACGTTGCTTTTTAAATTTAATTTGAACGCGCGGCGCGTTGCCGCTGTGATGTTTGTTTAAAAAAACAAATACGTTATTGCCACTCATGGGAGGGAGTTACCTTTGACAGGCGAGCAAAATTGGTGCCAAGGTGGCATATTTGTGGGGAGGGGGGTCAAGAAGTGGATGGCACATATAGGAGAAGTTGCCTAAGGTGGTCGAATCCAGTTGGTATCAGAGTGGCACATATGGGAGTAGTTGCCTAAGGTGGTCGAATCTAGTTGGTAACAGAGTGGCACATATGGGAGATGTTGCCTAAGGTGGTGGTATCTTGTTGGTATCAGAGTGGCACATATGGGAGAAGTTGCCTAAGGTGATCGAATCTTGTTGGTAACAGAGTGGCACATTAGAGAGAAGTTGCCTAAGGTGGTCAAATCTAGTTGGTATCAGAGTGGCACATATGGGAGAAGTTGCTTAAGGTGGTCAAATCTAGTTGGTATCAAAGTGGCACATATGAGAGAGAAGTTGCCTAAGGTGGTCGAATCTAGTTGGTATCAGAGTGGCACATATGAGAGAAGTTGCCTAAGGTGGTCAAATCTAGTTGGTATCAGACTGGCACATATGAGAGAAGTTGCTTAAGGTGGTCAATCTAGTTAGTATCAGAGTGGCACATATGAGAGAAGTTGCCTAAGGTGGTCGAATCTAGTTGGTATCAGAGTGGCACATATGAGAGAAGTTGCCTAAGGTGGTCGAATCCAGTTGGGATCACAGTGGCACATACGGGAGAAGTTGCCTAAGGTGGTCGAATCCAGTTGGTATCAGAGTGGCACATATGGGAGTAGTTGCCTAAGGTGGTCGAATCTAGTTGGTACCAGAGTGGCACATATGGGAGAAGTTGCCTAAGGTGGTCGAATCTTGTTGGTATCAGAGTGGCACATATGGGAGAAGTTGCTTAAGGTGGTCCAATCCAGTTGGTAACAGAGTGGCACATATGGGAGAAGTTGCCTAAGGTGGTCCAATCTAGTTGGTATCAGAGTGGCACATATGAGAGAACTTGCTTAAGGTGGTCAAATCTAGTTGGTATCAGAGTGGCACATATGGGAGAAGTTGCCTAAGGTGGTCGAATCTAGTTGGTACCAGAGTGGCACATATGAGAGAAGTTGCCTAAGGTGGTCGAATCCAGTTGGTATCAGTGTGGCACTTATGAGAGAAGTTGCCTAAGGTTGTCGAATCTAGTTGGTATCAGAGTGGCACATATGAGAGAAGTTGCCTAAGGTGGTCGAATCTAGTTGGTATCAGAGTGGCACATACGGGAGAAGTTGCTTAAGGTGGTCAAATCTAGTTGGTATCAGAGTGGCACATATGGGAAAAGTTGCCTAAGGTGGTCGAATCTAGTTGGTATCGGAGTGGCACATATGGTAGAAGTTGCCTAAAGTGGTCGAATCTAGTTGGTATCAGAGTGGCACATATGGGAGAAGTTGCCTAAGGTGGTCAAATCTAGCTGGTATCAGAGTGGCACGTATGGGAGAAGTTGCCTAAGGTGGTCAAATCTAGTTGGTAACAGAGTGGCACATATGGGAGAAGTTGCTTAAGGTGGTCAAATCTAGTTGGTATCAGAGTGGCACATTAGAGAGAAGTTGCCAAAGGTGGTCAAATCCAGTTGGAATCAGAATGGCACATATGGTAGAAGTTGCCTAAGGTGGTCAAATCTAATTGGTAACAGAGTGGCACATATGGGAGAAGTTGCTTAAGGTGGTCAAATCTAGTTGGTATCAGAGTGGCACATATGGTAGAAGTTGCCTAAGGTGGTCAAATCTAGTTGGTAACAGAGTGGCACATATGAGAGAAGTTGCCTAAGGTGGTCGAGTCTAGTTGGTATCAGAGTAGCACATATGGGAGAAGTTGCCTAAGGTGGTCGAATCCAGTTGGTATCAGAGTGGCTCATATGGGAGTAGTTGTCTAAGGTGGTCGAACCTAGTTGGTCGCAGAGTGGCACATATGGGAGAAGTTGCCTAAGGTGGTCGAATCTTGTTGGTATCAGAGTGGCACATATGGGAGAAGTTGCTTAAGGTGGTCCAATCCAGTTGGTATCAGAGTGGCACATACGGGAGAAGTTGCCTAAGGTGGTCAAATCTAGTTGGTATCAGAGTGGCACATATGGGAAAAGTTGCCTAAGGTGGTCGAATCTAGTTGGTATCGGAGTGGCACATATGGTAGAAGTTGCCTAAAGTGGTCGAATCTAGTTGGTATCAGAGTGGCACATATGGGAGAAGTTGCCTAAGGTGGTCAAATCTAGCTGGTATCAGAGTGGCACGTATGGGAGAAGTTGCCTAAGGTGGTCAAATCTAGTTGGTAACAGAGTGGCACATATGGGAGAAGTTGCTTAAGGTGGTCAAATCTAGTTGGTATCAGAGTGGCACATTAGAGAGAAGTTGCCAAAGGTGGTCAAATCCAGTTGGAATCAGAATGGCACATATGGTAGAAGTTGCCTAAGGTGGTCAAATCTAATTGGTAACAGAGTGGCACATATGGGAGAAGTTGCTTAAGGTGGTCAAATCTAGTTGGTATCAGAGTGGCACATATGGTAGAAGTTGCCTAAGGTGGTCAAATCTAGTTGGTAACAGAGTGGCACATATGAGAGAAGTTGCCTAAGGTGGTCGAGTCTAGTTGGTATCAGAGTAGCACATATGGGAGAAGTTGCCTAAGGTGGTCGAATCCAGTTGGTATCAGAGTGGCTCATATGGGAGTAGTTGTCTAAGGTGGTCGAACCTAGTTGGTCGCAGAGTGGCACATATGGGAGAAGTTGCCTAAGGTGGTCGAATCTTGTTGGTATCAGAGTGGCACATATGGGAGAAGTTGCTTAAGGTGGTCCAATCCAGTTGGTAACAGAGTGGCACATATGGGAGAAGTTGCCTAAGGTGGTCCAATCTAGTTGGTATCAGAGTGGCACATATGAGAGAAGTTGCTTAAGGTGGTCAAATCTAGTTGGTATCAGAGTGGCACATACGGGAGAAGTTGCCTAAGGTGGTCGAATCTAGTTGGTATCAGAGTGGCACATATGAGAGAAGTTGCCTAAGGTGGTCGAATCCAGTTGGTATCAGAGTGGCACTTATGAGAGAAGTTGCCTGAGGTGGTCGAATCTAGTTGGTATCAGAGTGGCACATATGAGAGAAGTTGCCTAAGGTGGTCGAATCTAGTTGGTTTCAGAGTGGCACATACGGGAGAAGTTGCCTAAGGTGGTAAAATCTTGTTGGTATCAGAGTGGCACATATGAGAGAAGTTGCCTAAGGTGGTCGAATCTAGTTGGTATCAGAGTGGCACATATGGGAGAAGTTGCCTAAGGTGGTCGAATCTAGTTGGTATCAGAGTGGCACATATGGGAAAAGTTGCCTAAGGTGGTCAAATCTAGCTGGTATCAGAGTGGCACGTATGGGAGAAGTTGCCTAAGGTGGTCAAATCTAGTTGGTAACAGAGTGGCACATATGGGAGAAGTTGCTTAAGGTAGTCAATCTAGTTGGTATCAGAGTGGCACATATGGGAGAAATACGTTATTGCCACTCATGGGAGGGAGTTACCTTTGACAGGCGAGCAAAATTGGTGCCAAGGTGGCATATTTGTGGGGAGGGTGGTCAAGAAGTGGATGGCACATATGAGAGAAGTTGCCTAAGGTGGTCGAATCCAGTTGGTATCAGAGTGGCACATATGAGAGAAGTTGCCTAAGGTGGTCGAATCCAGTTGGTATCAGAGTGGCACATATGAGAGAAGTTGCCTAAGGTGGTCGAGTCTAGTTGGTATCAGAGTAGCACATATGGGAGAAGTTGCCTAAGGTGGTCGAATCGTGTTGGTATCAGAGTGGCACATATGGGAGAAGTTGCCTAAGATGGTCGAATCCAGTTGGTAACAGAGTGGCACATATGGGAGATGTTGCCTAAGGTGGTCCAATCTAGTTGGTATCAGAGTGGCACATATGAGAGAAGTTGTTTAAGGTGGTCAAATCTAGTTGGTATCAGAGTGGCACATACGGGAGAAGTTGCCTAAGGTGGTCGAATCTAGTTGGTGTCAGAGTGGCACATATGAGAGAAATTGCCTAAGGTGGTCGAATCCAGTTGGTATCAGAGTGGCACATATGAGAGAAGTTGCCTAAGGTGGTCGAATCTAGTTGGTATCAGAGTGGCACATATGAGAGAAGTTGCCTAAGGTGGTCGAATCTAGTTGGTATCAGAGTGACACATACGGGAGAAGTTGCCTAAGGTGGTAAAATCTTGTTGGTATCAGAGTGGCACATATGAGAGAAGTTGCCTAAGGTGGTCGAATCTAGTTGGTATCAGAGCGGCAAATATGAGAGAAGTTGCCTAAGGTGGTCGAGTCTAGTTGGTATCAGAGTAGCACATATGGGAGAAGTTGCCTAAGGTGGTCGAATCTTGTTGGTATCAGAGTGGCACATATGGGAGAAGTTGCCTAAGGTGGTCGAATCCAGTTGGTAACAGAGTGGCACATATGGGAGATGTTGCCTAAGGTGGTCCAATCTAGTTGGTATCAGAGTGGCACATATGAGAGAAGTTGTTTAAGGTGGTCAAATCTAGTTGGTATCAGAGTGGCACATACGGGAGAAGTTGCCTAAGGTGGTCGAATCTAGTTGGTGTCAGAGTGGCACATATGAGAGAAATTGCCTAAGGTGGTCGAATCCAGTTGGTATCAGAGTGGCACATATGAGAGAAGTTGCCTAAGGTGGTCGAATCTAGTTGGTATCAGAGTGGCACATATGAGAGAAGTTGCCTAAGGTGGTCGAATCTAGTTGGTATCAGAGTGGCACATACGGGAGAAGTTGCCTAAGGTGGTAAAATCTTGTTGGTATCAGAGTGGCACATATGAGAGAAGTTGCCTAAGGTGGTCGAATCTAGTTGGTATCAGAGCGGCAAATATGAGAGAAGTTACCTAATGTGGTCGAATCCAGTTGGTATCATAGTGGCACATATGGGAACAGTTGCCTAAGGTGGTCAAATCTAGTTGGTAACAGAGTGGCACATATGGGAGAAGTTGCCTAAGGTGGTCAAATCTAGTTGGTATCAGAGTGGCACATATGGGAGAAGTTGCCTATTAAGGTGGTCAAATCTAGTTGGTAACAGAGTGGCACATATGGGAGAAGTTGCTTAAGGTGGTCAAATCTAGTTGGTATCAGAGTGACACATTAGAGAGAAGTTGCCAAAGGTGGTCGAATCCAGTTGGAATCAGAATGGCACATATGGTAGAAGTTGCCTAAGGTGGTCAAATCTAGTTGGTAACAGAGTGGCACATATGGGAGAAGTTGCTTAAGGTGGTCAAATCTAGTTGGTATCAGAGTGGCACATATGGTAGAAGTTGCCTAAGGTGGTCAAATCTAGTTGGTAACAGAGTGGCACATATGAGAGAAGTTGCCTAAGGTGGTCGAGTCTAGTTGGTATCAGAGTAGCACATATGGGAGAAGTTGCCTAAAGTGGTCGAATTCAGTTGGTATCAGAGTGGCACATATGGGAGTAGTTGCCTAAGGTTGTCGAATCTAGTTGATACCAGTGTGGCACATATGGGAGAAGTTGCCTAAGGTGGTCGAATCTAGTTGGTATCAGAGTGGCACATATGAGAGAGGTTGCCTAAGATGGTCGAATCTAGTTGGTGTCAGAGTGGCACATACGGGAGAAGTTGCCTAAGGTGGTAAAATCTTGTTGGTATCAGAGTGGCACATATGAGAGAAGTTGCCTAAGGTGGTCGAATCTAGTTGGTATCAGAGCGGCAAATATGAGAGAAGTTGCCTAAGGTAGTCGAATCCAGTTGGTATCAGAGTGGCACATATGGGAGAGGTTACCTAATGTGGTCGAATCTAGTTGGTATCATAGTGGCACATATAGGAACAGTTGCCTAAGGTGGTCAAATCTAGTTGGTAACAGAGTGGCACATATGGGAGAAGTTGCCTAAGGTGGTCCAATCTAGTTGGTATCAGAGTGGCACATATGAGAGAAGTTGCTTAAGGTGGTCAAATCTAGTTGGTATCAGAGTGGCACATACGGGAGAAGTTGCCTAAGGTGGTCGAATCTAGTTGGTATCAGAGTGGTACATATGAGAGAAATTGCCTAAGGTGGTCGAATCTAGTTGGTGTCAGAGTGGCACATATGAGAGAAGTTGCCTAAGGTGGTCGAATCTAGTTGGTGTCAGAGTGGCACATACGGGAGAAGTTGCCTAAGGTGGTAAAATCTTGTTGGTATCAGAGTGGCACATATGAGAGAAGTTGCCTAAGGTGGTCGAATCTAGTTGGTATCAGAGTGGCAAATATGAGAGAAGTTGCCTAAGGTGGTCGAATCCAGTTGGTATCAGAGTGGCACATATGGGAGAGGTTACCTAATGTGGTCGAATCTAGTTGGTATCTTAGTGGCACATATAGGAACAGTTGCCTAAGGTGGTCAAATCTAGTTGGTAACAGAGTGGCACATATGGGAGAAGTTGCCTAAGGTGGTCAAATCTAGTTGGTATCAGAGTGGCATATATGGGAGAAGTTGCCTATTAAGGTGGTCAAATCTAGTTGGTAACAGAGTGGCACATATGGGAGAAGTTGCTTAAGGTGGTCAAATCTAGTTGGTATCAGAGTGGCACATTAGAGAGAAGTTGCCAAAGGTGGTCGAATCCAGTTGGAATCAGAATGGCACATATGGTAGAAGTTGCCTAAGGTGGTCAAATCTAGTTGGTAACAGAGTGGCTCATATGGGAGAAGTTGCTTAAGGTGGTCAAATCTAGTTGGTATCAGAGTGGCACATATGAGAGAAGTTGCCTAAGATGGTCGAATCCAGTTGGAATCAGAGTGGCACATATGGTAGAAGTTGCCTAAGGTGGTCAAATCTAGTTGGTAACAGAGTGGCACATATGGGAGAAGTTGCCTAAGGTGGTCGAATCTAGTTGGTATCAGAGTGGCACATATGGGAAAAGTTGCCTAAGGTGGTCAAATCTAGTTGGTAACAGAGTGGCACATATGGGAGAAGTTGCCTATGGTGGTCAAATCTAGTTGGTATCAGAGTGGCACGTATGGGAGAAGTTGCCTAAGGTGGTCAAATCTAGTTGGTAACAGAGTGGCACATATGGGAGAAGTTGCCTAAGGTGGTCGAATCTAGTTGGTACCAGAGTGGCACATATGGAAGAAGTTGCTTAAGGTTGTCAAATCTAGTTGGTATCAGAGTGGCACATATGGGTGAAGTTGCCTAAGGTGGTCGAATCTAGTTGGTATCAGAGTGGCACATATGGGAGAAGTTGCTTAAGGTGGTCAAATCTAGTTTGTATCAGAGTGGCACATATGGGAGAAGTTGCCTAAGGTGGTCAAATCTAGTTGGTATCAGAGTGGCACATATGGGAGAAGTTGCTTAAGGTGGTCAAATCTAATTGGTATCAGAGTGGCACATATGATAGAAGTTGCCTAAGGTGGTCAAATCTAGTTGGTATCAGAGTGGCACATATGGGTGAAGTTGCCTAAGGTGGTCGAATCTAGTTGGTACCAGAGTGGCACATATGGGAGAAGTTGCTTAAGGTGGTCAAATCTAGTTTGTATCAGAGTGGCACATATGGGAGAAGTTGCCTAAGGTGGTCAAATCTAGTTGGTATCAGAGTGGCACATATGAGAGAAGTTGCCTAAGGTGATCAAATCTAGTTGGTATCAGAGTGGCATATATGGGAGAAGTTGCCTAAGGTGGTCAAAACTAGTTGGTATCAGAGTGGAATATATGGGAGAAGTTGCCTAAGGTGGTCAAATCTAGTTGGTATCATAGTGGCACATATGGGAACAGTTGCCTAAGGTGGTCAAATCTAGTTGGTATCAGAGTGGCACATATGAGAGAAGTTGCCAAAGGTGGTCAAATCTAGTTGGTATCGTAGTGGCACATATAGGAGAAGTTGCTTAAGGTGGTCGAATCTAGTTGGTATCAGAGTGGCACATATGGGAGAAGTTGCTTAAGGTGGTCAAATCTAGTTGGTATCAGAGTGGCACATATGAGAGAAGTTGCTTAAGGTGGTCGAATCTAGTTGGTATAAGAGTGGCACATATGGGAGAAGTTGCCTAAGGTGGTCGAATCTAGTTGGTATCAGAGTGGCACATATGGGAGAAGTTGATTAAGGTGGTCAAATCTAGTTGGTATCAGAGTGGCACATATGATAGAAGTTGCCTAAGGTGGTCAAATCTTGTTGGTATCAGAGTGGCACATATGGGAGAAGTTGCCTAAGGTGGTCGAATCTAGTTGGAATCAGAGTGGCACATATGGGAGAAGTTGCCTAAGGTGGTCGAATCTAGTTGGTGTCAGAGTGGCACATATGGGAGAAGTTGCCTAAGGTAGTCGAATCTTGTTGGTATCAGAGTGGCACATATGGAAGAAGTTGCCTAAGGTGGTCAAATCTAGTTGGTAACAGAGTGGCACATACGGGAGAAGCTATCTAAGGTGGGTGAGTTTATGTGAGAATTGCCTGAAGTGGTTTGGTCCAGTTTGTATCAAGATGGCACACTTTGGAGGGCGTTACCTATTGTGGCAAATCTAGTTGGTACTCATGATGGAAATGTCATAAGGTGGACGGGTGAAGTTGGTATCAAGGTGGCACACCACTTTGGAGAGAGTTACCTATTGTGATAAATGTAGTTGGTGCCAGGGTGGCACTCGTGTGGGGGTAATTTCCTAAGGTTGGCGAGTCTCGTTGTTAACAGGGATGTTAAGGAGTTTTCTAATACCAGAGTGGTACACTAAGGGGGAGTTAACTGGACAGGTGCGACGAGGTGACACATTGGTGAGCGGGTACATACACTTTCTGTCAAAATAACATTCATTCTTATCAAATCAGTAAACATGCTCTTGAAATGTGTATGAGGTGTGCCACCCGATCACGTGTACGAGGTGTGCCACGCAAACTTAATATGGAAACTCTCATTTGTCTATTGCATCTTCAGTCTATTCGACTTATTTGTATGTAATTAGTGGATTGTCATTGAATTTCTATCACAGTCCACACTAAATGGTTGAACGCGCCGAAAAAATCGTTGCGCAACTACCGGACTGGCGTTCGAATTTCCTATTAGACATGGTGTGGCGATTTAAATATACGCAAGGTGGTGAAGTCTTTATAATGCCAATATTTTGATAAACACGGGGAACAGACGGCGATAGAATCAAGTTGACGTTGCAAAAGATGAAGATGCGGCATTTACAATGACTTATAGTTGAGTTGAGTTGAGTTGAGTTGAGTTGAGTTGAGTTGAGTTGAGTTGAGTTGAGAATAAAAATGTTTATTTCGTATCTTATTAATCCTACGTTGATGCTTATCACCATAATTCAAAACATATACTAATACTCGCTTCTTACCAAAATTTTTAAAGAGGAATCTTTTAATCCCTGTGATATCTTGTTGTTTATCACTGTGAAGAATATATTGTGAAGATTAAAGTTCATATCAAGTTGACTCTTTAACATACTCCGAAATCGTCTAACAAGTTAAATATTTCTGTAATTGTCTACGATTTTGGTTAAATTTGAAGGGAAACTACCATAATATAGCCTGAGATCCTAAAAAGTGTCTGTGATCTATGATTTGACCCATATTTATAGTGCTTTCAATACTTTTTCTCGTGGAAAACAAATACATATGCGTATAATATTGGTGTTAATTGAAGTTTGGAACTAAATATAATGTAAATCAAGACCGATATCATTATTTTCTTATAATATTATGGCCATCTCGTCCACAGCCATTGTAGTGTTCGTTCGTTTCCCACACTGCCAGGTTGAGATGTGTGTGGGTAATATACATCAAATAAACTATAGATAATTACTTATTAATTTCAAATATACCCACAAATTGAATGTTTCGTATGGCATGAGAGATCCGGGGGTTCACCTGGCTTTTAGTTTGATAAGAGTGTGTACGTAGCTTTATAGTAAGAATTTTGCACATTTTCAAGAAAAAGCCGGGAATCTATAAATTTAAAAAAATCATCGTAATGGACAACTGTTGTCGTCGTTAGAACGATTAGGTGACCGATTGGACCAATATACAATTCCATATCCATATTCTAAACCAAAATTTCAAAATATATCGACCCCAGAAGTATGGCACCCTCTAACGTCCTTTGTAAACAGTTTCCCATGCAGTGTATTCTAGATAATTGTTCAATGTGACAGGGGTTATGTCATGTTTTTACGCCATAATACGTAATAATAGGGTTTGTTTGACATGCCAGTGTAATATTCACGTGGCTAATTTCATATGCTAATGAGTTCGTGAATGAGCTAGTGAGATAATTTATTTACGACTCTCGGACATGCTTCACGTGATAGTGGTATATGTCCTGTGGTATATACAATACGTAGTGTATGTATGACACGTGTTTAATATCCTGCCTATAGTGTATTCACAAAACTATTTATCAGCGAGCAATCCGTGGTGCATATTCGGAGCGTCGGCAAGGGGTATTTTCGTAAGCTGTAATCAATTGTTTTTATTTTCGCAATAATGTAATTTAAATAAATAAAAAAACGCAAATTCGTAGACAGGGGCAATGTGTAAAATGTAATCAGCTATTTTATTCGTTTGTAATTTGTACAAAGATCTTATTTTTTGTAAGCGTATAAAGCATTTTCCACATTAGATGTCGTAATTCGTACGTAATTTCCAATTTTGATTCTTAAACACAAATTATCAATTATATTATAAAAACGTAAAATGTAATTAGGAATTTGCTTTATCTGTAAGGTGTAAAAAAAAACATTTTTCTACTGTAAATAGAACTTTCCATTTTATTTCCTGTAAAAACATAAAATGTTTTTTTTTTCCTGTAACCTGTACCAGCTACCCCCTTGCCCCCCTCATCAATGACTTCTTCTAGTTGCCGCCTAAAGTTGTTGACCGTTACCGATCGCAAAAGCCCAATGACCGTCTTGAATTGAAACACAAGTCGGTCGTTCATGTAGTAGGGTGGAGTGTAGTGAAAATGCAAACGAATAGTTGAACCATAGATCTGAGTCTACAGCCAACATTTTGGTCCAACATTTGGCATAATGTCATGCATTGTTCTAGAATTTCTTCAGTCATATTTTTTTACTGTAAATGGAACTTTTATTTTATTTCCTGTAAAAATGTAAAATGCTCTTTTCATCTCCTGTAACCGTACCAGCTTTCCCCTTGCCTCTCCCTTTTTGGGACTCGTCTCTTCGTACTGTACTAATTACTGTAACAGTGGCCGAATATTCACGGGACATTTGTTCATGTGTTAGAAGGATATCTATGCGAGACCTGTCCTTGGGAGTTGTCTATAGTATAATTACTACGAAACTGTATTCGTGCGCTAGAGGTTGTAGCGTACTAGTATTTACGAGACGTTTTTCGTATGATAGAGGGTTATCTATTAATAGTGTATTTACGAGGCCCTTTTCTTGAGCTGGGGGACTATTTATACAATATATAGAAAGGGGTAGTGGGTAATTGTTGTCCTTGGTAATACATATTATATTTAGCGGTCCTAGCAGTTTTCACAAATTTTAGAATGTATCGACAGTACAAGACCTTTTTCGTGTGTTAGGAGGCTATCTACAATAACTGTAAAAAACTTTGTTTTAGCTGGAATTATTTTCTCTGAAAAGACTTTTTGGATGTTTTGCATGGAATTTATTTTCACTGTTTTTTGACAAGTTGAATGTAAAATATACTAAAAAAGGTATATTCTAGGGATTTTATTTTCACTGAATCACTGAATAATTCCAAGCGAAAATAAAGTATTTTACAGTATATTATATTTTCACGATACTGTATTCGAATGTTAAAAGGCTATCTATAGCGTATTTATGATTTTTTTTTTTATTCCGGGTATTAGCTGTAAAATAGCTGTAAAATAGCTGTAAATTAGCTGTAAATTAGCTGTAAATTAGCTGTAAATTAGCTGTAAATTAGCTGTAAATCCGATGTAGATTGGGGCTCCTGTTGCATTTATTCCTGTCGCCGATCACATTGTTTTCTGTGGCAGGGCGACTATCTATAGTGAATTCACGAAACCTGTGCTAGGGGGGCTTGTATAGTGTATTTATGAGACCGATATCGTGCTCTAGGAAGGATTTCTAATACTAGTAGTGTATTTACGAGGACGTACAGGGTGATTGGGTTGGGGCTTGCTATTACGTATTTACAAAGACGTAGTACCAATTTTTTAGAAACGTATTTACAAAAGCAATACAAAAATGTATTAACAATCTAATATTTTAGTAACGTATTTTCTAGGATAATAGATAGACGTATTTACAGTCGATTGTCTTAGGAAACGTATTTGCAAAAACGTAGCTCCAATTTTTTTAATCGTATTTACAAAAGCAATAGAAAAATATATTAAAAATCTATTTTTTTAGTAACGTATTTTCTAGGATAATAGATAGACGTATTTACAGTCGATTGTCTTAGGAAACGTATTTGCAAAAACGTAGTTCCAATTTTTTTAATCGTATTTACAAAAGCAATAGAAAAATATATTAAAAATCTATTTTTTTAGTAACGTATTTTCTAGGATAATAGATAGACGTATTTACAGTCGGTTGTTTTAGGAAACGTGTTTACAAAAGCAATACAAAAATGTGTTAACAATCTATTTTTTTAGTAACGTGTTCTCTAAGATAATAGATTTACAAGTCTTTAGAATCGTATTTATAAAAACAATAGAAAGGCATATTTCCGATTATTTGTTTTTATTAACGTATTTCCTAAGATAATATATAGACGTATTGTCTTTGGAATTCACGATACACGTACCGTGTGCTAAGAGATAATATATAGTGTAACGACAATATATTTGGTTACAGAAATCTGATCACGTGTTCTTAGCCGCTGTTGGGGGGAGTGTCAAGTATCTGTAATAACGGTATTTGTGAATAATAACGCCGAATTGGGTCTCAACTCACCGAACTATTAGCCCGTCTATTAGACAGCATTAGACTTTATCTGGCGTTGTTCAACAGTTTTGAGCCAGAGTGTTCATGCCTAACGACGTCGACAATAATCTAGCGGTAGTTGAACGTACAATACTAGAATTAAAATAAAATGCCGGGAAAATATAAACAACGATTCCGGCTTTATTTAGTTCCAGTCTCAGGATGACGTCATTGGACTAACTATTAAATTACATAAAATGGAAATAATGGATCGTTGATTCATCTCTTGTTCATTTCCGGTTTGTAAATTGCCTCCAAGTGCGACCCCGAGTAGCGCGCAGTGTCCAACAAAAGACTTGATCGTTCAAATCACGTACATGTCTTGTTAGCGACATAGTACCAAGCATTCACTAAATGTTATAGTGATCATTTTCTATCTCCATTCATTTATTTCCGATTAATGAGAACCCCGTCAACACTGTCCGGAACTGACAAACGGAAGAACACTCGATAACTTGCTTTTCATTTCCCCCCGAGTCATAATTTAACACGAAGTCATGCAGAGGTGCATTTGGTTGTTGCTTATATAGCGTGTGCACACATATACATACAGTGTATCGATACCCGCACATAAGGACGCGCTTTTATTCGCAATATTTTAGTAATTTGTCACATGATGCGTGTAATTTTGTGTCAACAATTAATTCAGGGATATTTGTCCGGGAAAAAGCAAAAGAACGTTAATAACAGTTTGTAAACACTGCCTGTAATTTGTAATTTTGATGCAATTGCATTAAATACAAGTTAATTACTATGATTATAATCGTACAAATCACATGGAAGAGTTTACCCATTCGTTCATTTTTTATGCTCAGATTTGCATTACGCGGACCCCCCCCCCCCCAATTGAAACAGAAATGTGTTCGATTGATTTACAATGTATTTACAAATCGGCCGTGGGGTGGCGCTATGCTTAGAACTGCTGACCACAATCACGTGATTTATATGGGCGAACTGCCATGTTAACGAGTGCATATAATATGATATAGCCGACGATGCCTTCTATTTGTAATGTATTCCTAAATAAAATATACAGTCAACAATGACAGATAAATTGAATCCTCTGGGACATGCACATTAAAAAAAGAAGAAGGAAAAACTAAAATGCCTCCATTTTTTACGACAATTGTTAAGTCGCCGTTTCAACACAGTCGGGTTATTGTATTTGCCAAAGAGATTCTTGGCGATGAAACGTTCTACAAATATTAATGATAGTAGATAATACATGTAAGCACGGACTTGGTCACACCACATATTGAGCGGTTCTTGCACCTGATGGCAACTTAAATAAAAATATAAATCCACGACTTGACATCTGAATCAAACAGCGAGCGGGCAAATGTGGCGAACAGAGAAAATGCATTTGGTAGAATTAAATAGACTTAAAACGATACCGCCCTTCACTTTGAAAATAACCTAAGTCATATAAAATCGGTGAAACGTCGACTGAAAATAGTAAAACGTATCGATTAACGCCAGTCGCAGGTCCCTTTTTGCCCCCTGGGCGTACTAGCCAATCTAATACCATCTAAAGCTTACAACTGAATACGTATAAACTCCGAACGAAACCCATCTCCATAAAATTACAAAATAAAATGGAGTGGGAATAGATAGATATAATCGTCAATAATCGCTAATATATTTAATATTACGTTTTATTTAAATGAATATAATTTGAATTTTTATAAAAACCCTCTTGAACATCCGGTTTATAGAGTGCAGTGATTGGATGAAATCGTTCGCCATAGATCAACGATAAGCTAAAGATATAAAATTTACTATCAAATACCTAGCTTTAGATTTCCTCGACGTTGCGCAGAAAAGACCACGCTTAAAAATTAGCAACGCAAAATCTCGGCGTAAATGAGTCTGAAAAACAAGATAATAAAATGGAAATGCAGTATGTATAATAAAAATGATGATATTATTTGAAAAGCTGGGCCGTGGCGACAAGGTGTTTAGGTACACATGCCATGCTAACTTTGTAAAGACTTCAGTGGGTGATAAGACGATTATCCAAGTAATATAAGTTGGAGTGAATGCACGGGCGGTTTATTTGATTGTGTTTAAATCTGGCGATTATATAGCATGTTATATTCTTAATTCTGCCCATTATAACCGCTTTCTTATTCTTTCCGATTTATTTGTGGCTTTCAGTAGAAATTGAGCAAAAAATCACCGGAAAAGCCGACCTGATTGAAATCGATGCGTTATCCTCTTTGCTGAGATGGACTTCTTCTAGTTGGTGCTTGTTGATTGTTTTTCTATTCCGATGACCGTCTTGTATTGCAATTAGCACAGGTGAACTTTTAGTAAGGACGAATGTGGTGTAGTAATAATGACTTCTTCTAGTTGTCCCAAATTGGCTGTTTTTATAACACGCCGATAATACGTGGCAGTAGGGGCGAACTTTTTGCAGGGGCGCGGGGTAAAGACAAAATAATAACGTCGCATGTATACTTTTCTACAGCATCGTAATGAACGTTTTCTGTTGCAATTAGTACAGTGAGGTCATTAGTAAGGGTACACGGGGTGTAATAATAATGAGGGTCAGCAAGGGGGATTTTCGTAACCTGTAATCAATTATTTTTATTTTCGTAATAATGTAATTTAAATAAATTAAAAAAAAACGTGTAAAATGTTATCAGCTATTTTATTCGTTCGTAATTTGTACAAAGATCTTATTTTTTGTAAGCGTATAAAGCATTTTTCACATGAAATTTCTAGTTTTGATTCTTAAATTCGAATTATCAAATATATAATAAAAATGTAAAATGTAAGTAGGAAATTGCTTTATTTGTAAAGTGTAAAAAAAACTTGTTGTTACTGTAAATGTAACTTTCTGAAAAAAAACGTAAAATGGCTTTTTTATTTCTTGTAACCTGTACCAGCTACCCTCCTTGCCCCCCTCAATAATGACTTCTTCTAGTTGCCGCTTAAAGTTGTTGACCGTTACCGATCGCAAAATCCCGATGACCGTCTTGAATTGAAACACAAGTCGGTCGTTCATACAGTCACACACAAAAAATATTAATATATATATGATACCGGGACTTGGCAGGGAAATGTTAAATGTTAAATACTGCAAAACCCAGGAAAAACATTATAGTCGAGTGTTGTTTATTTAAATATGACATCATGAAACTGGTGGCGCGAAGCAAAGAGCTAACACGTCGACGTAATCGAATGCGATATCACGCGCGCAAGAAACCCACACATGTTCAACATATTAACATGAAGAACTAGCGTGCATACACAGTTTTAATATTAAAGAAGTGTAAATTGAAATCTTGGTATATATCACATTGTCAGTGTGCAGTCACATAGACGCATAAACTATAAGCATTACCCCGGCAGCGTCCTCTAAATATCTTACCTCATTGGAGAACACGGCTTTAAACGGTCGCCCACGACCTAACCTAGATTTCATTTTTTTTCAATATTTTTTAGACTGCACAAAAGGGTTGAAAGAATAGGCATCCCTCTTTCCGCTTACTCTTGGTACTCTTGGGTACTACCTTTTTGAATAAATCATTTCATTTCGTGTACACATACAATATATTTTACAGGCGTTGTAAAGGTGTCGCATGGGCCACGACATCGAACACGACACGAAATAATGATTGCTGTGCTTTAATGTCAGAGTTTTCGGACGTGCTTAATTCGAGATGAACACGAGAATTTCTCACGTGAGAAAAAGTTGTATCGCCTATTTAATCAACACACACATAAATACCATGTTTATCTGAAAAAATAGGTTCGCATCCCCATTTTTTACATATGACTTTGTATAACGATAAGTAATCTATTCGTAAAATATTTTTTTTGAATTGAAGACATTCGTGAAACTGTATTGAGCCACCTCAAGGAAGCTCAAAACGGATTCAAACTAAACACAAATAATATGCGCAATGCATTATGGGAGAACAAAAATATCATTATATATCATTCAGTGTAATGGTAAAAATATAAATAATAACTCATTTATACCCATAACAATGTGTCACTTTTTGAGACACTGTGACTAAGAAAAAAACACACTTACTTTCACCATGAAAACCATATAAAACCTTTTATTTTTAAACTTCCTTCACGTATCGACATTTATTAAATTATAATCTATATACTTGCGTAGCAAAATTCAGGCTCCACGGGGCAATTTATTCAGTGAAGCAGTAGTGAAGCAAGCATCCAAAAAAAATGAATAAAATAAGAGGTCTATAAAAATGAAAACGTCGGATCTACACAGTATGATCTCAAAACTAGGATAAATTGGCTATTTGATTCAATTAGGCCACTCTGTAAAACAAGTTATTCCAAATATTACCAAATATACGAACAGAAGATTACTTCGCTACACAAAGTATAGCTCATCATTAGCTGCAGTAGACATAGCGTGTGTATCAGTTTTCGCCTTACGATAATTCTCGAGTATTACGCGTCTTGAAGTACACAGGCAACATATTGGCGGAGGTCTTGAGGACGATATCTCCTTGGGGGGGGGGGGGTGAAAATGATGGACAAATTAAAATTGCACCGATTACGGATCAAGGTGTCATGATCATTACAGTTTCCAGCTGGTGTTCAATTGCATTATTGTCTTGAACATCGCCTTGTGAAGTAGTTTATCTCGCAAACTCTGACGAAGCTAATGGTTTCTACAACCCATGTCTCAAGGGTAGGCTTTTGACCCCACGTCCGTATTCCCATATCTCGTTTGTTTCAAGCATTGCAAAGCACTGCAATCAAATAACAAACTCAATAATTATAAGGTGCTGAGAAAATTGGTGTGTTGAGTCGATGGTGAGGTTATAACACGTATTCGGGGCATGGGTACATGGCTCGTCTAAAGTTGTCAGCTTAAGTGTCTTCCCTAGATACTGCTATCAATATTTAATAACATAAGCTCGTATGATATAGATATTCAGTCCATAGCAATTATCACGGATTCTGTCAAACGCTGTACTGACACGACTTTACTAAGAGAGAATCTTGCGTTACGTGTTTTTAAGCCTTTAGCCAGATTTTCCATGCGTGACATTTTTTTAGATCTGAATCATCCAATATCTGTGTCTGATTGTACGACGTGGTGATACCATGGGAACCACATCCGTCGTAGAAAGAAGGTAGCATAGATACCAGTCTTTTCCGTATTACATATACGATGGGACTGTGCCTAGCTCCATGCATGTATTAACCGATTGTAGGCCTTATGGCGAAGTTAACACTGCGATTATTTAGGTTTATGCGTAGACATGTTTCATTGCGTCTTAAGCCATCGCTACTCCGGTATATGGAGCCATATGTATATTTGATGCTACCAGGAAGCATCTTACTACATTAGAGGGATTAGCTTGGTTACCCGAATAACATGGCGTTCCCGTGTTACGTCATCATTTTGTACGAAACCTCAAACAGTAAATATCCCATGCGCCATGTGAAAGTATTCTTGAAAAGCAAACTTATCAGTAATATATTTATAGAATTAATAAGCCACATGTAGTGTCCTACTCTATGAGACCCCCCCCCCCCAAAAAAAAGAAAGCTGTGTCAGTCGCCGAGATGCAATAACCGACTGGCTTGTATGTGTGGCTTCATTGTTAAATTGACGCTATTTTAAGACATATGCTTTGTTTTCAAATCTTTTTTTAAAGGGCGGTGGTCGTCGCGCCGCGTTTTGTTCGATATGGAACTCATAGCGACGTACACAACGCGTGTAAAATACATTGTTTGTTTGCATGAAATTCGAACACGCGCTGCGCGACGACCACCGCCCTTTAATATAAAAAATTCAATTGAACTAAATCAGATTTATTTGATGATACGAGTATTAGTCACTGGAAGCATGGATAGATTTTTTTACCTTCATCTCGGAAGTAAAACGATAGTTAGAAAATGAACGCACGGCAGTTTCTTTTTTACATTTTTTAATCATTGTAAGTTATATATATTTATATTAAGTGTATTCTGATTGGTTCAGAAGTTTATCATAACAACTACAATGGCACATGATTGGTCATCACATACGTAGAATCTAAATCCAAACACATGATAGTTTGAGTTCGTCACGTATTGTTCCAGTTTGTACTGAGAGAGTAACTGACAACTAAAAGCGTATAATTATGAAACGATACACGCTGCAAGTACTAAGGCGCCACATCGTACGTGAATGTGGCTTCGGAAGATCCCAGCAGACAGTCGAGTATAACGCGTACACTGATGACGTCACGTGACATAAAGAGTGATAAGCTATGCCCATTGTACATGTAATCTTTGTTCGACCACAGTCCTTCTAAAATGGGACTGACTATATTTTACAGGAAAATCCTCTCAATCTGAGCGACTTGTCACGTGGTATTCGAATTATGCAATAGTTCCACCGATTAATGCGAGAACTTACCCCCACATACATTTCAAGTCTGTCAACCAACATTGGCGTGTCGACAGGGGACAAAATGACCCCTTGAACGGTGCATGGTTTTGCTAAAGTTGGAGTGTAATACTAGTAGGATACTGGCACATGTACTGTCGTAGAGTGTAAACTATAAATACCAGGACTATCATACGCGCATTTCATAAGTTACTGCTCTATATTGTACACATCTACTGTAAACGCAAGGTTCCCGGTGTTGGGGTTAACCATGGAAGGTGCCCAGGGAAATGATGGCCTGAAAATTGACCGAGACTGCTATTTTTAGGGTGAAAAAAGAAAAGGGCACTTTTTAGCAAAATATCGCCATTTCCGGAACGAAAAGGACGTGTTTTTTTATAACAATTGTGTCATTATCGAAAATATTTGTTCACATTTGGCCCGCCCAAAAATACCTGACTTCTCCATTTTTTAAAATCTGTCTAGGGAATTTTCGGGGGGAAATAATCCATTTGGGTGGCATATCACGTAAATGTTTATATGTAAGTCTGTTCCAAGCACCAAGGTTTACCATTTTCACGAGGTTTCAGCTAATTCACAATCACAAACAACAGGAAATTTGGATGGAGACAAAGACGAGACCGATTAGCGGAGAACCTTCACGCTACGAAATGGTCAAGGTGATTTGTTTAGCATTATTTTCATTAAAAAAACTACTTTCATAGCAGTGAACACGATTTGTTTAATTTCATTTTGGAATATTACTGTAAAACATGTCTTTTTAGCTAGCAGGTTATTTTAGCTAATTTAGCTAATCTGTAATTTCGCGGCTAATTCAAGATGTCGCGAAGTAATTTAGAATAAAGTATATTATCACCACGAGATTGCACTTTTAAATTAGCTAAATTAAGATTCATGAATGCATGGAGTCAAATTCGCTAAAATGACGTGTAGTTATTGTATGTTTTACAGTATATTGTGAATATAATTTCGATAATATAAATAACTCTCAATCACAATTGGGATTATAGCTATGAACATGTCGAATATTCCTAGTTGAGGAATATCACCACGTTGTCATCGTATCTCACAGATACGCCATCATAAGCGTTCAAAGAATTAAGCCAAGGAAACATTGTGATTGTTTTACACCGTACTTACGTCACATCCTCCCAACGGCGCCATGTATTAGAACGTACTGTGATTACATTATTTTAGCTGGGATTAATTTTAGCTGAAAAGACATGTAGACTGTTTTTTGATGAGTTGAATGTAAAATATAGGAAAACAGGTATTTTCGTTGGATTTTAGTTTCAATGATTTATTTTTTCAGCGAAAATAACCTTTAAGTGAAAATAAAATGATTTACAGCAAGTTAACTGCTACTACACTTTGGCGTGTAGGTGTTACCGTAATACATACTCGTTCTTCGCATATATATGTGCAGATTTGCATACAGTCTACGTCTATCTAATAAAATATTATATGTATATAAACTCCGGAAAGATATCTCCCACAGGAAACCTAGTTTGTTTAACTCCAATTGGAGACATGTGCAGCATTACATAGAAGAAAAAATGACCTTTTTGGGTCCGATGTTTGTTTCGTGTTAACTCGGCTTTCGCCATTTAAATTACTTATACAATTACTTATTTAAAAAAAATCATCAAACACAAGGAATTGTATGCAAGTCTTATATATGTATAAAAACTCCGGGAAGATATTTCCCACTGTAAACTTATTTGGTGAACTCCCGCGAGAGACATGTCCAGCAGTAATAGCAGAAAATATGACCTTTTTTGGATCCCATGAAAACGTGCGTAGCCATGAGCTGCAGAAAAGTTACCTTATCAGCAACCACTGGCATACTCCCCGTGTTTTAGCTCTCAAGGGAGATGCAGATATGCACTGTAGTCGTTTTTTTTACTCTAAACTGCCTATCATTATAACATGGATGCGGTTGCCAAGAAAGGTCCGTCGCAAAGGAATTATTCGTGATGTACCGAATCCACCTCTTCTAATAGACAAAAGTAACCAAGGTATCAAGTATACAGAAAACTGGGACATTTACAAGTTGGCGAGATCCGTTTATTTTATTGTTGCCGACACTCTGGTGGATTAGTAATTTGGAAATAAGATTAGTAGTATGAATATTTAATGAAAACAAATCTTTTTGATTTATATATATGCTCACCCTAAAGGCTTCACTGTATTAATTTCGCAGTTACGACTACAGAGGGCGATATAGCCATTGAATGACCTATCATAAGTGTCCATGCTGTATTACAACCGAGATGCATTTTTTGTGTCGTGTTGCAAATTTCGTGTCACTTTGTCCCCTTTAGGAACTACTTACACATTATTTAGGCGATCATTTTTGTCCTACAAATTTTTGAAGCAATTATATTCTAGATTAACATTTCTCAGAAATGAATTAATGAACGAGGACATCGAGTGAGATGACTCAACATTACAACAGGTCCAGGTCATAAATTTATTTTTGTTTGTTATATTTACTTCATTAGCTTAGCCATTCCTTACCAAATTGGTCACCAATTTTTTTCTTGTATTCTCTAATATTTCTGTAAATGATCCCTAATTTTAGAGCCAACAGTTTTTACTCAAAAAATTTGGCTAATTTTGTCCCAGTCTTCTGAATGAAAGTGCGGACTATGACTATTTTTTGAATTGTGATGAAAAGACAGAATTAATGGTGAAAAGGTTAGAAGCCATATAGGCTTACATGAATGACAGGAGTGGAGTGTCTATGGTAAAAATAATTTTTAGTTGTTGCAATACAGGTTTAAAGCAGGGGAGTAGTCACCTGCGCATGCGTCAGATGGTCATAGCGTGTCATAGTTTACAAACAAGCATCTACCCATGAGCCTTTGCATTTTTAGCGCGCGTTATCGTTGAATGGGACTGAATTCCCGCGCATGCGCAGGTGACAACCCTTTCGCTTTAACTGACTTAAAATTTTGAAGTATGTCAACATTGATTTCTACACACAAGAAAATGACATGCAAAATTAACTTGTATTGATTTACTGCACACCCAAGATCATACATATTGAGTAATGTTTAACCAGACTGTGACGTTTACAATATACGAGGAATGACATTCCAAACAAATAACCTGGTTGATGCAATAAACAGAGCTTTATGCAACTGGAATCCAGTTATTCAGAATCCCCATCCCAGTGACTCAGAATGGCCTGGTGAATCACAACATAAAATACATAGGCGGCACAGAATTCTGAGTCATCACTGATTGGCTGTCTCAATGACTTCAGTACATTACCATGGGAACTCGCATGCACAGACAGATTTGTTTTAAGGCACGCCCACAGCCCTCTAGACCAATTCACCAGTCTATTATTTGTAGATTTTTCAAAGTCTCACGATAATAAACGTCATCTAGTCTACTCGGCATGCAATACTTGATGAGCACGAGGTATAATGGGAGAGATTAGTGATAACTGTATACTGATCAGAAAAGAGACTGTCACAGAGGGAACAAATCATAATCTTATTCTACTTAGTAAGAAAATCATACCAGTATTTCACTAAAATGTTGTCAATAACCGATCTCATCTCTGTGAACCTAGATTTATGCTTTATAAATGACTTCCAACAAACCATGCAAATGTAAACACCAAGCGTAATTATGAAAACAGCAGGCGATCTGAGAGATGCAAACATCGATCCTGAAATAGCATATTTGGAAAAAACTATTATGAACAGTTTTGTACAACAGGTTAACAGACAACAGATTTATAGGTCTGCAGGTGCTTGCGTTGGACTGGACCTGGTTAATGCCAGGATAGTGCATTATATGGCCATTTCATAGAGATGGTAATGTAGTCCCAAACATGAATATGGTTTCTGTGGCAAATGCACTATGTGTCGGCACTCGGGGCAAAACATAGTTGAACTCTGGTGACCTTGCCCTTTGTTATATAATATAATTCCCTTTATCATAGTTTGTTTCAATATAAATATGCATTGTCATAATTAATTTTGAATACAAACAAGTTTTGGGGTTGAACCAACAGTGGGGAATCAGTCTACCGAATGTCCTTAAAAGATGTAAATATCTTACAAAAACATTGGTGCCTTATTTGTTTAATTATTCTAAGGAACATAATTTCCAGCTTTATTGAAAGTAATTGAGATATTTAGAATAAAAACAAATGTCTCATTGCAAAACAAAAGTGCTGCATTTAGATGTGAATAGATTCATAAAACATGCAAGATAACAGAAAAATTTAGCTGGCTTTAGTTCAAATATTTTGTACAGGTGTCTGTCAAAAATGAATGATTCACTGAGACAAATATGAACTGCCTCATTGTGTGACTACTGTATTACTAGTATATGAAGAGTAAAAAAAACACCCTTTATGAATAGCTATCATGTTGCAAGCTCTGCTTTGTATGCAAATCAACTTAAATAGTTGGTGTCCAGTGGAGGGAGAAGTCAACAGTACTGTTGCCTCCTGAGAAACTACATCTTCAAACACTGCAATCTTTGTTTTTGAAGTGTGTTTTTAAACTAGTATTATAAAAACTCTATCATTCTGTTCTAATAGTTGAAACATATTCCTGTGAGTTTTCATTTGTCGAATGAACTGTTTGTCAAATACAGAATACATATATTTTAGAATAATTTTCTTTTTAAAATGTGGATGAAATGTTTTGCTTTTAATGTATTTTTTATATATTGTTTTTGATTTGATAACTTTTGACTAAACAGATTTTCTATTAGCTTCAGATCTTGATCAAAGTTTGGCACCCAGTTCATAGCAGTGCTTATATTGATTTTCTGACATCATGTTTTCTGTAAAGATTTTATTGGTAGGTTTGCAAATGTGTATCAGACTGTGCAATCTCTCCATGAGTTGGTTTTGAAACCCAGTATGGGATTCTGAGATACATTACCAAGGATATTATTACAAGATAAATCATTTGCTTCATTGAACACATACAACAATGCATATTTCCACTGAGATCAGTGACCTTTGATGTGTATCACCAGTGATCAGTCAAGCAGAAACAGTCAAAATATTTTATCAGATTTTCTCAATTTTTGCATGATATTTTCATACAGGACATCTGTTGTTCAAACTCAGAGAAGACTTTATACTGATGAATAAGGTGACCAAGTTTGATAAAGTTTGGAATAGAATTAGTAAAGTTATTATGCACACAATAACAATTATTAACTACGACGACAACGACGACGACGACAACGCCGGACAAAATTTTTCCCTTAATATACCTTTTCCTTCCATCTTTGATGGTACGGGCAAGGTAAAAAATAACGGTAGTTATGTATTTGAGATGATAAAACTAGAAAGAGTAGAACAGCAATATTGCACTATGAAACACTTCAAGTGTTGGAACAAGAATTCAATGACTACAATGTGAGCAATACATCTAACATTATTAGCAAAACAGTGTTTCGTATTGCAATATTTCCACTCCATTCTTTAATGCAGTCAACGTAAGAGATTTGATAACCCTGATGTCACAAGTAATCACAGCAGGTGTGTCCTGCTGAACAATAGTCAGTGATTCAAATCTTCTTAACCTCGTACATTCAATTGCATGGTTGCATGACTTGATGAACATAAAATTTTGAATCAGTAGTCATCTTGGCAAAACAAAACAAAATATGCGAGTACAACTCAAAAGAAAACCCCACAATCCTATTTTGATGCTCATTAAGGTCAGATGCAACTCAGCAATACTTCTTTATTAACAGATTCACAACACCCAAGTTTGGGTTCCAAAATAAAAACTTTACTGGCAATGTGAAATGCTATCGTGAATATTGAAACCATGAATACAGAAATTTGATATTAAACTACATCATTTATCACCAATACTTGCTACATATTGCTTATATACACAGTTACTTCAGAGAAATTCTAGTAAGCCTAAAAAATTTGTGAAAACTACACACCAGTGCCTTAAGAGTAAAATTGAGTGATTCTACAAACCAGTGCAAGATGGGGTGAGATTAATGTAAAGTATTTTTCATTGCAATAAATTTTTGAGACATAATGATTTAAAGTGATTTATAATGAAATTCCATGGACGACACTGGGACTCATTGTCATATGTATCACAAATAGATCACTGCAACTATTAAAATACATTGTCCTTTTTTCCTGACTTGCCAAATTCCAGAAATTTAACTCTTGCAAAACGAAGCAGTTTACAGAATGTTGTACATTAATTCAGCTCACACCTTGCACAGGCAAACCTATGTATAGTGACCACCCAGCAGTGTTGAACCTGTGTATAGTGACCACCATACAGTGTTGAACCTGTGTATAGTGACCAGCCAATATAGTAAAATCAGTGTACAGCAACTGCTTAAATACAGCCAAACCTGTGTATAGTGACCAGCCAATATAGTAAAATCAGTGTACATCAACTGCTTAAATACAGCCAAACCTGTGTATAGTGACCAGCCAATATAGTAAAATCAGTGTACAGTAACTGCTTAAATACAGCCAAACCTGTGTATACTGACCAGCCAATATAGTAAAATCAGTGTACAGTAACTGCTTAAATACAGCCAAACCTGTGTATACTGACCAGCCAATATAGTAAAATCAGTGTACAGTAACTGCTTAAATACAGCCAAACCTGTGTATACTGACCAGCCAATATAGTAAAATCAGTGTACAGCAACTGCTTAAATACAGCCAAACCTGTGTATACTGACCAGCCAATATAGTAAAATCAGTGTACAGTAACTGCTTAAATACAGCCAAACCTGTGTATACTGACCAGCCAATATAGTAAAATCAGTGTACAGCAACTGCTTAAATACAGCCAAACCTGTGTATAGTGACCAGCCATCATACTGAGAAATAAATAATTTGCTTGTCTGTCTTGATTAAATTGAAAAAGTCTGTGTGAACACACTAAACAAGCAATCATTTGGTCTTTAATTAAACACAGGTACATTTGATCAAATAAGCACCAATAGGGCAGTCACTGGTTACATTAGACAGGTGGCTTTTATACACAGATCAGGTTAACTGCACTGTGACTACCTGAAGGTGGTCGCAAAGGACAGCTGGTCTTTACATAAAGGTGGAAACAGGTTCGACTGTACAATAATATGATGGTAAATTTATACCATATCTACTCTATTACAAGCACCATCTAATAAGGACAATCTCATTTCAATAATGTTATTTACTACATAAACTGTTTTGGTAAGATGTGCGCTTCTAATAGAGAAAATATGATATGGGATATTGCACAACCTTGAATAGCATTGTCCAATAAGCCCAGGATGCACATATCAAGTCCTTCGCATTAAGCAAGTTTTTATTTATACATGTAATTTAAAAAAAAACAATATTTACACAATGGTTGTCGACACCTAGTTTGTCTGGTGCTTGCACTAAATTTACTAATAGATGTTTTTCTGTTCCCTTCTGAATCTCGCCCAATGCATGAAAGATGCACGACCGAACATTTGTCAAAATGCTTTCAAGAATTAAGATGCCTTTAACTTCATCAAACTTTTGTCGTGGAAATTCTAAAATATTTTTGGGATGTTTTGACATAACTATGACCTTTGTTTGTCCGATTTTTACTGGTACATTTCCATCATAACACAGGATCTCACAGGGAATGTAAACTAGTCTATTTTTATAGACATCAACGATGCCTTAGGTACAAGTGCAGTTATTGAACCAATCAGACTGAAAGACAAATGTGCATGGAACCCGACAAGAGTAACGAGTTTAAAAATTTCTTAAAAATACTACATCTATCAATATTTAGCTAAAAAATTGCATGAATAGATATGAAAAGAAGCATACATTCACTCTAGCATAACTTTTCGTCATTATTAAGTAAAATGTAAATTTAATAAAACTAAAACACATCTTGATGCAAAATAATATACAAGGCACACATGCAACTATTATTGGCTACATTAATCAGTAAAAAATGCACCAATACACATGTTGCACCAATCAGAAGGTTTTATGCAAATTAGTATATGTGTATGCAAATCTGTAGACAAAACACATTTGGATCAAAGGAATTTTGTATGCAATTCAGTATATATTTTTACCAAAGGTTGTATGCAATCTTATTGTATATGTACACCAAATGATTGTACTAACCACATATTTATGTGTGCAGCAATTAGATTTGCAGAAAAACCAGTAAATAATGCACCAATCACATGTTGACATGCCAATCAGCACATGTATGCACCAATTACATGTTGACATGCAAATCAGTACATAAATGCACCAATCACGTGCTGACATGCAAATTAGTGTATATATGGCACCAATCACATGTTGACATGCAAATCACAGCACATGTATGCACCAATCACATGTTCACATGCAAATCAGTACATAAATGCACCAATCACGTGCTGACATGCAAATTAGTGTCATATGCACCAATCCCATGTTATATGCAAATCAGTATTTATATGCACCAATCATGTATATGTGACACAATTTTTATAAAAATCATGGTGGCAATGTGTATTTGAAATGATCATTCTTCTGTCTATCATTTTGACACAAGTGTGTGACAATTCCAAAATTTTGATCCTACTTTAGCAGCATATTTTCTTGTGCTATCAGTTTTAGGATTCATTAAAATGTCATAATCAATGTTCGTATAATTGTTCAATATCAGAGTTAGATCCTACCTCTAAATTTATTTAAAATAAAATCTGAGAACGTGTATTTGTGAGGCCATGGTCATATTATTGCAGCAATAACTGTGGCCCAAGGCTACATTAAGCAACAATAATTCTGGCGTGTGGTGAGCAAGCCTATTTCAGACATAATAAAAATATACAGGTAAAATAATAGTTTACTTCAAAATAAAATACAATACAATTTTTGGACGAGTTGCTATGATTGCTGACATTACAGATTACGTATGATCTACGATTTGCAGCAATATCTGTCTTTCCTCAGTTTTTGATTGTTTACTTTTCCCCTTCGTCATCTTCAACTTTACTACGTTGTTTACGAGCTGTTAAGAAAAAAAAAAAACTAACTGTTATGACTTTCAAAATCTTGAAAATTTAAGAAATGAATACTTAAGCACTAATTAATATTAACTAAACAGTTAGGTGGGTAATTGCAGTAAAATATTGACAAGTTTAAAGGGAGGTAGTCGTCACGCCATGTATGCGCAAGATATATGGGTCCCATATAAACAAAGATGGCGACTTTGACTGTTGCGCAGATCAATGAGTACAAACTGAGATGTTTCCAAGCTTTAATTGGGTAATTTCTACATGATTTGAAGGTATCGAAGAGTCAGCAGTGGTAATCAGGGCAAGTCGCGCCTAGATCAAACTTGTGATTTCCATTTGAAGAGCGAATTGGATTGTGGGAAAATCAACGTTTATCAACACAAATGTCGCACATGCACAGCACGAAGACCACTGCGCTTTAAAGTGCCTGTGAAATGGCTGCTGTTTTCACACCTAAAATTATCCATTGATACATTAATATTACTAATTTTTATGTTTCTAAGCATAAATAATTTTTTATTTATAATAAGTGAAATAATGTGTTTTAAACTCAGTCTACGGAAACTTTATTTTTGTGTGTTTTAAAACGAGGCTCCTCATTAGCTTCTCATTTGCATACAGAAATTCCCCTTGTGACGTCAGAAGGGGAAGTCGCTGGGCAGCTTGCATTGCCTATACGTGTAAATAAGGCAAATTTCTTGTGCTGTTTTCTCGTCTTTGACTAAATTGCCACTTATGTACTTGTTCGTCGAGGAAAAATGGACCATAATGAACACATAGTATCAAGTTTGTTGCATGGGGTTGAGTCAGATGCGAAATATGTCCGGTCTGGTGTAGCTATTCACCATGGTCGTCACCGTCACTGGAACACAATTGTACACTGTCGCTGGACTCCGGCATTGGACAAAATCAAATTTGACGCCTGAATCGTCTTGTTATTTAGCAGGTTACTAGACACTATTGATTTATAAATTAGAGAAATAATTTTAAAAAAACGTCAAAACACAGTTACTAAATAAATGACTGTCGCGTTGTAATGGGTGAACGCGTCGAGTCATGAGAGGGACAAGTGCGTGAATGGCAGCGTTTAATTGGATAACAAAAATAATTGAGAGCGACTCACATACAGACAAATTCAGAGTGGATTTAGCGTGATTTTCATGATTATGACATCATATTAAAAAAATACATTGACAGCTCAAGCCCGGATTCTTATTCCGTAAATTATTACGCCGATCAAGCTGCAAGTAAAGGCAACAAAGGTGTGAATTCGACATTCAACACCAATAACCGAACAATTCAGACACTTTTAGCCTGCGAAAATGAAAACAGCCTGAGGGCTGCGTAATTTCCTGTTTGTCCGACGCTTCGTTTTCATGTCATTATCAAAATTACTGCTACCTTTTACATAACACGGGTGGTCTCTATAAAGCGATAATATCAGGATCGCAAAAAAAATCAAATCATTTGAAACACATACTCGACTTCTCTCTCCCTTCTGAAATCCGTCTCGGTGATCATGGGCTGGTCCGGAATCTATTTTTTCGAAAACGTTTTGTATTGTCGGCGTTTCTCGTTAAAACCTAGTTGTTTTGTCATGGACAAGGACAGTTTTTCAAAAAAAAAGAACCTGAGGCGAAGTGGACACTGCATATGACGCTGTTAGGAGGAAGTCCACCCCAACCTTTTCTCGTTATTTTCACGGCTTTCGTTCACCGATTTCGCACCTTCGGATCGATTAGAAACGTGTAAATACTTACACTATGACTATACGCATTACTGCAACCGCCCACAACACAACGTTTAACCATCATAAAAGTTTGTTGTGAAAACAACTTCTAAAAATTTGCTCTCAAAAATAAAATTGAATAGACAAAAGAAACGCCGATTAAAAAATGTATATCGTTTAAAAGTACAGTTGTACGTTGAATGACAGTGATATAAAAGTACGGCCCAGGGGTAGGGCTTCCTCTCATATTTTTGCATTTGGTGGCGCACTTTCGGCGAGAGTCGGAAGTCCGGAAACAGTCGACCGTTTCAGGATAGGTGGGCGTGGCTACAGCACGGAAAATATCTCAAATTTACTTGGATACGAGTAATCATTTTCAGCCAAAAAAATCAATAATTGCCCATTTCAGTGGGGCACAGATCTAAAATGGGAAGCGTGTGGGTGGGCATTGCACAGGCACTTTAAGTGGTTAATTGCAGCAATAATATAGACAAAGACGTGCTTGTTGTGAGTATTGGTACACTTACCAAATTCCAGATTCCTTAAAAGAGCATCATGAGCTCTTGTCCTGGGACCAGCTCTCTCAAACGCAAGACCAAATTTTAGCAATGTTTTATTTTCTTCCAGTGCTTTTGCAATTTCCATTTCCACTTTGTTGCCAAGAACTCCTCTCTGAAATTACAACATACATTCATTTATGGTACACAGCTCAAAGCATTATATTCACGATCAACCAAGAATTGGACTTTTGTCTTTACTTTTCTTGAATGTATAAACTACTGTAGATGCATTAATTATTCACTGGTTTTTAATTTCACTATTTTCATTGATGTAAAATCCTCTAAATTAATCTATGTGAACATGTAAAATAACAATAAAACTCACTGTTTCTTTGACAAATTTGTGGAATTAAAACACAGTGAATATGCTCAAAACATTAAAATAATGAAATTAAATGTAAGTGAAAAAAAAATTGTTTTTACAGTAGGATCAGAGCTCAAATCCTACCAGAAGATGAACACCAACACATATCATCATTCATTTATTTATTTCATGTGTCTTGGAGGATGGGAAAATGAAATAATTATGATAGGAACATAGTCAGACAACTCTAGTCTCTAGAGGCCCACTTTTTAGCAAGTCCTTATTAATTAATCTCTTAATAGCACATATTTGGTGGGAATTACTTCACTCCAAGAATAATTCTTAAAATGTTTATACCAGTCTTCAGCCACTGTCTTGACAGTTGTTCTCACTGAATATGAGAAGGAGATTCCTGAAAAAGTGTAAAACTATTAGCTACCTTATACAGATCTGCTTCAAACTCACCTGATTGGCTATCCTAAGCTCAAGAAGTGAGGTATTTGTAGCCACAGATTCCATAATAGCTATGATTGATTTTCCACTGATAAAATTTGATTCCAAATTTAAAATTTTCAAACTTTTGTTTTCTGATAGTGCTTCAGCAATTTTCTGTAAAAAAATACCATGGAATATTAATTTTTACTAAAATTGAAATTAAAAGACAGGAAGAAGTCCCATTTGTCTGAGACCTCAGTCATTCAAAATACAAACATGTGCGACTTTGGAATGATTGTACCCAGCATTGTATAAGGGCAAGATGGACATTTGCATCAAACGACGACAGCTGTATTTGTGTTAGGGTAAATTATTTTTTCAGCATTTTTGCAAATCCTTCCCAGAAAAATACAATTTTTAACACTAAATGATTAACTGCTGAATTAAATAGAAACATTTATACTTGGCATATTACACGTTTTTAAAATGACATATTCTTAACTGTGCATTGACTAGTGAGGAAGTGTTCTCTTGCTCAACTAAAAATTTACGTAAATTACATAAACTATTGTAAAAATAATGCAACTTACCAATGCTACAGCATCAGTTAATCTGGTATTGGACAAACTTAGTTTAACTAAGTTAGTATTCTGCTTCAAACCCTCAGCTAAGTCTGTCAGAGTTGGAATAGCAATATTCTGTAATCAAGAAAAAATCATATTAGAACACAACACTGTCTTCCAGATTTCATACAGGTTTGGTGGCTACTGATAAACCATGGCTAAAATCAATCTCTTTCTGGTCCTATAATAATTCACATGTCGTTAATGTTTTTCATTCAGTGTTTTCTTATATGTGTTATGTGTCTGTAAATACACTTGATACCACACCAAGCAAATGGTTTACTGCTTGATAACGAAATTGTGAAATAATATTTTCAAATGCACTAATGTGGGGCAGTAAAATCATGACTAGGGATGAATAGATTTTGCGATTGAACAGGTCCTCGAAATTATGAACATACAAACAATACATATCAGTATAACACAATAAAATTATGATTCGTCTGGTTATACAATTCAGAAATTTTCACTGCTAAGAATTTTGGGGATTTTATAACATTGGTAAAGACAAAATTTCATGAAAGTTACAGACTGTTGTAGGAACCCAGTAAAGTTTTCATGGTTTTCACTGACTAGCAAAATTCATCAAAATTTGCTTCTTACCAAATTGAAGTGGTTTACGTTATATTACCCATAAACCATCGATCACACTGTGACGTTTTTGTTAACATTTTTGCCAACCAGCATGCAAATAACTGATAACAAGCGTCACTCTGATTCACACTAGGTTGCGATCCGCACTGACACTGTTCCCCATATATTGTTTAGCCATATATACAGTAACAAATACGTGCTTGTTTAATATCCACAGCATTGAATGTTGTTATTTTATCTTCTACCACTCGCATTACCTCCTCATCAGTGTCTTTGGTGAGTGATTTTCGCAAAATGTTGTCTTCATAAATGCCATAAAATCGCCAAATCGTGAAAATTCTCAGATGCTACTGTAAAATACTTCATTTTTGCTATTTTCGCTGAAGGATAATTCAGTGAAAATAAAATCCAGAGATTATAAATTTTTTCCTATATTTTACATTCAATTCATCAGTGAAAATAAACCCCATACAAAACACCAAAAAAGTCTGCAGTGAAAATTAATTTCAGAACTACATGCAACAATACTAATGCATTTTTCATAAAAATGTTATAAAACCACCTCATCTTTTTCTAGAGCAGTCTCACCTTTATGTTATTAAGATTTAAATCTTTCAACTCAGGATCATTATCTTTTACTTGTTTTACACCTTTTTCTACATCTGTATCATTTGGTGGCTCTTGTGGAAGAAGTTTTGGAACGGCATACTTAGCAACACCTAGAAACAAGAAAAACATGTAAAAAAAGTCACAAAAATATGTTTCACTGAAATTTGTAAAATATGTTATCCAACCAATGTTTGCATCATTGTTTCATTTTTGTGAAGTAGTAACTGTTTATCCTTTGAACGCCAACAAACCCGTTTCTTCATCATCAATATTTATTTCAGTACCAGTTGAATCCAACCCGCCAATCAGTGCAGTGTGCAGCTACACCATCAAACACGTTCAAATTTTATTCAAAATTTATAAACATTTATTAAGATGAAAGGAATGAGTTGATTGTGTCGATAGTGGATAGTAAGTATGTCCACTTGGTCAAACATAAGCAATGAAATTATTGAAAAACAAGCAGCCTCTCAGCCCCGCTGTTAGCAACGCACACTTTAATTAGAGAATTGAAGATATCACAAAATGAACAAATCTGAGATCACCCCACATGAGGTACCTATATGTATACTAGTAATATCAAAGTAATCGTCATTGTGGTTTTCAACAAGGAATCGAAATTAGAGAATTAAAGATATCATCACAAAATTGGTCTACATGAGGTACCTATATGTATACTAGTAATATCAAAGTAATCGTCATTGTGGTTTTCAACAAGGAATCGAAAATATCACTTTTTACCAAAAATATTCATCAAAATTAGAAAATTGAAGATATCATCACAAAATTGGTCTACATGAGGTACCTATATGTATAATAAAGTAATCGGTCATGTGGTTTTCAACAAGAAGTCAAAAGTCAAATTGTCAATAATTGCCACTAGAGAAGATTTGCCGATACAAGTAGAAGATTCATTGCTGTAAAAAAATAAAAATAAAATAAAATACTTTACATACCATGGAACTTTCCAGATTCTTCATCAATGTCGCTCACTTTCTTATCAACAATGGACGCTTGATACTGGACCTGATTCAACATACTGTGTAGGCCAAGTACGGCTAAAAAAAAGAAAACATTTATTTAATCGTGCATTTAAGTATTTTCAGCTTAGCTAGTTGTTACTGGTATCAACAACCTTATATATTGTAATCAGCTTTATCATAACTAACCACATAATACCTATCAAGACTAATTTATACCAATCAACCTGGCTCATTATCACTGACATTTATTAATGCAATTTACTATACCAACTAGTCAAATATATTTATTATGGGTAAATAAATATATATTATTATATCATAAACTAACCACATATTACCTATGATGACTAGTTTATACCAACAGATCTGAATGATTATCATTAACAATAATGTACCATGAACTAACCAGGTGATACTTATGACTAGTTCACATCAACAAACCAGGTCTGTATTAACACAATCAACTGTCCTATGAACCAACCAGTCAATATCTATTATGACTAACATGTATTACTTTTATTAAAATGATAAATATTTTAATTACATGCAAATCAAACATTACTAACCTGCTAATTCTACTAATTCATCTTCTGTAGCAGTTGTTAAGGCATCCTCCCATTCTTCACTCAGTATAATTTCTTCTTCTCCATCGTCATTGATGATTGGTTTTGCATCTTCCTTTGCCTGCCATACTTTGCCTATCAATAAAAGAAGTACAATTTTAGGAAGTTATAAAAAGTCTTAGAGACTTAAAGATATAATATATTTTCAATCAATCTTTGTTGAAAGACATTTCTCACTGGTTTGGATAAATTGTGGGCTACAAAATGGTTAGCTTTCATTTGCACCTTGATGAAATCTAGGCCATAGTTGAAAGAATTCCTAGTAAAACACTGATATAATCTTGAATAAAATCATGGCTATATAGAGATGAAATCTTGACTATATAGAGATGAAATCTTGACTATACAGTGATGAAATCTTGGCTATACAGAGACGAAATCTTGGCTATACAGAGACGAAATCTTGGCTATACAGTGACGAAATCTTGGCTATACAGTGACGAAATCTTGGCTATACAGTGACGAAATCTTGGCTATACAGTGACGAAATCTTGGCTATACAGCGACGAAATCTTGGCTATACAGCGACGAAGTCTTGGCTATACAGCGACGAAATCTTGGCTATACAGTGACGAAATCTTAGCTATAAAGTGACGAAATCTTGGAACTTCTCAAGCCTCAAATCTTCGATATAACTCCAAAATTTTGAGCTATATATCTGCAATAAGGGAATCTACCAAGATGTACAGTATTTAGAGTTCAATATTTTGACATAATTTCTACAATAAAGCATAAAACAGTACCAGTTTGACAAATCAAAACATTCAACGTATACAAAACAGACATGTGCACATATATACACAAATCACTAACCATTAGCACAATATGACACTACCGTAAATATGATTATATCGGTATCACTATATTCTATATACTTAACATTCCATATAGTACAACATAAGGTCTGTAACATATGATTAGAATACATATGTTGGAAGTTAACAGGTGTTGAATTGCATCACATGTTATGTGTGACAGGGTGTGTTTTATTTGTATTACTGGGTAAAATATATCGGAATGAGTGAGTGAGCTACAAATGTGTGAGCATTAAAGCCTTTAGTAGTGAGTGAGGAATTAGTGAGCAACAAGTTAGTTTGCAATAACTGACTAGGAAATGAATGAATGAATGAATGAATGAGTGTGGAGCAGGCGAGGGAAAAATAAAGAGGGAGCGAGCAAGGGACAAAGGTCCAGGGATCGAGCAAGGGATAAAGGAGGAGGGAGCGAGCAAGGGACAAACAAGGAGTGAGCGAGCAAGGGACAAACAAGGAGTGAGCGAGCAAGGGACAAACAAGGAGTGAGCGAGCAAGGGACAAACAAGGAGTGAGCGAGCAAGGGACAAACAAGGAGTGAGTGAGCAAGGGACAAACAAGGAGTGAGTGAGCAAGGGACAAACAGGGAGTGTGCGTGTGATAAAAAAAAATGGGGAGATAGTGAGCTACAAGTGGGAAGATAGTGAGCTACAAGTGGGAAGATAGTGAGCTACAAGTGGGAAGATAGTGAGCTACAAGTGGGAAGATAGTGAGCTACAAGTGAAGAGATAGCGAGCTACAAGTGAAGAGATAGCGAGCTACAAGTGAAGAGATAGCGAGCTACAAGTGAAGAGATAGCGAGCTACAAGTGAAGAGATAGCGAGCTACAAGTTTGAAGATAGCGAGCTACAAGTTTGAAGATAGCGAGCTACAAGTGAAGAGATAGTGAGCTACAAGTGAGGGAGATAGCGAGCTACAAATGGGGAGATAGCGAGCTACAAATGGGGAGATAGGGAGCTACAAATGGGGAGATAGTGAGCTACAGTTGGGGGAGATAGTGAGCTACAAGTGGGGGAGATAATGAGCTACAAAGGAGGAAGACAGTGAGCTACAAAGGAGGAAGACAGTGAGCTACAAAGGTGGAAGACAGTGAGCTACAAAGGAGGAAGACAGTGAGCTACAAAAGAAGGAGATAGTGAGCTACAAAAGAGAGAGATAGTGAGCTACAAAAGAGAGAGATAGTGAGCTACAAGTGGGGGAGATAGTGAGCTACAAAAGAGGGAGACAACAAGCTACAAGTGGGGAGATAGTGAGCTACAAGTGGGGAGATAGTGAGCTACAAGTGGGGAGATAGTGAGCTACAAGTGGGAAGATAGTGAGCTACAAGTGGGAAGATAGTGAGCTACAAATGGGGAGATAGTGAGCTACAAATGGGGAGATAGTGAGCTACAGTTGGGGGAGATAGTGAGCTACAGTTGGGGGAGATAGTGAGCTACAAGTGGGGGAGATAGTGAGCTACAAGTGGGGGAGATAGTGAGCTACAAAGGAGGAAGACAGTGAGCTACAAAGGAGGAAGACAGTGAGCTACAAAGGAGGAAGACAGTGAGCTACAAAGGAGGAAGACAGTGAGCTACAAAGGTGGAAGACAGTGAGCTACAAAGGAGGAAGACAGTGAGCTACAAAAGAAGGAGATAGTGAGCTACAAAAGAGAGAGATAGTGAGCTACAAAAGAGAGAGATAGTGAGCTACAAAAGAGAGAGATAGTGAGCTACAAAAGAGGGAGACAACAAGCTACAAGTGGGGGGATAGTGAGCTACAAGTGGGGAGATAGTGAGCTACAAGTGGGGAGATAGTGAGCTACAAGTGGGGAGATAGTGAGCTACAAGTGGGGAGATAGTGAGCTACAAGTGGGGAGATAGTGAGCTACAAGTGGGGAGATAGTGAGCTACAAGTGGGGAGATAGCGAGCTACAAGTGGAGAGATAGCGAGCTACAAGTGGAGAGATAGCGAGCTACAAGTGGAGAGATAGCGAGCTACAAGTGGGAAGATAGCGAGCTACAAGTGGGGAGATAGCGAGCTACAAGTGGGGAGATAGCGAGCTACAAGTGGGGAGATAGCGAGCTACAAGTGGGAAGATAGCGAGCTACAAGTGAGGGAGATAGCGAGCTACAAGTGAGGGAGATAGCGAGCTACAAGTGAGGGAGATAGCGAGCTACAAGTGAGGGAGATAGCGAGCTACAAGTGGGGAGATAGTGAGCTACAGTTGGGGGAGATAGTGAGCTACAAGTGGGGGAGATAATGAGCTACAAAGGAGGAAGACAGTGAGCTACAAAGGAGGAAGACAGTGAGCTACAAAGGAGGAAGACAGTGAGCTACAAAGGTGGAAGACAGTGAGCTACAAAAGAAGGAGATAGTGAGCTACAAAAGAGAGAGATAGTGAGCTACAAGTGGGGGAGATAGTGAGCTACAAGTGGGGGAGATAGTGAGCTACAAGTGGGGGAGATAGTGAGCTACAAAAGAGGGAGACAAGCTACAAGTGGGGAGATAGTGAGCTACAAGTGGGGAGATAGTGAGCTACAAGTGGGGAGATAGCGAGCTACAAGTGGAGAGATAGCGAGCTACAAGTGGAGAGATAGCGAGCTACAAGTGGGAAGATAGCGAGCTACAAGTGGGAAGATAGCGAGCTACAAGTGGGAAGATAGCGAGCTACAAGTGGGGAGATAGCGAGCTACAAGTGGGGAGATAGCGAGCTACAAGTGGGGAGATAGCGAGCTACAAGTGGGGAGATAGCGAGCTACAAGTGGGGAGATAGCGAGCTACAAGTGGGGAGATAGCGAGCTACAAGTGGGGAGATAGCGAGCTACAAGTGGGGAGATAGCGAGCTACAAGTGGGGAGATAGCGAGCTACAAGTGGGGAGATAGCGAGCTACAAGTGGGGAGATAGCGAGCTACAAGTGAAGAGATAGCGAGCTACAAGTGAGGGAGATAGCGAGCCACAAGTGAGGGAGATAGTGAGCTACAAGTGGGAGGAGATAGTGAGCTACAAGTGGGAGGAGATAGTGAGCTACAAGTGGGAGGAGATAGTGAGCTACAAGTGGGAGGAGATAGTGAGCTACAAGTGGGAGGAGATAGTGAGCTACAAGTGGGAGGAGATAGTGAGCTACAAGTGGGAGGAGATAGTGAGCTACAAATGGGGAGATAGTGAGCTACAAATGGGGAGATAGTGAGCTACAAGTGGGGGAGATAATGAGCTACAAAGGAGGAAGACAGTGAGCTACAAAGGAGGAAGACAGTGAGCTACAAAGGAGGAAGACAGTGAGCTACAAAGGAGGAAGACAGTGAGCTACAAAGGAGGAAGACAGTGAGCTACAAAGGAGGAAGACAGTGAGCTACAAAAGAAGGAGATAGTGAGCTACAAAAGAGAGAGATAGTGAGCTACAAGTGGGGGAGATAGTGAGCTACAAAAGAGGGAGACAACAAGCTACAAGTGGGGAGACAGTGAGCTACAAGTGGGGAGACAGTGAGCTACAAGTGGGGAGACAGTGAGCTACAAGTGGGGAGACAGTGAGCTACAAGTGGGGAGACAGTGAGCTACAAGTGGGGAGACAGTGAGCTACAAGTGGGGAGACAGTGAGCTACAAGTGGGGAGACAGTGAGCTACAAGTGGGGAGATAGCGAGCTACAAGTGGGGAGATAGCGAGCTACAAGTGGGGAGATAGCGAGCTACAAGTGGGGAGATAGCGAGCTACAAGTGGGGAGATAGCGAGCTACAAGTGGGGAGATAGCGAGCTACAAGTGGGGAGATAGCGAGCTACAAGTGGGGAGATAGCGAGCTACAAGTGGGGAGATAGCGAGCTACAAGTGGGGAGATAGCGAGCTACAAGTGGGGAGATAGCGAGCTACAAGTGGGGAGATAGCGAGCTACAAGTGGGGAGATAGCGAGCTACAAGTGGGGAGATAGCGAGCTACAAGTGGGGAGATAGCGAGCTACAAGTGGGGAGATAGCGAGCTACAAGTGGGGAGATAGCGAGCTACAAGTGGGGAGATAGCGAGCTACAAGTGGGGAGATAGCGAGCTACAAGTGGGGAGATAGCGAGCTACAAGTGGGGAGATAGCGAGCTACAAGTGGGGAGATAGCGAGCTACAAGTGGGGAGATAGCGAGCTACAAGTGGGGAGATAGCGAGCTACAAGTGGGGAGATAGCGAGCTACAAGTGGGGAGATAGCGAGCTACAAGTGGGGAGATAGCGAGCTACAAGTGGGGAGATAGCGAGCTACAAGTGGGGAGATAGCGAGCTACAAGTGGGGAGATAGCGAGCTACAAGTGGGGAGATAGCGAGCTACAAGTGGGGAGATAGCGAGCTACAAGTGGGGAGATAGCGAGCTACAAGTGGGGAGATAGCGAGCTACAAGTGGGGAGATAGCGAGCTACAAGTGGGGAGATAGCGAGCTACAAGTGGGGAGATAGCGAGCTACAAGTGGGGAGATAGCGGGCTACAAGTGGGGAGATAGCGAGCTACAAGTGGGGAGATAGCGAGCCACAAGGCAGCGACAGGCTAAAAGTAAGAAGAGAGATAGCTACAAGCAACGAGTAAGTGACAGTGAGTCATATGAGGGAGTTTATTAAATGAGTACGAACTATGATTTCGCAAGCTGTGCAAACTTGAATTTTTGGGAATCATCAAAAATATGTTTGAGACAGGTTCTGCAAGTGGGATGTGGGTGAGCTACAAGTAGGGTGTGGGTGAGCTACAAGTGGGATGTGGGTGAGCTACAAGTGGGGTGTGGGTGAGCTACAAGTGGGGTGTGGGTGAGCTACAAGTGGGCGATAGGTTGAAAGTAAGGAGAGAGTTTGCGACAAGTCACAAGTAACTGACAGCGAGTCATAACGAGGGAGTTCATTGAATGACTACAGACAATAATTGCAAGCTGTGTGAATGAATAAATAAATAAACTGATTTTTGGGAATCATCCAAAATATGTTTGAGACAGTGTTATATGATGAAGATCTCACTGGAAGAAACTTTTGATTTTATGATTGTTTTGAAAATCACAAAATGCAATAAAAAAAAAAGAGAACAATTTGTAAATAAGCAAAAACACCATCAGAAATGATCCAAGATGAACACTAATAATCTCCTTTATACTCAATAATTTGCATTAGAATTTCCAGAAAATTAATTTATCTCGCCATTTGATGATCATTTTGCACTTCAAGCAACATCTTCTACACACATCACACCACCTGACCATCATTGTATTAATCTTTGGTTTGAGACAACAATATTCATGGTTTGTAACACACTGTACTAAATTCACATCTTGTTTTTTTGTAAAGACTACAGCCATGTGAATGAGTAAACAACAAAGCTGATTCAACATGTCTAATACTGTAACCCGCTTTAATTTTGCAAGACTAATTTTCACAGGTCAGCGAAAATCTTGAAATTTTGTAGCCATGAAAATTCCTCTGTGGTTCTATGACACAATGCGTCAGCGACTTTTATGAAATGTTGTCTCTGTGAATGCCATACAATCATTAAAACTGATAGCAGCAGAATTTAAATGGTTTACAGTATTTATCACTGCTATTATTTTTAATACAACTGATAATTTTATGGTAGTCAAAAGAACTAGTTGTGGAATGTGAACCTTGAAAATATAAAATACATGCCATATACTGAATGAAACAAAACAAAACGACATGACAGTTTTTGAACTGAATGAAGCGAATTTGCATGCAACCTCAGGGTCAATCTATTAGAAACATGCACCATATGTTACCATATTAATAAATCAGGATTATAACAAAAAAAATATTCAACTGTTTAAGTTTTACAAGACTTCATGAATTTTCATGACTAAGACAAAATTGCAAAATTTTGTAGCTTTGAAAACTGTAAACTAAATAATTTTTGCTACTAGTAATTTTTGCAATTTTTATTTTGCGTTTACATTCACAAGAGCACTATTTTGCTAAAGTCACTGTGACTCTGTCTTTAAGAACCCAGTGAAATATTTAACCCTAAAAAATGCAAATTTTCATTGACTAACAAAATTCATGATTGTTTTTGTCATTTGGTACATTATTGTTACAGGGAGTGCGCGCACAAGATCACAGTCACAGTCGTGAAATTCATTCTTGTGAACCTCTCTGAAATCAGCAAATCGCAGACACTCCAGCAGCACAAACACAATGACATAAACTAGCATTACCGGTTGCACAAGAAGTCAAAACAATTACAATATGCAATGAAAACATTAAAATACTAAATCCTGTCACATATTTACACTGAAACATTGTTCATACAGACAGGATATGATCCAATATTTTTATCTCCATGTGACCTGAACTACTTAATTTTATAACTATGCAAATTATAGATAGACTATTTTAAAACATGATTAATTACTGTTTTTATAGCTGGTGTGCACGTATTTTGCATTATCCTGACATTGCATGCATACATGCAATTAAGTCTGAGTAGTCAAACAGAAATCATTTGGCAAAAGTAGGACATTCAATGATAGTGCTAATTACATGTACATTTCATAATGGTATTTGTAAAGTTATTTTGTAATTTTGTATCTACATTTATCCAGCCATTTTGTTGATTATGAAGGAATATCCAAGCCCCAATTGATGTCCAAGCAACACGTATTTGTGAACTTTCTAAGTAGTATTGTGATAGAAAGTTTTAAAGTTGTCAGTTATCAGATGTCGTATATATTTTAATAGCCTTTGACATATAAAATATTATATGCCATCTACCAAATGCAACAATTTTACCAGAATATTTTACAAATAGGTGAAAACCATTGCACATTTTCATAGGTGTGGTTGTGATTGAATTTTCAGTATCTCAGGTCATCGAGTCCATTGACTTGAAAGCACATGTTGCCCTCAAAATGCGATGTGATGCATTTCCAGTATGAGAGGTTTACATGAACACTCACCATTTACGTTTTCTTGCCTTTAGGCCCCTTCCTTGAAATTCATTTGACAATTTTTAACATCTGTTGCAAATGCAATATTTTGCACTTTCCCTAGGTCAGAAGAGCTTTCAACAGAATTTTAGGTTGTCCAGATAATAAAGAAATAAATTAGAAAGGTTCTGGCACACATATTTTGTGAACGCCATAACTACCGATTTTGGTTAAAGGCTTGTTTTACCATGAACACATGTTAGTGACTTTCAAATAAATTAACAGACAACTTCAAAAAAGAAAATTATAATTGTTTTCTTCATCCAGAAATTCATTTCACAAACCTCATTAGCTGATAATGGATATTTTCATTGCCAAATATGTAGAAATATGAATGATAAATAGGTTATTACTTAAAAAATTCTCATCATGTGAATTAGAGCAATCTTGGTACAAGTCATAATCACATAATACTAAAATCTCAATTAAATGTAGAAAATAAGAAGAATAAATTCTGTGTGGTGAAGTATATATTTTTATTGCAGTACAGTATAGAATGTAATATATTACAAAATTTAGTGTCAAATAGAATCTACTTATGCAATATATAAGAATAACACAAGTCAAATGGTATTCTTACTATAAAACATGGGCCACACAATGGCCATTCAGAATCTCTATGTTCAATAATGAACAACTACCATTGATATGCAAGTACATAAATGCTGCTATGTTAGGGGAATGTATGAGTGTAGTATGTAATCCTTGCCATTGATATGCAAGTACATAAATGCTGCTATGTTAGGGGAATGTATGAGTGTAGTATGTAATCCTTGCCATTGATATGCAAGTACATACATGCTGCTATGTTAGGGGAATGTATGGGTGTAGTATGTAATCCTTACCATTGATATGTAAGTACATACATGCTGCTATGTTAGGGGAATGTACGAGTGTAGTATGTAATCCTTACCATTGATATGTAAATACATAAATACTGCTATGTTAGGGGAATGTATGAGTGTAGTATGTAATCCTTACCATTGATATGTAAGTACATACATGCTGCTATGTTAGGGGAATGTATGAGCGTAGTATGTAATCCTTACCATTGATATGTAAGTACATAAATACTGCTATGTTAGGGGAATGTATGAGTGTAGTATGTAATCCTTACCATTGATATGCAAGTACATAAATGCTGCTATGTTAGGGGAATGTATGAGTGTAGTATGTAATCCTTACCATTGATATGTAAGTACATACATGCTGCTATGTTAGGGGAATGTATGAGTGTAGTATGTAATCCTTGCCATTGATATGCAAGTACATAAATGCTGCTATGTTAGGGGAATGTATGAGTGTAGTATGTAATCCTTACCATTGATATGTAAGTACATACATGCTGCTATGTTAGGGGAATGTATGAGTGTAGTATGTAATCCTTACCATTGATATGTAAGTACATACATGCTGCTATGTTAGGGGAATGTATGAGTGTAGTATGTAATCCTTGCCATAGATATGTAAGTACATACATGCTGCTATGTTAGGGGAATGTACGAGTGTAGTATGTAATCCTTACCATTGATATGTAAGTACATAAATACTGCTATGTTAGGGGAATGTATGAGTGTAGTATGTAATCCTTACCATTGATATGTAAGTACATACATGCTGCTATGTTAGGGGAATGTATGAGTGTAGTATGTAATCCTTACCATTGATATACAAGTACATAAATGCTGCTATGTTAGGGGAATGTATGAATGTAGTATATAATCCTTACCATTGATATATAAGTACATACATACTGCTATGTTAGGGGAATGTATGAGTGTAGTATGTAATCCTTACCATTGATATGCAAGTACATACATGCTGCTATGTTAGGGGAATGTATGAATGTAGTATATAATCCTTACCATTGATATATAAGTACATACATACTGCTATGTTAGGGGAATGTATGAGTGTAGTATGTAATCCTTACCATTGATATGTAAGTACATACATGCTGCTATGTTAGGGGAATGTATGAGTGTAGTATGTAATCCTTACCATTGATATGCAAGTACATAAATGCTGCTATGTTAGGGGAATGTATGAGTGTAGTATGTAATCCTTACCATTGATATGTAAGTACATACATGCTGCTATGTTAGGGGAATGTATGAGTGTAGTATGTAATCCTTGCCATTGATATGCAAGTACATAAATGCTGCTATGTTAGGGGAATGTATGAGTGTAGTATGTAATCCTTACCATTGATATGTAAGTACATACATGCTGCTATGTTAGGGGAATGTATGAGTGTAGTATGTAATCCTTACCATTGATATGTAAGTACATACATGCTGCTATGTTAGGGGAATGTATGAGTGTAGTATGTAATCCTTGCCATAGATATGTAAGTACATACATGCTGCTATGTTAGGGGAATGTACGAGTGTAGTATGTAATCCTTACCATTGATATGTAAGTACATAAATACTGCTATGTTAGGGGAATGTATGAGTGTAGTATGTAATCCTTACCATTGATATGTAAGTACATACATGCTGCTATGTTAGGGGAATGTATGAGTGTAGTATGTAATCCTTACCATTGATATGTAAGTACATACATGCTGCTATGTTAGGGGAATGTATGAGTGTAGTATGTAATCCTTACCATTGATATGTAAGTACATAAATAGTGCTATGTTAGGGGAATGTATGAGTGTAGTATGTAATCCTTACCATTGATATGCAAGTATATACATGCTGCTATGTTAGGGGAAAGTATGAGTGTAGTATGTAATCCTTGCCATTGATATGCAAGTACATAAATACTGCTATGTTAGGGGAATGTATGAGTGTAGTATGTAATCCTTGCCATTGATATGCAAGTACATAAATACTGCTATGTTAGGGGAATGTACGAGTGTAGTATGTAATCCTTACCATTGATATGTAAGTACATAAATAGTGCTATGTTAGGGGAATGTATGAGTGTAGTATGTAATCCTTACCATTGATATGCAAGTACATACATGCTGCTATGTGAGGGGAATGTATGAGTGTAGTATGTAATCCTTGCCATTGATATGTAAGTACATAAATACTGCTATGTTAGGGGAATGTACGAGTGTAGTATGTAATCCTTACCATTGATATATAAGTACATAAATGCTGCTATGTTAGGGGAATGTATGAATGTAGTATATAATCCTTACCATTGATATATAAGTACATACATACTGCTATGTTAGGGGAATGTATGAGTGTAGTATGTAATCCTTACCATTGATATGCAAGTACATACATACTGCTATGTTAGGGGAATGTATGAATGTAGTATATAATCCTTACCATTGATATATAAGTACATACATACTGCTATGTTAGGGGAATGTATGAGTGTAGTATGTAATCCTTACCATTGATATGTAAGTACATACATGCTGCTATGTTAGGGGAATGTATGAGTGTAGTATGTAATCCTTACCATTGATATGCAAGTACATACATGCTGCTATGTGAGGGGAATGTATGAGTGTAGTATGTAATCCTTGCCATTGATATATAAGTACATAAATACTGCTATGTTAGGGGAATGTATGAGTGTAGTATGTAATCCTTACCATTGATATATAAGTACATAAATGCTGCTATGTTAGGGGAATGTATGAATGTAGTATATAATCCTTACCATTGATATATAAGTACATACATACTGCTATGTTAGGGGAATGTATGAGTGTAGTATGTAATCCTTACCATTGATATGCAAGTACATACATGCTGCTATGTTAGGGGAATGTATGAATGTAGTATATAATCCTTACCATTGATATATAAGTACATACATACTGCTATGTTAGGGGAATGTATGAGTGTAGTATGTAATCCTTACCATTGATATGCAAGTACATACATACTGCTATGTTAGGGGAATGTATGAGTGTAGTATGTAATCCTTACCATTGATATGTAAGTACATAAATGCTGCTATGTTAGGGGAATGTATGAGCGTAGTATGTAATCCTTACCATTGATATGTAAGTACATAAATGCTGCTATGTTAGGGGAATGTATGAGCGTAGTATGTAATCCTTACCATTGATATGCAAGTACATAAATGCTGCTATGTTAGGATAAACAAAACTTGACATCATTATTATTATTCACAAATAAACAAAACAGAATTTCAAACTGTGTTGCCATTACATTAATTTCACTGATTATTAGACTATTTCTTTTCTTTTAAGGAAAAGTACACTGGTTTTCACAATAAATATGAATAAAGCATCATCACTGCAAGAGTGTTGATCAAGTGAAAACCATCTTTGTGTACACTGATGTTAAAACATTTAGCTTGATATTTAGTAGTATTTAAATTGCAATAGCAACACTGTTCATTAAAATAATGGTAAACTAAATATGACAATACAAACATAGGAAACGTCTTTCTAGACTAGAATTGAAAAAGTAAAAGTCAGGAAGATTAGAAGAGATACAACATTGATCAGTCACATTTACAATATTTCCCCAAAGAGTGAATCAATTGGTCAATAAAGTGGACAGTAACACACACTTAAATACAAACAAACACAAAATAATATTGAATGCTGTAAAAGTATTAATTCACTAGTAATTAATTTCATGATTCCGTTTTCATTTAATTTTGCAGTGAAACAATCAGTTTGTTTATAATCTCATTTAATTCAGCAGATTTTGCTATCAGCGATCAGAGCAAAATTAAAGCCCAGTGAATAATTAACAAGTTTACAGCATTATTTTCCACATAAACCTACTTGCCCAATGTGTGTTGATAACAAATCAGACAAAAGATTCCAAGTATAGTAAACATGTGTTTACTCAAAGCTATATGTAATTCTTCCAGTAAGTTCATTTCCCTAATATTCAGGTGGCAACATAATCAATATAACAATGACATATCAATACTAGATAAAAATATTAAAGTAAGTTGACAGGCAGTGATAAACCATGTATATACCTAAGTATAGTTACAGAAAATGTCAAGCTGATCTATTACATTCAAGGTACATTCCCACATTGTATGATCTCAAGAAAACCTATTACAGTCTATTGTAAGAATAAGGACTTTGGATTTTGTTCAATTCATATGAAATCTTATCAAACGAAAGAAAATAATGTCCAGTGCAAATATAGCTTCAATTTTCCAATATTTCAGGATATGTTGCCATACCAACTGATTTTATCATTTTGTCATGGTGATCAAAATCACAGTGGTAGGTGTCCTGCATATAATACAAAGGAGGAATGCATTTATAGTCATTGCAGTAACTCTGACAGGATTGCTCTGAAGACTCTTTCAACTTGTTACATGTTTAATTCCTACTTTGTAAATAACTAATGATAACAAAGAAATCATTAGGATATTGATATCAAATTTCATTAGTTCATAACATTGAATACATTTGCCAAAACCACACACTTGTACCTAGTGTTTTGTGTAATCTGAATGCAAACACTAGTCCATTAATGACATATTGTTTTTTTGAATCTATTTTGCTCTTTCTTGCTCCATGATTAAACTGAGAGCTGTAATCTGAGTTTCCGCAAAGACTATTAAAAAATCTCCAGTGTTTTCTGACAATAAAAAGATAGATGTACATGAAATATTGCTATTCTCAAGGACAGAGCTACATCACAGAACGTTCCATATTATTAAAACAGGCACCACTGTACCATGTATTTCTATGGGCTCTGTGTGAGCTGCTGTGGGAAAGAGCCGGTGAAAACAGATAAAGCTGAAGAAACTGCAAAAACTCAACTTTGAAGTATTTTTGAGTAACCAAATTTATATATGTTGCGCATCTTGTTCAGGAGCGTCAACAACTAGTCCAAAGTACAGTTTTCTGAAAGTTTTCAGCTTTTGTTTTCACAATGGTCGTCAGGCGAAGAAAATGCCTGGCTGTCCACAACAAAAATATATGTATATACATTTTTAAATAGTTTATTTAATGTACCGGTAATCAACGCAAAACTCTTAATTACTCTTGTCGTCAAGAGTGTTCTTTCAAGAATATGTTTATAGCTGGTTGATATTCTTGTTGTACAGTTTGTTTGCATACTTGCCAATATTCTCGCAATAATTATATTTTTCTTGAAGTATTGAGAATAGGCAGGACAGTCTGATTGACAGATTGGAAAAGTAGTCATACAAGTGACACAAGTGGTAGCATTCAGAAAGAGAGAATTGGTGGATGTATGAAGATGTAAAAAACTACATCTGGGGTTGCATACTATGACCCCAGTCACTAATATACAGTATAGCAGACATCATTCTGATAATTAGGAAAGTATTACAGAGAAAACTATGCTTTTATTACACCACATCATCAATGTCAACATAATGTGTTATTTATGTCAATGTTGACAACACTGATCATATTACTTTCCATATAAAGTTGTTTTCAACTACCAGTATACTCAGCTCGGGAGATAACGAGCATGAAAAACAAATCAAATTCAGTTTCACATGAAGAAATAATGAACAAATGCCAAATACTTTAAGAAATGATGACATATCTATGGAGTATATGTATTTAGTGGATTTACAGCGCTTTGGGATCATAGACACCTCTAACCAGGTTATAGAAAGCCTAACATACAGCTGTGAGATGTCAATGATGCCAATTCTGGAACATCACAAGAGTTTCATGCTTATGATGTTATGGGGACTTGTGACTCCCTAACTTCCTAGTGTTAAGTTATTCTAGGACAATTTAGTTTTTTTGTCAATTTGTCTTAAAGGATGAATCTGGATACGATTTAGAAGATACCATGACTTCATCCAAATATTGAAATGAAATTAATCACAGTTCTTGCTTCATTATAATTTGTGAATATTTTCATTGTGATGTAATAAAAGTTGAACTGGTGATAGATAAAGTTTAGGGGACACATGAAACAGAAGATTTCCTTCACCATCATTTCTATAAAATTAAAAGATGTAAGGGTCAACTCACCTCGTTTCTTGCCAGATTCATAAGGCACTCTTTCCTCCACATCTTCCTCTTGCTTGGCTTTCTTCTCAAGAAAATCCATCAAATGTTTTCTATCATACGGACCAGTGGGATCCTTCGTAGTCTGGTCTTTCTGTCGGTCGCGTGGAGGTAGCAACACATTCTGAAAGAAGAAGTAGTAGAAGTTGTATCACCATGGTAACAAAATGCATTCTTCATCATTCATAGATAAAATTTCAAGTACCGGTAATATAGTTTTCATTTAGGCAACAGGTTTCTCTATCTATCACAGTCTTCATGCAAGTACATCAATTTTTGAGCAATGATCCAAAATTACTGTGCTCTTGTTTCCAAAAACCACCGACTTTGTCTCTTTTCACAAAAATGAACCTGCATCAATTTTTTTTTTTAAATGTTGATCAAGAAATTTAGAGAAAAAAAAAAAGTATTTCCATTTCTTTGAAAATTAACCAAGAAATTGAAGAAAAATCCATCAAAATGTGCAGAATAACAAACATGCACCTTTTGCAAGTTTTGAAATTATATGCATGTTTTCATTGATACTAGAGTTCAACACAGGTATGAATGGTTTCCTTCACAAAACCATTAATTTAGAAAACCTGTGCAGCATTAGATCAACTAGTAGAAATTTTTCCCACAGAGAAATCCTGCATAAAGGGATACATATCTCATAAAATACAAAGAAGCCAATACTGAACCCAGGCAAAACATCATGATGGAGTGATAAAAAAAATGCAGCCAAAAAAATAACTGGGATTCCTGGGGATAGTGTGGGTCAGCAAATTCACATTGAGTCAACTCTATTTGAATTTTAATTCATAAAAGCCAAAAAAACAAATGACAGCTGTCCTGAAAGGTAATATATTGAGGTCACTGACATGAAACTGTAATATCCCATTGAAATCAGTAAATAGACACTGTTGTCATATTTATTAGTGGTTGGAGCTATCCTTATTTATTTATCCCCACAAAAAAAAAAAAAAAAAATACCACATTAATTTTGGGTGAAATTGACCAAAATATTTTTTTTTAGGCCTTACTTGGTCATAGATGGAACTGCATAATTTGAAGGTATCTGACTTCTGCCATATGGGGGCGCTGTTCCACTGTTTCCTTATTACCAAATGTATTCACATTACAATTATGATAAAACAAAATACAATATAGAAAGGAAAAACTCTCACATCAGGATCAAACTCAGCTGATAATTGTTCCAATTCTTCTGGAGTCAACTTTGCTAATATCTCATCTTCATCAATGTCCTTATACTTGTCTAGATCTTGCCACATGCAATACTTTTTAATTCCAGCCATATTGGTAGATTTGGTTTATATACGCAATGCTATAAAATCAGAACAATCTGTGAAATAGATAAACAAACACGGAAATTGAAACACCTGCCATGAATGTCTAATATGTGTACTGAATGTGACTAAATAGGATGTAGTTGAAAAGGATATGTAACACCGGTGAAATAGCGCCATGAAATTGGGCCACAGATGTCAGAGAATGACTACAGGTGCACACATGCAGATGGATAGATGGATTGATGGCCGGATACATAGATAGGCGACGCTTTTTATTCATCTTAAATCATAGGGACTCAAAAAAAAAACAGCATTGGTACCAAGAGATTACTACCAACCACATTTGTGTCATGCTCTATGACATTATTGAGTATTCAAAATGATGTTCTCTACAGCATTGCTAAGTGTTCAAAATGAGTTCTATGGACCTATCAAGTGTTAAAAATGAGTTCTATGGACCTATCAAGTGTTAAAAATGAGTTCTATGGACCTATCAAGTGTTCAAAATGAGTTCTATGGACCTATCAAGTGTTCAAAATGAGTTCTATGGACCTATCAAGTGTTCAAAATGAGGTCTATAGACCTATCAAGTGTTCAAAATGAGTTCTATAGACCTATCAAGTGTTCAAAATGAGTTCTATAGACCTATCAAGTGTTCAAAATGAGTTCTATGGACCTATCAAGTGTTCAAAATGAGTTCTATAGACCCATCAAGTGTTCAAAATGAGTTCTATAGACCTATCAAGTGTTCAAAATGAGGTTCCATAGATCTATCAAGTGTTCAAAATGAGGTTCCATGGATCTATCAAGTGTTCAAAATGAGGTTCCATGGATCTATCAAGTGTTCAAAATGAGCTTCCATGTTACAGCCGAGTGTTAAAAATGACATACTGTGGTACTGGAAGTGTTAAGAATGTTGCAGTGTTCAAATTGCAGATATGATGTTCTCCAGTCAGCTCATTTAAAATACGTATTAGCCAAAAAACATATGGAATTTCGATTTTGTTGTTTTCCGTAAATTATTTCCCCTAACCACCACTGGTATATAGGACATGTAATCACACAAGGCATCAGATTCAGAGATAAAATGTCAGGCCAGAGAGAGAAAACTGCTCCCTCCCCCAAATGTCTGTAAAAAATGTCAAAAATTGATTTTTATTATTAAATGAAAAGTACCGGTAATTCTACTTGTCTTGAACAGAAGTATTTCAATATAATGAACAGGTTGACAGGTAACTGGTTGAAGTACCAGTACAGACACCTGATATATAAATACTGATGACACTCGCTGGCAAGGCATATTTTTGACCTTAATTAAAAATGGAGTATAATAAAGTGGTAATAAAACCACAGTAAAAATCAACAACAATGACTCATATTTGGTGTCCAACCGAGATGAACAAAGCAAATTCTGTTTTGTGAGAAATATTTAAAAAACCTCATTCAGTTTGATCATTGTAATTACTATTCAGGGACTGCGGATTAAGGACTATTTGGTAACATCTGTTACCACGCCGACATATGGTGCCTGAATATTTAAGTCAATTTTTAACCTGTTGCTAGGGGTTACAGTTGCATTTATATTAGAATGAAAAAAAAATTATTCTAAGCATTTTTTAATAATTTTAGAAAACTGGAAAAAATTTCAGATCACATCTTTTGACATTTAAATAGGTAAACTTTTTTCACTGACAAATTTAAACCACATAATATTTCCATTTTTTTTTTCAAAAATACTTATCAAATATGTAGCCAATGTTAAATTATATTCATTTGATTCAAAATTAACATCAAAATTTTAGAAAAACACACAAAAAGACAAAATGTACACCAAAATGTTTGTGGGAAAAAATTAAGGCATTTTTTTAAAATTATATTTTTTAAATACATTTTGTATATTTTTGCCCTAAATTTTAGCTGTCAGTGGACACATGCAATACCCATCTTTATTTGAAGTCTACATTTCTACAATTAAGAACAAATTCGAACCAAGCTCAAGTTGACCTATTTGTAACCATTCTCAATGACACCACTAGAGGGCTCACTCGCGCATATCAGCTGGGTGTAAACTGACTCTGGGTAGCACCATTTGCTGGAGACATGTTACAATAATTGTTATAGAGACCACATGTTTCAGGATTAAAGTCAAGTATGTTGTTATCTGACCTAATATAATGGTTTTTATACATTTAGGAATGGTAATCCTTTCAATGACCTAATGTACAACATAAAACAAACAATACAATGAACTGATTTTATGTATTATCTTGCTTCAGTTGTATGAATATCAGAGATTCTATTCTGTGTATAAATGAAAATTGTTCAATAGAAACAACTGTTTATACATTGTATGTCAAGTTTTTTAAATTTGTACAGGTATCACACTGTTATGTGGGTCCCATGCAACATGCGTAAAGTTCATGAAACAAATTTGACTTTTGATCCACCAAGTTTAAGGGCGTTCCTGAGAATGTTGCTGAATGTTATTCATATCATTAAAACTGTTTCAAGTTCGTCTTTTCGCCATCGACGAGTGTCATTTGGATGAAAAGCGCAATAATGATTAAACTATTAAACGGTAGTGACACTTCCATCTTCACCTGTTAGCACTGGAGCATACGTGAGACACATTTTCATGAAATTTGTGAGTCAGTGTAAATTACGAGTTTTAAAGTAGTGAAAATTTATCTGGGGTACTATGACAGTAACAGTGACAAATGTTCACCCCAACATAGGTGGACATACAGTTTTAGCAACCCAAAGAGCTCATTGTTAACCGTGGCATAGCTAAGCGTGCTGACAAAACATACTGCAAGCACGTCTAAAAATCATGAAAAATCGCTATAAAATCCTAGTTTTTCTCTCCAATAAGATTGTCAAATAGTGAACGCAAACCTGGCAAACTAATCAGTTCATGAATATTGCCCTGTATCGTGTTCCCTTAACAAGTTATTGCCGTAAATCAGATAAATTCTGGATGGAGGTACACATACGAATATATCTACCTGTAATACGCAATCTGATTGGCTGGCATGGTCATGAGGTATAATAATGTAAAATGAAATGTTTGATTTGGAGATACAAGTCTACAACCTTGTTTCTGTCAAGTGCATGTTAGCTTCAGTGCTTCAGAATTTGTTGCCATACCAACTGATTTTATCATTTTTTATGGTGATCAAAATAATCAGTTGGAATGCAACTTTAATGAGTATCACATGAAAGTCTCCCAAATATATTATAACACAGAATATATCAATATGTAATTTCTACACTGTATATTCCTATCAATTTGATAAATATTTGTATTATATTAATAATCCTTCATCCATATGCTGTATTCAGTCTTGGTAATCCTAATCTGGATTAAAATATCAAAGACTGTTGACACTGAGACTGAGAAGTGCACCAGCTTGATGGATTGAGTAATGGCAAGGATATGTCAAAGTGCATGTATATACCTAATTCTGGCCCTAAAATTAATTTTTAGCTCCATGCTCTGGCTTAATCAAATATCTGAGTGCTTCCTAGAGCATTATAGAGTAGACACCAACCACTTAATAATTAATGATAAAATTGATCAGCATAACAATGAATAAAATGGAGGTGGTCAACATATAATGTTTATGCAAATTAGTTGTATTTACCTGGGCAGGAAAGGTGAGGTATTCATCACAGTAATCACAACAATCATCAATGTTCTACCCAGGTAAATGCCAATGCATAGTGGCTCATTTGCATAAAAATACCATCTAATTTGCATATGATTTTTTTTTTTTACAAAGAACAATAATTAACATGTAAATAAATATATATTGTTTCTTAGAAATTCAATGTTTTTGCTGAAAAGCACTATGGTAAACAGGCCAGTCTGCTTTTAAAACATATATACATGTAGTAATAATATTTGGTAATCATTGTCCTAATTTACTATTCAAGCAATGGCTTTTTATAAATAGCATCGCAAAAAATATTTACTGCCTTTAAAAAACACTAATCATGCTTCTTTTTACCATGCCTTTAATGTCAGGAAGCATGTTTTAAACCTTGTAAATATTTGTATCATGCAGTCTACTAGTCTGGAGCCCTCAGTGGTGAGAACGTCAACATGCAAATCAATTTTTTAAGTCTACTGCCCTCAGTGTTGAGAAGCACAATTGCTTAACACTGACAATAACTGTCAAGTTTCTTAAGTAAATGTTGTTGAGTTCTTTAATTATCTGTAACGCAAGGTTAACTCTTCATTATACATGTTTTATAAATTTACATTTTAGGAATAGTAGAATAAAATGTAAATTAGTCCAATAACTCATTCACTACCATGTCAACCTATATGACTTTCCACCAAATAGTCAAATATTTCTTTATCTACCATGCCAACTTTTGCGCAATTTAAAAAAATATATAAATGAATTAATAATAGTTAGAATTAAGATCACAGGAGATTTTTTGTCAAAATGTTTTGTCAAATTATTTCAGGAAAATTGAAGTAAGCCCTCTAGTGGTGATGAAGAGATATGTCAAAATATTTGTATATTGGAAGGTCATTCAATTTTCTGGTGACATTTTATAAATTTGTTTTCTAAATGTGGAAAGACCTAAAAATTATTACTAAACAAGTTAAATTTGTGTTATCAAATTTTTACAACCAAAGTTTGTCAACTTTTTTTCTTTGTTCTTTTTTACATGGTACATGTACACACTTGTAAACTAACTGCTGGTAGAAAATGACAGAAGAAAACCGATTTGGCCACTATCAATATTCATAGTGTGACCATGACTTATTGTCTAAAAGGAGAAAATGTCAATCTTGTGTTTTGTACCAGGCAGCCATGGGATACTATTGTCCATTATACCCCCCTCCCGACCCCGCCCTCCCCTTTGTGATGTTAATCATGTAGTTAATGATGTTAATCATGTAGTTAAATTTCTTTCCAGAGTTTTTGCTGAACTGGAGGTCGCCTGTTTTTGGTGTTTATTCTGAATCCTGAAATTTGCAAAGATTCGTTCCTTACAAACTTAAAGCAGTTACAAAAAATGAATCTGTACGTATAAATGCTACAGGGTTTAGAGAGTGTGAATCAGCTCATTTCATTCTCTCCAAGTTTACTATCCATCACACAAAGTTACTGAACAGAAAAGTGAACTAACATATAAAACCACTCAGAGTACTGAAGGTCAAGTGCAGTCAAGTGACATTGGGATTAAACTTCACAGAGGCACTGAAGACAATTGGTGACATACTTGTATTGCTTTGATGGTATATTCATGTACCATATTTTTGTCTTATCAAACGTGCATCTCCTTATCTTTGATCAAACACCTCAGTAATATTTCTTTCAAACTCACATATGCAACCTCTGTTCATATTTAAGGATTGCATGATGTCATAGGGGTACACAATAAAAGCACTTCACGTTGGAAGGTTGAATTCATTAATAAACACACAACTGAGAGGTCATAGTGACATCATAGTGGTGTGAGCAACTTTACAATTATACAACAAAATAATATTTGACTGAAAGTTGAAGATGAGAACAGTGATGTCACTGAGCAAGTTGGTGATGTCACTGAGCAAGTTGGTGATGTCACTGAGCTAGTTGGTGCGGTCAGTGAGCAAGTTGGTGATGTCAGTGAGTAAGTTGGTGATGTCAGTGAGTAAGTTGGTGATGTCAGTGAGTAAGTTGGTGATGTCAGTGAGCAAGTTGGTGATGCCAATGAGGAAGTTGGTGATGTCACTGAGCAAGTTGGTGATGTCAGTGAGCAAGTTGGTGATGCCAATGAGTAAGTTGGTGATGTCAGTGAGCAAGTTGGTGATGCCATTGAGCAAGTTGGTGATGTCAGTGAGCAAGTTGGTGATGTCAGTGAGCAAATTGGTGATGTCAGTGAGCAAGTTGGTGATGTCAGTGAGCAAGTTGGTGATGTCAGTGAGCAAGTTGGTGATGCCATTGAGCAAGTTGGTGATGTCAGTGAGTAAGTTGGTGATGCCAATGAGCAAGTTGGTGATGTCAGTGAGTAAGTTGGTGATGTCAGTGAGCAAGTTGGTGATGTCAGTGAGCAAGTTGGTGATGTCAGTGAGCAAGTTGGTGATGTCAGTGAGCAAGTTGGTGATGTCACTGAGCAAGTTGGTGATGTCACTGAGCTAGTTGGTGTGGTCAGTGAGCAAGTTGGTGATGTCACTGAGTAAGTTGGTGATGCCAATGAGCAAGTTGGTGATGTCAGTGAGTAAGTTGGTGATGTCAGTGAGCAAGTTGGTGATGTCAGTGAGCAAATTGGTGATGTCAGTGAGTAAGTTGGTGATGCCAATGAGCAAGTTGGTGATGCCAATGAGCAAGTTGGTGATGTCAGTGAGCAAGTTGGTGATGTCAGTGAGCAAGTTGGTGATGTCAGTGAGCAAGTTGGTGATGTCAGTGAGCAAGTTGGTGATGTCAGTGAGTAAGTTGGTGATGCCAATGAGTAAGTTGGTGATGTCAGTGAGCAAATTGGTGATGTCAGTGAGCAAGTTGGTGATGTCAGTGAGCAAGTTGGTGATGTCAGTGAGTAAGTTGGTGATGCCAATGAGCAAGTTGGTGATGTCAGTGAGCAAGTTGGTGATGTCAGTGAGCAAATTGGTGATGTCAGTGAGTAAGTTGGTGATGACAGTGAGCAAGTTGGTGATGTCAGTGAGCAAGTTGGTGATGTCAGTGAGCAAGTTGGTGATGTCAGTGAGCAAATTGGTGATGTCAGTGAGCAAGTTGGAGATGACAGTGAGCAAGTTGGTGATGCCATTGAGCAAGTTGGTGATGCCATTGAGCAAGTTGGTGATGCCAATGAGGAAGTTGGTGATGCCAATGAGGAAGTTGGTGATGCCAATGAGCAAGTTGGTGATGCCAATGAGGAAGTTGGTGATGCCAATGAGTAAGTTGGTGATGTCAGTAAGTTGGTGATGTCAGTGAGTAAGTTGGTGATGTCAGTGAGTAAGTTGGTGATGTCAGTGAGTAAGTTGGTGATGTCAGTGAGTAAGTTGGTGATGTCAGTGAGCAAGTTGGTGATGTCACTGAGCAAGTTGGTGATGCCAATGAGCAAGTTGGTGATGCCAATGAGCAAGTTGGTGATGCCAATGAGCAAGTTGGTGATGCCAATGAGCAAGTTGGTGATGTGAGTGAGCAAGTTGGTGATGTCAGTGAGCAAGTTGGTGATGTCAGTGAGCAAGTTGGTGATGTCAGTGAGCAAATTGGTGATGTCAGTGAGCAAATTGGTGATGTCAGTGAGTAAGTTGGTGATGTCAGTGAGTAAGTTGGTGATGTCAGTGAGTAAGTTGGTGATGTCAGTGAGCAAGTTGGTGATGTCACTGAGCAAGTTGGTGATGCCAATGAGCAAGTTGGTGATGCCAATGAGCAAGTTGGTGATGCCAATGAGCAAGTTGGTGATGCGAGTGAGCAAGTTGGTGATGTCAGTGAGCAAGTTGGTGATGTCAGTGAGCAAGTTGGTGATGTCAGTGAGCAAGTTGGCGATGTCAGTGAGCAAGTTGGTGATGTCAGTGAGCAAGTTGGTGATGTCAGTGAGCAAGTTGGAGATGACAGTGAGCAAGTTGGTGATGCCATTGAGCAAGTTGGTGATGCCATTGAGCAAGTTGGTGATGCCAATGAGGAAGTTGGTGATGCCAATGAGTAAGTTGGTGATGTGAGTGAGCAAGTTGGTGATGTCAGTGAGCAAATTGGTGATGTCAGTGAGCAAATTGGAGATGCCAATGAGCAAGTTGGTGATGTCAGTGAGCAAATTGGAGATGACAGTGAGCAAGTTGGTGATGTCAGTGAGCAAGTTGGTGATGTCAGTGAGTAAGTTGGAGATGACAGTGAGTAAGTTGGTGATGTCAGTGAGCAAGTTGGTGATGTCAGTGAGCAAGTTGGTGATGTCAGTGAGCAAGTTGGAGATGACAATGAGCAAGTTGGTGATGCCATTGAGCAAGTTGGTGATGCCAATGAGGAAGTTGGTGATGTGAGTGAGCAAGTTGGTGATGTCAGTGAGCAAGTTGGTGATGTCAGTGAGTAAGTTGGAGATGACAGTGAGCAAGTTGGTGATGTCAGTGAGCAAGTTGGTGATGTCACTGAGCAAGTTGGTGATGCCATTGAGCAAGTTGGTGATGCCATTGAGCAAGTTGGTGATGCCAATGAGGAAGTTGGTGATGCCAATGAGGAAGTTGGTGATGCCAATGAGTAAGTTGGTGATGTCAGTGAGCAAGTTGGTGATGTCAGTGAGCAAGTTGGAGATGACAGTGAGCAAGTTGGTGATGTCGGTGAGCAAGTTGGTGATGTCACTGAGCAAGTTGGTGATGTCAGTGAGTAAGTTGGTGATGTCACTGAGTAAGTTGGTGATGTCAGTGAGTAAGTTGGTGATGTCAGTGAGTAAGTTGGTGATGTCAGTGAGCAAGTTGGTGATGTCACTGAGCAAGTTGGTGATGCCAATGAGCAAGTTGGTGATGCCAATGAGTAAGTTGGTGATGTCAGTGAGTAAGTTGGTGATGTCAGTGAGCAAGTTGGTGATATCAATGAGCAAGTTGGTGATGTCAGTGAGCAAGTTGGTGATGCCAATGAGCAAGTTGGTGATGTCAGTGAGCAAGTTGGTGATGTCAGTGAGCAAGTTGGTGATGTCAGTGAGCAAGTTGGTGATGTCAGTGAGCAAGTTGGTGATGTCAGTGAGCAAGTTGGTGATGCCAATGAGGAAGTTGGTGATGCCAATGAGTAAGTTGGTGATGTCAGTGAGCAAATTGGTGATGTCAGTGAGCAAATTGGTGATGTCAGTGAGCAAGTTGGTGATGTCAGTGAGCAAGTTGGTGATGACAATGAGTAAGTTGGTGATGTCAGTGAGCAAGTTGGTGATGTCAGTGAGCAAGTTGGAGATGACAGTGAGCAAGTTGGTGATGCCATTGAGCAAGTTGGTGATGCCATTGAGCAAGTTGGTGATGCCAATGAGGAAGTTGGTGATGCCAATGAGTAAGTTGGTGATGCGAGTGAGCAAGTTGGTGATGCCAATGAGTAAGTTGGTGATGTCAGTAAGTTGGTGATGTCAGTGAGTAAGTTGGTGATGTCAGTGAGTAAGTTGGTGATGTCAGTGAGTAAGTTGGTGATGTCAGTGAGTAAGTTGGTGATGTCAGTGAGCAAGTTGGTGATGTCACTGAGCAAGTTGGTGATGCCAATGAGCAAGTTGGTGATGCCAATGAGCAAGTTGGTGATGCCAATGAGCAAGTTGGTGATGCCAATGAGCAAGTTGGTGATGTGAGTGAGCAAGTTGGTGATGTCAGTGAGCAAGTTGGTGATGTCAGTGAGCAAGTTGGTGATGTCAGTGAGCAAATTGGTGATGTCAGTGAGCAAATTGGTGATGTCAGTGAGTAAGTTGGTGATGTCAGTGAGTAAGTTGGTGATGTCAGTGAGTAAGTTGGTGATGTCAGTGAGCAAGTTGGTGATGTCACTGAGCAAGTTGGTGATGCCAATGAGCAAGTTGGTGATGCCAATGAGCAAGTTGGTGATGCCAATGAGCAAGTTGGTGATGCGAGTGAGCAAGTTGGTGATGTCAGTGAGCAAGTTGGTGATGTCAGTGAGCAAGTTGGTGATGTCAGTGAGCAAGTTGGTGATGTCAGTGAGCAAGTTGGTGATGTCAGTGAGCAAGTTGGTGATGTCAGTGAGCAAGTTGGAGATGACAGTGAGCAAGTTGGTGATGCCATTGAGCAAGTTGGTGATGCCATTGAGCAAGTTGGTGATGCCAATGAGGAAGTTGGTGATGCCAATGAGTAAGTTGGTGATGTGAGTGAGCAAGTTGGTGATGTGAGTGAGCAAGTTGGTGATGTCAGTGAGCAAATTGGTGATGTCAGTGAGCAAATTGGAGATGCCAATGAGCAAGTTGGTGATGTCAGTGAGCAAATTGGAGATGACAGTGAGCAAGTTGGTGATGTCAGTGAGCAAGTTGGTGATGTCAGTGAGTAAGTTGGAGATGACAGTGAGTAAGTTGGTGATGTCAGTGAGCAAGTTGGTGATGTCAGTGAGCAAGTTGGTGATGTCAGTGAGCAAGTTGGAGATGACAATGAGCAAGTTGGTGATGCCATTGAGCAAGTTGGTGATGCCAATGAGGAAGTTGGTGATGTGAGTGAGCAAGTTGGTGATGTCAGTGAGCAAGTTGGTGATGTCAGTGAGTAAGTTGGAGATGACAGTGAGCAAGTTGGTGATGTCAGTGAGCAAGTTGGTGATGTCACTGAGCAAGTTGGTGATGCCATTGAGCAAGTTGGTGATGCCATTGAGCAAGTTGGTGATGCCAATGAGGAAGTTGGTGATGCCAATGAGGAAGTTGGTGATGCCAATGAGTAAGTTGGTGATGTCAGTGAGCAAGTTGGTGATGTCAGTGAGCAAGTTGGAGATGACAGTGAGCAAGTTGGTGATGTCACTGAGCAAGTTGGTGATGTCACTGAGCAAGTTGGTGATGTCAGTGAGTAAGTTGGTGATGTCACTGAGTAAGTTGGTGATGTCAGTGAGTAAGTTGGTGATGTCAGTGAGTAAGTTGGTGATGTCAGTGAGCAAGTTGGTGATGTCACTGAGCAAGTTGGTGATGCCAATGAGCAAGTTGGTGATGCCAATGAGTAAGTTGGTGATGTCAGTGAGTAAGTTGGTGATGTCAGTGAGCAAGTTGGTGATATCAATGAGCAAGTTGGTGATGTCAGTGAGCAAGTTGGTGATGCCAATGAGCAAGTTGGTGATGTCAGTGAGCAAGTTGGTGATGTCAGTGAGCAAGTTGGTGATGTCAGTGAGCAAGTTGGTGATGTCAGTGAGCAAGTTGGTGATGTCAGTGAGCAAGTTGGTGATGCCAATGAGGAAGTTGGTGATGCCAATGAGTAAGTTGGTGATGTCAGTGAGCAAATTGGTGATGTCAGTGAGCAAATTGGTGATGTCAGTGAGCAAGTTGGTGATGTCAGTGAGCAAGTTGGTGATGACAATGAGTAAGTTGGTGATGTCAGTGAGCAAGTTGGTGATGTCAGTGAGCAAGTTGGAGATGACAGTGAGCAAGTTGGTGATGCCATTGAGCAAGTTGGTGATGCCATTGAGCAAGTTGGTGATGCCAATGAGGAAGTTGGTGATGCCAATGAGTAAGTTGGTGATGTCAGTGAGCAAGTTGGTGATGTCAGTGAGCAAGTTGGTGATGTCAGTGAGCAAGTTGGTGATGTCAGTGAGCAAGTTGGTGATGTCAGTGAGCAAGTTGGTGATGTCAGTGAGCAAGTTGGTGATGTCACTGAGCAAGTTGGTGATGTCACTGAGCAAGTTGGTGATGTCACTGAGCAAGTTGGTGATGTCACTGAGCAAGTTGGTGATGTCACTGAGTAAGTTGGTGATGTCACTGAGTAAGTTGGTGATGTCAGTGAGTAAGTTGGTGATGTCACTGAGTAAGTTGGTGATGTCACTGAGTAAGTTGATGATGTCACTGAGTAAGTTGGTGATGTCACTGAGTAAGTTGGTGATGTCACTGAGTAAGTTGGTGATGTCAGTGAGTAAGTTGGTGATGCCATTGAGTAAGTTGGTGATGTCACTGAGCAAGTTGGTGATGTCACTGAGTAAGTTGGTGATGTCAGTAAGTTGGTGATGTCAGTGAGCAAGTTGGTGATGTCAGTGAGCAAGTTGATGATGTCAGTGAGCAAGTTGGTGATGTCACTGAGCAAGTTGGTGATGTCACTGAGCAAGTTGGTGATGTCACTGAGTAAGTTGGTGATGTCACTGAGTAAGTTGGTGATGTCACTGAGTAAGTTGGTGATGTCAGTGAGCAAGTTGGTGATGTCACTGAGCAAGTTGGTGATGCCAATGAGCAAGTTGGTGATGCCAATGAGCAAGTTGGTGATGCCAATGAGTAAGTTGGTGATGTCAGTGAGTAAGTTGGTGATGTCAGTGAGCAAGTTGGTGATATCAATGAGCAAGTTGGTGATGTCAGTGAGCAAGTTGGTGATGTCACTGAGCAAGTTGGTGATGCCAATGAGCAAGTTGGTGATGCCAATGAGTAAGTTGGTGATGTCAGTGAGTAAGTTGGTGATGTCAGTGAGCAAGTTGGTGATGTCAGTGAGCAAGTTGGTGATGTCAGTGAGCAAGTTGGTGATGCCAATGAGCAAGTTGGTGATGCCAATGAGCAAGTTGGTGATGCCAATGAGTAAGTTGGTGATGTCAGTGAGCAAGTTGGTGATGTCAGTGAGCAAGTTGGTGATGTCAGTGAGCAAGTTGGTGATGTCAGTGAGCAAGTTGGTGATGTCAGTGAGCAAGTTGGTGATGTCAGTGAGCAAGTTGGTGATGTCAGTGAGCAAGTTGGTGATGTCAGTGAGCAAGTTGGTGATGTCACTGAGTAAGTTGGTGATGTCAGTGAGCAAGTTGGTGATGTCAGTGAGCAAGTTGGTGATGCTAGTGAGTATACAATATGCAAGTGTATCAATTCAGCGAGACATTCAGTTTAACATATATAACAAATTAAATTAGAGAATAAGATGATGACAGCCACATATACAATATAAATTCCCTGCAGTGCTATATTGAAATGTGACAAGGATTTTAGCTGGATAGCCAGCTCTCCTGTGGCTTGCATCATGTAAGAGAGGCCACATTTTTGATTCAGTAACTCAATTTGTCCTTGATTCTGACAAGGCTTTAATAGTGAATCACCACTAGAAAAATGATTTGATTATAACTATGTGACTTTTATAAAGATATTTAGCTGAAAATGAAGATTGGGACAAAAAAATAGCCAAATTCATTAAAAACTGAAAATTGACTCAAATTTTGTCTGTTGGTTCCCAAATTAGTGTTCCATTTGCAGAAATATTGAAAAATACAAGAAAAAAATATAGACAAATTTGGCTGAGAAAGTCGGGTAGTGAAATAAGAGAAACTAAAACCCAGTTAATAATTAACCTTTTCAGTTTTACGGAATTCCATAACAAATATTTGATTACATCTCTCATTATAAGTTATTAAAATCACTGCTCACAATAATATTAACCCACTTTGTTTGGGTCATGAAACAAAAACAGGAATAGTTACCTCAAATTATTAACTTAGAACTGTTTCCTCCTCGTCAATATGTTAACCCTCTGAAGCCCAAAGTAACTTTTTTCACTTTTTAGAAAATAAACACAATTTAAAAGTCAAGAAAAATGCATACAAATTTGCCAGGAAAATCGATGGTGCTTAAAAGGTTGAAAAAGCAAGACACATAGAATAATTTAGGTCTTGCAATGTTCAGTTTCCCTGCCTCATGGTAAAATAGAGTTATGATCAGTAACCCAGTAGAATAAACTGAATAGAAGTAAAGCCATTTCAATGACTTTACCAAATGGCCAGGCTAAATTTCATAAATTGAACACGTACATATATATGTTTGCGCCAGGTGACAATCCTGGAAATGTCTATGTAATGTAGAATACTTTCCGCTTAGATTTAATTTTCGCTATTTTCGTTGAAGAGATGCTTCAGTGAAAATAAAATCCAGTAAAAACATTTTGTTTCCTATATTTCACATTTAACACGTCAACAATAAGTGGAAAATAAATTACATACAACACACCCTTTCCAGCAAAAATTAATTCCAGCTATTTAGTAGTATTTTAAGTTATATTCAACTGCAGGACAGGGTTTCATAGTTTTATTGCATTTGACTGCATACTGTATTCAATTAAAACTTGTACGTGTTTATGTCAGTGATATCCTTCTGTTGGTTTTTTTAAAATGAGAAAAAAATACTTTAAAACCATTTATTTTCATTGACATTTAATTTCATTATTTTGATGTTTTGAGCAATTTAAGTTTTTGAGTTTTTACTTCCCCAACATGTCAAGAAAACAATGAGTTCTATTGTTATTTTTTTATTTAGCAGATTTCACTTATTGGTGAAAATAGCGAAATTAAAAACAGCAAATAATTAATGTGTTGACGGTAAAACATTAATATCCTAGTTTCGTCTTCAGATGCTTTTTTTGTTTCTGATAACTGCAAGTGTACAAGCAAACTAGTCTCCCAATACTGCATGTCTAGAGGGCAGAGTAGACTCTACTTTGATTTATACTGCTGAGTAAACAGTCTGGCTATAGAAACTGAACCCACAACCTTCCTGATGTGTAGCAAAGATGCTGACAACTGTGTCATAACTAAGGCCACAAAAACAAACTGTCGATCTGTGCTCTTATTTTAAAATAAAAGTAGACTGTTTTTTATTCCATTAAATTTAATTGAAATAAAGTTACAGCTTTCAAACTCAAACCAAAGTATGTTTGAAATGATCTAAGTCTTAAAGCGCAGTGGCCATCGCGCGTGTTCAAATTTTATGTAAACAATGTATTTTACACACGTTGTATACGTCGCTATAAGTCCTATATCGAACAGGACGCGACACGACACGACGACTGCCGCCCTTTAAACATTACATAATGTGTACATGACATGTCATTTTGACATACAATGAATAAATAAACAATAAAATAGTGACAGATCACTGTAAAAATTGTCTTTATATTACTTTTCGTTATTTTAGTAAATTTAGCTAATTCGTAATTTCAAGATATAAGTTATTAGGTATTTTCGCTAAATTAAAATTTTTGTATTGAGACAAATGTGCTAAAATGGCATGTAGCTAATTCAATGTGTTTCACAGTTGTGATGTTGAAGTAATTTTGCAATGACGTTGGAATTAAGAGCAATAAAATATTCTTGTGACAAATCACTGAAAAACCACAGTGAAGGAATTTTGTTGGGGTTGAAAATCTCTATCAATGTTCACACTATCCTAATTGGATAACTCTCACATACTGTATCACACTATGATTGAGACAGTTCTATTTTTAGTAACAATTTGCCATGATGTACCTGTTCTTTGGCTATGCACAAAAACAAGAACTGAAATCACATTACAAATGTGCGTCATATGCTTAACTGACATACTTTGGTATGTGACACAAACTTTCTGATAATGACAAAACCTACCGGGAAGGTCAATAAATTATAACATACCAGTAAATACAGTACCATGTAACCTTTGTTTTATGAAACAAGAGTCAATTGTTGGATTCAGTGAAAGATGTTAACAGTAAATTCTTGACATTTAGTGTCCAAGATATAATTAGTCAGAAATTACTTTTACTAAAAACTGTATATTGGTGTGTAATGTACCCTGTGGGCCAACTTACTTACACAATTGTCTGACTACTACTTTTGCATTGAAATTTGAAAGTACCTCTTGGTCAAAAACGGGTACATGTACTGGTCTTGTTATACCCATGCAGCATAATGCAATATTTCCATCGACTTAGGCAAGTCTTTGTTTTCACTAAAAATTTTGACATCAAAATTACAGAAACATACAACATTGTAAATAACCGTCTGGGAATGTGACAGGACATGTTTTTTTTTATTCACTGTGTTGTATAATTATCTGAATATAAATATTGCACTTGGAATGCTAAGACAATGGTATATCTTGCTACCAGTTACATTCAAAACTGACAGTGTTTTACTACCTAGAAAAAGCAACGCGTGTTCATAGCAAATACTAGTACCCCATAAATACTGCGTCCTCCTGTTATTCCATTTATCTAAGACCCCAACCCTGGTAACAAGTTGTTTACTTTCACAGTATCTGATGAATTCATTTTATTATTAATTTTGCCAAATCATAACTCCAGCAAATATAAATTCAAAGAATATTGGTTCTAAATAAAATGATATATTCTCGGGATGGAGCTACGTCACAGTGCTATGTTGCTAAAACATACTATGTATTTCTATGGGCTCAGTGCAAGCTACTGTGGAACGCCGGAAGAGTGTTAAAACTGTTGAAATTGCAGAAACAGCACAAACTCAACTTTGAAGTAATCCTGAACAACCAAATTTACACATATATATATATATATATATATATATACATATATATATATATATATATATATATATATATATATATATATATATATATACACCGTATTTATCCGGGTATAAGCCCAGGGTCTTGAACATGGAAAATTGCCAAAAAGAAGGGGTGGGCGTTTGCCAGGAGATCCCCAGCAAAAAAAAACGAAAATTCGCGAAAATCTGCAACACGCAGTTCGATCGAACTGCGGCAGGGAATAGAACGGCAAATGAAAACATGCAACGGAAATAAATGAACAATATGCAACACTAGAAGTAGAGCAAAAATAATGTATTGCTTATAATGTGACAAAAAAACAGAAATAATAAAAATCGACAGTGAGGAATCATTTGAATTACCGGTAGGATTTTCCCGCCGACAAACACACATGAACTCAAAATTAATTAAAATGTCAGGGGTTAAACTGCGTAAAATGATTTCCGGTCTCGACAAATTACGCATCAACCGTCGTACAAGATCAATAATAATTTACAAATTTACACAGTAAAAATTATAAAAATTCATAGCTGTTTGAAAAAAACTTCTCAGATCTTTATTTGTATGTTCATTGCCATCTTTGTCAAACTCAAAACCCTCAAAGTCCAAGTCGGCGTGGCGTCACTGTAGCCATCGAACAAAATCCCTACAACTTATTCCTGAAGTTCGTCGATATCGTCCCACACAATTTGAACTTAGCACTTTTAATCCACGGATTTCGCAGTCTGTCAGCTTGGCGCTTTTCATTCATGTCTAATCATAATAAAGAGACAAGAAAAATGGGGTCGCTCTGCTGCGATGGCACACGATGCTTTTGTTTACAGTCTAGCAATCGTCTTTGACCTTTATGCATCTGCTTTACTGATTGGCTAAGAATGACATCACTACTAGTATTTCATCATAAAGGTCAAATCGTGACATTGCTTTTTATCAGACTCAACGCTTACTAATCAGTGAAAGTTATCATTCAGCAAGTTCCGGCGGTTGGAATGTCTCACTATATGGATATCGCGGTGGACTTGAAATAGGAAGTTTTTTTTTATCCAACAGCAGAAGAATGTTTTCATGACGATGATGAAAGATGGTAAAAAAGTTGGCAGTCTTCGGCGTGACATTGCAAAATTGCTGACCCCAGTCATGGATTCGCAAGCTGCTACAAAATATTTATAAAGCCAAAATAACGTGATTTCAACCACTCTCCCAGGTACGGGTTGCTACAATATTGCAACATTGGTTTCATTGTCGACGGCGCTAAAGCCGATCGAGTGCGACACTTGCGGCTCTCCTTTTACGATTTGCCTGAATCGTTTCTAAGTTAATAAGGAAGCACAAACCAAACGGCCAGCCATTTTTAGGGCCACGACATATTTTAAAAAGAGAACTACCGTTTCTGCTTTAATATATATTTTTATAGACTTGCTGACTGTTATAATTCAGAACGCGCTGCCCTGAAGTTTTACGCAATTAACATTTTTTATAAGTATCACGACAGTCTTCAAGAAAGTCAACTGTTAATACAAGCACAGTCAACGAATAGAAAATATTATTTTTTTTGTAGAAAAAGACCCCCTGGGCGTGTGCCCGGATATGACCTCAATTCCTTTATTGTGTCAAAAGTGGGGGGTGGGCGTTTGCCCAGGCATGGGCTCTTACCCGGATAAGTACGGTATATTATGTTATCTCGTTACTCTGTTTATGAGAGTATCAACTATTGCAAAGTACAGTTTTCTGAGAGTTTTTGGTCTTTGTTTTCAACCGTGATGGTTGCCAGGTGGATGCTTGGATGTCCGCCCCAAGAACAGTACTGTATAAGGATTAATTAGTCACTGGGTTTTAATTTTACTTTTTTCCCTGACTAGAAAATGCACTAAATTAAAACCCAGTGAATATGTAAAATTTAGCATAGAACACATTATCTAAATAACAAGCAGCCTATCGGCTGAGATAGCTCCGCTGTTAGCAATGCACATTTCAATTAAAGAACTGAAGACATCATTAGAAAATGAACAATATGAACAGTATCAAAGCAATCGGACTTACGGTTTTTAACAAGAAGTCGAAAATATCACTTTTTACCGAAAATTACAAAAATATTCACCAAAATAAATTAATTAGAGAATTGAAGATATCATCACAAAATGAACAAATCTGAGAGGTCCACATGTAGTACCTATATATGTAATATCAAAGCAATCGGACTTACAGTTTTCAACAAGAAGTCGAAAATATCACTTTTTACCAAAAATGACAAAAATATTCACCAAAATTAGAGAATTAAAAATATCATTACAAAATGAACAAATCTGAGAGGTCCACTTGTAGTACCTATATATGTAGTATCAAAGCAATTGGACTTGCGGTTTTTAACAAGAAGTCGAAAATATCACTTTTTACCAAAAATGACAAAAATATTCACCAAAATTAGAGAATTAAAGATATCATTAAAAAATGAACAAATCTGAGAGAGGTCCACATGTAGTACCTATATATGTAATATCAAAGCAATTGCACTTGTGGTTTTTAACAAGAAGTCGAAAATATCACTTTTTACCAAAAATGACAAAAATATTCACCAAAATTAGAAAATTGAAGATATCATCACGAAATGAACAAATCTGAGAGAGGTCCACATGTAGTACCAATATATGTAGTATCAAAGCGATTTGACTTGCGGTTTTTAACAAGAAGTCGAAAATATCACTTTTTACCAAAAACGACAAAAATATTCACCAAAATTAGAGAATTAAAGATATCATTACAAAATCAACAAATCTGAGAGAGGTCCACATGTAGTACCTATATATGTGATATCAAAGCAATTGGACTTGCGGTTTTTAACAAGAAGTCGAAAATATCACTTTTTACCAAAAATTACAAAAATATTCACCAAAATTAGAGAATTAAAGATATCATTACAAAATGAACAAATCTGAGAGAGGTCCACATGTAGTACCTATATATGTAATATCAAAGCAATTGCACTTGCGGTTTTTAACAAGAAGTCGAAAATATCACTTTTTATTAAAAATGACAAAAATATTCACCAAAATTAGAGAATTGAAGATATCATTATGAAATGAACAAACCTAAGAGAGGTCTACCCAAGGTACATATACACCAAGTATCAAAGCATTCAGGCTTGTAGTTTTCAAGAAGAAGTCGAAAAAGGAAAACATTTACACGGACGACGACGACACCGGACAATCACTCATATGATAAGCTCCGCTCGACAAAGTCGACAGCGGAGCTAATAAAACTGGAATTTAAAACACACTGAATATGCCAGAAATGGTAAATCAGTGAAATTTTAACCCAGTGAAAATTAGTCAATTTACAGTAATATTGAGAGGTTACCCGAGACTAGCAATAGCATAGATTCTCTATTGTAACAAACAAGGCTTGGTATATGATGTCATCTTAGGAGATTTTCTAAGCATTATTACAGTAAGGGTGTAGTCTATATGGTTGCAAGCATAGACGTCTATATCTGGTTTTCGTAATGCAATAGCAGAAGAAGCCTATAATGTCCTCAAGTGATCTCTGTCAACAATCAAATAAAGCATGACCCGCTCACTTCAACACAACCTATACCCCCGGTACTCATATTCACTAGACTATGGGCAGGCATTCTAGTTCCTGAGTGACTCAATCCATCCATACAGGTAACAAGAATGAAAACAGAACCACCCTGTTTGCAGACAGAATTACTGTTGTCTACAGCTATTTCTTATTCAATCATTACAATTCTTTGTCAGTACTGATAGACATATACATGTATAAAAAGTAAAATACAATTTTGATTTACTGTGCACAGGGCTCAATTGTTAGTTGGCTTTTTTGCTCATAGCTAAACATACTAAAAACAGTGAAATGCAAATTTAACAATATAATGTATTGTTTCCTTCCGAAACCAAGTACCCCGTAATATCAAATCTGCTAAAATTAAATCAATATATTTCAACATTATTATTAAATGAAAGCTTGATCTCAACAATTTTGCTATCAGATTGTAGGATTTTTCTGAGATGCATACAACCTAAATATTGTTACCCGTCACATAACTTGATCTGAGAGGGGCTTCTATGGGTAATAGAAATAATACAGTACTGTAAACCATTTCAATTATGTAGAAGACAAACTTTTGTAAATTTGGTGAATCAGACAAAGTTGAATAATATTGTTTCTTATTGTTGTAATATCGATAAAACATAGTTGAAAGGCCTTTCAGTTTTGAGTAACTTAGACTCAAATCTGAAAGTTACTGCCTTCACATGTTGTATCAAAAAGCTGATAGATTATATACTGTTCATTGACTAAGTTATTTAATGTCTACACTACAATAAATCCCATCATGCATTGCTGTTTGAATTCTGCTTTGGGTGCATCCTTAACACAACAAGCAGCCTCTTGGCTGAGATAGCTCCGCTGTTAGCAATGCACATTTCAATTAAAGAACAGAAGATATCATTAGAAAATGAACAATATGTATAGTATCAAAACAATCAGACTTAAGGTTTTCAACAAAAAGTGGAAAATATCACTTTTTACCAAAAATGACAAAAATATTCATCAAAATTAGAGAATTAAAGATATCATTACAAAATGAACAAATCTGAGAGAGGTCCACATGTAGTACCTATATATGTAATATTAAGCAATTGGACTTGCGCTTTTCAACAAGAAGTCGTAAATATCACTTTTTACCAAAAATGACAAAAATATTCACCAAAATTAGAGAATTGAAGATATATTACAAAATGAACAAATCTGAGAGAGGTCCACATGTAGTACCTATATATGTAATATCAAAGCAATTGGACTTGCGGTTTTCAACAAGAAGTCGAAAATATCACTTTTTACCAAAAATGACAAAAATATTCACCAAAATTAGAGAATTAAAGATATCATGAAATGAACAAATCTAAGAGGTCTACCCAAGGTACATATAAACCAAGTATCAAAGCATTCAGGCTTGTAGTTTTCAAGAAGAAGTCGAAAAAGTAAAACATTGACACAGACGGACAACGACGGACAATTACTCATATGATAAGCTACGCTCGACAAAGTTGACAGCGGAGCTAACAAAACCAGACAGTACCCGGTATGTGATGTTTGAAGTTCACTTGGACGCCATGGTCAGAAAATAGTTAGTCGGAAATGTCTTGCCAACTATACAAAAAGGAGTTTGAGTTGAATTCTATTTTTTCACTACTGAGCATGTTACTGTACATATATATGAAAAAAAATGTACGCAATGCATTATGGGGAAAAAACTTTGTTATGTATATATAACTATTCATTCTTCTTCCCAGAGTTCCTTGCAGTTAGAACACTGCCATCACATACCAGTACCCCCAGTTTGTAATTAGAGGGCTGGTGTTAATTTTTTCGGTAAATAACTTAAAGGGGAACCGATACTATAAATAAGGGTCAAGATGGCCACCGTATTAGTATGCTAATCCGAACCAAGCAGCTAACATCGTGGCGGGAGCTCCGTGAAATATGCCATTTACGATGTTTGGAGATCAAGCTGTGGTTCCAAATACATATCCACGGGGGCATTAATATGTACGCTAGCGATTACACTCGTCTGGTTGGGCTTTTGATGTATAAATGTTGTTATTTTCGGTCGAAACATGCCGCGACCAGTAAAAATCACGAGTTTAAAATGGTGGCTAATGTATGCAAAATTCCTGTCAATCACAGTTTGAGTAAACGAAAATATAAATCCCCTAGATGTTTATTCAATCTACAAAGCTTGTTGGTTTACAAACAGCATTATCGTTACGTAGTTTGTATATGTCTAACCACCTCCATGGTCTAACCATCGGTAACACTGGGACATAACGATGTAAGACAGTAAACAATTTCAATAACATTAGGTTACGGGCTGTCGGATATCCATTGCAATAAATTAAATGTAGAAGTAGAAATCATTCACGTGGTTTTAACTTCGCGGTGAGTCCAAAAGCGCAAAAATTTCCTGTTGGAATGTAAAACACAATACCCAAGTCAAAACAACACTCACTCCTGACCCACAATCTCATGAATTTTACCGTAGTCATTGACGCCTATTCAAGAGTACGGAAAGAGTGCAGGAAATAATCGTTCTGTTAGAGGTTCCAAGTTTCGGATATCAACAAGACATTGGCCTGACTGCTTCGTATGGTGTTACCCTTTTAATTTTTCGTGAAATACTTCGACAGCTCAAAACCGCGAAATAAGATGTTTCCACAGCAAAGACCACAGAGTACAAGAAGTAAATACGCCAAGCTTGAAATGCATGAACAACCAGGCCTTGGCATAGAAAAATAAACCAGTTTTTGTTTCTGTATTTGACTGCAGGACGAAACAGCGCCCAGACAACACATCACAGGCAATTCCAATTCATATCTTTTACAATAGATCGTTTTCGTTTATGCGTCGCATATATGTCCAGAAAATTTAACCAAGTGTATGTGTGTATTTAATATTCTATTTTTGGATTCTTATTTATAATAAATACAACGCTACAGATTGGTCGTTAAAATTGAGTCTACAGTAAAATTGTTTTGACAGAACGCTCTTCTCCCCCTCACCGCTCATTTGATTTTAGCTGTAAAGTCAACCCGACTTCTACCCACCAGATCACAAGAACTCAAATCTCACACGAGATACAAGCCAGTACCACCTGTGTACATTTTGATTTTCCACACTAGTGTCGTAAACAGGTTACAAGATAAGCCCGTGATGTTGCGGCGACTGTCTTTACTAATAATTATACAGTAAACTTTTTCATTGTCGTCTCTACCAATTAGTCAATATTATATGGAAATACACGTTCTGTTTACCGATTTGTGACGGAAATATGAAAACCGAAGTCTTTGACTTCAAGTTTTCATGCTTGTTATATTAGCAGTCTGGAGGAATAGTATGTAACTATACAGAATGTGCATAGGAAGTTTCGTTCTCAGGTTTACTGTATACGAGATCAGTACCGTCAATAGACCGACGCAATGGAAACAGACAAATAAACTTTAGCAACAATCTGGTCGTGTGTATCCGGTGGACTGCTGCCTTTTCTTGTTGGCCATCATCAACTTGAATTAGTTCCGCGTCATATTTTTCCGACGATGTATAAATTACCGAGCACGCGATGTTTCAAATCATGGCACATGAAGACTGCTCTGTATTTGTTTGAAATTCAATTGCTATGTTATATCACAGTCCCTCTATCTATCCCTATAGAGGGACTGTGGTTATATTTAAACAAGCAAATTGTAATCCGTTCTTAGGATGTTTATATCAGTTGTTTTGTGGGATTAGCTGTACAGGGGGAAAGATAAGCATTCATTTACTCAGTGGACAGAGGCGGAGTTAAATACCCATGAGCACTTGGTGCAATCCAAGGGATTGAGCAGTTCCCTTTGAAAATAAGTTATTAATACAATGTAGCTGATAACGATTTTTTTAGATGTATTCCCAATACATGTATTATAGAATTCATATATATGTTATATATAATTTTGAGAAAAAAATTAAACATAGAAACCCTTTTTTTTATTTTCACCATCTTAAAGGTAGTAAACCATGATAATGAATGGATGAAAAAGACGAGGATGTAGACTTTTGTGAAATACAGGCACAAAATTATGAACATTTGTAGCATACAGTAACATATAAACTGTTGTTGACATCAGAAACTGTACAGATTAAACGGAAATGCAGATCAAGTTTTCAATTGCTTAGCTATATGATAAGGTCAGCACTGCTATTCATTTCATGCACAGATATAAAATTACGTGATAAACAACTATCACTTCCAGTTTCCTTTTTTTTTCACCAGGAAGTTATAATTTTGGTCTCAATTCACATCAAATCCAGCAAAAATTATGGTTTCACAGGCTTCTACTGAGTATTTTCAGCTATGGTAGCTGAAACTAAATTGCTTTTCTTAGCTGAGCACAAAACTTTGTTTCTGACTTGGCAGATAGCAGAAGATGACCTGAAAATTCACAATACAGTCAAACCTGCGTATAGCAATAGCTAAAATTGTCTTCCTAGACAACAAATCACAAAAATATTGCTGAAAGGGTGGTTCTTATACGTTATGTGTTTGGACTGCCTTGTCGTGGTCACTATAAGGCAGGATTTTTAAATTATATGATTATAATTTTATGATGACAAAAGCCAAGTTCACTTCTACAAAATTTTATGATTTTCTCAGATTCATGACACTTAATATTTTGTGAAATTGGAGGAGTAATATACCATTAAAATCATTTTAATAGTTTCTTGGTTACTGACAAAGTGGTACCACTCAACAGAGAATACACATGTATGTGAATACTAGTACCTGTGTTGTTTAGCAGAGTACACTAAAAATACAAATATCACAGGAGTAACCAAATAACAACTAAACAAACAATGTTTGAGGTGCAGAACAAGAGTGTATTGTCCTACATGAATAAGGAACAAAAGTTTGTCAAGTGGTTGTAATTTATGGTGTTTGGAGCAACAATATACAAGTACTTTCCCCTTTTCACCACCAGACTTTCTTGCCCAAATTTGTCTGCACTTTTTTCATATATTCTTCAATATTTCTGGAAGTGAACGCTAATTTTGACGGACAAAATTTCGGTAAATTTGTACCAAAATAGTGTGGACTATGAAAGAGACTATTTTGTAAATTTGTGATGAAAAGAGAGAACTGGTGATGAAAAGTGTCATGTCATGTCAAGATTTTAAAAATATTTTATATATGAAGAACTTAATCATTAAATCATAAACAACAAGGCTCAATTTGAAATTCAGTAAATGAAGTCTCTGAATCTGAAACTTGTCATTATTTATCAGTTATTATGTATTTTTTATATACTGGTAGTTTTGCTTTGTTTATTTTATTTTCCACAAGTATACAGTTTCAGAGGTTCATACCATTTATCGGTAGTTGAAATATTACGGTAATAACGTATGTGCTCTATTAGTAGTGCATGTTTATGTTAATGACAGAGGGGTGTCTATGTTCAAACTAAGTCATATTTTAATGACAGAGGTGTGTCTATGTTCAAACTAAGTCATATTTTAATGACAGAGGGGTGTCTATGTTCAAACTAAGTCATATTTTAATGACAGAGGGGTGTCTATGTTCAAACTAAGTCATATTTTAATGACAGAGGGGTGTCTATGTTCAAACTAAGTCATATTTTAATGACAGAGGGGTGTCTATGTTCAAACTAAGTCATATTTTAATGACAGAGGGGTGTCTATGTTCAAACTAAGTCATATTTTAATGACAGAGGGGTGTCTATGTTCAAACTAAGTCATATTTTAATGACAGAGGGGTGTCTATGTTCAAACTAAGTCATATTTTGATGATTCAGCATGCAATAAATATATTTTTTGGTTCTTGTATAGAGCAAATTTGGTATTACGAAAAAGACACAATGATGGCATAAATTAGGCAGCAAGCCATAGCATAAAACCATAACCGAAGACCATATCATTTATAAAGTACTCATGTATAAGAATATGTAAAGTTAGTTAAACAAAGTATTGTTACCCACACATAATTGTGATTAAAAAAAATATTTAATATCCATGCAACTTTAAATGCACTAAAAGTTTTACTATAATTTGCTGACTGACTACCCAAATATTTGCTATACCATTGCAATATCATTACTCTTCCCACACCCAATATAAATGTATTGGTAATTCAATAACATCAGTGAAACACAAGTTCACACCATGACCAAAGAAATAGTCATGCTGCATGCAAAACAATGTGATCCATTGTGAGCGTAAACAGTGATGCCCAAAATATTTGTGGAGAAAAAAAGCCACTGTTTTCGTGTCTGTGTGTAGTGGTGGTGGTGTAGTGGTGGTGGTGATGAGGGCGAGGGTGTAGTGGTGGATCATTTTGGCTCACAACCTACATATGTACTGTAAAATGACTGGGTTCAAATTTTGCTGATTTACCATTTCAGGCATATTCAGTGGGTTTTAAATTCACAGTTTCATCATTTAGATAATGTGTTCTATGCTCAATTTTACATATTCACTGTGTTTTGATTTAGCACATTTTCTAGTAAACGAAATAAGCAAAATTAAAACCCAGTGAATAATTGACCACTTTACAGTATGTGTATGTTGGTACATGATACCAGTCCCTATGCCAATCTACTGTAAACTTTGCAAGTGACACATTTTTGCAAATTTCAAAAGTCAGTGAAAATCACAAAATTTTGTAGTAGTTTGAAGAAGTGACTTTTGCAAGATTTTGTCTACACCATAAAATCATGAAAATTCCTACATGTAGCAAAAAAATTGAATGGTTCACAGTTAGTTATCCACTGAGTATTGTTTCAAAACTAAATCTTGAAAAATCCATCTTTGTTGAGGACAGATTTTTAATGGCTGTATGATATTGCTCCTGGGTGGAACAAGTGAATTTTACTTCAACTCAGGGGGCATATCTAATCTGGGAGAGGGGGGTTTTGAAACTTTTAATACATCCCTATAAGAAAACAGTGCTACATTAGTTTAGTCATAGCATATGGATCAAGAAAACCACTTCATTATAGTTTACTGCCACAATTTTGATATCTTTGCACTTCATTTAAAGTGCCCACCCACACATTCCCCATTTTAGATCTGTGCCCACTGATCTAAAATGGGCAGTTATTGATTTTTTGCTGAAAATGTTTACTTGTATCCAAGTAAATTTGAGATATTTCCTGTGCTGTAGCCACGACTACCTATCCTGAAACTGTTTCCGGATTTCCGACTCTCGCCAAAAGTGTGCCACCAAATGCTAAAATATGAGAGGAAGCAATACCCCTGGGCTATACTTTTATATCACTGTGTCATTCAAAATACTTTTAAACGATATACATTTTTTGATGGACGTTTCTTTTTTTGTCTATTTTATTTTATTTTATTTATTAAGAGAGAGTTTTTAGAAGTTGTTTTCACAACAAACATTTATGTTGGTTAACGTTGTGTTGTGGGGCAGTTGCAGTAATGCCTATAGTCGCAGTGTAAGTATTTACACGTTTCCAATCAATCCGAAGGTGCGAAATCGGTGGACGAAAGCCGTGAAAATAACGAGAAAAGGTTGGGGTGGACTTCTTTTCTTTTTCTTTTTTTCGAAAAATTGTCCTTGTCCATGACAAGACAACTAGGTTTTAACGAGAAGCGCCGACAACTTGAACCTGGCGCAATACAAAACGTTTAAAAAAAATATTCCGGACCAGCCCATGATCACTGAGGCGGATTTCAGAAGGGAGAAGGACGTCGGGTAAGTGTTTCAAATGATTGGACTTTTTTTGCAATCCTGATTATCGCTTTATAGAGACCACCCATGTTATGTAAAAGGTAGCAGTAATTTTGATAATGACACGAAAACAAAGCGTTGGACAAACAAGAAATTACGCAGCCCTTGGGCTGTTTTCATTTTCGCAGACTAAAAGTGTCTGAATTGTTTGGTGATCAATGTTGAATGTCGAATTCACACCTTTGTTGCTTTTACTTGCAGCTTGATCTGCGTAATAATTTATGGAATAAGAATCCGGGCTTGGGCTGTCAATGTGTTTCCAACAAGTATTTTTTTTAATATGATGTCATAATTATGAAAATCACGCTAAATCCATTTTTAACATACACATTTTGGCACATGCTGACACAGTCATGTCTCTTGGCACATGCCGAGATCTGTTATGCGAACACCAATATATTAAATGCTGGATTGTTTACAGTACAACTTATTTTGACCATAGCTGTACCTCTGTTATTTATTCACCCCTCCAAAATCAAACTAAAACCCTTTGTGTCAGCAAAATTTGTTGTTCAAAATCCAGAAAATAGTCTTTCAGAGGGTCTGGATTTCAAATTTTTAAGGGGGAGGAAGCCCCCAGACCCCTAGTAAGGTTAGACCTACAGCGCAAGGTTGGTGAGCAGATACCGCCCCTCCCCACGGTGCAAAAATGTTGTGCCGCCGCCTCTGTAAAGTCTTGTATTATGAAAGCCAGTGATCATGAGAATTCCTCACTGGTAGTAAAAGTAATTGTATAAAAGAGAACCTCAAAGGCCGCTTCCACATCACCTGCTATAACTATTGATGGGCAAGTCACCAATCAAACTATACACAAGTCAAACTTTACAAATTGATTCACACAAGAGGAAAAGAGGAAATTAGGCATCAAAATGCATAAAGAAAACTTGGCAACACTTCAGATTTCCAATATTCATGATAAATTACATACAAAGTTGAAACCTATTGACAAGGGTAACCATATAGAAAGTATTTACAGGAAGCTATTTTTAGAATCCAATCAATAACAAATTCTTGTAGTTGTTACGAATGTAGCTGTCTATTCAATCTATAAAGGATTACTAAACTCAAGACAGAAAAAAATTATGAGAAAATAGTAGCTTTAACTTCAAGCAGAAATAGAATTTTGTTTAATATTTTTGTTTCAAAAACTTCAATGTAAACACCATCTCATTAGAGAGCACACACAAACTCAAAAGGTCATGCTGTACATCCTGTGTTCCTTTCTAGAGGTACGACTGTATATCTTTCATTGTGAATATACTAGTACTGTAAAATCTGTATTAGAAGCTGCGGCTTCTATAGGTGATTTTCCGTACAATTGCGAGATCTCGTGAGATACATGAAAGACGCGTGTCGAACGTCTGCTGCAAAAATCGAACGATTTGATTTTGAACTAGAATTTCTTTATTTCGTAGCTTACATTGATTGGCCGATCTTCGACAGAGGAATATTGCTTCCGAATACGCTTACTTAATCAAAATTGCCTATCATCAAATGTGGACAGCACATTATTGAGCATGGAAATGTCCCCGAAATACTTTCGCGTTTGTCAAATCCCACACGATGTTTGACGCGACTACGACGCTATGACCTTTGTTTGTCCTGTTTTTACGTTTGATTTCACGCATAACGCGTGATTCTCGCAGTGAATGGAAAATGGTCAATTAAAATGGTACAATGCAACCAAGGGGATGCAGCTTCTATTAGAGCATCTACACATATGAGAAATGATGATTTTTTGGTTCACAATTGTTCAAAAAGAATGGGTGTGACTTCTATTAGAGATGTGGCTTCTAATACAGATTTTACAGTAGTCTTTGTCATTTCACAGTAGTAGCAAATGTACAATAGTTTACAGGGTTGAAATTCAAAATTATTGCCAGTCCATAGAACTAGTTGGAGAGCTAGTTGCAGCCTGTCCCTATAACATTACTTGAAACAATATTTTCATAATCAAATCATAAAAATTCTGGAAGCAATTTTCTGGGCATTTTCAACTTTGGACTACCTTATTTGGACGGTTAATTAAAAACATGATATCTGTTTTCACCTGTCCACAGGTACAGTCAATTTGTACAATTGCCTGTCCCAGCTAAAATCTGCCTGTCTGGAAAAGGTGAATAGGCCTTAATACAGAAATACAGTGATACTTATTTTCAAATCAATGTTGAGTTACTACTAATTAAGGGTTAAACTCAAAACATCTTTGTTTTTACCATCCATATTAGTTTCTCCACTGGTTCAATAATCTTTTACATAATTTATGATCACCATGCTGTTAAAATGAATTGAAAACAAACGGAAAGTCTTGTACAAGACGTCATGTGTGCCCTTACTTAGAGGTTTTCAAGCATTATACCCCAATAGCCATAAGTATTTCTTACATCTAATTTCTCTCACAACAACAAGGTTCAAATTTCGAGTGAACCAACACATTTTACATCGATGGCCTGCAATATACGTCAACAGTGACATGTCATCCACAGTTGAAAAATGCCTTAAGGTAGCGAGAGGAGAAACATAATTTATAGTTTAATGGAGTTTAGTACTTTCCTCACCAGTTACTAAGCATGCAGTTATGGCAATGTATACGTTTTCAGAAAGCTGAGATATAGCAGAATACGATCATATATGTTTCGTCTTGATATTTGCTCAGGGGATTAAGTTACGATCGTTCCCGTTAACCTCCTAAACGGAGAGTTTTTTTGCGGGATTGGCCGTTTCTCGGTGTTCCTTTTTTCTATGTTTCTGATCTTTTCACTGTTGCTTTATAAGATAATGATCTTTGAGAATGCGTCTCGAAATTTTTATGTGCCCCATAGTTCTGGAGATAAAGCCTGTTGAACTTTATGGACTAAATTTTACGAATGTCTTCCTGTTCCCAAGGCCGTAACTCAACGTCAACGGCTCACATAAACGTCCATGAGACATCATATTTTAGCCCATTTTGTGACGAGTAGATTGTGTAATTTATACATCGTTAGCGTAAAGAAAAGTGTTGAAAGAAGACATCTTCAATAGTTATGATAGTAAAAAATTGGTTTCCGTAAAAACTCAATAAAACGTTTTTTTTCGAATTTGGCCACAGATAAACAGCTAATTAATGACAAAATGTCGACCATTTCGATCATACTTCGAAAAATATACAAGTATCTGATATGTGTGGAATGTTAGATCGTGAAAAATTGGTTGGTTGTTTTCTAAAACGTGACAAAACTTAGCAGTTTCTTCGAAAGTGGGTGCTAACTTGAGCAAGATGGCGACCGCGCAATTAATTTATTCAAGTCCCTTTGTTATGTTGAACAGCGTCAACAGTACAAATCGGTTCTCTAAACATAGGGCGGGCCTTCGTGACAGCATATATTTACTTACGGGATATACATGCATTCAAGTACAGATATGTTTGCATTACTCTCAGCCTATGGAGAGTGTACCGTTATCGGATTTGTTATAATCAGTTAGCTCTAAGTCAGCACTACCTGATTTGGCCGATACCCCGCCCGGGCGATCTTATGGAGGATTTGATTTTTTTTTAAGAAAATTGTGGACCAAAAGATCGCCAGGGCGATGTTATGGCAGATATTACGAAGCCCATCTTGTCTGAAAAAATAACCCTGCGCTGATAAAAATGGTCTCAGAAAATGTTTAGAAAAAATAATGTTTTGCGTTGACCAAATATAATCATTCAAAGTATAAATTCAAAGTGTTTTAATACGTTGGTGAGAGGTCGCATTTTACGTAAACAAGAACATGCACTAAGAAGGAAAAGCAAGCCAAAGTCGAAACGGAGTGCATCTTGGACATGACATGACACAACACACGATGCGACAACTGAGTGAACAGTGACATCATTTTGGGGTGCAATTGAACTTCAAGTACTTCTTTGCGAAACTTGCTATGCGGCGATGATGACATCAAGTGTGTGTTGACCGAAGTTTGACCCCAATTCACGCACTGAACTGGCGCGTTACCTTGGCAACCTTTTTCTTTCGTGGTCCGCGCGTCGATCTAGTAAACTTATATCCGACGGTACTGTAATTACGCAACTTGTATGCAACTCTGTACTTTGAATATATCAACATCGTTTACTTGGTGCACTGCTTTTCTAATTACGCAAATTTGTTACAATATTGTACCAGCTCTGAATATTTCAACTTCGTAATGTATAGCTTTCATGATAACTATGCAAAATTCATTTTATCTTTTACTATTGTTAGGGCACTGACCCGGGGTATTGGGTCTGTGAATATTTCAATATTACTGACTTGATAATGCGTCGCATTGGTAATAATTACGCAAACATAAACACGGGCGCATTTAAATCATTAAAAAGAATAGCAGTCAGGTGTCTACGGAAAGTCAAGAAAATAGTTTAAATACTTCGGACCACCCAGCTTGACCCGTCGACAGAAACCGCTATATCCACTGTTTTTTTATCGGTGTCACCACTCTCGTCTATCTCCGCCAATTCTGTTTTGAGTTTTCTTATTTCATCGGCGGCATCTTGAAATTCTTGTTCTAATAGTCTTTTAGCAACGTCTAAAACTTTCCGAGTGTTTTCTCTGAATGTGGTTCCAGATATAATAGAGAAGTCAGTAATCCCATATAGCTACTAAATTTACGCATTGCGCGACTACCCTTTCCAATGCCACGAGCCGCGATCACCGGCTTACGATTCACATCAAAAGAATGTCCACTCTTTTTTGACGCAGGAAAAATGTCAATCACGGAGTTACATTTTTTATTCCACTCTGTGGGCTGACTGTAATATGAGCCCAGGTCATTTTCATTTAGATATCTTTTAACGGAGTCGGACATTTGTCGGCGGCCAGTTTTTTTTTTTTCATCTTAGAACTCCTTCCCATGATATATTCAGGGTTCTCCCCAGGGCTTTTTAGCGCCGAGGTCCGCGGCGCTATACCTGTGAATCTCGGCGCTTCACTTGGGACCTCGGCGCTATGTGTTCCCACCTCGGCGCTTGATTTCATATTTGACATGTCAATATCAGATGTGAAAAAGCTTTGTTCGCCACGCCGGTCGGCCCCGACCGTCACTCAAAATTAGTGACCACCACGGAAATGCTTCCGACGAGGACTATTGTCTGATTGTTGGTATAATTAAGTACCGACCGACACGCATCCTGCCAGTCGTGGATTATAATTTATAAACAATAGACCTAGTCGCACGATACGTAGCGGCTAGTCAAATTTGTGGAATTAGCACCTCTTTGTTTGTAAGTAAATACTTTCCGCGATAGACACAGTCTTTAGATTTAAAGCTAAAATTATTTCAAAATCAATTCCACCTCGATATAACATGGTCAAATCGGAGTTCACGATCAGTTCACGCTACTCAAGAAAAAAACAACGTGTTTATTGCGTGATTTGGTAAAATACATTTGAACTGTTATCATTGCGAATCATGTAAAAACTCTTCTTTCAAGACCTAATTTACCTTTTAAAAATTGCAAATCACCTCTTTCGAAAGCTGTCATGCAGTTTTCAATTGAAATCGATGCCAACACATCGTGCTACGACATCGCTTTACTTCCGCAATGTAATTTTTATGATCACTACCATTCGGAAAACTTCGGGTTCTACCGGCATTACCGTGCGGCATTTTGATTGGTTAATGGAATTCTTGACCCATCGGGTCAAAGGACACATGCTAATGTTTCACAAACATGGCGGGTCTGTTTTTTTTTTTACCGAAGCGATCAAGTGATCAAAAATATTCGCTCCCGATAAAAATAAGTCTGATTTTACTTACATTTCATATAAAAAAAAAAACAAGTAAAATTTGTTGAGGAATTATTGCTATAACTGGTGTATAACATGGCCAAGTAAGTTATGTCACGTCGTAACTTTGATGATTGTTTTGAAGCTTTATTTGTTCGCTCATTACTGTAATTGTAAACATTTTAGAAGTTGATGGTACGAATAATAAATTACAACAATACGTCAATTAATTACGTGATCGATTTTTTGAAGGAGAATGTTTTTGGAGTGAATAAAATTATGAGATTCGTGAACATAAATCTGGCTTAACGTTTTGAATGCATTTCCTTCAACGTTTTACAAAACAATTAAATTGCAACAATAATGTATTTGTGTTTGTTTTTAGTCTGCAGCATTTGTATTTCGAGAATGTTTCAAACTCTTCTAAATTGTGAAACATAATGTGTTGATTCCATTAAAAAAATATTTGCCCTGTGACTGAGCTCACTAATATTCATAATTGTAAATAAGTTCTGTTAATCAATGAAGGAAAGATATGTAAATGATATGCAAATTATTATGCAAATTAGCCCCGGCGCTATGCATTTTTTCTGGGGAGAACCCTGATATTAGGTTATTAAAACACCGAGAAAAGCTTGAATACGATAGCGTAATGTTTATCTGTGCTTCGATCGCATAACGGACACTTCTTATAGATTACACAGGATATAATAAAGCTGGATGGTCAACAAATCAGTATGCAAATTAAATCCTTTGTCTTCAGTCCGTCACTCAACATGATATGTAAATGCAGGAAGGATATGTTCACCTACAACTAAGTTTCCGGGAATAAATTGAAATTACTCAACAAATGCATCGCGCACTGTAAATTCGGACCAAAGATAAAGAAAGTACACAATATAAGGTTGCATAATCCTGGATTTTTAGAAAAAAGTTTTTTTTTCTAGTTTTTCCCCTCTCGCTACCTTAAATTCTCATTTTACAGTTAGTTTTTCATAACCACACTCTTTCAGTCTTTGATTCAGCATGACATGGGCTAATAAACTTAAGTCTGAAAAAGTAAACTTCAGCAATAATTGTTTTGGTTTGAGTTATATACATGTATTACTAAAGACTTGAGAAACAAGTATGTGAAAAAGTTATGGGACAAAAGTGACATGGAGTCTATGCACTTTCAGAGGTCAGGGATAGACAGTTTATCTTGTTTGCTATGCAAATTTTTTTAAATGTCATATCACAATCATTGGTCAGTTTAAATGCTGCTTCGTGGGAATTTCTCCCAAATCTTTGACATCCACACGATGGATACTGTATCTATGACGATGTTTCCAACAAATAATCAGTTATGTTCCTAGTATTATTGTAGTGGCTTCTAAGATCTCAGAAAGCACACAACTTCAAGCTATGACAACTGCTAATTTCACAGGAAGTATAACCACAACCAAAATATATACTTTCTTGTAAATCTAGCAATCTATACGACTACACATTTAAATCATATCGTGCTGACTAGACCGATTCAGGAATATGTGTGAAAACAGCACATTTCCTGGGTGGTAATTCACCACTCCCACAGTATTGCTAACTTATGCATGATTTGTTGCCTATTTTGTCTGTAAATGCCACATTTCTAACAAGGAAATCCCTATAAATGTTGTTGTTGTCTGATTTGCAAACCAGAAATTACGGTACGTCACAAGAATTCTCAAAATTTAAGACCAATAAGTAAGTTTTCCTTTGGTATAAACATGTGTCACTCTTGCAATAAATAACTTTCTTTAAAATATATTTTCTGAAATTATACACTGATTCTTTATGTCAAAAAAGTTTCCAAACTGAATAAGAATTAATTCCTCATGAAAGGTTCATTTTCCAACCAGCTAGTTTTTTGTTTATTGTTGTCAACAATAAATTCAACATGCATTGCTGTTTCTAATATTATAGTGGTGAGCATCCAAATTGTAACGTATTTAACATGTTTTGCGTACACCGTTTTGCACCCATATCAAGCACTTAGTGTTACATCGGGTCATCATGATCGGGTGTTACATCGACTACTGCCCTAGGAAGTGCTTGACAGTGAGTTATTTGCAACAAACTACAAACTTGACTGAGAAACCTTGGAAAATATATAGTAGTAATTTCCATTTCTACGTGCCACAAATAACTTTAAAAGTCGAAATACTGAACACAATACAACTTTAATATAACCCCTATTTGTAAAATTATGAATATTATTATCAAATGTATATTCAATTCATTACACATTGCTAGAGTTGGTTAGCTGTATTATATACGATGACATAAATAAAAATAAACTTGCATTTATAGATTAAATAATATTGATATTTACATAAATCATAATAGTGATGTTGTGTCCTGCTTATGTTACGGGTAAGTCGAGTGAACCAAAACACGCACGGAATGCTAATATGTCATCATGTTCTATCGACAGAGGGGCCCGGGGTACACTAAAATGAGTTAGTACCGTTATAACTTCAATGAAATGAAAACACCGCGGATATCAACCGATATATCATGCATGTGTAGCTCAAGTTCGCCAAACAAACAAAATTATTCCGTGGATTGAAAATGAAATGAATACAGCAGCTTTGCAAAATGTGACCAAGCCCACTTCATTTTAATACGCTCGACAGCCGACATTGAATCAGGCATTTTATGGTATGCTATGATGATTTTTAGAATTATATAAGTGTGGACCTACCCTCAATAGTTGTAATATCTCTTCTTTTGGTAACAATTATCAGACCAGGGCGAAAGGAAGACAGGAACAGCGTACCCAAAATGACCTCAGCTAGCGTCAGGGGCCCATTCAGCAAGTCACGCAAAATACCGCGATATTATCGGAGTATTGTCGTTAGTGGCGCTGTCCAAAAAAATAATGGTCGCCAGACTTTAGTTACATTTGACTGTAAAATCCTACTTTAATTGCTAATGCTCAGAAATATGGGACTTTTAATATCCAGTAGAATATATTGACATCATACAAGACATTATAGGTTTTACTTTTCAACTATTAAAATACAATGTGGTACTTTGTACCAAGATGGAATTTTTACGTCAATGTTTAATGAGTCGTTTAGAGTGAAATGACTGGAACGCGAAATAATGTATATTATAATATCTCACCAACGGTTTCCATTAAATTTGGACAAGGGATACTTTTATGTACATGGGAATGACAACGATATATACAGTAGTACAATGTACTAAAAGTCGCACATTACTGTTATGAGAGGTTTACTATGTAAAGTATCAATGAGTATATACTACTAGTATTTTAAAGTAAATGAGTAAAAAGAGAATGGTTTTAAAATATCACATTTAAAAGATTTAACTAAATTTAGTTGATTGTTGGACAGAAAAGTGAGCAGCTATGGAATATTAAAATAAAATGATTCAACTGTTACGCACAGCTCGGCACGCTCTTTGCGTGTTAAACAAATCGGAAAACAGAAAATGAACGCGGACGTTGCAAAAATTAGTAAACTATAATGTGTAACAATGTGAAATACATACTAAAATATTCATCTTTCATTTTCACAGAGCAAACAGAAGGAGACAGCTTCTACAGTATAAAAACACGTAACCTTGGCAACATACGTACATGAAAATTAATATTAACGACATTTTTCGTATATTACACCAATCACTATACGACACATACTTCGAGTTTTTACATTTTTTTTTAAGTTGACAGATGACCCCGTTCCGGACCCGCCAAGATTTGAACGCAATAAGCATAGTTTTCGATATGTTTACTCAACGCACGGTTACTAAAAACCGTAACTAGTAACCACAGTCCCTCTATCATAGAGGGACTGTGTAGTAACCGTGCTCAACGAAACTATAACATATTTTCTGGTGTCTTTGGTTAACTTTAGGGCTTGAAACGGATAAATGGCACTGTGTATTATTTTTAAGATGCATTACAACCAGAAAAAAGTGTGTTTTAATCTACGGCACGTCGAGAACAAAATAAATTTTGATTTATCGTAAACTGAAAATTTAGGTTTTGCAGCACACTGGTTACTATGTTACAGGAACGCCATCGGGGTTCTGACTGGGTGTCTGGTCACCGTCCCTCACCAGGCAGGGGCGGATCTAGGATTCTGGAATAGGGGAGCCGATAAGTTGGCCGAAGGCCAAGTTCGCGAGCGCCGATGGTGCGAAGCCCTGTTGGTTGTTGAAGAATAGGGGGGCCGCGGCCCCCTCGGCCCCATCTAAATCCGCAAATGCCAGGGACCAGGGACGGTGGTCTGGTATAGCGTGGAGGTATTGTAAAAGCTCAGACCACAGTCCCTCTATCAGTCCATAGAGGGACTGTGTCTGAGCATAATGGTCTAAGCTCAGATTGAGGTAAAGCCTTCTTACAAACAGAAAACAACTGGTAGTTGAGTTTCTATCGCTGTTACATAACAGTGATTGACAGAAGCTTCTTTTGAAAGGAAATCTGCCTTCGAATCTCACTAGGTTGTCAAAGACGTTTTCACTAATATTCAAGTAATCATTATAGAAATTGACATTCACAGTTATAAATTGCTGACAGAATTGACCGGTTTCCTCTCAAAAAAAATTTGCCTCTACGCTGATTATAGACATTAAAATCGGTTTTAAAATGAAGAACACTTTATTACTACATGCATGTACAGTCCCCCTCTGTAAAGGAACTATGATGCATGCTATATAATGACTTTGCTCCGTTGAACGTTTATGGTTGAACTACTTATGAGCTGTGCACTAAAAGAATGGAGTTTTTACATACAAAAACATTTAAAACATGAATAAAACCTGGTGTCAAATTTGCTTTGCTTTATCAAAATTGCGTGCGTGTTTTAAGTAAAATAAAGCGTTTACATGTTGTTTAAAATTTGAAAATATAAAACTCATATAACTCAGATATAGAAATTAGCATAATTGCATTTGTATTCATAGATGTTAGTAGTATATCGGTGAAAACAGTCAGATCACGTCTTGTATCAGTATGCATGTATCAGTAAAATTAGGAGTAAAATATTTGAAATAATGGGGTGACCAGTGCATTTTTTTGGGTAGTTTCTAGTTGGAACATTCTTATTTCGTCTTTTCTTGGTGTCCAGGAAGCATTACAGCTCCCGGCGGTGTCCAACTTGCCAGCCACCCCCCTTAATTTCATGTGGTCGACCCTTTACATTTGTTTATTTTCCGTGTTGCTTACGGAGTGTGCGTTTTCCTACATTGGACGTTTACTGGCTGGAAATGTCAAAAAATGTTGTGATTCGGTATAACTTTGAACATGTCTGGACATTTTTTTCTTTAATAAACTTGCGTGTAACCACACAGACCCTTAAAAAACAGGGATAGGCAGCTTGTCGATACGTAATTAATTTATACACCAAAGTGACCACAAATAATTAAATATCATCTAATTTACGATTAAAGAATGTGGCAGAAATTTGCGATTCAAAAACGGGGGGAGAACAAATCCGGAAGCCTGTCGGATGCTCTTGCTAATTACGTATGCAAAGCAACAACGTAGGCAAATAAACTATTAGTTTGTTGCCTTTCGTCAGTGTTGTTTTTCCCTCTCTTTTTTAGGGTTTATGGTGTAACATAATCTCATAACACTTTAGTAAGCTTATAAGACATTCACTCTATATAGACTTACTGAGCCAACAAGTAATGTGTTTGGTGAACGATACCGCCCTCTAAGTCAACATTTACCCGTGAAATACTAGTAATGCATGGAGGTATAAACAGATATACTAGTACACAGTTTATACCTTCATGAATAATGCAAGCCCTATTACAGCATAGAGCTCCATGATTACAAGGTAATTGTTGACACTAAAGCCATTTCGTTTTGCGACAAGATTCACTTCGGTGTCTGAAAATGATTTGGGCAATTAGGTTAGTGTTTGCCGTGATATGCATCATATCGTAATAGTTGTAGTTTGGGCTTGTGGGTAGAATCTTTGAACGGAATATTACAGTAACCCCAATCCAACAACAATACTAGTATATTTTACGGTAGTTCTCTTTTTTGAGGATGTAGTGGCCCTGAAAAGGACCGTTTTGTTTGTGTATGCTAGGCATACAATTTAAGCACGCTCACCACGGATTCGGCGGGCAAGTTGGATGTCTTTTGGCATGATGGTGACACGTTTGGCGTGAATGGCGCACAAATTTGTGTCCTCGAAGAGACCGACAAGGTAAGCTTCGCTGGCTTCTTGTAGGGCCATTACGGCAGAGCTTTGGAAACGAAGATCAGTTTTGAAGTCTTGGGCGATTTCACGGACCAGACGCTGGAACGGGAGTTTACGGATTAGGAGCTCTGTGCTCTTCTGGTAACGACGGATCTCACGGAGAGCTACGGTACCTGGCCTGTAACGATGAGGTTTCTTCACTCCTCCGGTGGCTGGTGCACTCTTACGAGCGGCTTTGGTTGCCAACTGTTTACGTGGTGCTTTACCACCGGTAGATTTACGTGCGGTTTGCTTGGTACGTGCCATGTTGAGATCTTCTATCTGGTCAAGAATGAAGTATAATGATTTCAAATAATGGCGCCATTATTTATACCGCAGGATGACATAAGGCTAAGACAGAGGTCACTAACAGCGGACCTGATTGGTCCATTGTCGCTCTTCGCGATTGGTCGAAATTAACACATTCCTATTGGTTGAAAAAACAGTCGGTAGAATCCGAAATTGTACCCAAGCTCACACATTTGAGAAAACAGTTTTTCCTATCGTTAATTAGTAATTATTACGTTGAAATAAACGAAATGAAATAAGGCACTCACACTGACAGATTTTACAAATAAATAATTATGTTAAAAAAACAACGTGAAATGTGATAAAATAATAAGCGCAAGTTGTGTGAACAAGTACAATTTGTCACTACCCAGAACTATACTTTCTTTAATAAGTGCCGACTTTTCTTCACATTTGAGAAAATATTTCTATATTGCCTTCATTAAAATATATAATATTGATATCAGAAAATGATATAACAATAAAAGTATACGAATGAACTAGTATTATAGTTGACACACGTAGACATTGTATAATAATTATTCACAACGTGGCAGCGGTTGGCTATTAACATTCATGGTGATGTTGTTAAAGGTTATTTTAAATCAAGTTTTAAATCAAGTGACCGGAAGACTTGTTTAAAAAAATGGAAGCAATACACCACAGTCCCTCCATCCCTGTGAATATACAAATAGAAAATAATGTGTGTAAGGTGTGACAGAAAAAAATGCTAGCACATTCAAGAAAAAATAAAAACACTGGCCACACGTTTTCAGCCAGCCCCATGATTTAAAATGAGTGACCTCTTAGTGCATTTGTTTAGCAGTCCAACACAATGGACCTACCAGAGACGAATATATACCTTTATCGGGATGTGTTTTTGAAATAATAAATATAGTTTTTTTCTGTCGTTGTCCAGTGGATTATCGTTTCTCTGTTCTTTTTTTTTTTAAATTGTAATCACATGATTCGACGTGGCTGCATTGGTCGTCTATAAAAATGGAGCTTCATGTCTATAAATATTTCAGCGCTTTTGGTGGGTCTCAAGTTTAGTGAACCTTGGTTGCATCAAAGACCTTTGGTTGCGTGGAGTCTCCATTCAGTCACTGACCATTAGCGATTCAATGAATGAACGCATCCTAACGAGGACGGGGACGCGGGAAAATAACAATATGGTCTAAAATTAAACAAAGGTTTGACTGCGTTGGTCCATCGTCAAGTTTACACATTGACAATAGTAATGCTCCAAACGGGAAATCATTTACAAAATAGACGGAATGTAAATATTCAGCGCGTTGGTGAGTCTCGATTTTAGTAAACCTTGATTTCTACCTTCATGATTGCATCAAAGACTTTTGGTTGCGTGGGGCATTGTCCTTTTATAAACGTACGTGGGGTCTCCATTCAGTAACTGACTATCAGCAATTCAATGAATGAATGAATGCTTCGTAACGAGGATGGGGAACGCGGGAAAACAAAAATGGGGTGTGAAATTTAACAAAGGTTGGACTGCGTTGGTCCATTGTCAAGTTTACACATGTACAAATGTTATAAGTTTTGTTATATGCCCACAAAATCTGTCCATGGAGCTCCATGCTTCAACGATCATATTTTGAGAAGAAAAATCACTTCTTATAATAATATTTTATTGACACGACACTGACACCAGAAAGGCACATCACCAATAGTCTGAAAAAACTAAAACACACAAAACAAAACGCGACTAAATGATAAAACTACAAAAATAAGAAATAAAGGTATTATAAAGTATTATTAAGTATTATAAAGGCCCAGGTATACTATAAATACGCTCCTAAACAATAGGGATTATTTCCTTGCTTGTCACGCTGTAGTAAACAGCTCCAGCCAAGCTCCGGTAAAAACGTGTTTTCTCGAACTTACAGGTCGATTATGTCGTGCCAAAGTGGATGCATGTGACTATGAATATCACAGCAGTGACTGTGTGTAATATTTATGACAATAAATTGTGTACGAGCTGAGATTTTGGCGGATAAAAGTAAAAAACATGAACCGGGGAAAGGGATGCGCGACTAATCTTGAATAATTACTACTGTCAATCAAAGTCACGTGACGTTGGACCGCTGAAACAGGATGCGTCATAGGCTATGCAAGTGATTAACACCATGCATTAAAATAGCCACACCTCCAATTCACACTTGCCCGGGGCAAGTGAATTGGGCCCATCTAAATAGAATAATTTACATTTATTTTACTTCCAAGGATACTAGTATACAAAATATGTTCCTCGTGTCCGACATTTCTGAAAAGTTTGTTGACCTCACCTTAGCAGAGTTTCTATTGGCCGAGAAATATATCCAATCAGCAGCGAGACTGATTGAAACGTAAACTTAGAGATAGATAGATAGCGCCTACGAATAAATAATTTGGGGCTATTCAAGGCCACCAAACACGTTTTCTTTCACGTTCGCAACCACTGTATAAGAGAAGAAAAACCTCGTCGTATTTGGCAGTTGATTTTACTTCTAAATCCTACGAAGATGTCTGGACGTGGTAAAGGAGGAAAAGGTCTGGGGAAAGGAGGCGCCAAGCGTCATCGTAAAGTTCTTCGTGATAATATCCAAGGTATCACTAAGCCTGCTATCCGTCGTCTTGCACGTCGTGGTGGTGTGAAGCGTATCTCTGGTCTCATCTATGAAGAAACCCGTGGTGTGTTGAAGGTTTTCTTGGAGAATGTCATCCGTGATGCCGTCACCTACACCGAGCACGCCAAGAGAAAGACTGTCACAGCCATGGATGTCGTCTACGCCTTGAAACGCCAAGGCCGTACTCTGTACGGTTTTGGTGGTTAGATTTACCGAATCAAAACCAAACCAAACGGCCCTTCTCAGGGCCACCACATCCTCCAAAAAGAGAACTACCATATAATTTTAATTTGTGTGTTTGAGCTGAGCGTTGAATTATAATATCTTCATTGTTTTAGAAATCAGCCGACCAATTAATATCATAGAAGGGGTGTTGAACAAAATACAAGATAAATACCGATAAAAAATTACATGCAAGGTTGTGTTGCATGAACATGACAAATAAGAGCAGCGTGGAGGTATAATATCTCCATGCTTTGAGTAAACTGTCTACCATTTGATATCAGGGAGGTCACAATTAAATTATCAGTACAAATAAGACGCAGTGGGATGCGAATTGCTACTATGTGTTCAACTTATTCCAGATACCCAAAATGATTACTACGAATAAATGAATGTAATTGTTTTCCTGGAAAAAAACAAACATTGGTGGCGCAAAATATTAAAGACCCGTACTAAGCGTTTTTATTCAGACAACAAATTGGTAGGGTTCGAGAAATTATGGGATGTATTTTCAATATGTAGTACTCTCGGCACAACAAATGAATTGCTCTCATCTTTATAAATCTCACGAACTGAGAACTGGTTTCTATACGTATTTTTGTTGGCATCATTTTGAATATTTTCAAATGACACACTACAATTTATAATTAGTTGTTGACAGAAATGAGTCTTGTTGTGCCAAGAGTTATATCCAAAGCCAAAAAACAAAACAAAATCCGCGCTCGAAACAATGTAGGGATCTTTTTACCATCAGCTTCCTCTCCCAGACTGATATTATAATCGTCAAGTCACAGTCCCTCTATCCCACAAAATTGTGAAAATAGGTTCTGCTTACATATGAAAAGACTAAGTGACATTCCGCCATTGCCAATTTTGCTCGTAATTTACCATACACTGTAACTGAACGGCATGAAGAGTATAAAAGAATGAATTACTCCACAATCCAGTATTTATTGGTACCACATTTCGAACGTGGCGTTTTTGGTAACACGACATTTTGGGGATATTTAAAACTGATTATCGAATCACACACACACACACACAATTATTAGTTACGGTAGTTCTCTTTTTGAAGGATGTGGTGGCCCTGAAAAGGGCCGTTTGGTTTTGAGTATGCATAGCATACGATTTACTTGGATTTGGCGTGGGATTTCTTGGGCAGAAGTACAGCCTGGATGTTAGGCAGTACGCCACCTTGGGCAATGGTTACTCCGGACATCAGTTTGTTCAATTCTTCGTCGTTGCGGACAGCCAACTGCAAGTGACGGGGAATGATCCTGGACTTTTTGTTGTCACGGGCAGCGTTACCAGCCAACTCAAGGATTTCAGCGGCTAAGTACTCGAGTACAGCAGCCAAGTAGACTGGAGCACCGGCGCCGACGCGCTCGGCATAGTTGCCCTTTCTCAGGAAACGGTGTACACGACCAACTGGGAACTGCAGACCAGCACGGCTGGAACGAGTCTTGGACTTTCCCTTTGCTTTGCCTCCTTTACCACGACCAGACATATTGAAATACTTTCAGTTGAACTTGGTGAGAAAACTATTAGTATATTTATTTGGCAATGCGCTGACACTATTTATACCTCCCGCTCGGATTCTGTTCGTATACTACCTCCACCAATCAGAACACGACAATAAGTGGCCTTGTAGATTCAATAAAGCGAATAATACTAAGCTAAGTTGTGTTTTCTCTTGCGTTCGCTACGTTTCCCGCCTTCCTCGTTGAATCCTTCATTTACATGTCATTCACTATATATAGTTGGCCAATTGTCCGTTACTAACATTCTGAACATTACTTCTGACGTTCATCATGCCTCCTAAGGCAAGTGGTAAAGCAGCAAAGAAAGGCGGTAAGGCTAAGGCCGCCGCTCGTAGTGGTGACAAGAAGAAGAGAAGGAGGGGAAGGAAAGAATCTTACGGTATTTACATCTACAAGGTATTGAAGCAAGTTCACCCTGACACCGGGGTCTCTTCCAAAGCCATGTCAATCATGAACAGCTTCGTCAACGATATCTTCGAGCGTATCGCAACAGAAGCGTCCCGTTTGGCTCACTACAATAAGCGTAGAACGATCACCAGCAGAGAAATCCAGACCGCCGTCCGTCTTTTGTTGCCCGGTGAGCTTGCCAAGCACGCCGTCAGCGAAGGCACCAAAGCCGTCACCAAGTACACAAGTTCTAAGTAAATTGTATGCCTAGCGTACACAAATCAAACGGCCCTTTTCAGGGCCACCACATCCTCCAAAAAGAGAACTATCGTAATTCTATCATCTCACAATACAGTATAACAATTTCTAACAGTACAATAGCGAATCTCATTTAGCTAAACAATATCGTACGAATATACTTTTAAATAGCAGGATTAGTCATTAGCTAAAATAACGTACTAGCTAAAATTACATGTTTTCCAGTACTATATTGCCAGTAATGGCTACAAGCAGTGATGTCTGAACCAAGGCGTAACAAAATTGTCAGGATCCAACACGCCGCCTATACTAGTATGTATAATCCCAAATTACTGTGCTGAAATGCTTTGTCGAAGTTTGATATGTATATATACACTATCTACCTAACATGATAATATATAGGTCGATTGTACCTCCCAAGCTCTGTAGTTTGGGATTTTTTGTATCAACCTGCTTCTAGAAACTACAAGGAAACTATTTGTTGCTTCTCTATTTTTGTTGCATACCGTTGATGGCGGTATACACTATGCATATATTTGACTGGCGAAGATGTGCATTTAGATATCCAGCTAATTACTATTAGTTAGGGAAAAAAACTCCTTAGTTTGAGCTAAATATTAAGAAATAACGAGTGTGATGCAATATTAAACATATATTAAGTCGATTGAGCGAGGGCGTTACAATAACATTCCACGTAACGAATATATATATTGTTGATGAAGCCTACTAAATGTATACCATGAACTGCAAACAACCAAATGTTTTCAAATATAGGGAGAATTTATTTAGAAAAAAAATAAACAAGTGTTCTCAGTAAGTGTTATTGACACTCGTTATCTTCTCATTATAAAACTGTTATTTTTTCGTAGTGTAGAAACCAAACTGTCAATGTAAAGCCAGTGTAGTGAAAATAAATAAATATACTGTGCTAGTATGTATTTAGCAAATCCAGGGCCACTGTAACTTCTATGTTTTCAGTCTCGGAAGCATGCATTGTATAAAGAATCAGATTGTGTTACAGTTTTGTGTACTATTCCCAGAAACTCCCGTGCTGCAATTACTGGCACTGACTAGTGCGAGGCAATAGGGTATTGTGAATGTTTTCCAGAAAAGAACTACATGCTAAAAATTAAATGAAATAATATCTCAATAGACCCATTGTTAATATTTATTTTCATTTATTTATTCAATTAAATAATTAATATATTTTTGCTTTGTTTTGTAGATAGAATGACCGTATACTAGTATGTATATAAACTACTAGTTAGGCCTAACAAATCTCTGGTCAGCGAATTCCCTACTGCATAGCGCCCTCTGTTGACAAAGTGATAAAACCTGCGAAAAATGATGCTGTAAAATACTTTTCTTTTCGCTGAAATGAATGATTCAGTTAAAATATAAAATCCAGCGAATGTACCTTTTTCCTATATTTTCCATTCAATAAATTTCTTACAAAATACCCAAAATATCTTTCCAGAGTCACTCAATGTTTTTTGTAAATTTGATATTTTAATTTTAGGAGTGAGATAAGCTGCCATGGATTTTAGTATGTTACTGTCAAACGTCGTCATCAATTCCACAAACTTATTATATGAAAGCAAATTAAAATCGTACCTTGGAATGTATTTTTTTGTATAAGCGCAAAAAATAGACAAATTAATAATAAATGATATTAATCTTCAATTTCAGATTCATTGCATCAAGGGCAGACTCAGACACTTCTTTAAATACCATTTTTTCTGTCGGTTTCTATCCTCAGACCATGAGCCGAGTAACAAAAACGCGATAATATACATAGAGTGGGGACGGACACAGAAAAAGTACCGCTCGGGTTCAAGACGAATTTTAAAATTTCGATAGTTTTCTAGTTTATCCATAGTTGAAATATCACCATGCCAATCTAGAAACAAATTTCAATCTAGGAGCGAGTATCTTAATAAATAAATAAATAAATAAATATTTAAGACGTCCTGTTGCAATCCAAACATCTTGCATATTGCACGATAATAATAGTTGTTTTACATAAGTTTTTGGTTTGGTCTAGATTTAGACTGATAAATCTTTAAGTTGTACAGCATAAAGTAACATTTACTATTATGGTATCTTGTCCCTGACATGCGTAATAATTTGATCCAATACTTGACACATCTCTTAGCTGTTATTATAAAAATTGTGTAACGCCCACAATCTCCCAGTAGTGCACAGTTTGGAGCATTTTGGGAGACACCTCAAAATGTTCAACAAGCAAGATATTGGTTTTCTTTTAATTGATTCATAACAGTGGTGGACCCACATTTCAGACCCTTATGTTAATATTAGCAGAATCTTTGTGTCAAATATGTTGAAGAAATAGTCATAAAATAGTGGGCCCGATTTCCTCGTGTGTGTAAATAAATAAATAAAATAAAATATCTTGTTAGGCAAGGAATTAGGTAGCACAGGACAAGGAAACAACAATACACCAGGATACTTGTAATAATAATAATAATAAACTGTATTGTTATCGATCGTATCCTTTATAGGATCTTGAGTTAAATTACAATAAAGTGTGGATGAAAGGAAAAAACAAAGACAATAATATAATATGAAATAATATGAAACTATATCAACTTTTTCGGCATTATAAACCTATTTTTATGTACTTGAAATAAAACCCCCGTTTTCAAAAACTACAACTTTAGTCTTGGATAAATTTACAGTCAACTTCCACAAATCACAAAACTAACTCAAACTAGTTAACACTCGTTGTAAAATAGTCACAGAATGACAGCTATGTCCCTCTCCTTGATCTGGATCTAGGATGCTAAAATTAGATTAATTATGAAAAGGGGAATGGGCATAGTACATCCCTGTCTTACACCAATAGAGCAATCAACAAGTTTGTTGTTACATGTTTTTACACGTGTTTTGATATCAGTATAAATGCTAAATAGCATTCTAAACATTCTCCCTTGATGCCGCCCTTCAACAAACTGGTGCACCATAATCTTTGACGCTAAACTCTGTCTAATGTTTTGAAAAATCCACAAAGGCAAGACGCCTATTTAAGATTGATGTGAATATTTTACTAAAAATACTTAGAAGTGAGATGTCCTCGGCAAAATATGTTTAAACATAGAAATAGTAATCGCATCAGAACACCCCACCCACCAGCGATGTTTCCTTCAAGTTGGAAACTATCTGTAAATTCCCTTGCACGGTCAAGAGACCAAATGCATTCAGTCGATCAGTGGCGGATCCAGAGGGGGCAGCCCCCCCACCAAAACGCATGAAAATGCATCTGGATTACGCATAACATCGTCCGAATCACGCGGTCCCGTGTCTTCGACCAATAGGCCTGGACCCCCCCTCCCCCCAATACATTTTGCTGGATATGCCCCTGCAGTCGATACATTTTGGCAGGGGTTTCACAAATGCGTTCAATAGAAGGCCATCATCCTGTAACAACAGGCCAACAAATAAATAAAAAGGCTCTCAGCGAGACCGGTGAAGGCGGTCAATGGAGTCCAGAAAGTAGAAGGCTTGGGCTTGTAGCAGGCTCTTAACGAAACCCCTGCATTTTGGGGCTTTTCCCGTAACCCTTTTATTATTATTACCAGAGTCTCTGGGCGATATTGTTAAAGGTCGGCCATTTCAAATTAAGAAGGGGTGACCGGAAGATTTGTTTTAAAATAAATAGAAGAGAAGAATCTATGTCTCTATCGGATTGTGTTTTTAAAATAATAAATATATTTTTTTTTGTGGTTGTCCAGTGGAAAATTATCGTTTCTCTTTAATCGCATGATTCATCTTGGCTGCGCTGGTCGTCTATAAAAACGGAGCTTCATGTCTATAAATATTTCAGCGCTTTTGGTTGGTCTCGAGTTTAGTGAACCTTGGTTGCATCAAAGACCTTTGATTGCGTGGGTCTCCATTCAGTCACTGACCATTAGCGATTCAATGAATGAACGCATCGTAACGAGGACGGGGACGCGGGAAAATAACAATAGGGTGTGAAATTAAACTAAGATTGGACTGCGTTGGTCCATCGTCAAGTTTACACATTAACAATAGAAAATAATTGACTGGATGCTCTACACGGAAAGTCTTTTACAAGGTTCTAGTTGCTTGAGGGACTGTGTTTTTTTTAAATGGAGGTAAAAAGAATAAATGAAGCTCAAACTCTCTACAGTCACTGATAGAGTGACTGGGAATTAATGTACAAATGTTACACGCTATCTTTCGTTATATGCCAACACATTTTAAGAAGATAAAATAACTTATTAATATATTTTATTGACACGACACTGACACAGAAGGGCACATCACCAAAAAAACGTCTGAAAAAACTAAAACACACAAAACAAAACACGACGAGGAATGATAAAATTACAAAAATAAGAAATAAAGGTATTATAAAGTATTATAACGCCACCCTTAACATTCCCATCTAAATAGAATAATTTACATTTATTTTACTTCCAAGGATACTAGTATACAAAATATGTTGTTCCTCGTGTCCGACATTTCTGAAAAGTTTGTTGACCCCACCTTAGCAGAGTTTCTATTGGCCGAGACATATATCCAATCAGCAGCGAGACTGATTGAATCGTAAACTTAGAGATCAGAGATAGCGCCTACAAATAAATAATTTGGGGCTGTTCAAGGCCACCAAACATGTTTTCTTTCACGTTCGCAACCACTGTATAAGAGAAGAAAACCTCGTCGCATTTGGCAGTTGATTTTACTTCTAAATCCTACGAAGATGTCTGGACGTGGTAAAGGAGGAAAAGGTCTGGGGAAAGGAGGTGCCAAGCGTCATCGTAAAGTTCTTCGTGATAATATCCAAGGTATCACTAAGCCAGCTATCCGTCGTCTTGCACGTCGTGGTGGTGTGAAGCGTATCTCTGGTCTCATCTATGAGGAAACCCGTGGTGTGTTGAAGGTTTTCTTGGAGAATGTCATCCGTGATGCCGTCACTTACACCGAGCACGCCAAGAGAAAGACTGTCACAGCCATGGATGTCGTCTACGCCTTGAAACGCCAAGGCCGTACTCTGTACGGTTTTGGTGGTTAGATTTACCGAATTCAAACCAAATCAAACGGCCCTTCTCAGGGCCACCACATCCTCCAAAAAGAGAACTACCGTATAATTTTAATTTTTGAGTCCCGTGTGCGAAGCACACAATGGGAGTTTTTGCAGTTACCCTGCCTGTATGTGTCTGTCCGTTCCACTGGCATCTCGATATTAATTACCTGATTTGCATGATAATTAGCTAATTTTTAGCTGTTCCTTGACTGTTCCACTGATATCTAAAGAGCCATTCATTAAAGGAAACGTCAATCTAAGCAACGTAATTACCCCTTAAGAAAAAGTTCCACAAATGTAAGAGAATGCAATTTACAATTTTTTTTATATCACTTTTCATTCTCTAGATATTCAACTTTATATCATTATTATGTAGTTAGCCATCTTGATTCTCAAGCAAAGGATTATGGGTAAAATATGACATAGAATCTGTTGTCAAAAATTGAGAAATATTTCATCTATAACATGAGAAATACTGATGCGAATTAGTTCAATTTTTTGTTGTGCATATTACTCATGTATATAATTATAGTAGTGGTAATTAGAAAATTACAAATACACATGAAGTCAAGATATTGCTAAAAACGTTAAAAAAATAAAAATTGATATTTTAGTCGTGAAATATAAAATGACACTTTTGTGTCCCCTTTTTGTGGTCAACATGTGATATATCACCTATTTAACCTACTCACATTGGTAAATTGTATACAATATAAGAAAATTTTAGAATTTGGTAGAAAAACATAAAAATCAATATTCTCAGTTCTGTTTCCATGACAACTATTTTATAAATATGGATGGCACCAGTACATGTATGCTACCAATCTCTAAACTTACAGCCAATTTTAAGTTAAACTTTTGTAGTTATAGATGAAATCATTTTCTCAATTTCTGACAACAGAGTCTATGATGTCATACTTTACCTATACTTTACCCTTTACGTGAAAATCAAGATGGCTGACTTTATAATACTGATGAAAAGTTGAATATCTAGAGAATGAAAAGTGATATAAAAAAACTGTAAATTGCATTCTCCTACATTTGTAGAGCTTCTTTTTCAGAGGTCATTATATTGTTTGGGTTGATATTTCCTTTAAATTTTGATGAAACTTTGTACATACATGCTCTAGACTAATGCACAGATCCTTTACCACGATCAGACATATTGAAACACTTACAGTTCAACTTGGTGAGAAAACTATTAGTATATTTATTTGGCAATACGCTGACACTATTTATACTTCCCTTTTACAATGTATAGACGATATATAAATATAGATACTATCTACCTTCCATATATATAGGGCGACTCAAGCTTTGTAGTTGTATATAGTGCGTGAAATTTAGGTGAGAACCTGCTTCTAGAAACTTTTTTACTGCTCTATTATTGTTTCTTACCGTTGATGGCGGTATACACTATGCATATATTTGACTGGCGAAGATGTACATTTAGATATCCAGCTAATTACTAGTAGTTATGAAAAAGAAATCCCTAGTTTGAGCTAAATATTAATAAATAACGAGTGTGATACAATATTAAACACTTAGATAGTTTATTGAGCGAGGGCGTTACCATAACATTCCACGTGACGAATATATATATTGTTGATGAAGCCTACTAAATGTATTCCATGAACTGCAAACAACCAGATGTTTTCAAATATAGGGATAATTTATTTAGAAAATAAATAAACAAGTGTTCTCAGTAAGTGTTATTGACACTCTTTATCTTCTCATTGTAAAATCTGTTATTTTTTTCGTAGTGTAGAAACCAAACTGTCAATGTAAAGCCAGTGTAGTGAAAATAAATAAATATACTGTACTAGTATGTATTTAGCAAATCCAGGACCACTGTAACTTCTATGTTTTCAGTCTCGGGAGCATGCATTGTATAGAGATTGTGTTACAGTTTTGTGTTTTATTGCCAGAAACTTCCGTGCTGCAATTACCGGCAACTAATGCGGGGTAATAGGGTATTGTGAATGTTTTCCATGAAAAGAAGTACACGCTAAAATTCAAATGAAATAATATCCCAATTGACTCATATTATGTTTTCATTTATTTATTAGCGTGCTTTTACTAATTTCCAGACTGTACAGCGCCCTCCGTTGACAAAGTGATGAAACCTCTTGTAAAAAAAAAATCGCCTTACCGCCTTATTTTTTGACAATAGATTTGAACAAAAAAACATTTTTTGCGAGACCTCACACGTTAAAAGCTAAATTTGTTGCGTGGCCAATGCATTGTATATATGGCGTATTAATTAAAAAAACTGCTGCATAAAATGCATCTGTCTAAACTGAAATGTGTATGTTCAAGTTATCGTTGAGGGCACTATCACCTGTAAACATGAGGAGGATTTAGTGTCATCACAATACTTTCTTAATTAATTACAACAATTTCAAATAACTATTTAGTGTACTTTAATACTTTCTCCCATGTTTTTATGTCAAAATAAAATAGGCTGTGATCTGTCGAATCGACTGATGGAAATGTCACAATAGTTAGGTCAAAGGTTGTGGAGTATCTTTCCTTGTGTGTTTGAAAAGAAGTGTTTTGTTCGTAAATGTGCTTCTGCTTCATCACAGAAATTGTTGATCGCTTCCAACATTGTTGTCGGCATACCGTTCAAATACAGTATTTGCAAGCATACGCTGTGACCAACCAGCAAGAAGTAACGTTCTCCAGTATACGACGTCTTAGTCCAGACGGTGATGATGATGACTTAAAAGCTAGAACTCGTGGCTGTATTGTGTACGTCGCAACGTAGTGAAATGGCTAGCACATCACGGGTAAGCAACTCGTATGTTGTCACACTCATTATAAGCCTTTAATCAATAATAAGTGACGACATTTGCTTGTGAGTGGGGTGGGGGACCGGTGTGGGGCGGGGGGTAATCATTTCGACACCAAAGTTAACTATATGACTATTGTCATATTTAACATTTGGTACACAAATATGGGAAACATGGCATCAAAAATATTGGAGGGAAAAGTTATGGCGATGAGAGGATGGTGTCAAAAACGGGAAATCTCAGCAGTAAGCGATTTTTTATTGTGATCAATATATGAAATCTTGCTGGAATCTACCATGAAACTACAATTCACAGATTTTAAGAGGATGCGTTCAATCCCAGAAATTGCAGCAAGTGCTTATGGTAATTCCTATTTCAAAATTTGTTTGCCTCTGTCCACTATGTAAACTGATGCTCATTTCACCCCCTGTTTCCTCCTAAAATAAAAACTGATCTAAACATCTTTTGAAAATATTACAATCGGAAAGACGCTTATTTAAATACAATTCATAAACAAACGAATTGTAAAGTAAGCACACTTTGTTCTGTATTCTGTCATGAACACTCAAGAGGTGAAAATTATTCTGAAATCTCACCTAACTTGTAAAACTGACTTCACAATTGTAGCCTTTGTATATTCATGGTTGAGTACGACAAAAAAATACCGTATCTATGCATTCTGATTGTTGAAATGAGTGAATTCGCAAAGCACCACCAATCGAGCATCATTTGCTTACTGAAATCTGGCTGCCATCTTTCATTTTACACACTCTAAGTCGCAGTTTAATACCAGTAAACAGTTCGATCAGAGTCCGTAGTGATGGGAAAATCCTTTGAAAGTCTTTGGATTTTTTGAGCTCTGGAAAGTCTTTGAGTGTCTTTAAATTACAGAAAAAATCTTTGAAAAGTTTTTAAATTTCTTCATAGTTATTATCGGTAATTCATTTTAGAAAGGCCCGTTTTCTCTGCATAGTCGTTTTTTATAAAGTGTTTTCTACCCCAGTTCCGACTAGTGTCAGTAGTGATTGCTATCCCCGCGCCCGAATTAAGGGTCAAAATGTCTTGGAAAAATGCAAGAAAGTTTGGAAAAGGTCTGGAAAAGTCTTGGAAATCATTTGGCTCTTAGTGCTATGGACCCTGTCAATTACACTCATTATTTATAACTTTTTTTTCAGGCTGGTGGTAATTTTGGTGTTGCTGCTCCTTCTAATGAATACAATGAATTCTCTGTTAGAGTACCTAAGTAAGTTATAATTCTCTGTTAGAGTACCCAAGTAAGTTATAATTTTCTGTTAGAGTACCCAAGTAAGTTATAATTCTCTGTTAGAGTACCCAAGTAAGTTATAATTTTCTGTTAGAGTACCCAAGTAAGTTATAATTTTCTGTTAGAGTACCCAAGTAAGTTATAATTCTCTGTTAGAGTACCCAAGTAAGTTATAATTTTCTGTTAGAGTACCCAAGTAAGTTATAATTCTCTGTTAGAGTACCTATGTAAGGTATAATTCTCGAGTAGAGTATCCAGGAGTGCGTTCGCGTCGTGGCATCGGGGCGACCCCGGGTGCCTTGCGCCTGCCCAGTTTTCGTTCGACTGCTAGGTGACGTCACAATTGGGGTGACTCGGGGAAGCTTTTACCGCCCTGCTTGCAGAGCCAGGGAAGTTTGAGAAAAAGATAGCGAACGACGAAATCGATAGGTAAAAAGGTGTTTTAATCGCATAGCAACAGACCAATACGATCACGTGATACTACTTCCTCAGATTACATTCTGGTAATCTACTTCCTCGAAGAAATCTTTCGTTGCCACGAGTCATTACTGCCACGTCACTTGGGGCATCCCGAGGCAAACGTCCTCCAAGTAAGTTAATGTATACCGTTAATTCACTGTTAGAATACCCAAGTGAGTTATTATTCTCTGTAAGAGTACCTAAGTGAATTATAGTTCAAATGTAAGTAAAAATCAGTTTAAAGGGACGGGTGATGAAGGTGAGGAGAGATAGGCATGATAATACTGTAAAATACCTTATTTTTCCCTGGAATTAATTTTCACTGAAAAGATTTTTTGGGTGTTTTGTATGGAATTTATTAGAGTTGAATGTAAAATGTAGGAAAATCACTGGATTTTATTTTCACTGAAACATTCCTTCAGCGAAAATTAATTCCAGGCGAAAATAAAGTATTTTACAGTATGCCATAGTATAATATTGATCAGTAGTTTAATAATGGTAACAAAGCTATAGAAAAATAGCCTCATTTTTAAATTGAAAGATTTTTCACAATGAGTCAACAAACTGAGGTGATTGCAAGTTCAAACATCCGTGATACATACATGTAATTTGAATAGTCACTGACCCAACGTAGTGCCAGGATATAATGGTCTAATTTTTACCAATTACTTTTAGATTATACAGTAATCTATTGTTTCCTATGTTTTTGTTTTCATGACTCTATTGTTTTCTATGGTATTTTATAGGAATACTGGCAAGAAATACAGCATTATGAAGATCAATTCAAATGAAAAAATAGATATTTCAAAATGGCCGCAGGTATATTATTATTTTGCGTCATATACATGTATTAATAAAAACAGTCAAAATAAGCCATATTTTTAATACTCCATGATACAATATATTGAAATGTTGGTTTACTTGCTTTCTGTTGGAAATGCGTTTCCAATGCAGTTGGGTGTAGTAAATATTTAAGTTGCACTCAAAGAGATGATCAAAGAGTTCCACAAACCAACAAAGATTACTAATCAGCAAATTCCGGAGGAAAACATTTTATTTCTGAGCCTAGGTCTCTCATGATGTTACAAACAATGTAAAAATATCCAGTATGCCTATGATATTAAATTACATTAATGTCTCAAATCATCGCATCATTCTTGTAACTTTATTGTTGTCTTCAGATTTAGAGGTAGCATTTTGAGGATTCCCCTTCATTTTGAATCATTTTGGGCCACTGTAATGCTTTATTACTTACATTTCGTAGACTAAAATTGAAAGAGAGAATAACATGAGAGAGTTCAAACCCGATGATGAAGTAATACCAACTCATGGAGCTGGCAGTGAATTTGGACGGGAACGACGTGAAGAAGCACGGAAAAAGAAATATGGCATAATAACGAAATCTTACAAACCCGAACATCAGCCATGGATTCTAAAACAATCTGGAAAAAATGGAAAGAGGTGAGTATTCTCATGTCCTAAATTAATTGCCATTCTAGAATTTAACTTGAGAGAATACATGGACAGGCTGCCATTGCAAACATCAAAGGGACTATAATAATATTCAGTGTGATGCCTCTTGGTAAATCACATTCTACTACTACCGTAGTACTAAGATTATGTGGGCGTCTAGTTGTGTGTAACCGCAGAATCATACTTTTTACAGTAGTTTATGTAACCTGTTTACAAAAAATGCTGCTTTAAATATTTTCACAACAGGCTGGTTCAGCTATACCATGTACTGTTCATATACCTTTGCATAGACTTGTTTTTGTTCAGAAATTCATCTTTCAATAAATATAATTTTCTTGATTTTAATAATGTAGATTGAATTATTTGAATGTAACCATGCTCACAAAATGATCAAAATTAAATTGAGATGCAAGATCAAAAAAATACTGTAGTTTCCTGTTCCTGTATTCTGTAGCAGTTTATCTCCTGATCTTTTATAGGGTTTTTACCATAGTTGCATGCCCTTATCTGTTTATTTACCATTGATTATATCAGGTATAAAGGTAAAAAGGAAGGAGGAATCACAGATAATTCATCGTATTACATATTCATGCAAGGTCCAGACGGTGCTTTTGAGGCGTTCCCATTGGATTCTTGGTATAATTTCACACCAACAATAACATATAAAACACTGAATGCAGAGGAGGCTGAAGAAGAATATGGAAGGTAAATCTGATATTTTCTGTCTTCAAATTCACAACATTTTGCTTCTGTGGGGTTTGCATACATAGCCTGACTGTCTACTCTTCCCTTTAGTATAGTAATTGGCGACCATTTAAATTTATCACCAGATTTCATTCAATTATTCCATATGCTTTTACTCACCAAACTATTTTTTGCAAACAAAGATGTGTCTAACAACCATAAATATGGCGATTTTTGAGTCATTTTCAGTTGGTTCTATCATATTTGTTTTGTCTTATCTCAAAATTTTTTTGAGTACATTTGATGAAAAAATTCAATGTAATTAGTAGATGGGTGCTTATAGCTGTCCCACAATTTTAATGAATCAATATATCTTTTATGAAATTATTCATTCACATGCATTTCTATGGAAATACATATAATTCCAAAAACGCCCATTTTTGCACGTTTTCCCCAGAAAAGTAAAAAAAAGCCTGAAGGTGATAACTTGTCTCTAAATCAATAATTAGGTAACATTTTCAAATATTGTTTTTGTTCTTAGGAATATTAATCTGTGAATATCAATGTAGACTGGAGATTATCAAATAGCTTGTTAACATGTGCGTAAGTGTTATGTTGTTAATTTCTTATTCTTGTGTTTTGCAGAAGAGACAAAGTTATGAATTACTTTTCAATTATGGTGAAAAAAAGATTGAAGGAAGAGGATGATGAAGAAGACGGTAAAGTAACTTTACAACAAATTAAAAACATTGATGGATTGGTAAGTCTACTACTTTGTTGTTTCCGTGGTCTGTATACTGTAAAATATTTTATTTTAGCTGGAATAAATTTACGCTGAAAAGATTTTTTGGGTGTTTCGTATAGAATTTATATTCACAGATGTTTGGTAGGTTGAATGTAAAATATGGGATAAAATTTATAATATCACTAATCACCCCTGCAGCAAAAAAATAAATTCCAAGCAAAGTATTATACAGTACTGTCATTATTAAGGGGCTAGAAATTTTCACGATTTCAAATGTTATAACATTTGTGAAGATAAAAGTACAAGAAAGTCACTGTCACTTCAGGTCATAAATCCTCAATACTCACTGCCACCAACATGCATAATTTTCACTGAGTAGCGAAATTCATGCGATTTACAATATCTTTAAAACTGAACCTGTATGCACTTTGCATAATCTCTGAATTAGATCAATATGATTTATGGTATGCTGCTTTAATATCATGGGAGATAACTTTTCTGGACTTATTGCACATTTTGATCCCCAAAGTAGACTTTTGTTACTTTCACAAATAAAATCAAGGGGGGAAAATAAGAAAGAAATATGATGATGATGAGTATAGTGGTCTGCAAAGTATGCATTATACTGTATTTGTTCTATTAATAGTATAAATGTTTACATAAATGACAGAGGGATGTCATTTATCATAATAAGTCATATTTTAATGACCTACAATGCAATAAATGCTAGTTTATGTGCACTTCTAATAAAGCAAATACGGTACAGGATTTCATTTCCAACAATTGCACTACTTTCCTAATTACAGCTCTGTGTGTCATGTGACCTCTTCACGTACACGTTTTAACTAAAGGATTAGACGTAAACGCTATTTACATTTACGTTTTCATCACATGTTTCAGCAAATCACGGAGGGAGACGAATATCAAGGATTCATGTCGGAAGAAGATGAGGATAGTGACGATGAAGATGGCGTAGGTAATTATGCATTTCTGTTCACCTCTCAGATATGATTGCGTTATATAGAAGTTCCCTACTCTACAGTCTCTGATAACAAAACAAATAAAATATAGGTGATTACCATGCCATTTTCCTGGGATGATCACTGTTTTGAACCCCTGAATTGTTAACATATTCATAAATTTTCTGGTTTCAAGAAAGGCTGTTCTACTGAATACTTAAGTAGGTGGACAATTAACAGATATCGTACATTCATCATAAAGATGATATACTTTAATTTGTTCCATTAACAGATTATACATCTGATAATTCCTTTTGCATTCCATCATTCATTTAAATACTGTATACCCAGTAGATAGTGCAGCTAATAGTAGTTTATAAATAAATAAACGCTGCTCGGACTGATAAATATGATATATAGAAGATAATATTCAGTAATCGTAGTCCTAAATATCTATTAAAAATAGCTAGACATATCGAGCAATGGCTCTTTATCGATAGCATAGAAGAAAATGTTAAAACGTATAGTTTCCTCCTCGACACGCCTGAGCTGTTTTTCGTTGCCATTGACAACACATACACGTACAGGTAGAACATAGGAACGTAAGAACACGCATGAACTATAAATAAGAATCACAAAAAAATCCACAATAGAACAAAAACGTGTCTTAGGTAGTAAGCTCAACAAATGAGTTGAACTGTTTGTTAATTCCATGGGGTTCTTTAGTTCCAAAGCGGAATATAGTTTCCTCCTCGACACGCCTGAGCTGTTTTTCGTTGCCATTGACAACACATACACCAGAAATAGACATATCTGTAATATTATGTCCACTAGAAGTAAAATAAAGTGAAACTGGATAATAACGATTTTTCTGTCTAGATAATTCCTTTTGCATTCCATCGTTCATTTAAATACTGTATACCCAGTAGATAATGCAGCTGGGTTTTTTGCTCTGTTAGTATCGCATACACTTACGTGAATGACAAGTGTGTCTCCATATGGTCAAAAATGAATATTATATGTGCTAGCATACCGTACAATAAATGTCATTTTTGGTTTTTGTGTGCATCTTTTAGTGATGCGCTTCTAATAGAGCAAATATGGTAGATGTAGCACGCCATTATGCAGTATTCCTATATTACTCGTTCACTCACGCCACTGAATGTTACATATCATTAAAGGCTTGATGTTAAATACTAATAATAAGAAGAAGAAGAAAAGGAAAAAATTCATTACTTATTTTGAGCTTTTCTGCAAGGATTCTACTCAACACTAGACTTGCATACAGTCTTTTTTTTTTTTCGTTAAATAAAATATTATTTGAATGTATTAATTAGCCAAAGCCAGGTAGACAAGACACTTGTGACTCTTGTAGACGCCCTCTTGCGACATCAGTTATGATTGTCATCGGTTCGGGGCTCAGTGCGTGATGCAATGATTGACAGGCTCAATAATTATCCACCAATCAGCGTTGAGGTCATAATTGGAGTTAGATTTTCATAAACAAACATTTGTTGCGATAGTTTATTAGAAACTGTGTCAAAACTGAAATTTCTCCTGATTGCATTTCATAATATTTTTGTTATAGTGGCATTGCATGATAGCATTGAAAATGCACTAAAGATACTAGGCTATACATCACTTTTAGAATAACAACAATAGATGCTGTTGAGTCCTTAACTTTCCAAATTACGTTTTTCTGCCTGGACTACACAAAAGTTACAGGAATTTCACTGAACATCCAATGACCATAGTATTCCCACTGTTGGCTCTAATGAAAGAGCATAACTGGTCTATATTCCTCCACCCATTCTGTGATATGTAATTTATGCTAATTTGTTACTTCATTGAAATTCTCATTAATATTAATAAACAAGGGAACCCTTTCAATAGGACACAAGTTTGTTTCCCAGTAACCCAGTTTTTTCCATTTATACATTCACATATTTTATTTTATTGAAAAAAACACCTAAAACTATATGCTTGTCTAACTGATCGACTGCATTAGGTTTTTAAATTTTTTTACCAGAGAAAAAAAAGAAACCAAAGACAAAACCAAAATCTAAAGAAAAATCAACAAAAAAGAAAAAGAAAAAAGAATCTGATGATGAAGAGGAGCCATTGGAGGAATCAGATGAAGGAGATTTTGATGGCAGAGAATTTGATTATTTGTCTGAAGCGTCGAGGTGAGTTCCTATTTTTATTTGTTGCCTTGAGGAATGCCATGCATCTTACTTTACAATCCTTTTTAGTCTTTGGTGTAGACTGCCCTCTAGTGTTATATATTGTTTACTTTTGTTTTTTTATACGCACAGTAAATGCGAACAAATCACAAGATTAATTGAAGTGTTGAATACAGGCTTTGATCTAGTGTCATACCTTGTGGTTATGTTTGTTGCCCTCCAATCTCATAACTCATGTTTACTTTTGTTTTTATACATATAGTTTAGGTAAACTAGAAACCACAAAGGATGATTTGAAAATTGGTTGCTGGCAGCCCTCTAATGTTATACCTCATGTTTACTTTTGTTTTTACACATAGTGAAGATGAACTGGAGACCACAAATGATGAGCTGTAGATTGCTTGCAGGCTGCCCTCTAATGTTCTACCTCATGTTTACTTTTGTTTTTACACATACATGTATAGTGAATGTGATCTGGAGACCACAAATGATGACCTGTAGATTGCTTGCAGACCGCCCTCTAATGTTAAACCTCATGTTTACTTTTGTTTTTATACATATAGTGAAGGTGAACTAGAAACCACCAAGGATGATCTGAAAGGGTTGGATCAGGAGTTGTCAGGTGACGAGGATGAAGAGTCTGATGTGGAGAATGAGGAGAACAAAGAAGGCAACGAAGAAGAGGATGCAAATAAGAAAGCAGAAGCTACTAAAGAAAAAGGTGATCTTTGAAACCTTTGAAATTTTCATTTCATTTTTTCACTCTCACCATGGCAATTTGTGATTCACATAGTCATGAAACTTGATTGCTGTTCAAATTAAGCTATTCACAATATAACTAACTATATATTTTTTAATTTTAGAAGTATTTCAAAGTAGTGACAGTGGTTCTGATTCTGATGACAGCGATGATTTAGACAAAACAGAACTCAAATCTGCTCTCTTTATCCAGGTATGTTACAACAAACCATGTGTGTCTTCTAAGCTGTTATGATGCGTCACTGACATGCATAGATTATTCAGGATGTTACTAGTTATGCCCATTTCCTGCGAGTCAATGAAGCAACAAAAAATCATACATAAATATAGTAAAAAACATATTAAGATCACAGAATGTAATTTGGTAAAAATTAAATTCACATTTTATAAACATTTAATAAGAACATCATTAATTGTGACAGGAACTCATATTCTCATTGAATCCAAATAATATCGCAAAAAAAACAATTTTTTTTTCCTTGGAGTTCGGGCTGTTGATACAGTCACTATTTTATTTTCATAATACTTGGTGATATTATTATAATCTCATCATATTGTGTTGGTTTATATACAATTATCATGGTATGGACATTTGTACATAATAGGGTAATTGCATAAACATAATGAAAGTATTGTTTTGTTTTGTTTTAGAAATCTGAAAAAAGTCAAAAGAAGTCTAGTAACAGGGCATCTCCATCTGCTAGTGGTAGTAGTAGTAGAAGTGGTACACCAACCACGTTATTAGATGCAGCAGTGACATCATCAACTTTAACTGCAGTAGCTAGTAAATTGCAGCACAGTAAGTATAGTTATTCGGGGGGGGGGGAGGGGTGGCTACATCATAAAACATTCTATGTTGCCAGAATGTGCTCTACTTTACCAAGTAGTTCTATGGGCTCTGTACTAGCTGCTGTGGAACACTGGTTGAAGAGCCAGCAAAAACAGCTGAAGTTGAGAAATTTAGCACAAACTCAACTTTGCAGTAATCCTGTGCAACCAAATTTATATATGTTACACATGTAGGAGTAATCTTGTTACACTGCTTCAACAAGACACTGTTTTCTAGAGTCTCAACAACTATCCCAAAGTACAATTTGTATCAGAAACCATGGCTTCTATTAAAATCATACAATGCAACAGAGGGGTTAACAGCTTCAATTAGAGTATCTACACATGGTGAATGTTCGATTCACAATTTTTCAAAATGAATGGGTTTGGCATCTATTAGGGATGCTGTTTGAAATAAAAGATTTTACGCACAGTAGTTTTTTGTAAGTTTTTGATAATTTTTCACTGGTTGTGATTTTCAGTTGGTGAAAATGACTTGATGTTTGCTCTGAAGAATATCATCATTGCAAGATGTGACTTTGATATAATTAACTTAAACTCAAACTCCTTGAAATTGGATCAATTTTAATAAAATATAGCAGTATTTCCCGTCAATTCGAGAGTCGATATGATCAGGTCAGGGTGTGACTGGATTCCATTCTCAGTGTCAACTTGTTACAAATTCAAATCTGTCGCAAGTGAAAAGCCAATGGGATAGCAATCATACTGGGATCAGTGTAAGATACAGTGATCACATATAATGCAAGTTTGGGGGTACTTTCAAACACATATTCAACTTAACTATTTCAGATAAACGTAAAGGAATAGATGATGGACCGCCATCCAAGAGAGCAAAAGGCAGTCCTGCTCCAGCATCTGGAACTAGAACACCGGTTGGGTATGTTGCTAGATATGTTGAAAACTGAATTGAAACCATATCTGATCTATTCACTTATTATCCCAGTGCATACCTTGGTATTTTTCTACAGTTATATTTGCATTACACAGAAGAACAAGTGTTAAATTCTTGTAGCAAGTGTTCTACCGAGTCTTGTAGCAAGTGTTCTACCGAGTCTTGTAGCGAATGTACTACGGAGTCTTGTAGCAAGTGTTCTACCGAGTCTTGTAGCAAGTGTTCTACCGAGTCTTGTAGCACGTGTTCTACCGAGTCTTGTAGCGAGTGGTCTACCGAGTCTTGTAGCGAGTGTTCTACCGAGTCTTGTAGCAAGTGTTCTACCGAGTCTTGTAGCAAGTGTTCTACCGAGTCTTGTAGCAAGTGTTCTACCGAGTCTTGTAGCAAGTGTTCTACCGAGTCTTGTAGCAAGTGTTCTACCGAGTCTTGTAGCAAGTGTTCTACTGAGTCTTGTAGTGAATGTACTACTGAGTCTTGTAGCGAATGTACTACCGAGTCTTGTAGCGAGTGTTCTACCGAGTCTTGTAGCGAGTGTTCTACCGAGTCTTGTAGCGAGTGTTCTACCGAGTCTTGTAGCGAGTGTTCTACCGAGTCTTGTAGCGAGTGTTCTACCGAGTCTTGTAGCGAGTGTTCTACCGAGTCTTGTAGCAAGTGTTCTACCGAGTCTTGTAGCAAGTGTTCTACCGAGTCTTGTAGCAAGTGTTCTACCGAGTCTTGTAGCAAGTGTTCTACCGAGTCTTGTAGCAAGTGTTCTACCGAGTCTTGTAGCAAGTGTTCTACTGAGTCTTGTAGTGAATGTACTACTGAGTCTTGTAGCGAATGTACTACCGAGTCTTGTAGCGAGTGTTCTACCGAGTCTTGTAGCGAGTGTTCTACCGAGTCTTGTAGCGAGTGTTCTACCGAGTCTTGTAGCGAGTGTTCTACCGAGTCTTGTAGCGAGTGTTCTACCGAGTCTTGTAGCGAGTGTTCTACCGAGTCTTGTAGCGAGTGTTCTACCGAGTCTTGTAGCGAGTGTTCTACCGAGTCTTGTAGCGAGTGTTCTACCGAGTCTTGTAGCGAGTGTTCTACCGAGTCTTGTAGCGAGTGTTCTACCGAGTCTTGTAGCGAGTGTTCTACCGAGTCTTGTAGCGAATGTTCTGAATACCAACAATTTTACAAAATTGCAACTAGAAAAATAGTTGAAACTTGAAAACTTCAGAATGTCAATTTATAGTAAGTTTGGTAACAATGGAACTCCATCAAATATGAATGGTTGTAGTAATGCATCCATAAAGAAAGACTTACAGCGCGGTGGTCGTCGTCCAGCGTGTATTTAAATTTCATGTAAACAATGTATTTTACATGCGTTGTGTACATCGCTATGAGTCCCATATCGAACAGGACGCGGTCTGACCACCACCTCCCTTTAATGAATATTTCTGTTTGATGAATATTCCTGAATGTTTCTTTACAGTGATATTGGAATCACCGAGGATATGGTAATGAGATACCTGAAGCGTAAACCAATGACAACCAAGGACTTACTGCATAAATTACGAGCCAAAAAGACTGGGATGAAACGTGATGAAATTGTACGAACATTGACAGACATTATCAGGAAGTTGAATCCGCAAAAGATCAATCACAAAGATAAAACATTGTGGTTTATAAAATCATAAATTATATTATTATCATTCTGTGAACACTGTTGGCTGTAATTTTGGCTCAGGTATACTTCTAATACCGTGTTGGTGGATTCGTAATCTTGGAAACTTACCACAAATCATTGCAAAAATCAGGGTAGACTTCAACTGATTCCTTTTTGATATCTTCTCTAGTTTGTGGTTGAACAATGAATTGGCATAAAAAATGTTTACTATCCAAATGTATAGAAACCATACTCATTGTATATATATATTACTCTTATTAGTAGCGCATATGCTTGTGTAACTGACAGAGATGTATCTATGGAAAAACTAAATCACATTTCAAAGATCTAGTACCCACCTGAAAACTCTTTTTAATATTTACTTCAAAAAAGTTGAGTTTTTAGAATACAAAATTATTTTCAAACTTTACAGTAAATTGTCGAACTATTAGAGTAAAAACAGGGATGGGAATTTCAATTTTCAGCTGAAAATAAACTGTAGTTGATCAAATCGTTACAATACAGACACTGCGCCTTTCCCAGGACCTCGCACTTACCGATGAAGTCACTCAATTTTTCAGTTACCACTTCATCTTTCTTTTCGATTCGCACGGTCAAAGTCACTTCCTTGTCAAGCAATGCCCAAAGGAATTTGTTCCTAACGTCTTTATCGATCTCTCGCACAGTGGACTCTGTCTTTTGTAAACAATTTTACCATTATTGCTGCATGAAACTTGTAAACAATGATCCAAGGCAGCTAACAATTGAAACAATAAAATGACGCAGTTGGTGAACGAAAAATGAAAGCTCTTCACTGATTGGCCTGTCAGAACAAACCTAGCCAATCATGACATCACGAGTTGTCTCCCTTTGACTATGCACTGAATACAGGCCTTTTACAGCTGACAACAATGACCCGACAGAGTGTTCACTGTAGTGAATGAACAAGATTTGTATTTTTACCCCCCTAAAATTCTCTCTTCAGATTTAGACGTTTCAGAAAATCGATCCCTAGGGCTTAGAAATCTGCAGAAAATTCTCATCCCTGTAAAAATCAGTGATTACAAAACAAAACAAAATCATTTGTGAAGTTCTACCCCCCTCAAACAAAAAACAGATTACAAATAGGAGCGAGTTAACACTATGGAAAAGACTTTATTTTGTGATTAGGTGAAATACATTGTATTTGTTATCATTCTGAAAGCTGTTAAAACCCTTTCAGTACGCATTATACCTTACAAAATGTGTCTGGTTTAAAAAAACATCATACATCATGTACTGGTTTTATTACATGCCTCTCTCAACAAAATATACTTTGAAATTTGATGATGGCTGCCACTAGCATAGTAACGGCCCGTCAAAAATTGTTAATACAAGCTTCAGTGGACTGCAAAATACTTTCATGAACCATGTCTTGCATTTGTATGAAGAAGTGAGCTAAGTGAGAGTAAATATAATTTTCAAACTTGTGTCTCAATTTGTGGCTTCTGTAGGATTCCTAAAAAGATCTTTTGTATAAAACGTGTTTTAGTTAATAATTTTGTATTTAAGTAAGTATTTTATCATGCCTATCTGAATACAGAAGCTCATATATTCATAAGGAAAAAACACAATTATTTTAAAAATGATTTTATTGCCAAGTTAAATAACAGTCCATTTATAGTCAAATTGTTTTGTACTTGCACCTGTATTTTCTTCGCTTGGAAAGAAAATTATTTTGTACACCTTGTGTGGGAGGAATTCACATCTGCTGATCAAAGTTATACCTTGCTAGCATGGACTTTTGTGTTAACTAATAAAAGATATCGGCAACCAGGATTGTTTTTAGTTATCATTTGAGTGGTTTGACATGTGATGATTCACTTCAGTAAACCATAGTAAAATATGTTGAGAAGATTTCTTCACCAGCTTTTATGTCTCTTGTTGAAACTAGAATCACTGTACGTATAAACCTACAAAAAAAGGGAAATCAAGAAAATTATTTTGCCATGCTAATAAAATGAATCATATGGTTCAGTTTCACAAATTATCCCTACCTTGTTTCAGTGTTATGATGAGTGCTACTGTATCTAATATTAGGTATATATTTCATCAGATGTAGTGGGAAATCATCTGTCACATCATATTCTTGATATACTACATTGGCAGGAAATTCTGAAAAAAAAAACGATATAAGAACAAATGAATACTTGTGGAAAATTAGCGTACAAGGACATATTAAAAAGTATAACAATTGCGACATTGGTACGATATGAAACTTCTGGAGTAGACTTAAATGTTCATGGCAGAACTTGATTGCACTCTTTATCTCTGTCCATTCTGTGATACCAATTTGAATCAATAGTGATCTTTATAATTATATCAATTTAGTAAAATATCTATCATATATTTTCATCAAATTTAATAAATAAAGGAAGTATTTGTAACACGTTTGAAAAAATCACTTTGGGTTTTTGGATAATACTATGTTTTATAGTTAGAGATTAAAGCTTATATACAAGGCAGAATTTGATTTGTCGAAATAAACCTATTAACAAACAAGCTTCTCTCTGATTGGTCTACCGGTAGGTATTAGGGTTGGGTAGCCAATCAGGAACAATCTTGTAAGTAGTCACATTGACTAAAGTTCTATAGCTTTTCACTCTAATGTTTAATAAATGAAGATTATAAAATAACGTGACCTTTATACATACTGTTGAAGTTGTGAGAGTCAAGTGTGAGTCTCTTCAAACCATATATAAAAAGAAATTATAATCGATTTTTAATAGCTAAAACGTTAGTAAAAAATAGTCTAGGAGATATATCATGCATTTCAGATATTGCACCCCAAATGGCAACATATTCTCTCCAATGTTTAAATGAAAAATGAGTATGGCCTTTGGAACTTGTACATGTAGCACCCATAAACAAATATATTTGTTTTGGTCTAATTCTTTTAGTAATGAATCATGTAGAATCATGCAAAGTTACTACAAATTAATGTCAGAACCAGAACTTGTGGAAATTCATTCAATTGAAAGGAAACAATAAAATTGCCATGACTGGACCAGCAGTAGCATGGCACAGAATTGTAGCAGAGCCGCTAAAATGCATTACAATGTTGTGGTTCGTTCCCAGTCACGATTGTTCTTCCCTATGTTTATCATGATGGCTCAGTTTATAAATGGAGCTTCTTGTCTTTATAAAATCTATACAGATTGTGTGAATCCTGCTACCTAATTGGTGGAAACAATTAAGTAACTTACTTTTTGACTGGTTATTAACATATTGTCCCAATGCTAATGGGTTGAGTAAACCATCTGATGAAAGCCAAGACATATCACTAGTCATGTAAGGACCTGATCGCTCTCTTTTACTGCAAGATCTGAAAATTTGAATATATTAGCAAGGAACCTTGGTGATGGTATAATGGTTTTTGAGTTTACATCGCATCAGAGAGGTTCTGGATTTGATCCCCAGAGATGACTGTTTACTCAGCAATATAAATTTGAGTACAGTCTGGCCTGCCTTCCAAACATGCACATGCACAAACTTTGCACATATGCACTTGCAATTAGCACCTAAGACAACAAAATCAGGTGAGACAGCAGTGACTTCAATTTTCAGAATTTTCACCTGGTACAAAAATATTTGTATTAGCAAGGGATGACATCATCCTCTGGATAAATTCAATTTACTTATAATTTATTCATTCAAGGTATCAATGTGATAATTCAGAAAAGTCAGAAAACCTGCTACCAGTGAAAACCATACCACATCAACCTCAGCTTATTGACCTTTTTGTTTATACATATTTTTGTGGCAGGCGACATTTCTGGACACAAAAGCCATTTTTTGCCCATTGTACTGGTAATCAAACACAAAATCTGTCAGATACAATTTTGCGGTATTGCACTAGGTATTTTCATCCTATCATATTAGGAAATGCAAATTCCAAATGTGGAATGATTACGTGCATAAGCGTCATCTAATAATAAAAACAAACATGGCTGCCCCCAGGGTTTGACCGGACCCCACACAAAGAAATTTGCTAAATCTGTTCTAAACGTTTTGGATTTGGGCATTCCCATGATGTATGCCTGGGAGGAAAAAATATATAATAATAAGGTTATTACAAAGATACTGCAAAGTATGCACTCAAAGTACTTTTTAATTTTTGCACACCCTTAGTCATTTGGTAATATATATTTAAAGATTTCAGACCTGTAAATAAGCTTGGATATACTTTTATCATTACCATCAATTAATAAACCATCCAGACATCGAAATATAAATGGATTGCCAATAGACTGTAGTAGGATTGGTTCATAAGTAAAGTATACAGTACCTGTAGGAGAAATGTACGTGAAATAATATTATCATGTTTGCATATACAAGGATCTGTATCGTTGCTGACCAGGACAAAAAGTTGTTGATTAGCACTATTCTATTTGTTTATGATACACACAGGATGTCGGATAAATATATTGTATGTGCTCTTAGAAGTGCTTCTCTAATACAGTGATAGGCAAAAGGCCGTACTTTAGTTTATAAATGTATTTATAAAAATTTGTAAATAAAGATCAGCAGCTTACATTTGAATTTAAATATTTGATAGTGATTGGCTCAAGGAGCTCCACATTGTCTATACCCATACATAATGTATGCACATGCCTTCATGTGACATAGCAACTATGACCGACAGCCTTTTTAAAATAAAGCGCTTGCTGATTAAATTAGATGATTTTACCAAATCATTTCTGGAATAGTCAATTTGAACCATTTTAATTAATAAAAATGTACATTTATAAAATGTTTATAACGTCCCCAGATTTCTGACATTCACTGTAGAATCCCACATAAATAAAAATTTGCATTCATTAAATCATAACCATAGATAACCTCTGTTATTTACATAAGCATATGTGCTACTAATAGAGCAAATATGGTAGATTACAAACAATGAGAAAAATGAGATGCTGTATTGTAAGTCGTTTAACGTTGTTTCATTTGCTACGAGCACATCCAGTAAAGTCTAAATGAGATTTTTGTATGATGCTATACTTCAGGACTGATTTTAATTCAGCACTCAAACTGGCGAGTCATTTGACAATCTGCGGCAGAAGATGATCACATTTTAGGTGTAACTAAATTTGTCTTGTTGATGAGTTGCAAAGACTAGTGTGCCATCTAAACTGATATGATATACCAATAACGCAAACAAATCTCTGGCATCATTGACACAACAGACAATGCAACATTGATATAGTGATCTTAAAAAAACATTCTACTATAATTACAGAATATTGTAAAATGCAATTCACATTTTATAAGTAAATAGGAAAGAACAGTGGCCACAACTTTTTTGTTTGTGCCTTCAGTCACCTATAAGGTCACACACAATTTTAATTTTTTACTGACCTCTCAAGCAGTCAACAAGATGATTTAACTTGATTTTAGGAGTTCCATTTTGACAAAACCAGTCCTGTTAGAGGGCACACTGGAAGGACCCAGTACCACCAATGTGACTCACCTGGATACATTGCCAACACAGTTCCTTTGGGTACAGCACCATTTGTAACATACACCCCAGTACCACCAACTTGACTCTTAGCCTTCTCTACTGTAAACCCTAGTACATCTTTCATAACTCCTAGTACTATTTCAGGTTTAGATGATACACCATTTATTTTAGTGAATAATGTCTTCAATGTGTCTTCAACTTGTTTATCTGATATGACTTTGTCTTCACTACCTTTGGGTACTCCACGTATTGTTCTGTAATTGTATAACAAAAACAAAATGAAATTTGAACAAACACTGCATGATGAAGTTTCAAGAAATTGTTGGAGTTGATTTCCTCACCAGAAATAGCAATTGTAAAGCTTTTAGTTGATTTTCAAGGATTCTATGATTTTAAATAAACTCAATTTGAAACAAGGAATCTAATTTTCGTTACTGACTATGACATTCATTAAATTGGTTTAGTAACAAAACATGCGATTTGGATATACCTGTGCAATTAATGGAATGTCTGGGTGAATGCAGATGCAAAGTTATAACACTATGGTTCAAATGTGATGTGATACAAAAATGTAGTTTGTGCTGTTCAATTTATCAACCTACGCAAACCATGTTTTCTTTTCGACTACCCATTCTCAGGTGACCGTGGACACCAGCTAGAACATGTGAAGTGCACAAAATATACAGAATATCTGAGGTCATTTTTGTTGTTGTAATTAACGAGTCATCAAAAATATGCTCATATTTTACTGTAGGATCAAAGGCATTGTATTGTATGTGTATGATAAATAAATAAATTGCATTTTCGAGTGATTGTAATAACTCCTTTGGTTGCAATTAGAAGAAATCAAGCAATTCTATAAAGATTACCACTTTCATGTTTTACATAACAGAGAGCAACTTAGTACCTGTTTTTGAAGTTCAGTGCTATCCAAGGCACAAAACGATATCGATAACTTTTCCATCTTGCAGACAGATTCTTTATAAGAGTGTGGAACATAGATATATATATATATATATCCAATATCGTGATTATTACACAAAAGGGATCAGAACTTTTCCTCTTCTCAAACTCATCTCCAGCTGGAAAGAATGAACATTACGAAGTACTACATTTGTATTAAAAATGTACTGGTATTTACAATTCATATCTATACACAGAAAGGCATAAAGCTGGGAATAATATAAAAGTTTTATACATATACATTTTTGTAAATCAAAATGACTGGTAGAATTAAAATTGACCAACCTAGAAATGATATAGTGACTTCATCGCGAGTTCTAATTAATATTATGAGTTATTTCAGCATCATCCAATCAGCAAGCCATTAATTTTGAATAAGTAGGCGATCGCATCCAATATGGCCGTAGACAATGTAGAGCTTTTGAGCCACCTATTATTAAATACATTTATAAACAAAGCCCTAGCTTTGTGCCATTCACTGTCACTGTATTGGCCAATGAAATAACATCGGATCATTGTCAAACATTGAATTAACGGAAATGGTTTGTTCAGTAATGCAATTTAATTCTATATAAGCATGTGATTTAATTGATTATAATTAAATTTAATGTATCTTACATTAGGATAAAGATATGAACACTATATATTGATCTAAACCCTAAGCCTACTAGATACAAACATGTATTTTTAAATTGACTTCTGTAATTCATAACAATTTCCTAGATCTGCAATATCTGTTTGATTCCACATTTTCTAGATAATCGAGAATTACAGTTCTGCATTCTGTAGTCAGTTATAAACAGGTGTATTTTTGTCTGTTTTTTTTCTTTTTCTGAAAACGAAAACTGAAACGAACAACTTCAACCACAGGCGCTCGGAACGTTTCTTGGCTAATATAAAATGACCTAAAGTGGGATCGGCATAGTTAGTCAGTCGCCGGTAAATTTCCCTACTACTCATATATATGAGTAATTTTACCGGCGACTGACTAACTATGCCGATCCCACTTTAGGTCATTTTATATTAGCCAAGAAACGTTCCGAGCGCCTGTGCTTCAACAAGATACGGTGCGGGTACGGTCTTACCTAACAGCAATTGTAAACGAATATGATTGTGACATGTTACATGAACTTGACTCTTCTGATATCAGTCCTATGTGAAAATGATTAAAATTTGGCGTCTGTCTTCTGCTGTAGTGTTGAAACACACCGTGTGTTTTTTTGTCGGCTGCTTTTGAAGAGCAAAGTATTTCAGAATCAGTAGAACAAGATTCGTGAATTATCTGATCTCTCAAGTTGATATTCCAACCATACTCAAAATTGTTGAATATTTATGAATATGTAGCTTTGTATTATATTGTATATACAAAGTTGAAATTACAAGGTCATTAAATTTATAAAATGAAAATATATATATTAGGAATAAACAGACTGAAAATGTACGAGATTCTTTTCAGTGTTGAACTTTCTATATTTCCGGGTCTGTGGTGATTGATGGATAAGTCACGAAGGTTAGTTTTAACTGTTGCGTGGACTTCAAAATAAGATTTGAACGTTATGGTGCGTCTCAGCCGACAAGTTCAGTAGACTTGCAGTAGTCACAGCTGAACACAAGCATTATAGAAGTTGATCTCATGTTATCTATTCTGACCTCGACATTTACCTCGAACATTCAATCAGTCCATCACGTATCTAAAATACCAAGTAATAAAATATGTCGACCCTTTATGATTACGATTATTGTTGTCTATTGCACCAGCGCAACACGCACAACCTCTAGCAATAAAACAATCCGTATTTTGACGGCGTCAAAAATTGGGGGGGGGGGGGGCATTTGAAGGCGCCCTCATTTTTGGAGTAGACTTTTGGTTCGAGCCGAATTTAAGATTTTATATTATATTCGTCATACTTTCATTATTGTGAGTTCATACCGGAAAAAAATTGCGTCACCAGATGATTTTTTTGAGATACAAGAAAAGCATCTAAAGATTAAAAAAAAAAGTGGAATGACAGTGCTATTCATCCTGCAGCTGGGCTAATTAAAGCGAGGGAGTCGTCACCTGTGCATGCGTCAGATGGCCATAGCTTGTCATTGTTTACAAACAAGTGTCTACCCATGAGCCTTTGTGTTTTTAGCCTGTGTTGTTATCGTCTGTTAGGACTCAATTCCCTCACGCTCGCTTTAAACATTCATTTACTTCGCTCCTAGTGAATAATTATCATTTTTAAAATGTTTCAAACCTCAAAACATGCTGTAAACAAACCAAAAATACATTGTACATGCCTCTCACCTATCCCATACCTTTACCCTAATTTCTCCCCCTAAAAAAAAGAAAAGTTACAATATGGCAATAAAGGTCATGTGAAGGTATATCAATCTACACATGTGACATAGCGTCAGTTGTTAATTAGTTGAATGTGTTGTTATGATTTTGTTGGTTGATTTGACAACTGCATGTATAGTGGAAATACACAGTCAGCTGGTGCACACGTGATAATAAAATAAATACGATATTTACTAGATGGGAGCCGCCATCTTTGAATGCAGCTTAAAACTTATTTAGTGTTATGCGTCATTCAAGATGGTGGCCCCATATAGTAAATATCGTATTTATTTTATTATCATGTGTGCACCAGCTGACTCTGTGGAAAAACATGTAGACATGGAATTCGCTTAGGTGTGGGATTATCAACAAAACATAGTTGAACAAGAATGAAAAACAAAAAAGTTATTTATTGTGGATGTAAATATTGCAAAAAAATATTACAAATGTGATTTCATTTGAACCTATCTTGTTAATTGCACAACTCTCCAAAAAAAAAAGCAGTGACAATTTATAATGACAACTTTGCTCACATTTGAGTTTGAATAAATTATAAACTCTGAATTTGTTTTATTTATTAAGGTAAATGGTTTCCAAATATGAATACCAAGCTGCTGTGGTAACTATGTACAAAGAATGTAGAAAGAAAATAATTGGAAATGCATGATGGGAGATAGCAGTCACGATTTGAAGTGGTTACCAGAGAAACCATCAGAACCATTGCCTAGCGACTGTTGTGGTACAGGATGCGTGCCATGTGTCTTTGACCTATATGAGGAAGATCTCAAGTTGTGGGAAGAGAAAACAAAACAAGGACCTGTACAAGCAGTGCAGTGTGATACACAGGTACTACAGTCAAACATACCAGTGATAGGATAGGTTGGAGAGGAATATCTTCCACATTTTTCTACAAGCAATATGAGCTGGTGGCGAAGAATTTTGAAATCGAGCACAAATAATTCTCTCCTAGAAAACGCAATTTTTGGTACTAAGTACAAAGATAATGTAGAAATAAAAAATTTTACTTACTTTTTTAATTTCAGTATTTTGATTATATTTAACGGGTTTTAAATTCACGTATTTTACAGGGAAACTATGAGTTGTATTGTAATTTCATGTAGATGTTTACATGGATTTATTTTAATGAAATTCAATTAAATGGTGGATAATTAATGCATCTACCGGTATTTACTGCTTGTTTTTTTTCACCAATTTTCAACTTATTTTTTTGGAGTAAATAACATTATAAAAGATCATAATATTTTTCAAATTCATATAGAAAATTGAACAATAAATATTATAATTTGTTCGTGATGTTTAGTTTTTACTTTTCTGTAGATGATGATTTGATATTTTCAAGTTATGACTTTTCAGAAAAATTCATTTTTTGCAAACAGAATTCACTCAATCATTGATGGCAAAAGTGACACAATTTCTTTGCAACTGGTGGTGTGTCAGTGGGAGCACAGACAGTGCAGGAATGAATGTAGGATGTTTGATTGGAGAGGTGGGGGCACCTTTAACATAAAGATAATTACCACATTGCATTATGGGATATATATTTATGAGTAAGAATGATTTGGTAATGATTGGGTGCATGCCCAGTGTATCCCTTCTAAATCCACCATTGCAATGAAACGTACCTTAGTTGAACACTGTTACATTTCCAGAGGTTTTTGGTTAATTGAGGACTTTAATTACAGATAACACTATCAAACGGGGGACTAGGATTTACTGTTAATTTAGACAGGTTTCCCATTTAGGCTGGAATAGAACACTTGTTGATCTTACTATATAATATTTAGGTTTATTTTTTTTCAACATGCAATTCAAAATGAGAAAATAATTTTTTATCAAATATGTGACATCACCTGTGATTATCGTTATCACTGTGAGATCCTAGATTTTGTCTAAAATCAAATGTCCTAGTGACATCAAAACATCACGTGGGGTTCCACAAACACAAAACTACTGTGGAATACTTTATTTTTGCTGGAATTTATTTTCGCTGAAAAGGCTTTTTGGGCGTTTTGTATGGAATTTATTTTCACTGATTTTTGATGAGTTTAATGTGAAATATAGAAAAAAAAAGTATATTCGCTGGATTTTATTTTCACGGAATCATCCCTCCAGCGAAAATAGCGAAAATAAATTCCAAGCGAAAATAAAGTATTCTACAGTATTTTTGAGTATTTCTACGCTTAACAATATGCTATACACATTGGATGATGATTCACTATGATGAAGTCAGAGTATCTTTTTTTTTTTTTTTTTTTTTTTAATATAATTTTTATTGGGTACATTTATTCCAAGGTTACATTTGTTTGTTTTCCATGTACAGATTTATTTGAAAAAATTACATTTCTGTAGTGTTCTGTTTTTCCATTAATTTATCTAACAAATGCTATTATTGGAGTCCATTTTTTTAAATGTAGTATCATCCTGTCATTTCGTTTTGCGATAAAGTTTTCACAAGTATATATTCGCTTAATGAAAGACAAGAATCCTCTAAATTGGGGCTTTCCTCCATTCATTTTTGAAAAATGTACATGTTTCCTAACAAGAAGACAAATAAAATTCAACAATAATGTTTCATCTGGGTCTGATAAAATCATACAAAGCCTGCTGGGAGGTGAACTCAGTTAAGTCAGAGTATCTTAACATATTCCTTTCTTCATCTTTTCACCACCAGTTTCCTCTTTTCATCACAAATTCACAAAATAGTCCTGTTTATAGTCTGCACTTTCCTTCAAAAGATTAGGACAAAAAAAGCCAAATTTTTCAAGTAGGTACTGAAAATTGACTCAAATTTTGTTGGTTGGCTCCAAAATTAGGGTTCATTTCCAGATATATTGAAGAATATAATAATAAAATTGCAGAAAAAATTGGGCGGGAAACTGGTGGTGAAAAGGTTAAACATCAACAAACATTCCTACATGAACTATAAAAAAAAAGATTCAAAATCATATCATTTGGTTTCTGCAGCAGCAGAAGTTTGGTTCGTATCTTTCACGCATTACGCAAGGTCTCATAGGAAACGGAAAATCACCTATTCATATTCATTTCATATTGTTGTCTCCGGTAGGATGATGTTGAACCTGCTATAAGTCCTGCACAATATACAAGTTTTGTGATTGACAGCATAACCAATGTGTCTTCTGATAGCAAAATATACAGATTTAAAATACCAGGCAACAAAAGTTTTGGATTGAATATTGGTCAGCATCTTATACTCAGAGGGGAAGTAAATGGAGAAGTGATAACCAGACAATATACACCAATCAGTACATTGGACTTGATAGGATACTTTGATGTACTTATCAAGGTAATGACACCAGGTTTTGAATTACTGTGAAGCCATTTCACTATTTTGATGTTTTGAACAATTGCACTCGGTTTTACATTCATGCTATTGGCAGAGAACCATGAGTTGTATTGTTATTTTACATGTTTTCACTCTACTGTGAAAATAGTGAAATTAAAAGCCAATAATACTGTAAAATACTTTATTTTTGCTTGGAAATGATTTTCACTTAAAGTGCGATTCAGTGAAAATAAGATCTAGCGAATATACCCTTTTCCCTATATTTTACATTCAACTTGTCAAAAATCAGTGAAAATAAATTCCATTGAAAACACAAAAGTCTTTTCAGAGAAAATTAATTCCAGCTAAAATAAAGTATTTAACAGTATGTATTGCGTTTACAGTAGATGTAACTGTATAATAAATATAGAACTTTTTTAAGTTGAGTTACATGACTTTCATGGTTTCTTAGCCAACATAAATATCTTTGCCATCATTCAGTATCTGTTCAGTTTATTATTTTGCTTTATGATGGCATCTCTGACTTCACTATTGTGCATGAACTTGATTCTTCTGTTTTCTTGATGAGTAAAGCTAACAAATAGTCAACATTGGTGAGGAGGGTTTGTGGGTATGTCCCTAGCAACCAATACAATGACCATAGCAGCCAATCAGTAAATAACGCTATAGTTTCCAATATATTGAATATATTGTACTGTATACTGTGAAATACTTTATTTTAGCTGGAATTAATTTTCGCTGAAAAGACTTTTTGGGTGTTTTGTGTGGATTTTATTTTCACTAATTTTTGACAAGTTGAATGTAAAATATAGGATTTTATTTTCACTGAATCATTCCCTCAGCGAAAATAGCAAAAATTAATTCCAAGCGAAAATAAAGTATTTTACAGTATATGAAAGGACATTTCTGGCCCATAGCAACCATGACCTGACCCATAGCAACGAGTTTATAATCTTAATTATTAATATAGACCATGCTTGGAACATGAATTCATATTTGAAATGAATCAAAGTAATGTCCAAAAGCTGATTATTTCTGATTGTTGTTATATTTCTGTTTGTATTTGTATTGTTAGATTTATCAGAATGGTAAAATGTCATCATATATCAAAACATGGAATATTGGTGATAAAATAGAATGGAGAGGACCATTTGGCACTTTCTCATACAAGCCAAACAAGGTATTTGAAATCCAGTACAATTATTGTTTGAAATTGTTTTTGCAAATAAACACACATACATGTATATTAAAACATAGTATTCAAACTTATCACTGCATTTGCCTCGCAACTGCAGACGCTACCTACCTTGCTACAATCACTATCAGAACAGTATGTGAACAGCGTCCCCACAGTAATTCGATGGTGATAAATAATTTATTTTCAAATTTCAAATTTCAGACATCACAAATAAACATGCCTAATTATGATTTCCCTTGGTGACAATTCTATCCACCAGCAGACAACCACCCGAGTAGAAATACAAATTTAGCATGAAAATGAAAACACACATATTTTACAACAATTATTTTCTTAAAGAAAATGCAATTATTATTTAAACCTTAGACTAGTTCTCTTCTTGTTATTCTATGATGTATAGGAATAATCACAATTTGGATATATGGTTTCTATTTTGTGTAAATAACACCATCGGGGACAAATACCATTTTTGGCCATTTGTCCCACCTTCCATGAATTACATGTCTAGTATATCCCATTATTTTATCACACTGATTGTTAACCTGGTAAATATATCAAGCTCATGAGTTGTATCAACATTGCCAATATTCGAAATAGAGTAAATTTGTTTACCTTGCGTTTAAGAAACAAGACATGTTTCTCAGAGTTTAATTATTTTGTTCTCAACTATTGTATATTTAATAATATTACTATTGTACTTTTGGACCAGTGGCCTAGGGTATGGAATACCAATAAACATATTTTTTCTCTGTCAGTTTCAGCGTATTATAATGTTTGCTGCTGGCACAGGATTAGCTCCAATGTTACAAATAATACAGTCAATAGTCTGTAATAAAGATGAAGATACATTTGTACGTTTGATATTTTGTTGTCGTACATATGAAGATATCTTATTGAAGTCAACTCTCAATGAATTCGCTGCATATTGGAATTTCACTGTTTGTTATGTATTAAGTCAGGTAATACCAGTATTTCATTGTTTGCTATGTAATAACACCAGTCATTTCAAAAGGGTTTCTGAATTCACAGTGACAATAACCTGTATTTATTTATCCTAAAGTTCTTAAAGGGCAATGGTTGTCACTCCATGCATGTACAAGATTTGTGTTGATAAACTGTGATTTTCCCACAATGCAATGCACTCTTCAAGTGGCCTGAATGCAACTTTTGATCTGGTAGAAATGTGCACTATATCGATCCCTCAATGCATTCCAATCATAACAGGAATTAACTAGTTAAATCTAGGTAATGTCTCCTTTTTTTGTACATATTCTGAACAAGACTTGGTTACTACAGTACTCATTTCTCATGCATGCACACCACACTGATCATCTCACTTTATTTACAAAAGTTGACCCTGACAGTCAAAGAATTATTTTGATTGCCCATTCCTAATTTTGGAATTCAGGCAAACCACAAAATTTTATAGCATATATATTTTTATAACACTTCATTGGAATGTTTAAAATAGCATATTATTTCATTCTTACAGATACTGTCAGATCATCGTATTTTCAAAATTTATTGCGGGGAAAAAAAATGTTTTGCAGTAAATTCCACATTATGTGGTGATGTATGCAGTGATGTTGCACAGAAAGCTTGTATGAGAAAATACAATTCACATACAATTTACATACAATTCACATACCATTCACATACAATTCACATACAATTCACATACATATAAGAACAAGTTTACAAATTTATTATTTAAATTAACAGGAGCCTAATACAAGCATTCATCGCTATGGTGAAGAAGTGCATTATGGGAGACTGGATGAAGACTTGGTTGTTAAAGAGACAACCCCAGTCAGGTCAAATACAATGATTCTGATTTGTGGAACAAAATCATTTGATAAAGATATAATCAAGTACATCACAAAGACTGGGTACACAAAAGATTGTTACTTCAAATTTTAGTAATAAAAAAGTGTACGATCATTGCAGCATTGCTGTGGGTTCCATGTAAAATACATTATTTGTTTACACAATATTTATATGTGTTCTCAAAGACAACCATGTCCCTAATATGAACACAATTTCAATTACTGAATATACAAGGAAACGGGTCAAAACCAAATAATTATAAAAAAAATCACCTCATCACCCTAATTTTTGAAACGAATTTGACCAGAAACAAGTTCTTATAAAGATTTTCATTCATGGTAGCAGAGGTCTCCAAAACTTTATAAAATAGCTGTAGTGTATAATATCGATAATTGCCTTTGATGCCACTATGAAGTAAAAGCACTGTTTACATAATGGTACATGTAGATACCAAAACCTTGTGTGATAAATAAAAACACACCTACCAATAATGGAATATTCCTGAACCTGTCTGCCAATCACTGTAGATATGTATATTTCAGTAAGCAATTAGACTGGCCCAGCTGTGTAAATTTTGTTTTTTTATATGATAATTCATTTCTTCTTTTTTAAATCCTAGTTTGACACAAACTTACCATGACTCAATTCTTTGGCGTAATCTTGTCTAATAATTATTCATTGTAATTAGTTAAAAAATTAAAAGCAGGTGTGCGTTTGTGCAATGAATTCTATGCGCGTCCTGCTCAGATTGTCATCAGCTTACTATCACCCTATTCATTGGCATATTCATTGCATGAAATGTAGTGATGGCTTTACATGATGAAGCAGATTAGACCAGTCATCACAACCAGATATTTTTGATTTTGTATTTTAAGGGAATTATCATAAAAAAAAGAATAAAATTGCCACAACTAGGCCAATCTTGTTAATAATATAAATATGTTTGTATAAAATGTAAATATAATGCAGTAATGTTTAATAAACATATTTATCTGAATTGAGAATTGATTAAATTATTGGTTTATTTTAATCCAGTTGTATCTCTGTTAGGCACTGTATTTGTTGAAAATAATGTTTAAAAAAAAAAACTATTTGACAAATCTATGCATACATTAACATTAATGATGTTATTAATGTTAATCAGCATTAACATTCATGATGAGAGTTATATTTTGAGACTAAAATTTACAACAGTTGTTCAATTTCAAATGTATTATTACACTACTTGATAAAATACAGAAAATCTATAATATAAAAACAAAATTATAGGAAATATATTGCAATAATGCATAAACGAGTCTCTTAACCTTTTGAATGTCAGGGTCAAATATTTTTTTTTTTATTTTGTCTCCTTTGACATTAAACACGTTTCTTTTTTTTTAAAAATTTTAAACAAACTTGGTAGTTGATGGTTAATTATGTCCATCAGATCCAAAAGTAAAGAACAAATTATAGAAATATACAAAAATGTGCAAAAATTGCGCAACATGACGTTAAATGGCTGTAGTTGTCGTGCTGCGCATGTGCGACATTTGTGTTGATAAACATAGATTTTCCCCACAATCCAATGGGCTCTTTTAATTGAAATCACAAGTATGAGATTTAAATTTGAGGCAACTTTCAATAATTACCACCGGAGACTCCTTCGACACCTTCCACTAAAAATACCTAATTAAAGCTTGGTAACGTCTCAGTTTGTACTCGCTGATCTACACAGCAGACAAAGTCGTCATCTTTGTTTATATATAGACCTATACAATGTATATCTCGCACATCCATGGCGAAATGACTACTGCCCTTCAAAAAAAACCAGTCTGCACTATTGAAAAAAACTGATGGCAGTAAAGTTGTAAAAAAGATTCTGAATGCAAAGTGCCCTCAACGTAAAATTTAATATATATTTAAACTTTTCTAAATTCCTGAATGCAGAGCGCCCTCAACAGTTGGGGAATATTATTAAGGAGGTTCACGCCAAAATCAAATTCATCAGCATACCTAGTATAAAAATTAAAAATATGTCATGGAAAATGTCAAAATTAGAATTTTTATGCTGGTTATAATAAGATTATTGCATTTTGTGCCTTTGAATGAAAAATGTCATGTATGACAGGTACCTTCTGATCAATATGTTAACACAATTCAACAAATTTATAATTTGGTTAGTTTTCAGTATGGTATATGAAGTTTTCCCATTTTATGCAATGGGAAAGTTGTTTCTCCTAATGCGCTGCATATATGTGCAGTAATGGAAAATTGGAATCTGCTTGAGTCGCTTTGAGAATTTAATTGGTAATATCATCAAATTGAATATTAAGTATGCTCATGGTTTTTGAAGCTGTAATTTTCAGCAGGATAGTGGTTACCAAACCATGCAGTTGCATTCATTAGCAGAAAAACAGATTTGCAGATTTTTTCTTGAATGTCAAACTTATGATGGCTTCTCTCCTGTCATCACATGGTTGCATAGTAGATGAGAGGAACATTATGACGAGAGATAATAAACAAATTCTTGTAGCATCTCGCTCCCGAAGACATCTTGGTGGCCTTTTTTTGCAGAAGATCTATTGTGAAAAGTTTTCATTCATCACAAAAGCTGCTTCAATCACTGTAGTTTGACTTTTCCCTTTATGAGTACATTGCCCTTGATATCGACTAATGTTGGCCATATAAAGAAATCTACACTCGCTTTCTTCAGTGATGCCATGCTTGTAGCTTCTATCGGCTCATGACGATCTGTGACGAAGATCTTATCATTATGTAATATTTGTAATGGCGGTTGAAGTGCTATCATCTGTATTCCGAGTCTACAACATCTCTCAGTGTATCTTTTAATGTCTTTATTGCTAGAAACTGCAGCGGTGAATATTGATGGCCATTTCTGTTTCAATTCTTCATTGATTTCCTGTAACAATGAAATATGTATACTACGGATGATTGAATAAATATTCAGGGTATCTGATTTGTGGTTGTTTATGTCAACTAAATAACTACACAGAACTGAACATATGATGATTTCATCTGCACAACTACACATACTTTGATGATGTTATACACATGACTACACAATATTGATGTCATCCACATGGCTGCACATGCCTTGATATCATCCACATAACTACACATACTTTGATGATGTCATCCACATGACTACACATACCGCAATCTCATCTACATAGCTGTGTAGATATACCTGGATATCCACATAACTACACATACTTTGATGATGTCATTCACATGGCCACACACACACTTTGATGTCACCCAGAAGACTACACATACCTTGATATAATCCACATGACCACACATACCTTGATATCATCTTCATGACTACACATACCTTGATATCATTCATACAACTACACACATTTAATATCATCCATATGACCACAACTTTGATATCATCCACATGACTACACATACTTTAATATCATCCATATGACTGCAATACTTTGATATCATCCACATGACTATACATACTTTGATATCATCCACATGACCACACATACATTGAAATTATCCACATGACTACACATACTTTGATATCATCCACATGACTACACATGCTTTGATATCATCCAGATTACTACACATGCCTTGATATCATTCTCATGACTACACATACTTCGATATCATCCACATGACTACACATACCTTGATATCATCCACATGACTATACATACCTCGATATCATTCACACTACTACACACATTTAATATCGTTCATATGACAACACATACTTTGATATCATCCATATGACTGCAATACTTTGATATCATCCACATCATTACACATACCCTGATATCATCCACATGACTACACATACTTTGATATCATCCACATTACTACACATACCTTGACATCATCCACATGACTACACATACTTTGATATCATCCACATGACTACACATGCCTTGATATCGAGATTACTACACATACCTTGATATCATCCACATGACTACACATACCTTGATATCATCGAGATTACTACACATGCCTTGATATCATCCATATGACTACACATACCTTGATATCATCCACATGACTACACATACCTTGATATCATCCACATGACTACACATGCTTTGATAACATCCAGATTACTACACATACCTTGATATCATCCACATGACTACACATACCTTGATATCATCCACATGACTACACATGCTTTGATAACATCCAAATTACTACACATACCTTGATATCATCCACATGACTACACATACATTGATATCATCCACATGACTACACGTGGTTTTATATCATCCAGATGACTACACATACCTTGATATCATCCACATGACTACACATACCTTGATATCATCCACATGACTACACATGCTTTGATAACATCCAGATTACTACACATACCTTGATATCATCCACATGACTACACATACCTTGATATCATCCACATGACTACACATGCTTTGATAACATCCAAATTACTACACATACCTTGATATCATCCACATGACTACACATACCTTGATATCATCCACATGACTACACATGCCTTGATATAATTCTCATGACTAAACATACTTTGATATCATCCACATGACTGCAATACTTTGATATCATCCACATGACTACACATACCTTGATATCATCCACATGACTACACAAGCTTTTATATCATCCAGATTACTACTACACATGCCTTGATATTCTCATGACTACACATGCTTTGATATCATCCACATGACTACACATACCTTGATATCATCCACATGACTACACAAGCTTTTATATCATCCAGATTACTACTACACATGCCTTGATATTCTCATGACTACACATGCTTTGATATCATCCACATGACTACACATACTTTGATATCATCCACATGACTACACATACCTTGATATCCTCCACATAGCTACACATGCCTTGATATCATCCACATGACTACACATACCTTGATATCATCCACATGACTACACATGCCTTGATATAATTCTCATGACTAAACATACTTTGATATCATCCACATGACTGCAATACTTTGATATCATCCACATGACTACACATACCTTGATATCATCCACATGACTACACAAGCTTTTATATCATCCAGATTACTACTACACATGCCTTGATATTCTCATGACTACACATGCTTTGATATCATCCACATGACTACACATACCTTGATATCATCCACATGACTACACAAGCTTTTATATCATCCAGATTACTACTACACATGCCTTGATATTCTCATGACTACACATGCTTTGATATCATCCACATGACTACACATACTTTGATATCATCCACATGACTACACATACCTTGATATCCTCCACATAGCTACACATGCCTTGATATCATCCACATGACTACACATATCTTGATATCATCCAGATTACTACACATTCCTTGATATCATTCTCGTGACTACACATACTTTGATATCTTACACATGACTACACATACTTTGATATCCTCCACATGACTACACATACCTTGATATCATCCACATGACTACACATACCTTGATATCATCCAGACTACACATGCCTTGATATCATTCTCATGACTACACATACTTTGATATCATCCACATGACTACACATACTCTGATATCATCCACATGACTACATATACCTTGATATCATCCACATGACTACAATACCTTGACATCATCCACATGACTACACATACTTTGATATCATCCACATGAATACACATGCTTTTATATCATCCACATGACTACACATACTTTGATATCACCCAGATTACTACACATACCTTGATATCATCCACATGACTACACATACCTTGATATCATCCACATGACTACACATACCTTGATATCATCCACATGACTACACATACCTTGATATCATCCACATGACTACACATGCTTTGATATCATCCAGATTACTACACATGCTTTGATATCATCCGCATGACTACACATGCTTTTATATCATCCACATAACTACAATACTTTGATATCATCCACATGACTACACATATTTAGATATCATCCACATGACTACAATACTTTGATATCATGCACATTACTACACATGCTTTTATATTATCCAGATTACTACACATGCCTTGATATCATTCTCATGACTACACATACTTTGATATCATCCACATGATTACACATACCTTGATATCATGCACATGACTACACATACATTGATATCATCCACATGACTACACATGCCTTGATATCATTCTCATGACTAAACATACTTTGATATCATCCACATGACTACACATACTTTGATATCATCCACATGAATACACATACTTTGGTATCATGCACATGACTACACATGCTTTGATATCATCCACATGACTATACATACCTTGATATCATGTACATGACTACACATGCTTTTATATCATCCAGATTACTACACATGCCTTGATATCATTCTCATGACTACACATACTTTGATATCATCCACATGATTACACATACCTTGATATCATCCACATGACTACACATACCTTGATATCATCCACATGACTACACATACCTTGATATCATCCATATGACTACACATGCTTTGATAACATCCAAATTACTACACATACCTTGATATCATCCACATGACTACACATACATTGATATCATCCACATGACTACACGTGGTTTTATATCATCCAGATGACTACACATACCTTGATATCATCCACATGACTACACATACATTGATAACATCCACATGACTACACATGCCTTGATATAATTCTCATGACTAAACATACTTTGATATCATCCACATGACTGCAATACTTTGATATCATCCACATGACTACACATACCTTGATATCATCCACATGACTACACAAGCTTTTATATCATCCAGATTACTACTACACATGCCTTGATATTCTCATGACTACACATGCTTTGATATCATCCACATGACTACACATACTTTGATATCATCCACATGACTACACATACCTTGATATCCTCCACATAGCTACACATGCCTTGATATCATCCACATGACTACACATATCTTGATATCATCCAGATTACTACACATTCCTTGATATCATTCTCGTGACTACACATACTTTGATATCTTACACATGACTACACATACTTTGATATCCTCCACATGACTACACATACCTTGATATCATCCACATGACTACACATACCTTGATATCATCCAGACTACACATGCCTTGATATCATTCTCATGACTACACATACTTTGATATCATCCACATGACTACACATACTCTGATATCATCCACATGACTACATATACCTTGATATCATCCACATGACTACACATACCTTGACATCATCCACATGACTACACATACTTTGATATCATCCACATGAATACACATGCTTTTATATCATCCACATGACTACACATACTTTGATATCACCCAGATTACTACACATACCTTGATATCATCCACATGACTACACATACCTTGATATCATCCACATGACTACACATACCTTGATATCATCCACATGACTACACATACCTTGATATCATCCACATGACTACACATGCTTTGATATCATCCAGATTACTACACATGCTTTGATATCATCCGCATGACTACACATGCTTTTATATCATCCACATAACTACAATACTTTGATATCATCCACATGACTACACATATTTAGATATCATCCACATGACTACAATACTTTGATATCATGCACATTAATACACATGCTTTTATATTATCCAGATTACTACACATGCCTTGATATCATTCTCATGACTACACATACTTTGATATCATCCACATGATTACACATACCTTGATATCATGCACATGACTACACATACATTGATATCATCCACATGACTACACATGCCTTGATATCATTCTCATGACTAAACATACTTTGATATCATCCACATGACTACACATACTTTGATATCATCCACATGAATACACATACTTTGGTATCATGCACATGACTACACATGCTTTGATATCATCCACATGACTATACATACCTTGATATCATGTACATGACTACACATGCTTTTATATCATCCAGATTACTACACATGCCTTGATATCATTCTCATGACTACACATACTTTGATATCATCCACATGATTACACATACCTTGATATCATCCACATGACTACACATACTTTGATATCATCCACATGACTACACATACTTTGTTATCATTTACATGACTACACATACCTTGATATCATCCACACGACTACACATACCTTGATATCATTCTCGTGACTACACATACCTTGACATCGTCCACATGACTACACATACTTTGATATCATTCACATGAATACGCATACTTTGATATCATCCACATAACTACACATACGTTGATATCATCCACATGACTACACATGCTTTGATATCATCCAGATTACTACACATACCTTGATATCGTTCACATGACTACACATACATTCATATCATTCACGTGACTACACATACATTCATATCATCCACATGACTACACATACCTTAATCATGTTATCTACAGGACATCTAGCTGACAATTCTAGAACATAATTTAAAGCTGATGCACCAGTTGATTTGAAAGCAGCTTTCACTTCTGGATCAGGTTCAATAACAGATGAGTAAAGAGCCACCCCTCTGCGTTTAAGAGCCCCAGCATCCTGTCATCCAAAAAAAAATAGTGTTATATTGCATGTCAGTTTCATGGTAAAAATTGACGTTGCCCTCCATTCAGATTAGATGCAATGATTAGAAATATCATGGCTGTATCATGGCTCCTTTGCTAATACATGACTTAATCTCTTCACCACCAGTACCTCTTTTCATCACAAATTCACAAAATAGTCCTGTTTTCAGTCTTCACTTTCCTTCAGAAGATTGGGACAAAAATAGCCAAATTCAGTAAAAACTAAATATTTACTCAAATTTTTACTTCGTGGATGGTCTATACTGGTCCAGTATAGAGGAATTTGCGTGTGTGGATAAAAGATAAACTGGTCCTCTGTACCACTTTGATTCAGTGTGAGGTCACGTGATATTATGTATTCATGAATGTGCAACTTTTGCTGACAACTTTTGTTGATCCGTGTATCATGCAATGTTATAAGTTGATAGAGTGCCAACAACAACCAGCAACTCGTAGCAAAATAGAACATATGTCTATTACAATCATCAAGTCGAGTATTAGGTAGATATCCAATCATCTAGTAACATTTGTAACATTTCAAAGCCACAGCAATTTTGTTCATTTCAAATCGTGCGTCGCGTAAAAAAACAGACCGCTATCAGAATGGTTGGACCACACTTTGAAGTGATTATAATCATACAAAATAATTGCAAATATGTTTTTTTAAACAAGAACATTTTCGATTTCATACCTAAGATAACGTTTTTAAATATTAGTAATGGCGACATTATCCTACATTCTGGTGACTGATGGTATGGTAAACCACATTCAAACAATAATTATGTTTTGTATTTTATGTATTTAGATGATTTAGGCCAGAAAAAATCGGTTTCTTGCTTCTGCATCATCATAAATATATAAAATCACACGTTCGGTTTCTGGGTCATCACCAATGGAAACACGTTGAGCAGAATCCACGAAGTAAAAACGTCTCTACTTTTCAGTTTTGTTTAGTTTTAGTTATATCCCCCATCTCTACTAAGCCATATAAAAAAAAGACCTCATCATTTTCAAATTTCAATAATACGAGAAACAAATTTACATTTAAAAAAATAAATACCGTGTATTTGTCTTTGGTTGGTCTGATCGCATTTAATAACATTGTTGTTAAATTATCTTCAAATGTCTGCACTGCCTCGCCTGTCCTCTCAAACGCAACCTGTAATAAATAAATATATAAATATAATTGGAGAGGAATGATCAAACTTTAGTTTGCTGTCACAGTGACACTTTCACACTATCTTGGTGTCTTGCTATCTGTAAAAATGCGTCTAGAATTTCTGATAGTGTGTTTTGTTCTCTTGTAATATCGTGTCAAAGTCGGTACTGGCCCCAAAAGTAATCCTACTTAAGAAAGATATCTTGGCAAGCCAAGTGTCGTCAGTAGAAATATAGAAAGCATCGTTTGAATATAATGTGAGCAGGATTTGTATGTGAATATATTATTGACATGTCAGTAAAATTTCGATTTGGCCAATGCATTTTGCTTTGTACCCCACCACGCACATATTCACAATCTTGACAACCCTCCTCTCATTTGCCATGTACCATCCCTTACCACTAATACGTCACATATGAACTTATGATACAACACTTCAGCGTGCGTCCCTCGTCCAATCGGTGCCAGTCTGTCAAGCTGTTGTTTAGCATTGTCACATTCTGTCGTTAGATCTCTATATCTTCTGATCACTTCTGTCGGGTCAGACTTTGTCAATTCTCGACGGCTTTCCCGGAGCTTCGTCGAATTCCGTTGTGGTAGTGAGTGTCTGGAACGCAAGCAAAACAATTAATGATGTAAAAAACGTACCACGTGACAATTGAGAATATCAATATAAAGATAAACGACGATTATAGGACATCCACTCCAGACTAAATACTGTGTGTAGCAAAAATACCACAAATCAGCTAATGCTTTGTTCTCAGTTCCACGCATAAGACGTCGACAAAATCGTAATACCCGTAATTAACAACTTTAAATATCGACACACAAGAAGCTATGAACCCAAATCTTAATGTACACTGGTGACTTCTGAGTTACCCGTTTGGAAAGTCAATAACTTTTTTTCAGTACTCGTCTTTTTAGCTGTTAGAGAATTCAACTTTGACAAGTCAACATCCCCAAACTGTACTATCTGGCAAACTGCATATTGTATGCTGGGGGAACCATAGCAACACTTATCGACACTTTATAGTTTTAAGGAATAGTTATACGCAAGAGGGTTGTTTTGTTATTGGGTATATAATATTACCAAAGACTCTAGTGTTTTTCTAGTGTATTTTATAATACTAAGCTAGATCACGCCGCATAATTAAACAAACTTTCTTGTTGTATAACTCATGAATGAACCTTTATTGTGACGCGACGTTCTGAAATTATGTTTGGGTGACAGAAAATATGTGGTTATCGAAATACCGGCCAGGTCATACCAGGTCATACCGCTTTGCCGACGAACACTTAGTACATATAGTAATATGCATATATGTAGCATACCTCTGTATTATTGTCATAGCAACAACAAACAACAACACGCCAATGTATATAACACACACTTTACGCATTGTACTTTGTCTGTTGGTAATTCGTTTTTAAAGCGCGGTGTTCTCGCGCAGCGCGTGTTCGAATTTCATGTAGTTTTATGTAAATAAACAATGTATTTTACACGCGTTGTATACGTCGCTATGAGTCCCATACAGGACGCGGCGCGACGATTGCCGCCCTTTAAATCAATAAGTTATTTGCAAACACAGGGTAACACACTACCATTGTAATGTTATGAAGTTGTTCTTATTGTATACTCTTGTATTTATTGTAAGTAATCGAATGATTTCAATAAAAGTTGTTTTAAAGCGGGGGGATCGTCACCTGCGCACGCGCGGAAATTTCCCAAGCGACGATAACACACAATTTACTATTTTTTTTTGTTTTTCCTACTTTTATTTGCTTGTCAGTTTTTATTTTCCGCTGTGTATTTTATTCTAACTTTAATTGTATGTTTGTTTTTATTCACATCTGTATTGCATTTTAGTCAAAATCCTAATAGGGATACGAACGCAATAAAGATAATTGTTATTATTATTACACGTTAAAAACGCAAAGGCTCATGGGTAGACGCTTGTTTGTAAACAATAACATGCTATGGCCATCTGACGCATGCGCAGGTAACGACTCCCGCTTTAAATCAAATACTTGTAAAAAAAAATCGCTGATTGTACCTATTACTTAGAATAACTCATAATTATCAAACAAAACAATAAAATTACCACGACTGGGCTAGTCAATCTATGACATAAAATTATATGTAAGAGAATAGTCTCTGTTAAGAACAGGGGAAACGCATTTCTAGTGATTAGAAGTAGAAATTAAAAGTAGAATGAACAAAACTAAAACTATTCGCTTACCCGGAAGAGAAGTCGTCTACCATCGTTCGGAGTGCTTTGTTTTCAAATTCCAGTTTTAACTTTTCGTCTTCCAACTTTTGGATTCGTGAATTCCAAACTTGTTCGTGGAATTTAATTTCTGCCATTTGTACGTAATTGTTGTTGACTGGCTCTTCTGTGATGTGTGTCACAGGACCCCGTTCCACAGTAGGGGAGGAATCACTTTGCAAAGCATGATCCGCACGGCAAATGTCTTTGTCATTTGTAACTGTTTCAGTTGTTTGTACCAGATGAACACGTCCCTTCTCATCCTCTTTCACTTGTGTATGTGACACCGCGTGGTGACTTACGTCACTATGTTTAGTGCGAGTGTTTTCGGTGTTGATAACGTCACTTTGTTTTTGTAACGTAATATTATTTGTGGCACGGTTGATGTGTGTGGCGTTCTCTTCGTTGCTAGCAGTATGTCGTGTTATATGTTGTGTCTGTGTAGGTTTCTGACTCGTGACATTGTCCGGTTTTTGGTCTTGTACTATTAAAACACCACGGGGACTCACAGAATGTGTCACGGTATTTCCCACTCCGCCGTCTTGAGGTGTATGGTTTCCACGGTTACGAAGAACTGATCTCTCTGTATTTATCCCAATCGATTTCCGACCTGCGTGCATATGCTGCAGCATTGTCGGGCGTGGTTCTATCGTACCAGGTTTTGCAACTATCTCCCGAATCACGGTGTCACCTCCAGTGTTGGTTCCTATGGACTCACGCACAGACGGCTTCCGACGTAGCTGGCCGTACCCAATCGGTAGCTGATCGTCCCAAGTTGACTGGTTATTCCCCATTCTGCGTTTAGTACAACAAGTACTTAGTGTTCCACTGTAGCTGTACGTGTGTCCTATCTGTCCTATGCATGAATTGGGGTCAGAATTTGTATATGTCCTTTCACTAGGTGAATGGTTGACATACAAGGACGCCGCAGGTAAATGTTAGCAGCTCCGTTACGCATTCTTGACTCGGTATCACAATGAAAACCACTGACCTCATTGAAACGAATTTATTGAAAGACATCGATTGATAGACTATAGCAAGTCGTTAAACTAAAAAAAAGACCCCCCCCCTCATACATGACCCCTAGTGCGCCAATATGTGGAATAATATAATATTTATTTGAGAGGTGATAAAGTTTACAGAGAGTAAAATACTGGATGTACATGAAATAAAAGTACTACGCAACAATGCATGCAAGCTAAAACTCAAAACGTAAAATACCAAAATTCCAAACGTGGAATGCGTGTCCTCCTGTGGCTTAAATTTGAATCTATTTATCCCTTCCAGCAATCTATATAAGCTGACTTCATTTTCATCTTGGTAAAACGTTACATTGATTCTGCAGACTGAGATAGGTAGTGAATATTTTGATAAAACCAATCCTATGTACACACAGTGTATACCGTTTAGGTTATTTTTATTTATAAACACCACAAATAATCTAGCTGGTATAGAAGTTACCAGTGCATGTTGTTGCACTGACTTACGCGACCTCGCATGAGTACACAATGGATGGATACCGTGCCGTGTACTCGCATATCTTGGCAAGGAGGGGACTGTGAACAGTGGACCACTGAACTATTGGTGTGATCGCTATTGTTACTTTTTATGCCACAGTTCACCGGTGTCCGATATTGTTCTTGCACCACCAAAGTACATGGAATTATATAGCCATGAATGGATCACGTGTTTTGTTTTAGTTGTCATTTTTCATTCCTTTTCTTTTATCTGCCATTTTGCATTTATTCCTTTTTGACGTTTCTCATTTTTTTAGTATCATATTTGATTAAAGAAACAATCAAATCAAAACAAGACCAGACGAAAACTATAATAACCAGATTGCTATCTAGTCGTATTGTTAAATATGACAAAATGTATAAATAATATGTTATTCACAGCGAAAAGAAGCAAGACTTACCCAAAGGACGTTATATGGGTACCAATTTGAAAACTTGCCATTTTTAGAAATTATGTTCTCAATGCTTAATGTTTGCCAGATGTTTAATCCCGATGAAAACATAGGTTAAATTATTCAATAGAAAAACGTTGCGTATTCGTTGCGTTGCGTTAATTATTTTATAAAACGAATAACATTACATTGTGCGTCACGATGAATATTACAATATTTCATATTTACATTTAAATGTAACAATTATATGCACAATATAAAACAATACATTGTAAATAAAATCAGACTTTGAAAAGTAGGGCATGAGGTATACCTTTGCAAAAAATGTTAACCAATTAGTTGTTGTTCTACATAATATAATATAATAACTATGCAATTTGCATAACCTGGATGGTACATTATTCACTAGGTCTAATTTTAGCAGGACTTATGATGCGGGGATATTCAATCGGTTTTAAATTCTCCACTTTGTGAAGGAAACAATCCATTGTATATATTATAGCATATTTATTATGTTTTAATTTACATATTAGCTAAGTAAATAGAAATAAAAAAAACCTGCTAATATACATATACAGTATAAGCGCAATTTGATACATTTCCTTTTGATGTAAGCCATTCCCATAATCCTTTGAAGTGTCCTTACTTCCGGGTCGAAGTGTCACTTTTTATAAACGAGTGCTACGTGCTGTCAACAAAATCGACCGAATCCCCGACAAATCCAGGAATTGAAGGCGTCCGCTATCGACAGACATTACGTCCCTAGTTAATTGTTTACTCTAGTCATGGGTTCTGACAGCGAGTTCTCCGGCAAGGCTACCTTTGCATTATGTAGTATTAGTTTTCTTGTAGGAGTGTTCGTTGGAGTAAAGTTTTACACTCAACGTAGAAAATATCTGGAGAAGAAAAGAGACAAAATGGCGGATAAATATAAAGAAGCTCAATCGAAGTTGGACGCACAATAAGGACAGTTATCTTTCGTGTTGATGAACTACACTGGGAGTCTTTATACTATTTAGACTATTGATACGAACGAACGGTTGTAGAGGTTGCAATAGTAACTCGCACAAGGAAACACGAATGACTTGCACTCCGTAGAAAGTCGTCGATATAATACCCAGCACATCGTAATACATTCTACATGTACAACTATATACATGAGCCCGAAGCCAGGAAAGAGTCTGAAGACGTATTTATTGAAAAAAAATAACAGGATACACCTCTAACATTTCACAGTAATAGGACTGATATAACAACCCGGGATGTCAACATCTACGAGAACACCGCCATTAACACGATATCTTCAGGCGTACCTTTGACCACAGTCACTTGGGGGCTGAAAATCAATAAATACTAATTTTCCAAAAAAAATCATCCGCTATACGTATATAAATAAACGTATATATATATATATATATATATATATATAAATAAACGTATATATATGTATATATATATACGTTTATTTATATACGTATAGCGGATGATTTTTTTTGAAAATTAGTATTTATTGATTTTCAGCCCCCAAGTGACTGTGCCTTTGACTGCTGCTATGGACTATTTCCCGAAACAAGGATATTTCTGAAAATAAAATGGAAATGATTGATGACAATACAAAATGTGTCAGAAATATGCCGTATCATCTAAAATTTGCACCAACATTATAATTGTTTCAATAAATAATGTTTATCTATAACAAAACAAGCACTGTAATTTATTTATTGACTCACTCATGGTGGACTCGCATTATAGGAGTGTAATTGTGGGGCATTTATATGTATGTTTTTTTCGTTTCTTCTTTTATTTTGTTGCCGTTCCGAAGGCTTAATAAATATTATTATTATTATTATGTTCGCTCTTTTCTAAGCGCCCCATGATTCGGAATGGGCTACTTTTAATTGCCCCCTCCATGTTTCTAAATGGTCAGCCCTTAAATGAGGGGATTCGAGTCGAAATGTCTACCTGGAGGTCACAGCCGATCGTGAAAAGTCAACCACTTAGTGTTGGGCCCAAAAAATCGATGGGTCCGATTATAGACTTAATTTGTATGGTAGCGTAAACAACTGGGTGTCTGAACACCTCTGGTAATGTGATTATAGTTTTGTGAAATATATTCCAGGTCAAATTTTCATGTATACAGAGACAACGATTTACGACGTTGCAAATAAAAGCAGCACGCATTGTATAGATTGTTGGTACGATAGAGGCATCATAAATGCACTCGAACCTTGACCCCCTCGTATCATCTTTGAACACGTTTTATTTACTGGTACAGAACATCTAATTTTAACTAAGACGTAATTTTTAGTTCAACTCTACTTTTTGTTTAACACAAAGTTATAAAGTGTTGATTTTTCCCGATTTTTAGTTGTTGCAACAAAACATAAAAACACTCGCTCGTTAATACGATGAATGGAGGGTTTCTACTGCAGTACGCCCTTACTCAGTTCTTTGCAGTAATTGTTTTGTTTTCACGTTATTTGTTTTTTGTCGCAATTGAAATTATTGTAATGATTACAGTACAAAATGTGCTATTTTTCACGGTATGTCATTTAACAGATTGCTATATTGGTTTTAGAAAATAAAATTATAGGAAACAAATCAATCCTCGGGGGCGGAGCTACGTCACAGACGTTCTACGTTTCTAAGACGCGCACCACTGTACCACGTATTTCTATGGGCTTTGTGCGCGCTGCTGTGGAACGCCGGTGGAGCCGGTGAAAACTCGAGAAAACAACACAAACTCAACTTTGAAGTAATCCTGAACAACCAAATTCATATATGACACACACGTAGGGCTAATCTTGTTACACTGTTCAGGGAACTCTCAACAACCATTGCAAAGTACCGTTTTCTGCGAGTTTTTGGTCTTTGTTTTCACCGCAAGGGTTGCCAGGCGGTAGAAAATGCCCGGATGTCCGCCCCCCCCCCGAGGATATCGCTTGGAAGAAATCATTTCCGGGTCAAAGGTTATTTCTTAAAGCGTTTATGTCTGTTTTGTGCAGATTGTGAAGGATCGCTTTCTCTGACTATATTAGGTACGTGGACACTGCAGCGTGGTTACTCTTCGTTGCGAACTCCGAGGTACATTGTCAACGTTCTGTAGCAATTAATCAATTCAGTATGGGTTCTGGCGGCGAGTTCTCTGGAAAATCGACCTTTGTACTCTGCACGCTCTGCTTTGCACTTGGTGCAGTAGTAGGCTATAAAGCTTGTGCAGGGAGACGCAGGTATCTTGAGTACAAACGAGACAAGTCGGCCGACCGCTACATTCATGCACAGGCCAAATTGGACGCCCAGTAAGAACGACTACCACCAGACTGTAACGCACATTTGCACTGTACTTCTCCTGTTGACTTCATAGCGTAACAAAAATGGACACGAAGTTACAGCCAGCCATTGTTATTCACGGTGGGGCATGGGCAATACCGGACAACTTTGCCGAAGCTAGCAAGCTTGGGGTACAGATTGCAGCCAAAATAGGGTACAAGATTTTGCACAGTGGTGGAAGTGCTTTGGACGCGGTGGAAGCGGCTGTATGCTCTTTAGAAGATGACCCTGTGTTTGACGCAGGGCGTGGCTCTACTCTGAATGAAATTGGGGAGGTGGAGATGGATGCTGTTATCATGGAGGGGAGCGAGTTGAGGGCAGGATCTGTCGCTGCTGTTCAAAACATTCGTAATCCTGTAAAGTTAGCAAGGCTTGTGATGGAACGTACTGACCATTGTGTCTTGGTCGGTAAAGGCGCCAATATGTTCGCAGAGGAGATGGGAATTGAAGAAGTTAGCGTTGACTCTTTGGTAACTGACTCTGCCAGACATGATTGGGAGCATTATAAGAAATTTAAAGTCACTGTAAATGAGTTTTTTTGTAGTCGTGGTGACCCTCATGATACTGTTGGAGCTGTCGCTGTTGATTGCCATGGCAATGTAGCTTGTGCTACATCAACTGGTGGAATTACAGCAAAACGAGTTGGTAGAGTCGGCGATAGTCCAATTATTGGAAGTGGAGCTTATTGCGACAATAACTATGGTGCCGCTTCTGCCACTGGGCATGGAGAAAACATTATGAAAGTAACATTATCAAGACATGTGCTGTATTTAATTCAGCAGGGTTTGACTCCCCAGGCTGCTGCAGATAAATCAATTGAGTACATGTTTGAGAGAGTTAAGGGCACTGGTGGAGTGATTGTTGTAGGCAACAAAGGTGATATTGGATATAATTTCAATACTAAGCGAATGGCATGGGCTTCACTGAAGTGTAACACCTTAAAATATGGGCTCAATCCTGGGGATGAGTTCGTCTCTGACTTTAATCCATAAGTTTGTGATAGACTTAAAATTGTAACAAAAAATAAACAAACATAAATTTAGGTATGATAATTGAATCTTTGTTTTTGCGTCTTTGTATGCCTAATTTTTCGTCACTGTATAATATTACTCATCAAATATTGAGTAATAAAATATGATCAATGCCTTGCTCAAATTTGTGTTTGTTTCATTCGTCTAGTTCAGGGGACACAAAACAAAGAATTTATTTTTTATGGTATTACAAGTCTCTTGTAGAAATGAAACCTATACTCTCAGTGCAACAAAGGCATTCTCTTCATCTTTATAAATTTTAATAGCAATTGAATCAAATCAGTCAATCAATGAGCACAACGAGCAACATCATTTGAAAACGTTTCATATTATATAGTTAGCCAACAGAAACCTCTTGTATCAGTTTGAAAAAGCCAAATGACAGTGAAGGAAACTGCAAAGACTCATGGGTAATGTGCATTACCAATTGGTTTCTATAGCCAATGTGTATTCTTTGAGTCAAGTGCAGGGGTCTTATAGAGTAAATTTCCCTAAAAAACATGCATGCTTTCATAAAATCCATTGATGCATCCAAATTCACATTTGACTTGATTCATTTAGACAATTATTTAATGATTTTTTTAAACAAAATGTATCAATAACAATTTTGTTCAATAATCAAAATACCTCTGCTCCTAAATGAAGAAATTAAGGTTTTTGCACTTTAGAGACATTTTGGCAGCCATCACTCAGTGCATCGTCTATCAATACATCACATCAGCACATTAATGCAAATACTTTTAATTATACTTAATAATAAAAGAAATGATTCAACAATTTAGATGTCAAACAATTTGTGTGACAGGTGAAGTACAGTTGTACCAGTGTACAATGTATGTATATTTTGTTAGACAAACCAAACAATATAACTTTGGTTATTGCCAAAATAATTCTAATTCCTGTGTGAATACTAAGTGTCTGTAAATAAATAATGAATCTAATCTGCAACAAGTATGTGTCGCTCATCAGTCCCAACAAGTTTTCATAACCAGTATCAACAAGCAGGTTTATTTAACCCACCAGTTTCAGACAATTAGATTTCACCGAACAGTCACAAGAGGGTTTTATTACCCGTTCCTAACGAGCGACAAGTTTTACCCACCATTCCCAACAAGCAGATTTTAGATTTATTAACCAGTCACAAAAGCTAATTTTCATCCAATAGCCTTAACAAGGTTTCATGACCAGTCCCAACGAGGCAAATTTTACCCACCAGTTTTAGATAATTAGATTTCACCAACAAGCCACAACTATGTCGCCCATCAATCCCAAAAATGTTTCATAACCAGTCCCAACAAGCAGATTTCTTCCATCGGCCCAAAATCAAATTTAACCCATCAGATTCAGACATTTATATTTCACCAACCAATCCCAACAAGGCTTCACCTACTAGTTTCAGACAATTAGTTTTTGCAAACTAGTCACAACAAGCAGGTTTTACCCAGTCCTAAAAGCAAATTTAACCCAGCAGTTGTAGACACTTGGATTTCACCAACAAGGCTTTATTACCTGTTCCCAACAAGCAGATTTCACCCACCAATTTCAGGTGATTAGATGTTGCCAACCAGTCACAATAAGCAGATTTCACCAATCAATCACAACTAGCTGATTTGACCAATGCACTTAGAGCTAATTTAGGTTAAGCGCAATATAAATACTCTTCATTATTGTTATTATTATTATTATTATTATTATTATTATTATTACCAGTCACAACAAGCTGATTTGACCAATCAATCACACCAACCAATGAAAACAAGCAGATTTCACCAACAAATCACAATAAGCCATACAAGTTCCAAAAAAGTAGATTTCACCAAGCAATGCCAGAGAAGACGATTTCAGTCATCAGTCCATTAGAAGCAGATTTTACCCACCAGTTTCAGACAATAAGAATTCAGGAACCAATCACGAAAGGCAATGTTCATCCTCTAGTCTCAACAAGATTTCATGACCAGTCCCAACAAGCAGGTTTTACCCAACAGTTTCAGACAATTAGATTTCACCAGGCAGTCACAGCAAGCAGGTTTTACCCAACAGTTTCAGACAATTAGATTTCACCAGGCTGTCACAGGAAGCAGGTTTTACCCAACAGTTTCAGACAATTATATTTCACCAGGCAGTCACAGGAAGCAGGTTTTACCCAACAGTTTCAGACAATTAGATTTCACCAGGCTGTCACAGGAAGCAGGTTTTACCCAACAATTTCAGACAATTAGATTTCACCAGGCAGTCACAGGATGGTTTTACCCAACAGTTTCAGACAATTAGATTTCACCAGGCTGTCACAGGAAGCAGGTTTTACCCAACAGTTTCAGACAATTAGATTTCACCAGGCAGTCACAGGAAGCAGGTTTTACCCAACAGTTTCAGACAATTAGATTTCACCAGACAGTCACAGGAAGCAGGTTTTACCCAACACTTCAGACAATTAGATTTCACCAGGCAGTCACAGGAAGCAGGTTTTACCCAACAGTTTCAGACAATTAGATTTCACCAGGCTGTCACAGGAAGCAGGTTTTACCCAACAGTTTCAGACAATTAGATTTCACCAGGCTGTCACAGGAAGCAGGTTTTACCCAACAGTTTCAGACAATTATATTTCACCAGGCAGTCACAGGAAGCAGGTTTTACCCAACAGTTTCAGACAATTAGATTTCACCAGGCTGTCACAGGAAGCAGGTTTTACCCAACAATTTCAGACAATTAGATTTCACCAGGCAGTCACAAGAAGCAGGTTTTACCCAACAGTTTCAGACAATTAGATTTCACCAGGCTGTCACAGGAAGCAGGTTTTACCCAACAGTTTCAGACAATTAGATTTCACCAGGCAGTCACAGGAAGCAGGTTTTACCCAACAGTTTCAGACAATTAGATTTCACCAGGCTGTCACAGGAAGCAGGTTTTACCCAACAGTTTCAGACAATTGGATTTCACCAGGCAGTCACAGGAAGCAGGTTTCACCCAATAGTTTCAGACAATTAGATTTCACCAGGCAGTCACAGGAAGCAGGTTTTACCCAACAGTTTCAGACAATTAGATTTCACCAGGCAGTCACAGGAAGCAGGTTTCACCCAATAGTTTCAGACAATTAGATTTTACCAGGCAGTCACAGGAAGCAGGTTTTACCCAACAGTTTCAGACAATTAGATTTCACCAGGCTGTCACAGCAAGCAGGTTTTACCCAACAGTTTCAGACAATTAGATTTCACCAGGCAGTCACAGGAAGCAGGTTTCACCCAACAGTTTCAGACAATTAGATTTCACCAGGCAGTCACAGGAAGCAGGTTTTACCCAACAGTTTCAGACAATTAGATTTCACCAGGCTGTCACAGGAAGCAGGTTTTACCCAACAGTTTCAGACAATTAGATTTCACCAGGCTGTCACAGCAAGCAGGTTTTACCCAACAGTTTCAGACAATTAGATTTCACCAGGCAGTCACAGGAAGCAGGTTTCACCCAACAGTTTCAGACAATTAGATTTCACCAGGCTGTCACAGGAAGCAGGTTTTACCCAACAGCTTCAGACAATTAGATATCACCAGGCTGTCACAGCAAGCAGGTTTTACCCAACAGTTTCAGACAATTAGATTTCACCAGGCAGTCACAGGAAGCAGGTTTTACCCAACAGTTTCAGACAATTAGATTTCACCAGGCTGTCACAGGAAGCAGGTTTTACCCAACAGTTTCAGACAATTAGATTTCACCAGGCTGTCACAGGAAGCAGGTTTAACCCAACAGTTTCAGACAATTGGATTTCACCAGGCTGTCACAGGAAGCAGGTTTTACCCAACAGTTTCAGACAATTAGATTTCACCAGGCAGTCACAGGAAGCAGGTTTTACCCAACAGTTTCAGACAATTAGATTTCACCAGGCTGTCACAGGAAGCAGGTTTTACCCAACAGTTTCAGACAATTGGATTTCACCAGGCAGTCACAGGAAGCAGGTTTCACCCAATAGTTTCAGACAATTAGATTTCACCAGGCAGTCACAGGAAGCAGGTTTTACCCAACAGTTTCAGACAATTAGATTTCACCAGGCAGTCACAGGAAGCAGGTTTCACCCAATAGTTTCAGACAATTAGATTTTACCAGGCAGTCACAGGAAGCAGGTTTTACCCAACAGTTTCAGACAATTAGATTTCACCAGGCTGTCACAGCAAGCAGGTTTTACCCAACAGTTTCAGACAATTAGATTTCACCAGGCAGTCACAGGAAGCAGGTTTTACCCAACAGTTTCAGACAATTAGATTTCACCAGGCTGTCACAGGAAGCAGGTTTTACCCAACAGTTTCAGACAATTAGATTTCACCAGGCTGTCACAGGAAGCAGGTTTTACCCAACAGTTTCAGACAATTAGATTTCACCAGGCTGTCACAGGAAGCAGGTTTCACCCAACAGTTTCAGACAATTAGATTTCACCAGGCAGTCACAGGAAGCAGGTTTTACCCAACAGTTTCAGACAATTAGATTTCACCAGGCTGTCACAGGAAGCAGGTTTTACCCAACAGTTTCAGACAATTAGATTTCACCAGGCTGTCACAGGAAGCAGGTTTCACCCAACAGTTTCAGACAATTAAATTTCACCAGGCTGTCACAGGAAGCAGGTTTTACCCAACAGTTTCAGACAATTAGATTTCACCAGGCTGTCACAGGAAGCAGGTTTTACCCAACAGTTTCAGACAATTAGATTTCACCAGGCTGTCACAGGAAGCAGGTTTCACCCAACAGTTTCAGACAATTAGATTTCACCAGGCAGTCACAGGAAGCAGGTTTTACCCAACAGTTTCAGACAATTAGATTTCACCAGGCTGTCACAGGAAGCAGGTTTTACCCAACAGTTTCAGACAATTAGATTTCACCAGGCTGTCACAGGAAGCAGGTTTCACCCAACAGTTTCAGACAATTAGATTTCACCAGGCTGTCACAGGAAGCAGGTTTTACCCAACAGTTTCAGACAATTGGATTTCACCAGGCAGTCACAGGAAGCTGGTTTCACCCAATAGTTTCAGACAATTAGATTTCACCAGGCAGTCACAGGAAGCAGGTTTCACCCAACAGTTTCAGACAATTAGATTTCACCAGGCAGTCACAGGAAGCAGGTTTCACCCAATAGTTTCAGACAATTAGATTTTACCAGGCAGTCACAGGAAGCAGGTTTCACCCGACAGTTTCAGACAATTAGATTTCACCAGGCAGTCACAGGAAGCAGGTTTTACCCAACAGTTTCAGACAATTAGATTTCACCAGGCAGTCACAGGAAGCAGGTTTCACCCAACAGTTTCAAACAATTAGATTTCACCAGGCAGTCACAGGAAGCAGGATTTACCCAACAGTTTCAGACAATTATATTTCACCAGGCTGTCACAGCAAGCAGGTTTTACCCAACAGTTTCAAACAATTAGATTTCACCAGGCAGTCACAGGAAGCAGGTTTCACCCAACAGTTTCAGACAATTAGATTTCACCAGGCAGTCACAGGAAGCAGGTTTTACCCAACAGTTTCAGACAATTGGATTTCACCAGGCAGTCACAGGAAGCAGGTTTTACCCAACAGTTTCAGACAATTAGATTTCACCAGGCTGTCACAGGAAGCAGGTTTTACCCAACAGTTTCAGACAATTAGATTTCACCAGGCTGTCACAGGAAGCAGGTTTTACCCAACAGTTTCAGACAATTAGATTTCACCAGGCTGTCACAGCAAGCAGGTTTTACCCAACAGTTTCAGACAATTAGATTTCACCAGGCTGTCACAGGAAGCAGGTTTTACCCAACAGTTTCAGACAATTAGATTTCACCAGGCAGTCACAGGAAGCAGGTTTTACCCAACAGTTTCAGACAATTAGATTTCACCAGGCTGTCACAGGAAGCAGGTTTTACCCAACAGTTTCAGACAATTAGATTTCACCAGGCTGTCACAGGAAGCAGGTTTTACCCAACAGTTTCAGACAATTAGATTTCACCAGGCTGTCACAGGAAGCAGGTTTTACCCAACAGTTTCAGACAATTAGATTTCACCAGGCTGTCACAGGAAGCAGGTTTCACCCAACAATTTCAGACAATTAGATTTCACCAGGCTGTCACAGGAAGCAGGTTTTACCCAACAGTTTCAGACAATTAGATTTCACCAGGCTGTCACAGGAAGCAGGTTTCACCCAACAATTTCAGACAATTAGATTTCACCAGGCTGTCACAGGAAGCAGGTTTTACCCAACAGTTTCAGACAATTAGATTTCACCAGGCTGTCACAGGAAGCAGGTTTTACCCAACAATTTCAGAGAATTAGATTTCACCAGGCAGTCACAGGAAGCTGGTTTTACCCAACAATTTCGGACAATTAGATTTCACCAGGCTGTCACAGGAAGCAGGTTTTACCCAACAATTTCAGACAATTAGATTTCACCAGGCAGTCACAGGAAGCAGGTTTTACCCAACAATTTCGGACAATTAGATTTCACCAGGCAGTCACAGCAAGCAGGTTTTACCCAACAATTTCAGACAATTAGATTTCACCAGGCAGTCACAGGAAGCAGGTTTTACCCAACAATTTCGGACAATTAGATTTCACCAGGCAGTCACAGCAAGCAGGGGTTACCCAACAGTTTCAGACAATTAGATTGCATCAGGCAGTCACAGGAAGCAGGTTTCATCCAACAGTCCCAACAAGGTTTCATTACCAGTTCAACACGGGCGGATTTCAAAAACTAGTTACAAGTAGATTTTACCATCCAGTCACAACAAGTAGGTGTCATCTACTAAACACAACAAGAATGGCCAGTCACATTAAGCAGGTTTCACCAACCAGTTAAAATAAGTAGATTTCATCAACCAATCACAACAACACGCTGATTTACCAACCAGTCACAACAAGCAGGTTTCACAAACCAGTCATGACTGCAGGGTGGTGCACCTCTGATATCAGTGGTATTCATGTTTTATTTCTGTTGTTTTTACCTGTGACTGTCATTTTCTATAATAGCTGGTTTTGTGTCTTCAGTTTCATGTTTCATGTATAAAGTCGATTAGGAGTTTGCTCTTCACAAGTTGTGAATATTTTACATCAAACTAATATTTTTTTAATCTTTCATTGGTTGGTGAATCATGTCTTCTGGTGCCTTTACCAACTTTGCTCGAAATTTTCAGACTTTCAATGTGAACTATGCATGCAAATTTGCGGAATTTCCATGTAGCTTAACCAACTTTGCACGACATTATTTCAACTTAACTTTGGAGACTTTCCACACGTAACTTCACCAACACATAATTTTACAAATTATTCACGTACTTTTCCAAACATGCATGGAATATTGCAGTACTTTTTATGTAACCTTTTCTGGCTTTCTGCATAACTTTACCATCTATGCACCAATTTTTGAATACGTTACATACAACTTTATCAAACTTTGTAGTCTTTCCTTGTAACTTTATCAACATTGCAGGCAACGTTGCAGACGTGTCAGGTAAATTTACCAATTTTTCATATAACATTGTACGAGAAATATGTAGATATGTTAACTATATTATAGAATGATTGTTTATGCCGTGTTTGTCTTTAGTACTATGGATATCAATGCTCATTATCATAATTATATATACATGCACATGTGAGTGCTAGTCCACGTAACTTTATAAACTTAGCACGCATCTTTGCAGACTGTCGTCATTTTCCAAACTTCATGCAATTTTGCAAACTTATCACCTAGAATTCACAACTTTGTTTGCAGACTTGCTAAGTAAATTTACCAACTCTTCATATGTTCTACTACATTCTACTTTACTAACTTTACACGCAACCCTGCTATGTGACATTACCAATTTGCACGTAATTTTGTAGGCTTTCTATTTAAATTACCGAATTTTGAACTAAACTTTTCAGGCTTCCACAAAACTTTATTAACTTTGCACGTAACTTTGCAGGCGTTCCACATAATTTTGCACGAACAATTTCCAGCTTCTACGTTGCTTTACCACCTATGCACCCATATTTGAAGACGTTTCATATAACTTCACCAAGTTGGAAAGTAACTTTGTAGAATTTTCACATTACTTTACCAATTTTGTACACAACTGTGCAGAGTTGCCACATAACAGCAACAATTTCTCATGCAAGTTTGCAGACTTGCCACATAACTTAACTAATTTGCGTGCAACTTTCTACAAAATGTTACCAACTTTGCACGCAAAGTCGTGGGCTTTTTACATAACTTTACCAAATTTTCATACAACTTTGCAGACTTTACACATAACTTTACCAACTTTGTGCGAATTGTTCCAGACTTTTCCCGTACATTTAACAATTTTGCACGAAGCTTTGGAGGATTTCCACTTTTAGCCATCCTTCGGAGAACCTTTCGGAATTTCCATGTAAATTTGCCAACTTTGCGTGCAACTTTGCAGTCTTGCTACGTACTAGTACTTTATCAGCTTTCCTGCAATATTGTATTCTGTCCTAGTTACTTTACCAACATTCCAACCAACCTTTCAGACTTACCACTTAGTATTATAATCATTCCACAGAACCTCGCAGATTTTCCCCATGATACTCTAAGTTAACTTTTCCACATAAATGTGAACGTTGAACGCAGTTTTGCCGACGCTCTACGTAACCTTACCAACTTTGCACGGTACATTTCCAAATTCACAACCATTCTGCATGATATTTATATTGCTTAAAAATAAAATACAGAATTCATCACATAACAAATTGCTAAGACGTTTGGCGCACAATTGTCGTATTGGGCCTGCTAACCCAATGGCCGGTTACCAACACTCTGGAACTGAGGGCGCACTGAATTTGACAGCAGTACTACATAAATTTTTGAATCATTGGGCTATTATAATTATTAGGTTTCAACCTATCATTGGGACGAAAAAATAAACTTATCTGTCTATTTTGGCAGACATTAAAAACATACCGGCATTGTTTTTGCCAGTGGTCCATTCACTAAGAAAAACAGTTGTTAATTTGATAGTTTATTTTTCCGGTCAGATTTGATAAACACGGGACATAATGAGGGTTAAAAACACAAGGTCCATGGTGATCTACGAATTTGAATATTGTCAACTGCACATTCTACATTGAAACTGTTGTACGAGAAATATTGTTATTTATGCCGAGTTTGTCTTTATTTAAATGCATTGAAGCATTCGACTTGTCAGCCTACTTTAAAACACTGCAGGCAACTTTCTGACTTTTCAGAAAAATATTTTGACCTCCGAACCATCACATACCACTTTCGAACGAACTTTTCCAGCTTTTTGGACATTTTATGTACTTCAATTCACAACTTTCCAGCCAACTAATTCTACACAACTTTTGTTATTTTCAAAGCAATTTTTACAGTTTTTTGCTCTACCTTTTCGACTTTACAGCCTACTTCTTAATTAATTTGCCCGGCTTTCCAGCTAACTGTTTCTCAACCAACTTATACCACTGTTTCCAACGATTTTTTCAGCCAACATTTTGACATTCCTCATAACCTTTAAGATTTTGCAGGCTTGCCACATAAATTTAACAACCTTACATGCAAATTCGCAGACTTTCCACAGAATGTTACCAAATTTGCATGGTACTTTGCAGACTTTCCACATAACATTACTAACTTTTCACTAACTTTTGGATCTGGGTCACATTTGTCACTAATGCTGTGTGTAACTGGGCTGCATAGGTGTGGCTAAGGTTAAATGTACCTGGGCTACATAGGTGTGGTTAAGTTTGAGTGAACCTGGGCTGCACAGGTTGAGTGGAACTGGGCCACATAGGCGTGGCTAAGGTTGAGTGGAACTGGGCTGCATAAGTGTGGTTAAAGTTGAGTTGACTTGGGCTACATAGGTGTGGCTAAAGTTGAGTGGACCTGGGCTGCATAGGTATGGCTAAGGTTGAGTGGAACTGGGCTGCATAAGTGTGGTTAAAGTTGAGTTGACCTGGGATGCATAGGGTTGTATAGGATTGAGTTGACTTGCGCTACATAGGTGTGGCTAAGTTTGAGTGAACCTGGGCTGCACAGGTTGAATGGAACTGGGCCACATAGGTGTGGCTAAGGTTGAGTGGACCTGGGCTGCATAGGTATGGCTAAGATTGGGTGGACCTGGACTGCATAGGTGTGGCTAAGGTTGAGTTGACCCGGGCTGCATAGAGTTGTCTAGGGTTGAGTTGACATGTGGCTAAAGTTGATTTGTGTGGCTAGGCTTGAGTGGACCTGGGCTGCATAGGTGTGGCTAAAGTTGAGTTGACGTGAGCTACATAGGTGTGGCTAAGGTTGAGTTGACCATGGCTGCATAGGTGTGGCTAAGGTTGAGTTGACCTCGGCTGCATAGGTTGAGTGGACCTGGGCTACAAAGGTGTGGCTAAGGTTGAGTGGACCTGGGGAACATACATGTACATGTAGGTGTGAATAAGCTTGAGTGGATCTGGGTCACATTTGTCACTAATGCTGAGTGTAACTGGGCTGCATAGGTGTGGCTAAGGTTCAATGTACCTGGGCTACATAGGTGTGGCTAAGTTTGAGTGAACCTGGGCTGCACAGGTTGAGTGGAACTGGGCCACATATGTGTGGCTAAGGTTGAGTGGAACTGGGCTACACAAGTGTGGCTAAAGTTGAGTGGACCAGGGCTGCATAGGTGTGGCTAAGGTTGAGTTGACCTGGGCTGCATAAGTGTGGCTAAGGTTGAGTTGACCTCGGCTGCATAGGTTGAGTGGACCTGGGCTACAAAGGTGTAGCTAAGGTTTAGTGGACCTTGGCTGCATATGTGTGGCTAAGGTTGAGTTGACCTCGGCTGCATAGGTTGAGTGGACCTGGGCTACAAAGGTGTGGCTAAGGTTGAGTGGACCTGGGGCACATACATGTACTTGTAGATGTGAATAAGCTTGAGTGGATCTGGGTCACATTTGTCACTAATGCTGAGTGTAACTGGACTGCATAGGTGTGGCTAAGGTTAAATGTACCTGGGCTACATAGGTGTGGCTAAGTTTGAGTGAACCTGGGCTGCACAGGTTGAGTGGAACTGGGCCACATAGGTGTGGCTAAGGTTGAGTGGAACTGGGTTGCATAAGTGTGGTTAAAGTTGAGTTGACCTGGTAGATAGATAGGTGTGGCTAAAGTTGAGTGGACCTGGGCTGCATAGGTATGGCTAAGGTTGAGTGGAACTGGGCTGCATAAGTGTGGCTAAAGTTGAGTTGACCTGGGATGCATAGTGTTGTCTAGGGTTGAGTTGACTTGGGCTACATAGGTGTGGCTAAAGGTGAGTTGACTGGGCTACATAAGTGTGGCTAAGGTTGAGAGTTGACCTTGGCTGCATAGGTGTGGCTAAGGTTGAGTTGACCTGGACTACAAAGGTGTAGCTAAAGTTGAGTTGACCTGGGCTACATAGGTGTGGCTAAAGTTGAGTTGACCTTGGCTGCATATGTGTGGCTAAGGTTGAGTTGACCTGGGCTGCATAGGTGTGGCTAAGGTTGAGTTGACCTCGGCTACAAAGGTGTGGCTAAGGTTGAGTTGACCTTGGCTGCATAGGTGTGGCTAAGGTTGAGTTGACCTGGGCTGCATAGGTTGAGTGGACCTGAGCTACAAAGGTGTGAATAAGCTTGAGTGGATCTGGGTCACATTTGTCACTAATGCTGAGTGTAATTGAGTTGACCTGGGCTGCATAGGTGTGGCTAAGGTTGAGTTGACCTCGGCTACAAAGGTATGGCTAAGATTGGGTGGACCTGGACTGCATAGGTGTGGCTAAGGTTGAGTTGACCCGGGCTGCATAGAGTTGTCTAGGGTTGAGTTGACATGTGGCTAAAGTTGATTTGTGTGGCTAGGCTTGAGTGAACCTGGGCTGCACAGGTTGAATGGAACTGGGCCACATAGGTGTGGCTAAGGTTGAGTGGACCTGGGCTGCATAGGTATGGCTAAGATTGGGTGGACCTGGACTGCATAGGTGTGGCTAAGGTTGAGTTGACCCGGGCTGCATAGAGTTGTCTAGGGTTGAGTTGACATGTGGCTAAAGTTGATTTGTGTGGCTAGGCTTGAGTGGACCTGGGCTGCATAGGTGTGGCTAAAGTTGAGTTGACGTGAGCTACATAGGTGTGGCTAAGGTTGAGTTGACCATGGCTGCATAGGTGTGGCTAAGGTTGAGTTGACCTCGGCTGCATAGGTTGAGTGGACCTGGGCTACAAAGGTGTGGCTAAGGTTGAGTGGACCTGGGGCACATACATGTACATGTAGGTGTGAATAAGCTTGAGTGTATCTGGGTCGCATTTGTCACTAATGCTGAGTGTAACTGGGCTGCATAGGTGTGGCTAAGGTTAAATGTACCTGGGCTACATAGGTGTGGCTAAGTTTGAGTGAACCTGGGCTGCAAAGGTTGAGTGGAACTGGGCTGCATAAGTGTGGTTAAAGTTGAGTTGACCTGGGATGCATAGGGTTGTCTAGGGTTGAGTTGACTTGGGCTATATAGGTGTGGCTAAAGTTGATTTGACCGGGGCTACATAGGTGTAGCTAAAGTTGAGTTGACCTAGGCTACATAGGTGTGGCTAAGATTGAGTGGACCTGGGCTGCACAGGTGTGGCTAAGGTTGAGTTGAGCTGGGCTGCATAGGTGTAGCTAAGGTTGAATTGAGCTGGGCTGCATAGGTGTGGCTAAGGTTGAGTTGACCTTGGCTACATAGGTGTGGCTAAGGTTGAGTTGACCTGGGCTGCATAGGTTGAGCAGACTTGGGCTATATAGGTGTGGCTAAAGTTGATTTGACCGGGGCTACATAGGTGTGGCTAAGATTGAGTGGACCTGGGCTGCACAGGTGTGGCTAAGGTTGAGTTGAGCTGGGCTGCATAGGTGTAGCTAAGGTTGAATTGAGCTGGGCTGCATAGGTGTGGCTAAGGTTGAGTTGACCTTGGCTACATAGGTGTGGCTAAGGTTGAGTTGACCTGGGCTGCATAGGTTGAGCAGACCTGTGCTACAAAGGTGTGGCTAAGGTTGAGTTGACCTGGGCTGCATAGGTTGAGCAGACCTGGGCTACAAAGTTGTGAATAAGCTTGAGTGGACCTGGATCACATTTGTCACTAATCTTGAGTGGACCTGGGCTGCATATGTGCAGTTAAGATTTAGTAGACCTAGAATGGCTGCTGCTCAAGAGCTGTTCTTCTGGGCCACAGCAGTGCTGCGCCAGTCCTGCTCTTCTGAGCGCCTAAGGATATTTAAATCTGCAGCTTCAACAGACACTTTTACTGGGAAAGAAGGCAAAGTGGACCTGCCACGTGGTCACCCACAATCCCTTCAACAGCTGCTCTTAATTCAGATCCTGCCCCACGATTCAGAGTGTCTTCCTTTTTGATGTCGGCAGCTTTTCAAACAGCCACATCATTTGGGTGCATTAGCCATTTTAATTAAATTATTCAATACTTGATAGGTAAATATCGTTGTAATCAATAATTTTTCAACAACATAAATAACACATCAGGCACTTATCACATGAAAGTCAATTCATGCAACCCCAAATAATCAAAATTATTGAAACTTTTCACTATGGTCAAAAAACATGTTATAAAACATTTTGGAAATATATGTACCATGTAATCGTGCTATACTTGTAATTGTCATTTTCTAATGAAGTAGGAAGCAGATAACAGTGCAGTAACCTGATATCACTGCATGCTGTAACTATGGAGACAGATAACAGCAGTATATAATGATGTGATTTATTTGTCTATTTGGAAACATGATTCAAAGTACTACACAAAGTCAAGAGTTTGTAATCAAATTAACTCCTATAATGTGTGCATTTTTGTGCAGTTCACTCCAGGAATTGAACCCCCAATCTTCCTGAAGCGAGACAACCATTCTAACAAATGTACCATTGCTCAGGTTTCATAAAGATTATTTACATTAACTTACTATTTTTTTAAATTGACACCAATTATTAATATTTATAAAATTATTTACATAAAAAAATCTGATTTAGTATTAAAGAGACATGAGCTGATTTTCTCAAAATTTTTTTCTTATTTTTTAATTCACATAATTCTGATTCTAAATTACCTTTGTGGTATCAAATTAGTGATATGTCATGTGACATGTCATGTCACATATTTATGATTATAGCTATAAAATCCATATTTTAATCAACCAAAACTTCATTTTCATGTTGTTCATTTGCTTTTGCGCCTAACATGAACATATCTGAGTTCATTCGGTCTCATCACGGCAATTTTGACTCAGTATTACTAGGATTACATTTTTTTTAAATTGATAAAAAATTGGTTGGTGGTCGGTGCACAGTGTGTTCCCAATTTTGTGTAAACAATGTTTTTTACAAACATTGTACATAGCAAACACAAAATGTTATGATGATCACCGCCTTTAACCTTTTCACCACCAGTCTTTCTCGCCCCAAATTTGTTCGCACTTTTCTTCTTATATTCTTCAATATTTCTGGAAATGAACCCTAATTTTGGAGCCAATAGAAAATTTGAGTCAACTTCGACTTTTTACTCAAAAAATTTGGCCATTTCTATCCCAATCTTCTAAAAAAAAAGTGCAGACTATAAACAGGACTATTTTGTGAATTCAGGATGAAAAGAGGGAACTGGTGGTGAAAAGGTTACTGAAACTCATCTATAAGAAACAATGATTTATAATGAGATTTATAAAAATACAAAATTAATAATCAAATACTGATTAATATCAAATCAAGCATATTCAAAAGAAACAAATTTTCTGGTTCTTGGGTTGCTTAGCTACTATGGGAAAGTGAAATGGTGACTGATATACTTCCGATCAGTAGGAAATATGCATTATAAAGAAAATATATTACCAAATTAGTTTCAGTTTTGCACTGAAAATATATTTTTCATTTGTGCAAAGAAAATGAATGTATAAAGCTGGACAAAACATAACATCTTGAAATTCGTACGTATATTTTATAAATCGCTGCTAAAAAACAGACAAGGTCGTATATTCAAATTGCAAAAAACTGAAGGAAAAACAAGAATACTGTAAAAAATTTTCACTTGAAATTAATTTTTGCTATTTTCGCTGAAGGAATGATTCAGTGAAAATAAAAGCCAGCAAATATAATTTTTTGTATATTTTACGTTCAACTCATCAAAAATCAGTGAAAATAAAATCCATACAAAACATCCAAAAAGTTTTTTCAGCGAAAATTAATTCCAGCAAAAATAAAGTATTTCACAGTACATTTACATGTTATAAAATCGACCTCTCCTTTCTGTCTTTGGGGAATACACAGTAACAAAACAACCAGGGAAACTAAAACTAGTCTATTTATTACTGCTCAATGAAAGTGTTGATAGAGTGTAGTGCTATTTATACATTTTAATTATAGTGACAAATATTGCAAACTCACAATGGCTTGTGACATAAATCAGTCATATATCAAAAGCATGTGTTTCCTCTTTTAGCTTAACCTGCAGTTCTCTTCAATTATTATTTTATTTTATTTTATTTTTATTATTTATTTTAGAGTGGAATGACTAGAAAACGGTAAATAGCATGGACAGGATTACAAAATTCGGGTTAGGGTTAGTTTAAATTTTGCAAGTTTTCTAGACCTAGTTTGGAGGTTTTCTTTTCTGGCAGTTACACTCTATGATTTTCAGGGTCTATTAAACGTTTGACACTTTTGAATCCCAACACCTGCTACAACATTAGGCATATTTGTATGCATTTTTCGAAAATTACTTCGTTAATTTTTGACCAAATGGTCATAATTTCATAGAATTTTTGTGCAAAAATTGTGCAAGTTTATTTTGTAAATAGCAAAAAGTTGACTTTGGCATTTTGGTCCAGCTAGTCAAAAAAACTCTAAGTTTTGACAAAAATTTCTGCAAAAATATGAAAAAGGTTTATTTTGTAAATGTTGACAAAATTTGACTTTAGCCTTCAAAGTGTCGTACATTTAATTATCTCAAGAACAGCACATCAGGCACTTAGAGATGAAACAATTAGCGAGTGACAGTTTTTGAGAAAATGGCAAAGTTGCATAGGGTTAACTTTGTTTAAAGGGAGGAAGATCAAAAACAATCAACAATCAAAAAACTGTTCTTAATTATCATTTAGGTATGTGGTTATGCTTAATATTTTTTTCATGTAATTTACGACAAAAAAGATAAAATAAATGTGTTGACTCAAATTTTGGTTTTAGGAGAGAAATAATCAAAGTTAAAATACACTACCATATTTACTCTATTAGCAACGCATGTGCCTACATTAGAGGTTTGTCTATGATCAAAAAATGTCATACTTTAATAATAAAGTATAAATTGCACTTCACATAGAGTAAATACAATACGGTAATCTGCATCTTCCAAATTAGAACTTTGCAACAATTTACTTTAAATTTACATAATTATTACCGTAAAATCTGTATTAGAAGCCCTGTTGCACCAATTCTTTTAGAATAATTGAGAACCAAAAATTCATCATTTCACATATGTGTAGATGCTCTAATAGAAGCCGCATATCCTCTATTGCATTGTACCATTTTAATAGAAGCTGCGATTTCTAATACAGATTTTACAGTACCTTTTACAGTACAGTAGTAAAATGTATAAACTCAGATAAACCAAGCGTGATGAGAACTAACAAACACAAAGGCATTATTGAATTCTGTAGGTGTATATTTGCAAATATATAGTACCCTGTAATTTCTTGATATTATGCCAATGGCGTGATAAAGCCCTCATTATTTATTCATGGTGGCAGTATTTGCTAAAATGACTCTCTTATTAATTGAATGTATCTAAACTTCAGTATGAGTGTACTTTATTACTGACCATGAAAAAAATACCTTAACAAACATTGTATTTTTGATATGTTGGCTGTTGCTGGGCAATGCTGCAAGCAACCCAGGATTCAGATAGCTATGAATGCATGACAAATTACATATTTGTTTGTCAACAATGATTGTTTTTTTTCTTTTTACACCAAAATCGTGCACGTTTTAGGTAAATTTACCAGAAGCTGATTATTCAGATCAAATTTCCATTTGCAAATATATTTTTGGGATCTATATAGTTCTTGATAGCTCTGAGAGATCCCATACCCACTTCTGATATCGTTTCTGGAAGCCACTTCTTACGTATTTTTCCAACTAAGCAAAAAAAAAAAAAAATTATTTGTAATTAGAAAATATAAATACATGCATAACTTGACCTCATGAAAATGTCCTTGGACTCCCTAGCTTAGCATAAAATATTTACCAGTCCCCTTAACTTGACCTCATATGCACATCCTTTGGATTCACAAGCTTAGGCTAAAACTTTTATAAGACTCTTTAACTTATGAACATACATTAGACTCCCCAGCTTAACATCAAATCAATCTCCTTTGAACTCCTTAATGTAACCACATACGCTAGGTTAGTCCTATAACTGAATACCTAATGTCAATATACATACCTCCGTGATGATGTGAAATACTGCCACCACAAGACAGGATCTCATCACGTGCTGCTGCCTGAAATAGAAATGATAAGTAAAGTCAGAAGATGTGTAATCATGGCTGAGTGAGTGATACATATGTAATGGTTGATAAGTGACTTCAGATGTGAGTAATACATATGTTATGGTTGATAAGTGAGTTCAGATGTGAGTAATACATATATAATGATTGATAAGTGAGTTCAAATGCGAGTAATACATATGTTATGATTGATAAATGAGTTCAGATTTGAGTAATACATATGTAATGATTGATAAGTGAGTTCAGATGTGAGTAATACATATGTAATGATTGATAAGTGAGTTCAGATGCGAGTAATACGTACGGAATGGTTGATAAGTGAGTTCAGATGTGAGTAATACATACATAATGGTTGATAAATGAGTTCAAATGCGAGTAATACATACGTAATGGTTGATAAGTTAGTTCAGATGCGAGTAATACATACGGAATGGTTGATAAGTGAGTTCAGATGTGAGTAATACATACATAATGGTTGATAAATGAGTTCAAATGCGAGTAATACATACGTAATGGTTGATAAGTGAGTTCAGATGCGAGTAATACATACGTAATGGTTGATAAGTGAGTTCAAATGCGAGAAATACATATGTAATGATTGATAAGTGAGTTCAGATGTGAGTAATACATACGGAATGGTTGATAAGTGAGTTCAGATGCGAGTAATATATACGTAATGGTTGATAAGTGAGTTCAAATGCGAGAAATACATATGTAATGATTGATAAATGAGTTCACATGTGAGTAATACATATGTAATGGTTGAAAAGTGAGTTCAGATGCGAGTAATACATACGTAATGGTTGATAAGTGAGTTCAGATGCGAGTAATACATATGTAATGGTTGATAAGTGAGTTCAAATGCGAGAAATACATATGTAATGATTGATAAATGAGTTTAGATGTGAGTAATACATAAATAAATATTATGTAATGATTGATAAGTGAGTTCAGATGTGAGTAATACATACGGAATGGTTGATAAGTGAGTTCAGATGCAAGGAATACATACGTAATGGTTGATAAGTGAGTTCAGATGTGAGTAATACATACGTAATGGATGATAAGTGAGTTCAAATGCGAGAAATACATATGTAATAATTGATAAATGAGCTCAGATGTGAGTAATACATATGTAATGATTGATAAATGAGTTCAGATGTGAGTAATACATATGTAATGGTTGATAAGTGAGTTCAGATGTGAGTAATACATATGTAATGGTTGATAAGTGAGTTCAGATGTGAGTTCAGATGTGAGTAACACATATGTAATGATTGGTAAGTTAGTTCAGATGTGATAAATAATAATCTGAAGAAAAACTTATTTACCTCAACTTCATCATAAACTTGTACTTGATTACTAAGACCTCGATAGTTAAATGCAAAGTAGAAATAAACACATGCACCTGCATCATATGTCTGGGTAACTCTGTAAAACACAAGTCATTGTTAATGACACAGTCCCCGTCCAAAATTTTGTGATCTGACATATCAATTTGATGCTGATGAAGTCATTGAGATTAGATTGAAACCATTAATAGGAGATGGATTTGTAAAAAATTATGATTTAGTGCTTTTACACGAGAATTGGACACTGGGCAGTCATATTGAATCAAATTACAAAAATAATGTTCATGTTGATGTATCTATTGGTATACTGTCTCTGTACAAAATTTAAACAGAAATGTTCATTGCATTTATGGGAAAGTAGGCATAGGTACCATGAAAAACAAAATGGCCACCAGTCAGCTATATTAGTTTGAATCACGAAAAAAATATGACAAGCACCTATAACCCAATATGTATGATCAACATATCAACTTTGATCTAAATTGGCCTAGTCATCTCTGAGAAACAGCTCTAGACATGTAAAAAATGATGATTTAACGCTTTTACAGCAAATTTGGGCGTCGGTCAGCCATATTGAATCGAATCACAAAAATCATGTTGGTGCAGATGTATCTCTTGGTATACTATCTGTGTACAAAATTTAAACAGAAACGTTCATCGCATTCAAGATAAAGTAGCATGGGTACCATGAAAAACAAGATGGCCGCCAGTCGGCCATATTTGTTTGAATCACAAAAAAAAAAAAGGTGCACCTACAACCCAATATGTATGATCATCATAGCAACTTTGATCCAAATCGGCCCAGTTATCTTCGAGAAACTGCTGCGGACATGTTTAGGTATCAGAAATAGCAAATTTTACATCCAAAATGGCCGCCAGTCGGCCATTTTTTCTCCGATCATAAAGTAACTTGGCGCATATATGTAAGACATTATGTATTGTCTTCATGTAAAGTTTGAATGAAATCCGTCAATGGGTGTCCGAGATATAGTTCCGGATGTACGTATGTACAAACGGAACGAACCCAAATTAATAGTCCCCGTGATGTAGGCACTGTTCTGAACAAGATGTATAAAGTATTTGCTCCAGACTCTACACTGTATTAATTTTGTTTCTTGTTTTCTCGATTGTAGAAAAATTTCCATTCAAGGTAAGTAAATTCAACACACTAACCCAATGCTTACCTCGCTGTCACATACGGAGTGTACTGCACTCCTTTATCTTGACATTCCTTATAGATTCTTTCTTTCACATTTCGATATAGATCTAAAACTCTAAATGATAAAATCAGAAATAAAATAATCATAAGCAATCAAACTTCAATATCAGGCAATGACATAACACAAACAAGACTCACTGGTGTACATTGGATACAAGATTTCCTCTAAATATCATTGAAATTGATACCCTCTATAATGACCTAACACCCCTCTAATTCAGTCAATTGAAAAAATGGAAGAGTCAAACTAACGGAACTTTAATGATGTAGAACATACTGCAAACCATTTTTTCCCCCTGCCTTCAGTTTTTGCTTATTGATGATTTTATTATATTTGCAAAGACATGATTTCTCAAAAGTTGCTGTAATTCCATTGTTACGACCACACGATACAAAATTTTATATTTTTTACATTGACTATAAATTATAAACAAATTATGGATGTTTACCTGTCCCATGGAACTGAAGTCTCAAATGATTCTGAAATCATGTAGTAATCTAAACCAATATCCTGAAGTAAAATAGAAAAATAGAACCAAAACTTGATTATGAAAAATCTACTAGGGGTCATCAACTGGACATGTGTGAGAATCGAGTCCAAAGAAACAAGGTTTGAGTCTCTGCTAATATTTATCTCATTGCATTTTTCAAAAAATTCATGAAATATTTATTGTAATATTAATTGTAACATTACACATCCATCAACATACATTTTTATGATACATTTCAGGGTTTCAGCTTAATTCAGTGATTAACATGTTTGTTGTTGCTATAGCAATCAACTAATAAAGGTGACACCATATTTGCTTTATTTGAAGTATATGAAAACAAACACACATTAGCCAAAAATTGCATTTATTGTATACTGGAGTTTTGATTGTTTAAGAACATATTTTGACCATAGACACACCTCTACTATTTATGTGAGCACATGTGCTACTAACACTGCAAATATGGTATGTGGTACAGTAACACATTACTTAGAGTGACACATGTGTGAAGGTGACATATAAAATCAACACTTTGTACAATCAACACACATAACAAAATGGAGTCTTTACTTACCCTAAGGTAAGCTATAGCAAATGTAAGCTGATACCCTCTCTGTCCATTATCTTCGCCGGCCGCAATACCTCTAATATAAAATAAACATATTCTGTTGTCAAGTAAGGTTACCCCAAGTTTTTTTTCCACAATTTAAAACAACTAATCTAATAACTAATTTTGTAAAATCCCAGTCCCAAAACGAGAATAAAATGTTGTACACACCCAAATTTCTGAGCTATTTCATAGACTCTTTTTTCTTGTGTCAAGACTTCCTGCAAAACAAAACAAAACAAAAAAGTCATGCAATTTTTTATTTTATTGAAAAGGGATGAAAAACATAATACACACCAGAATTAATGTTTCTTGAGATTTTATACTAATGAAAAATATAACCAAATTTGAAAATGATCAGTTGAATAATCTTCATATTATTGAAGAAACAAGCAGCCTATCGGCTGAGATAGCTCCGCTGTTAGAAATGCACATTTCAATTAAAGAACTGAAGACATCATCAGAAAATGAACAATATGTATAGTATCAAAGCAATCGGACTTACAGTTTTTAACAAGTAGTCGAAAATATCACTTTCTACCAAAAATGACTAAAATATTCACCAAAATTAGAGAATTGAAGATATCATCACGAAATGAACAAATCTGAGAAAGGTCTACATGTAGTATCTATATATGTAATATCAAAGCAATTGAACTTTTGGTTTTTAACAAGAAGTCGAAAATATCACTTTTTACCAAATATGACAAAAATATTCACCAAAATTATAGAATCCAAGATATCATCACGAAATGAACAAATCTGAGAAAGGTCTACATGTAGTATCTAAATATGTAATATCAAAGCAATTGAACTATTGGTTTTTAACAAGAAGTCAAAAATATCACTTTTTACCAAAAATGACAAAAATATTCACCAAAATTAGAGAATTGAAGATATCATCACAAAATGAACAAATCTGAAAGAGGTCCACATGTAGTACCTATATATGTAGTATCAAAGCAATTGGACTTGCGGTTTTTAACAAGAAGTCGAAAATATCACTTTTTACCAAAAATGATAAAAATATTCACCAAAATTAGAGAATTAAAGATATCATTACAAAATGAACAATTCTGAGAGAGGTCCACATGTAGTACCTATATATGTAATATCAAAGCAATTGCACTTGCGGTTTTTAACAAGAAGTCGAAAATATCACTTTTTACCAAAAATGACAAAAATATTCACCAAAATTAGAGAATTAAAGATATCATTACAAAATGAACAAATCTGAGAGAGGTCCACATGTAGTACCTATATATGTAATATCAAAGCAATTGCACTTGCGGTTTTTAACAAGAAGTCGAAAATATCACTTTTTACCAAAAATGACAAAAATATTCACCAAAATTAGAGAATTAAAGATATCATTACAAAATGAACAAATCTGAGAGAGGTCCACATGTAGTACCTATATATGTAATATCAAAGCAATTGCACTTGCGGTTTTTAACAAGAAGTCGAAAATATCACTTTTTACCAAAAATGACAAAAATATTCACCAAAATTAGAGAATTGAAGATATCAACATGAAATGAACAAACCTAAGAGAGGTCTACCCAAGGTACATATACACCAAGTATCAAAGCATTCAGGCTTGTAGTTTTCAAGAAGAAGTCGAAAAAGTAAAACATTGACACGGACGACGACGACGGACAATCACTCATATGATAAGCTCCGCTCGACAAAGTCGACAGCGGAGCTAAAAAACAAGCAGCCTATCGGCTGAGATAGCTCCGCTGTTAGCAATGCACATTTCAATTAAAGAACTGAAGACATCATTAGAAAATGAACAATATGAATAGTATCAAAGCAATCGGACTTACAGTTTTTAACAAGAAGTCAAAAATATCACTTTTTACCAAAAATTACAAAAATATTCACCAAAATAAATTAATTAGAGAATTGAAGATATCATCACAAAACGAACAAATCTGAGAGAGGTCCACATGTAGTACCTATATATGTAATATCAAAGCAATCGGACTTGCGGTTTTTAACAAGAAGTCAAAAATATCACTTTTTACCAAAAATGACAAAAATATTCACCAAAATTAGAGAATTGAAGATATCATCACAAAATGAACAAATCTGAGAGAGGTCCACATGTAGTACCTATATATGTAATATCAAAGCAATCGGACTTGCGGTTTTTAACAAGAAGTCAAAAAAATCACTTTTTACCAAAAATGACAAAAATATTCACCAAAATTAGAGAATTGAAGATATCATCACGAAATAAACAAATCTGAGAGAGGTCCACATGTAGTACCTATATATGTAGTATCAAAGCAATTGGACTTGCGGTTTTTAACAAGAAGTCGAAAATATCAGTTTTTACCAAAAATGACAAAAATATTCACCAAAATTAGAGAATTAAAGATATCATTACAAAATGAACAAATCTGAGAGAGGTCCACATGTAGTACCTATATATGTAATATCAAAGCAATTGCACTTGCGGTTTTTAACAAGAAGTCGAAAATATCACTTTTTACCAAAAATGACAAAAATATTCACCAAAATTAGAGAATTAAAGATATCATTACAAAATGAACAAATTTGAGAGAGGTCCACATGTAGTACCTATATATGTAATATCAAAGCAATTGGACTTGCGGTTTTTAACAAGAAGTCGAAAATATCAGTTTTTACCAAAAATGACAAAAATATTCACCAAAATTCAAGAATTAAAGATATCATTACCGGTACAAAATTAACAAATCTGAGAGAGGTCCACATGTAGTACCTATAGATGTAATATCAAAGCAATTGCACTTGCGGTTTTTAACAAGAAGTCGAAAATATCAGTTTTTACCAAAAATGACAAAAATATTCACCAAAATTAGAGAATTAAAGATATCAACATGAAATGTACAAACCTAAGAGAGGTCTACCCAAGGTACATATACACCAAGTATCAAAGCATTTAGGCTTGTAGTTTTCAAGAAGAAGTCGAAAAAGTAAAACATTGACACAGACGACGGACAACGACGACGGACAATCACTCATATGATAAGCTCCGCTCGACAAAGTCGACAGCGGAGCTAATAATTACCAGTATTAACATCAAGAACAACAATTTATTCAACTACTATACCTGTTTTGTTCCTTCAAACAAGAGAGTCGCTACACACATTTTGTCAACGTCAAAACCTTTCAGCTGTAAACAGATTCAAATAAATACTTGTATCAAAAATTGGTATTTGTCTTTAATATTTATAATTAACAAAAGTAAAAGTGAGAGGGTCATCACCTGCGTGAGAATTGAGTCCTAAGCGACGATAACAACACGCGCAAAGGCTCATGGGTAGATGCTTGTTTGTAAACAATGACACGCTATGGCCATCTGACGCATGCGCAGGTGACGATTCTTAAATCAAGCAATAATAGTATATATTAGTAACAGGTATTCAAGCTCTTTAGGTGCCATATATTTTCCAGCCAAAATTTTAGTATAACACTTTCTCTATCATTTTGCAGAGAATTTTTGACCAAATTGACGTAATTTTCTACAACTACAGGTCTTGATCAAAATTTTAGGAAAATTTTTGAAAAAAAAAATAATTCTGACGGTTTTATTTAGTGAAAAATTACAAAAGCTGACTAGGTGCTCGAAATGTTGAATGTATCCATTGATTTAGTCATTTTGACTTTTCATTTTGTATTTGCTTTATCTGAAAGCACATATTCACCATATTTACAGCAAATATGGAATGTACTAATAAAGAGAGAAAAATATGTTGCATTTTATGTTGCAGGAATATGCACTCAACTTTAAATTCACTGGTTTTGAAGTAAATATATTTTAATACATGCATTTTGTGATTACCTCCTTTATTGGGTTTCAATTCCATAAGTGAAATAAAAGAAAATACAACCCGGTGAATAATTATGTTGTACAAAGAACAGTACATCATATATTTGATTCCAGTTACGGGTAGTCAATGGATATGCAATACCATGAGAAAAGTGTACAAAATGATTTCTTCACTTATGACTCCAATGAAAAGTGATTTCTCACATGGCATCTCTTTGATCATTTTGTGGATGCCAAGAGAATTATTTGCTCTTTCTAGAAAATGCACTGTATATATTCAAGCTTACCCTGGTGAGGTAAAATTTCTTCATACCATCTAAAAATGATCCAACGATGGAAGATGCAGGTGGTTTCAGTGCATGACCTGTATCAACAAACAAAAATCCAATCAATGTACTAGTCTACTGGTTTTACTTGGAATCTTCGATGGTGGAAATCAGGAACAATCCAATGAAATTTTATGTGATCTATTTTTTCATGTAAGTGACTTACCAAACTTGAATTGTTCATTATCCATCAGTCTGATTGATGCTGGGGCACATCTCTGGAGATGATAAAATAAAATGAATCACACAGTGACAGAAGGGAAAGTTAATTCACATAGGGAGAGAAGTTGGACTGGTGGGAAGGTAAGAACTGGTAGGCGGTTAATTTGGACTGGTCTAAGGTAAGTTGGACTGGTGGGAAGGTAAAAACTGGTGGGTTTTTAATTTGGACTGATGGAATACTGGTAGTGAGTTGGACAGGTGGGAGGATAAGTTGGACTGGTGGGAAGGTAAGAACTGGTAGGCGGTTAATTTGGACTGGTGTAAGGTAAGTTGGATTGGTGGGAAGGTAAGAACTGGTGGGTGGTTAATTTGGACTGATGGAATACTGGTAGTAAGTTGGACAGGTGGGAGGATAAGTTAGACTGGTGGGAAGGTAAGAACTGGTAGGCGGTTAATTTGAACTGGTCTAAGGTAAGTTGGACTGGTGGGAAGGTAAAAACTGGTGGGTTTTTAATTTGGACTGATGGAATACTGGTAGTGAGTTGGACAGGTGGGAGGATAAGTTGGACTGGTGGGTAGGTAAGAACTGGTAGGTGGTTAATTTGGACTGGTCTAAGGTAAGTTGGACTGGTGGGAAGGTAAAAACTGGTGGGTTTTTAATTTGGACTGATGGAATACTGGTAGTGAGTTGGACATGTGGGAGGATAAGTTGGACTGGTGGGAAGGTAAGAACTGGTAGGCGGTTAATTTGGACTGGTGTAAGGTAAGTTGGATTGATGGGAAGGTAAGAACTGGTGGGTGGTTAATTTGGACTGATGGAATACTGGTAGTAAGTTGGACAGGTGGGAGGATAAGTTGGACTGGTGGGAAGGTAAGAACTGGTAGGCGGTTAATTTGGACTGGTCTAAGGTAAGTTGGACTGGTGGAAAGGTAAGTTGGACTGGTGGAAAGGTTAAGTTGGACTGATGGGAAGGTAAGTTGGACTGGTGGGAAGGTAAGTTGGACTGGTGGGAAGGTAAGTTGGGCTAATCGGAAAGTAAGTTGGACTGATGGGAAGGTAAGTGGACTGGTAGAAAGGTAAGTTGGACTTATGGGAAGGTAAGTTGGACTTATGGGAAGGTAAGTTGGACTGATGGGAAGGTAAGTTGGACTGGTGGGAAGGTAAGTTGGGCTAATGGGAAAGTAAGTTGGACTGATTGGAAGGTGAGGTGGACTGGTGGAAATGTAAGGTGGACTTATGGGGAGGTAAGTTGGACTGGTGGGATAGTAAGTTGGACTGATTGGAAGGTGAGTTGGACTTGTAGGAAGGTAAGTTGGACTGGTGGGAAGGTAAGTTAGACTTGTGGGAAGTTAAGTTAGATGGTAGGATGGTAACTTAAGACTGGTGGGAATATAGTTGGACTGGTGGAAAGGTAAGTTGGACTGGAGGGAAGGTAAGTTGTACTAGTGGAAAGGTAAGTTGTACTGGTGGGAAGGTAAAAACTGGTGGGTTTTTAATTTGGACTGATGGAATACTGGTAGTAAGTTGGACAGGTGGGAGGATAAGTTAGACTGGTGGGAAGGTAAGAACTGGTAGGCGGTTAATTTGAACTGGTCTAAGGTAAGTTGGACTGGTGGGAAGGTAAAAACTGGTGGGTTTTTAATTTGGACTGATGGAATACTGGTAGTGAGTTGGACAGGTGGGAGGATAAGTTGGACTGGTGGGTAGGTAAGAACTGGTAGGTGGTTAATTTGGACTGGTCTAAGGTAAGTTGGACTGGTGGGAAGGTAAAAACTGGTGGGTTTTTTAATTTGGACTGATGGAATACTGGTAGTGAGTTGGACATGTGGGAGGATAAGTTGGACTGGTGGGAAGGTAAGAACTGGTAGGCGGTTAATTTGGACTGGTGTAAGGTAAGTTGGATTGATGGGAAGGTAAGAACTGGTGGGTGGTTAATTTGGACTGATGGAATACTGGTAGTAAGTTGGACAGGTGGGAGGATAAGTTGGACTGGTGGGAAGGTAAGAACTGGTAGGCGGTTAATTTGGACTGGTCTAAGGTAAGTTGGACTGGTGGAAAGGTAAGTTGGACTGGTGGAAAGGTTAAGTTGGACTGATGGGAAGGTAAGTTGGACTGGTGGGAAGGTAAGTTGGACTGGTGGGAAGGTAAGTTGGGCTAATCGGAAAGTAAGTTGGACTGATGGGAAGGTAAGTGGACTGGTAGAAAGGTAAGTTGGACTTATGGGAAGGTAAGTTGGACTGATGGGAAGGTAAGTTGGACTGGTGGGAAGGTAAGTTGGGCTAATGGGAAAGTAAGTTGGACTGATTGGAAGGTGAGGTGGACTGGTGGAAATGTAAGGTGGACTTATGGGGAGGTAAGTTGGACTGGTGGGATAGTAAGTTGGACTGATTGGAAGGTGAGTTGGACTTGTAGGAAGGTAAGTTGGACAGGTGGGAAGGTAAGTTAGACTTGTGGGAAGTTAAGTTAGATGGTAGGATGGTAACTTAAGACTGGTGGGAATATAGTTGGACTGGTGGAAAGGTAAGTTGGACTGGAGGGAAGGTAAGTTGTACTAGTGGAAAGGTAAGTTGTACTGGTGGGAAGGTAAGTTGGACTGGTGGGGAGGTAAAAACTGGTGGGTTTTTAATTTGGACTGATGGAATACTGGTAGTGAGTTGGACAGGTGGGAGGATAAGTTGGACTGGTGGGTAGGTAAGAACTGGTAGGTGGTTAATTTGGACTGGTCTAAGGTAAGTTGGACTGGTGGGAAGGTAAAAACTGGTGGGTTTTTAATTTGGACTGATGGAATACTGGTAGTGAGTTGGACATGTGGGAGGATAAGTTGGACTGGTGGGAAGGTAAGAACTGGTAGGCGGTTAATTTGGACTGGTGTAAGGTAAGTTGGATTGATGGGAAGGTAAGAACTGGTGGGTGGTTAATTTGGACTGATGGAATACTGGTAGTAAGTTGGACAGGTGGGAGGATAAGTTGGACTGGTGGGAAGGTAAGAACTGGTAGGCGGTTAATTTGGACTGGTCTAAGGTAAGTTGGACTGGTGGAAAGGTAAGTTGGACTGGTGGAAAGGTTAAGTTGGGCTAATCGGAAAGTAAGTTGGACTGATGGGAAGGTAAGTGGACTGGTAGAAAGGTAAGTTGGACTTATGGGAAGGTAAGTTGGACTGATGGGAAGGTAAGTTGGACTGGTGGGAAGGTAAGTTGGGCTAATGGGAAAGTAAGTTGGACTGATTGGAAGGTGAGGTGGACTGGTGGAAAGGTAAGGTGGACTTATGGGGAGGTAAGTTGGACTGATGGGGAGGTCAGTTGGACTGATGGGAAGGTCAGTTGGACTGGTGGGAAGGTAAGTTGGACTGGTGGGAAGGTAAGTTGGACTGCTGGGAAGGTAAGTTGGACTGGTGGGAAGGTAAGTTGGGCTAATGGGTAAGTAAGTTGGACTGATGGGAAGGCAAGGTGGACTGGTGGAAAGGTAAGTTTGACTGGTGGGAAGGTAAGTTGGACTGTCGGGAAGGTAAGTTGGACTGATGGGGAGGTAAGTTGGACTGATGGGAAGGTAAGTTGGACTGGCGGGATAGTAAGTTGGACTTATGGGGAGGTAAGTTGGACTGGTGGGATAGTAAGTTGGACTGATTGGAAGGTGAGTTGGACTTGTAGGAAGGTAAGTTGGACTGGTGGGAAGGTAAGTTAGACTTGTGGGAAGTTAAGTTAGATGGTAGGATGGTAACTTAGACTGGTGGGAATATAGTTGGACTGGTGGAAAGGTAAGTTGGACTGGAGGGAAGGTAAGTTGTACTAGTGGAAAGGTAAGTTGTACTGGTGGGAAGGTAAGTTGGACTGGTGGGAAGGTAAATTGGATGAGAGGGAAGGTAAGTTGGACTGGTGGGAAGGAAAAGAATAAATGAAAAAGTGAAAGTGATAATATTTTTACCTGTTTAGCAACTTCTCTAAGACAAAGAACACCAGGTTCTAAATCAGGAAACACAACAGATCCATACTTTCTACATGGTGCTACAGGTCGTATTTTTAATGTGACTTCAGTGACTACACCAATAGTACCTTCAGATCCCAGTATAATATGATGTACATCAGGACCAGATGACATTCTAGGAACCTATAAGATACAACAATTATCCTCATATTAGACCAAAGATGAGTTTGCAGAGAACAAAATACAATGTATTTGCAATGCAATATGGGAGAGATTTTTTGAATTTCGCATCTACTGAGCATTTTAGCAATGCATCATGGGAGAAAAATTCAAATTTTGCATCTACTTAGCAAACAATGCATTGTGGGAGAGAATTTCACATTTTGCGTCTTCTGACCATGGAATGCATTATAGAGGAGAAATGGGAAAAAAAATGTTTGCATCTACTGAGCACGCAATGCATTATAGAAGTTTATTTTTACACCTGCTTTAGTTTTTAATTCCTTCCAAATCTCCTAACTGAAACTAATCACATTTTCTCATAGTAATAAGAAAAGAAAATTACCTCTTCTCAAAAAATAACTACATGTAAGTGATTGTACATTGTACATACCTGACAGTTTTTCTCAAACACACCTCTTGGTGTCACCATGCGGACATGAACTAACTGTAATACATAATGAAAAGAATTATATTTACATAAATAAGAACAATAAACTTAATTTATTTGTTTGCTTTTTTTATGAGGGGATAAGAGAGTAACCATCAAGCTGGGAGGCCATTAATAAGTCACATATATGACATAGTCTAATATTTGTTTTTAGTGGTATTAACATTTGATAACATAAAACAACATTTCGCCTTTGTAACAAAAAAAATGTGTTATGGCATTCCGAGAAGTGGTTAAGAAGAGATAAAAGTAAAACCAACATGTCTGCCAGTTTTTAATCAAATAACAATACAAATCATGAGTTATTAGAGTTGTACAAACTCACCAGATCTTCAATGTTGCCATAGACATTTTTCTTCATACCCGATGCTCTGGTTGCTACCCAACCTCCAAGAGAACTAAATTCCATGGAATCTGGTTCATGTCCAGTACAATAACCACGTTTTATTAACTAAAAACAATTACACATTATTAGAAAAAATAACAAATATAAATCATTGCCAAGTACCGTAATGCAATCTGACTGTGATTCACTTCTCTAAAGAAGAAGTTTATATCTATCTATTTATTTATTTATATATATTATGCAGATTAACCGACAAACCCACTTAAAGATCTGAACTAAGTGTAGGGTAGGAAAGGTGATGACACTGAGAGAAAAAAGGTATCTCCACCTAGCCAGGAGCTCTTTATTTAGTTTGTCATTGTTGTACCAGCACCTTCACCTTTTCAGTCTTTATCACAACAATTTTGGTACTATTTTGGTCCCTGCTGCTTCAATGAATGAGAATGTGACTGTGGTTATCTATTCACTGTGACAGTGACTATGCACGATGGTCAAGACTGACTGACACCTCTGACTGGATGCTATTTTCTCAAATACAAAGTGTAACTTTGGCAAGTAGTAGAATAGTTGAATCTTTTTTTCAACACCTGAGGAAGTTTTCATTAGATATTCTAAAGGTCATACATCCTTGCACTTCCTGACCTTTAAAGGTTGTACATCTTACATACATATTAGATATTCTAATAAAGTGCTATATGAAAGATGCCATCAGGAAGATACACTAATGAGAAGGAGATGCTGATTGGGAATCATGTCTTGAAAAAACAGCTGATGATATAACCAGGATTGCTCTTCATTGGACTCCAGAAGGAAGAAGAAAACTGGGTTGGACCAAGAACACTTGGCGATGGACTGTGGAAAATGAATGACGAATCTCCTCCAGACTTTGAGATCAATCCAGAGAATGGCCTAAGATAGACAAGAGTGGAGAGATTTTGTTGCTGCCCTACATGGCAGGAGACATAATGGGCAGTGATTGCATGAGTGAGTGGGAAGTTGATCATGAATGTAAAACCCCCAATCTCTCTGATTCTAAGTAGACACATTAACCATTGTGCCACATATCAAGTAAATTTCACTACACAGCAGTGTTTCAGACATGGCCTGAAAAGAAGTTACAATACCATATTTGGTCTATTACAAGCACATGTCCAATAGTTGTGTATGATGTATACTTAATCACTAAGATACGGCATTTTGACTATAAACATATTTCTGTGATTGAAGTAAGCATATGCACTACTAATTGAGAAAATACAATATTTTAAGCTCACTGTGTCTAAGATTCTCCCCAGGTATTCACAAATTTTTCTTGAACAAAATTGGGTTATCATTGCATAAACTCCCATCATTACGACATCAACTCTCATTGGTTTGTTGGATTACCTGTTCTTCCATGTCTTGTCCAAATATACCAGCCTGGATATGTGCAGTCAAATTTTCTTCATCAATCCACAGAATCTTATTCTAAAAATAAAATAAAAAATCATTCAATACATATTTGATTACAGCTAGGTGAGTAAGTTTGATGGGTGTGTGTTACATATTTATTATTGTTTTGTTTTTTTACCAATGTTGTTAAGTGTAATCAGTCCAATAAGAATATCACAGCCCCCTCCCCAATAACCCTGACCCAGCCCCGGAGGGCATAATTTAAAACAAAGTTCATTTGAAATTAAAATGCCAGCTCAGATACATTCTGTAACCAAGTGATTCAATAATGCAACTAGCTAAACACAAAATCATGATTACCGGTATAGAATAAAATACATAAATCCTGATATATTATATGATTTACAGACCAATTCAAAGATACAAGGAGTATATTCAAGAAAACATAGAAAACAATTATACTATAAAAGTGTTAATTATTCACTGGTTTTTAATTAATTAAAGAATTTCAATCTGATCAACAGTATTGAAGTTCATAATTATACAAAAATTATAAATGTTAAAAACAATATGATTAAATTTAATTGTATATATGTGGTTTGTACCCTAGCACACATATCTGCCCAGTTTAAAACTAATCACTTTGTGAACTATCGCCAGAACACTCACGTAAGTTTCGTTAAAATCTTATTAGTGGTGTTACCTGTGGAAAGGCTTAAAATTTTTAATTTATAATAATTGGTTAATTAATATGCAAGGATTGCAATCAAATGTGTGTATTGCAGACAACTTATCTATTAAGTTTCATTTAAAATCTGATAAGTGGTTCTGGATATATCAGATAGATGTTTTTTAATTAATGCAAATTAGGTGATTATTATGCATATTTTCTAAACTTACCATTTGAGATGTGTCCAATGATACTATCATTCTGGTTTCATGCGTAGGGCACAATAATGACCCTGTTACACTGGTTCCACCTGAAACATACAACACAATAATGACCCAGTTATACTGGTACTACCTGAAACATACAACACAATAATGACCCAGTTACTATCTGAAACATACAACACAATAATGACCTAGTTACACTGGTACTACCTGAAACATACAACACAATAATGACCCAGTTACTCTGGTACCCCCTGAAACATACTATATAATAATGACCCAGTTACACTTGTACCCCCCCCCCCCCAAAAACATACAACACAAATAATGATCAAGTTACACTGCTACCACCTGAAACATACAACATAATAATGACCTATTCTAAATGAATTGAAATAAATTACATATATTACAATCACAAAAAATACAAAAACTATAGATTATAACATTGAGCAGTGTATTAGATACTCACCACCAAATGGAATGATTACTACATCATGTTTAACAGCAAGTTGGACCAATTTAACAACATCAGCATGACATGCTGCAAAGAATTACATAAATAAAATGTAAGAGAAAATGATGAGACAGATCCAAGGATTGAAACCAGTACAAGGATGACTGGAATAAAATATACGTATACAAAAATCTGAAAAACAGTGGGATCAAGCTCAGCTGTTTGAGATGTGATGAAAAGTCTGAAAGCAATTTAATAAACAATATAGAAGTTGGATTAAAAATATGATCACAAAATGGAATAAATCTCAAAGAATAACGTATACCGGTATATAAAATATCAAAAAAACAATAAACAAATCAGAGTTTCGTTCAAGATACCTCTATACAAAATATCAAAGCAATCGGGTAAGCAGTTTCCAAGAAGAATTCAAAAATGACAAAAAATATTTACTAAAATTAGAGAATTCATTATAAGTATCACCAGGAAATGAGACTACTTCAACTTAAAGCATCATTACACCGCTTGAACAACAACCACGCTTTTTTGAATGTATGTGTTTTTGTTGTTGGCTTTGTCGGCATTCACTCAACAGTACACATAGCCAATTCTACAAAAGTAGTTGAAAATGTGAAATTGACGAAGATGACAGCACACAAACAGTAATATGAGTAGCTCAGCTCAAATTTTTTGAGAACAAGCTAAAAACAAAGTAAGTGTTCAATCCTTACTTTGGCTGCCATTTTAACTAGAAATTTAATAAAAATACGACTGAAATTCCTAGTTTTAAAACTTGTTAATATACCCAAGTTTATTTTTATATTTAGCCATCCACAAAGAATAACTTTCTTTCTTCTCTGTGTCAAACATGTGCCAAACATGCCAAACATGTGTCAGCCATATCCACCTTTAAAAGTAGGTCAGACCAGGTCAAAGGTCAGCATTAACAAAGTCATACCTAGTGTTTGGCATGAATCCAAGAGTTAATAACTACACTGTGTGTGTCTGTCTACAATAGGCCCTTTAGGCTGACAATGATTTGAAAAGCAGTAAAACCAATTTGCCATTGTAAATAGCAATAATAAGGAAATACATATTGTGAATTTCAACTTTCCTAGGGAGCACAATTAAAATGACTCAACCATTATTAGAAACTTTCCGCCACCATGGCTATGGCTGCATCCAACAAGTTCCTCATGGAGGAAGTGACTGAGGATTTCCTTAGCTGTTCCATCTGTTTGGAGAACTATACAAATCCTAAAGTTCTACCTTGTCTTCATACATTTTGTCAGCAATGTTTGGAAAGTTTCAAGGCTAAATCTGGAGGTGTTTTGAAGTGTGCAACATGTAGAATTCAGTGTGACACACCCATCCAGAAACTAAAGTCAAATATCTTTTTAACAAGCCTACTGGACACATTCCAAAGACAGAGGCAGCTGAAAACTGACCACCCACCTGTGTGTGAGGTATGCCAAGAGAAGACAGCAACTCACAGGTGTGTAGACTGCCCTCAGTTTACTTGTGATGTATGTGTTAAAGCTCATAGATACACCCCAGCTCTCCGTTCTCATGAAGTACTGACAATTGACAAATACAGAGAGATACAATCTACAGGTCAACTCATGGTACAGTCCAAAGTTTTCTGCAGTGTTCATAAAGACAGCCAGCTGAAATTCTACTGTGACACATGTCAGGTGCCTGTATGTGTTGAGTGCACCATAGTTAAACACAGAGTTCCTGAACACGTACATAGAGACTTACAAGAGGTAGCAGATGAGTATAAAACACAACTGAGGGAAATGCTAGGAAAGTTGAAAGTGAAAGAGAAGCAAATAAAGAAAGAAAAAGTAGCAGCTGAATCTAAAAGGGAAGAAATCCAAAACCAGTGTGAGGTAGAGAAATCGAAAGTTAAGAAAAGAGCAAAGGAAGTGATAGAGAGAGTAAAGAGAGAAGAGAAGATGCTGATAGATTCCTTGGACGAAAGTGCCACAATGGCATTAAAAGATGCAGCAATGAACATTGATGAGAGGGAATTTCACCATGGAAACATAGTTAGTACACATCATTATCTAGAAGCACTGGTGCATCATGGGAATGCAGTTCACCTACTATCTACCAGGCTTGAAACTATGAAGCGCATAAACGAGATGGTTTCTATGAAAAAAATATCACCAATCAGTCATGACATCATAAAGTTCCAGCCAACAAGTGACCTTGGTACACTGGTTGGGGTGATCACGTCTGATATACGTCTATCCAAATGCACAGTTGAAAACATCCCAAAACTACTTGTGAGAGGTGAATCTGTCAACCTGCTCATCACAACCAGAGATTCAAAAGGAAAGCAGGCCATTGTCCATCATGATGTCAAGACAAGAGTGAAGACAAGAAAGCCTGATGCATCATGGGAAGACATTGATGTTACAGACAATAATGATGGGACTTTTCATGTGAAGATAACTGGAAAGATGGAAGGGAAACAGCAAATTGCCATGACGATTGGTAACCAGCATTTACCAGGATCACCATTCCATATTCCGGTTTATATCAGAGGATTAGTACAAACAGTGGGAAAAGGACAGCTCAACAGTCCTTTCGGACTGACCATAAATAAACACGGTGACTTTGTAACAGCTGATAGAGAGAACAACAGAGTGGTCATACATGATATAGATGGAAAATTTAAACAATCATTTACATTTACTGGTCAGTTTGCAAAGCCATTCACACCACGTGATGTAACAATATCAGATAATAATGAATACTTTATGACAGATGAAAATAACAAACAAGTAGTTGTGAGTGATGAAAATGGAAAATTGATTAGAAAGTTTGGAAGCTCTGAAATTGATAATCCACGTGGAATTGCAATTAATTCTGTTACTAAGAATGTGTATGTAAGTGAGTTTTCTACGGATTGTATTAGAAAGTATACCCAGGATGGTGTGTATATTAAGTCATTTGGGAGGAATGGAAGCAGGCAGGGAGAATTCAATGGGCCTTGCATGTTAGCTATGAACAGTAACGGGATGGTATATGTGCCAGACTATAACAACGACTGTATTCAAGTATTCAATTCTGATGACCAGTTTTTGTTTGAATTCTCTTCCACTGGTGACAGTACAATGAGTTGTTCCAGGGCAGTGGCTGTAGATGAGAATGATTATGTATATGTAGGCAGTGAGCATAAAGTCACCAAGCATGACAGCAATGGTCAGTTTATTTGCAGGATTGATAGTGACAAGGATGGACTGAGACACCCATTAGGTGTAGCAGTGTGTAATGATGGTAGAATTGCTGTAGTGGATTTTAGCAATAACTGCATCAAAGTATTTGTTAACTGAAAATAATTAGTTGCAAATTGCAATCTATTACAAAGAAATAGATTCACATGTCAAGGGTAGATCAAATAAAACTTGGAAAGAACTCCTGTGTGCTGAGAGTATTGGAGACATATTAAAAATTAATTCAAAATTTAAGATTAGCCTTTCAAGCTTGGCAACTAATTTGTGTCTGCTATTTGAGATGCACAACATGAAAACAATATGATCCACATTATTGAAGTTTATAATACTTACAGAAAAAACAAAATTTGATTTAAAACGAAAACAAAATTTATTCCAGAGCACCTCTACCACAAGTTCAATTTAAATCTGACTTTTTGAGATATCAGGAATTGGCTAATAATAATTAGATAATCAATATGCAGGTTTTTCCACATTAAACTATTCATGTCTGTAGATTACCCCAGAGAATCTATGAACCAAATTTCCATGAAATGTGATGATTATGCACATTATGCAAATTAAGCAATTAGTATGCACGAATTTCAATCTAAAATTAATTGGGTCTTTAGGATTTGGTAATTATTATGCAAATTAATCAATTATTATGCATAGACTTCGACCAAGCTAGTCATTTTCAAGATAAGAATATCTACTAAAATTAAGAAATTGAACTTATCACCACTAATTGAATTAATATGATAGAGGAATGAATCAAATCAATATGAAATATATCAAATCAATTGCGCTTGTGGTTCACAAAATAGTCATAAACATTTTTTTTACCAAAATTATTTGCTAAAATTAGAGAATTGAATTTATCATCACAAAATAAACAATCAGAGGACTGTCACCTACGTTATGTGGAGAATAGCTAAAAATTGGCTAATTTATGTGAATCAGGTAATTAATATGCAATTATGAATGTGGAATATTCCAGAGCATTGATTTTTATTGAAATCTGTTGAGTGGCTCTTTAGATGTCACCTGAAAATGGTATTATGTATTATGCAAATTAACATACATGGAATTCAACCAATCAGCTGTGTGTTATTTGTATATGTGGTTCTATCTGAAGCACACTTATAATAAAGTAATTTTCTTTCTGTAATTTTATTTTTTCTACCAGTTCCGCTTTTTTATCACAAATTCACAAAATAGTCCTGTTTATAGTCTGCACTTTTCGTCAGAAGATTGGGACAAAAATAGCTAATTTTTTTGAGTAAAAACTGAAAATTTACTCATATTTTGTCTGTTGGCTCCAAAATGAGGGTTCATTTCCAGAAATAATGAACTATATAAGAAAAAAAATACAGAAAAATTTGTGCAAGAAACTCTGGTGGTGAAAAGCTCATGTACTAAACACAAAATCCATACCAGATACTTAATAATGAAAGCACTTACTTGGCCAAACTACGACATCAGGAAGACGAGGTATCCGCCGTTCTCTTAACAAAAACAGTTCATGCACTGTGTGTCCTGAAAAAACACAAGTAATATTTAACAACACTAGAAGATAAAACATTTGTATCTTGTGTGTCATGGTTACTGTAGAATACTTTATTTTCGCTTGGAATTTACTTTCGCTATTTTTGCTGAAGGGATGCTTCTGTGAAAATAAAATCCAGCATATATACTTTTTTCCTATATTTCACATTCAACTCATCAAAAATCAGTGAAAATAAATTCCATACAAAACAACCAAAAGGTCTTTTCAGCGAAAATTAATTCTAGCTAAAATAAAGTATTTTACAGTTTTCACATTTCAGCGGAGTTCCACACACCCTACTAAAACACCATTCAGACCAAAAACATGGAAGCAGCTCATCTCAATACCGACAAGCTACATTTTTCTGTTGCTCGCCAATTGTCCATATTCAAACACAACATAATTGAACTCTGGTGACCTTGCCCTTTGTTATATAATATAATTCCCTTTATCATAGTTTGTTTCAATATTAATATGCATTGTCATAATTAATTTTGAATACAAACAAGTTTTGGGATTGAACCAACAGTGGGGAATCAGTCTACCGAATGTCTTTAAAAGATGTAAATATCTTACAAAAACATTGGTGCCTTATTTGTTTAATTATTTTAAGGGACATAATTTCCAGCTTTATTCAAAGTAATTCAGATATTTTAGTATAAAAACAAATGCCTCATCTCAGAAAAAAAGTGCTGCATTCAGACATGAATAGATTCATAAAACATGCAAAATGACAGAAAATCTTAGCTGGCTTTTGTGCAAGTATTTTGTACAGGTTAATGATTCACTGAGACAAATATGAACTGCCTTGCCTCATTGTGTGACTACTGTATTATATGAAAAGTAAAAAAAAACACCCTCTATGAATAGCTATCATGTTGCAAGCTCTGCTTTGTATGCAAATCAACTTAAATAGTTAGTTGGTGTCCAGTGGAGGGAGAAGTCAACAGTACTGTTGCCTCCTGAGAATCTACATCTTCAAATACTGCAATCTTTGTTTTTGAAGTGTGTTTTTAAACTAGTATTATAAAAACTCTATCATTCTGTTATAATAGCTGAAACATATTCCTGTGAGTTTTCATTTGTCGAATGAACTGTTTGTCAAATACAGAATACATATATTTTAGTACAATTTTCTTTTCAAAATGTGGATGCAACGTTTTGCTTTTTATGTATATTTTATGTATTGTTTTTGATCTGATAAATTTGAACTAAACAGATTTTCTATTAGCTTCAGATCTTGAGTGCTTATATTGATTTTCTGACATCTTGTTTTCTGTAAAGATTTTATTGGTAGGTTTGCAAATATGTATCAGACTGTGCAAAAAATCTCTCCATGAGTTGGTTTTGAAACCTAGTATAGTATTCCCATGGGATTTGGGGGATACATTACCAAGGATATTATTACAATATAAATGATTTGCTTCATTGAACACATACAACAATGCATATTTCCACTGAGATCAGTGACCTTTGATGTGTATCACCAGTGATCAGTCAAGTAGAAACAGTCAAAATATTTTATCAGATTTTCTCAATTTTTGCATGATATTTTCATACAGGACATCTGTTGTTCAAACTCAGAGAAGACTTTATACTGATGAATAAGGTGACCAAGTTTGATGAAGTTTGGAATAGAATTAGTAAAGTTATTATGCACACAATAACAATTATTAACGACGACGATTGACAACATCATTGACAACATTGACAAACAAAATTTTTCCCTTAATATACCTTTTCCTTCCATCTTTGATGGTACGGGCAAGGTAACAAGCAGCCTATCGGCTGAGATAGCTCCGCTGTTAGCAATGCACATTTCAATTAAAGAACTGAAGACATCATTAGAAAATGAACAATATGTATAGTATCAAAGCAATCAGACAGTTTTTAACAAGAAGTCGAAAATATCACTTTCTACCAAAAATGACAAAAATATTCACCAAAATTAGAGAATTAAAGATATCATTACTAAATGAACAAATCTGAGAGAGGTCCACATGTAGTACCTATATATGTAATATCAAAGCAATTGCACTTACGGTTTTTAACAAGAAGTCGAAAATATCACTTCTTACCAAAAATGACAAAAATATTCACCAAAATTAGAGAATTGAAGATATCAACAGGAAATGAACAAACCTAAGAGAGGTCTCCCCAAGGTACATATACACCAAGTATCAAAGCATTCAGGCTTGTAGTTTTCAAGAAGAAGTCAAAAAAGTAAAACATTGACACGGACGCTGCTGGACAATCACTCATATGATAAGCTCCGCTCGACAAAGTTGACAGCGGAGCTAAAAATGTGTTTGTGATACTTACCAGTACTATCGTTTCAGTCATTGTTTGAACAATAATGTTGCTGTAGTGCAGTAAGTTATTTTCGACATTGCCTGAAGTTGAAGTCTGGGTGCGTGACGAATGTATCAAAACAATCTTTATTGAAGCAAAACAACTTCAATAAACATTCAAAGCAATTGCTGTACATTTACTAGCAGTGTTGATGATAACTTACTGTAGTGTAGTGTAGCAACATTTACATAAACATTATCATTCAAAGAATGACTGAAACAATAGTAATATGTGTGTAACATGAAATGTACTATGAGAAATAGCTGAATGTTTTTTATATAATGCTGTGGAAACATATTTAGAACAGAAAATAGCGTGTGGATCAGTGCATGTTGTTTGACTAGCAGCAGTATTGTAAATGAGATTGATTGTGGAAAGATGAAACAAGGCAAATGTATCATGTCTGTCATTGTCGTTAAGATAATCAAGGTAAACACCCATAAATAATCAAATACTAATCCAACAAATATTTTAGGATATTCCTCTTAGAATTTAACATCTTGAAATCCTGTTGAAAGAACGAAAGTCATGTGACTTGTTTTTTCCCCGTAAAATACGGTTTTATTTTTTCATCATCATCTCCACTGTTCCTAACACCTGTGTAACCATGGTATTTGGAACTGTGGACTTGGTGACGGGGGAGATGGAATACTATGTGAGGGGGAAAATCAAGTCTCTAGGCTTCCTCCTCTTAATGAGATCTCACTGTTTATTTGCTTATAAGGTCATGTCAAAGTGTTTACTTACCATGTCCCCGGAATAATCTATCCTGTCCTTGATGGGAATATGAAACTCCACTTTCTTGAAGTTCCTCTAAATACCCTTCATTCCTAATCACACTAGGTATGTCTTCATCTTTAATTTCTGACTATAAATATAGATACCAGGATAAATTTAGAATCTGCAGAGTACCAATCAGAATACTCCATTGCAGGACATCTATTCTCAGGGCGGCATCTGGACATTTTCACTGTCTGGCAACCATCATGGTGAAAACAAATATCGAAAACTGTATGATACTTTGAGATGGTTGTTGAGAGTCCCCTGAACAGTGTGACAAGATTAGCCCTACGTGTGCAATATATATAAATTTGGTAGCTTGGGATTAATTCAAAGTTGAGTTTGTGCTGTTTCTTTGACTTTAGCTGTTTTCAATGGCTCTTCAACAGGCGTTCCACACCAGCTCATAATGAGCCCATTGAAATACATGGTACAGTGGAGTACGTTTTAGCAACATAGAACGTTCAGTGAAGTAGCTCCGCTCTCGAGAATACATTTATATGTGCTGTTTTCAAGTTTGATTCTTGTTCTTATATTATGCTCATTAACTAAAGACTAATTATTATATAAACATCCAAGAACATTTCCTGCATTTGAGCTCATGTCCAATCAAGTGCCTGGCAGTCCCCCACTCCTGCATAATTTATATATTCAGGGTCATATTCACAAAAGTGCCCACCCCCTCCAAAATGCCAAAATTGTTCTGATTAATCATCAAAGCTTGTCATCGACATGGTATTTTTCAATGTTTTACAGTTCCGAACAAAAACAAAACCGCACTTAAATAATCAACAATCAAGTGAAAAATACAGAAATATTTCTATGGTAGTTATTATTTTGAAAGATGATTAATTTTACTAATGAATCTAATGGGCAGCCATTGGAACATGATTCACACAATCATCATATGCCCTTTTTAGCGTTCTGCATTGTTCTCTGTATATCAAAGGCTTTTATAAAGATCACATAACATCAATAAATCAAACCCTCATCAAATTAGCAGAACTATTAAAGAAGAAGCCACCATGACTGGATTCAAACTCAGACCTTGGATAAGGAAGGGCCTTTATTAATCACATGCTACAGACCTTACTTTCATAGTGGAGTGATCACGTTTCTTATCACGCGCCTCAAACCTGGAAGAACTTATTGTCACTTTTCATAACATAGTTTCCGTTATCACTTGCATTACTGTGTTAAGGAGAGCGATTTTTAGTGTCCAGACCATTTCAAATAGGCAAAAGGCCTGATGCTATCCATTGAGTACTAAGTAACCTTTAAACTCAATGGCCTTTGTATATCATAATGGTTACAGTTAGATTATCTATAAATGCTCCCATCAGTTGACCGTTATATAGTGTCCACCTGCCACAATTTCAATATGCAAACTTAATGAGAAAAATGTCAAATTCTGAATTAGGTACGACTAAAACACATTCCATTTGAAAGTAAGGAGCATGGTCCTGTTTAGTCAATACAAAATTGTGCCGGATTTTAATAAAATTCATTGAATGCCTTCAGAAGTATGAGACTTTCCCCACTTATAGATGGTTTTGAGGGCATATTTAATCCAGAAAAACTTATAAGAACTCTTTTTGGATAAAAAGTCCTGCCCCATGATGATCTTTGGACTTTATATCTCAAGAAGAGTCCTCTCATAATTTGGATTTATCCTATACATAGATACAAATTTGAGTTGCAGGAGCAGTCAAAGATGACAAGATGAATACCTTATGTTTCATGATGTGGGTAAGTATTTTGCCCTAAACGATGTAAATGTCACATACTTTTGTTTTTCTGGTTAATAAGAGTAATCTGATTGCTCAACATGCCTCAAAGTTGTTTATTTACATTAGTCTATTTATCATTTAATTAATTATTAATTTTAAAATAAAATTTATTTCAAAAGACCACCTCAAGCGAGTCTCATTCACAGGCTCCCATTTCATTGTTTGTATATTTTGGTTCCAGTTTATTCAAAAATATTATTTTCGATTTTAACAGAACATGTAATCTGTTTATCTGTAAATAGTTTCCTCTGAAATAAATGATTTATTGGTACATGTATATGGAGAGTGTTCCTACCTGTGAATATGTAGTAAAATCAGTATTAAGTCCAGATAAATTCATCATCCAATCATAGAAATATGGAAGTTTTCCTGTAATATTATATCTGAAAAAAATGCGGTAATGTAACCATTTAAATAACAGTTCAGTGTCTGGGAAAGTGTAGTATGAGTAATTATTCATTGATATTTTAAACAAATGTATGAGAGTAATCAAGGTTACAAGTTTGGGGAACTCAAGTAACATTTACTTGTTTACCATGGCAACAAAAACACTAGTGTTGCATGTTATTGACGACTTCAATAAGTGAGGAAACAATGCATGACCCCCAAACATCCTGGTAAATTGTCAATGTCACTCTATAACAATTGACCATTTTCCGTTCACTGCGAGAATCATGTGTTATGCGTGAAATCGAATGTAAAAACAGGACAAACAAAAGTCATAGTGTCGTAGTGGCGTCAAACATCGCGTGGGATTCGACAAAGTATTTTGGGGAACATTTCCATGCTTAATAATGTGCTGTAATGTACCTCTGGCTGTACACATTTGATGATAGGCAATTTTGATTAAGTGAATGTATTCCAATGCAATATTCCTCTGTCGAAGATAAAAATACGAAATAAAGAAATTCAAGTTCAAAATCAAATCGTTCATTATTTTTGTGATACATATGTATAAACTACTTTAGAACTTACCGGTATATGACAACTGCTTGTATTTTGAAAGGAAATAACCAAGAAATTCTCATTGATAGTGAATTTGTACCCCCGGAAAGTACCAGGATGTGTGACCTCTTGGAGGTCATGCACAATGCATATATATATCAATAGTATACTCATACACATTTATCTTGATAATGTCACGCTCTATTACAATGTATGTAAACAAGGCTGGTGGCTTTTTTCAGTCACTAACACAACAACAACAACAAACATGACAAACAAGATCTAGCCATCCACATACTGTTGTTTAATTGCATTACTGTTAGCACACACACATTTAACAGTGGTCATGATTTTTTTGTAGAGTTCAATATACTGTAAAGGGGTTAATTATTCACTGGGTTTTAATTAAGGTTATTTCGCTGACTGGAAAAATGCGCTAAATTAAAACACAGTGAATTCAATATGTAAAATTTAGCATAGAACACATTATCTAAATGACGAAACCGTGAATTTAAAACCCACTGAATATGCCTGAAATGGTAAATCAGTGAAATTTAAACCCAGTGAAAATTAGTCATTTTACAGTATTGTACCACATCATAAGTAAGTTTTGTATACACTTCCTATACTGGTACAAACAATACAGCTTATGTCGCACATTTTTCAACATTTCTAATTTATCATGCATTTTTCCAAAGCACAATAGGACACTAATAAACTGTCTCAGGTCATGGTAACTGTGTGATGTGGATGCGAAAATAATGACAGTACTGATTTTGTAGGGACCCCCCCTGAGGCACAAACAAAAAGGTTCTGGCTCCTGATTCCTTTCATTTTTAGACTCATTTTGTTAACGAAATGTGAATTCTATTCCACAAAAATCATAACTATAGTAAGATGTTTTTCAAAATCACTATATCAATGTACATGTACGAGTTTCTGTTGCATCAATGGTGAGTTAGTGCAGAACGAGTTGCATCATAGCAAATCTGTGTGCATCAGTGACATACATGTATAATATCGGCTTACTGATCATGCTGAATGTACATGTGTGTAAGTATTTACCAGTAATATATATCAATTTATTATTAAATATAAACTATAGATCTATAGTCACATCAATAGTTTTAACAATATTACCGAAAGAAATAGTTTGATTATTCATTTATGAACTACAAAGTTGTTACACCTTGCATAAAATTGAAAGAAATTGTCTGGATGGCTTGACATGTTACATCATGTTGTGATTGAGTTTCACTCTAACTAAATTTGAATCAAGAACATTTTTGAAGTATTATTGAAAACACCAACCCTTAATGCCATACATACCTGCTTCCTGTAAATTCCACAGTACGATTCTTAAGTACAAATTTGGAATCTCGGTATCCCCATCCATTCCACTTCAAAACATCTTGTCTACAATTTGATAAAAGAAAATATTAGCAGGTATCTAGAACAATTAGAGTAATTAATTGCAGTATATGTCATTATTATACATCTGTCATCGTAACGCTATACCGTAAGTTACAGCGAATATGGAATGATTATGCACTTAAGTGTTCTTTAATAATAAAAAACAAACATGGCTGCCACCAGGGTTTAACCGGACTCCACACAAAGAAGTTTGATGGTTCTGTTCTAAACTTTTTGGATTTCGGCATTCCCATGATGTATCCTTGGAAAAGATGAATAATAATTAGGTTATTACAAGGATACCGCAAAGTATGCACTCATACAGTACTCCGTCGCATCGACCTCTGCTACATGCTGTACTGTCTTTCTGCATACTTTGAGGTATCCTTGTAATAACCTCATAGAAGAGAGAGACCTTGTGCTACAGTCGTCATGCCATGCTGTGTAAAATAAGGGCTCCATGTGACAGACATACATTACATAAATCATCATGCAACAAGCTTTAAAGTTAAAACATCTTTTTGAATTCACTATTTAAAAATTTGTCAATTACTTTCCCCCAACCTTTCTCATATTCTTTAAAAAAAACAAATTTCTTGAGGCATTGAAGAACATTCAATTCAATAAATGTAGCAAAATTTATATTTTAAATTATTTGGGTGTTATAGGACAATAAACGACATACTCAAAGCTAGATTGCCCTTGTTTTGCCTTATTTATGTGTGTGTGTGTGTTTTCATTGGAGGGGAGGGGAGGGGGGATTGTTTATTTCATTTAATGAACTTTAATTTTTATTAATATATTAGTGGTAGCTGTAGCATTATACACATTGAGGAAGATGCTGATTATTTTACACTATTAAAATTTCATTGGGGAGGGTTCCACACTTGAACAAAAAGAATATGTTTTCTGACCTGCGATCGTTTTTTATTCATTTTGGTTACGATCTTTCACCCTAGTCTCATTTTATTTTTAATTCCGCTGTAGTCAAAGACAGCAGTAGAACGATACATATTCTAGGAAGTGAACATCCAGGCATTTTCACTGCCTAGCTACCACAACTGGTAAAAATAATGGTTGAAAACTTTCTATGAACAGTTTAAATCAAAGAAAGCTTAGAAAGAACTCACGTGTGCCGAGAGTTTTGGAGACACATTAAAAATTAATTCAAAATTACTTATACTTGAGATATTGATGGAATAGCTGAAAACTAATTATGCAAATAAGGTAACTAATATGAACAGATTTAGATGTAAAACTAATAAGGTCTGCACAATGTACCAAGTTTCATTGAAATGTGATTAGAATCAAAAAAATATTAGTTATTATGCTAATTAGAGAATTAATATGAACAGATTTTAACCCAAAATTAATCAGGCTGTCTATTGTCCTAGCGCATTTATGGACCAAGTTTTATTCAAATGTGATGATCAATACTTGAGATATCAGTATTAATTATGTTAATTAGGTGATTAAAAAGCATAAATATTTACCAAAAACTAATATGGTGCATAGTCTTAGGTTCATTGAAATGTGATGGGTACTCTTTAAAAGTTTCATTGAAATCCAATGAGTGGTTTTTAGACATCAGTGCAACAGCCATAGAACAGCAAAAAATTAACTAATTATGCAAATTAGGTAATTAATAGGCACAATTATTTATCCCCAAAATTAATCAGGTCTCTGCATAGTCCTAGAATATCTATGTCGCAAGTCTCATTGAAATGTGATGATTAGTACTTGAGATATCAGGTGAAAAGCAGAAAATTAATTAATTATGCTAATAAGATGATTAATATGCACAAATATTTACCCAAAAACTAATTAGGTCTCTGCACAGTCCTCAAGTAACGACGTACCAAGTTTCATTGAAACATGATCATTACTACTCGAAATATCAAAAGCTGAAAATTAATTAATTATGCAAATTAGGTAATTAATATGTACTGATATTACCCTAAAAACTATAAGGTCTGTGCAGTGTCATATGACACCTATGTACTAAGTTTTATTGAAATGTTATGATTAGTACTTGAGATATCAGTGGAAAAGCCAAAAATTGATTAATCATTACGTAAATTAGGTAATTAATAATATTAACAGATTTTTACCCAAAACTAATCAAATCTGTGCATTAGTTCAGAGCATCCATGTGCCAAGTTTCATTGAAATCCAATGAGTGGTTCTTTAGATATCAGTGGAACAGTCTTGGAACAGCTAAAAATCAGCTAAGTATCATGCAAATTAGGCAATTAATATTCATAGATTTTTACCAAAACCTAATCAACTCTGCGCATTATCCCAGAGCATCTATGTACCAAATTTCACCAAAATTTGATTAGTGGTTCTTGAGATAACGGTGGAACAAAAAAAGTGACATACATACATACATACATACATACATACATACATACATACATACATACATACATACATACATACATACATACAGACATACAGACATACAGACAGGGTAACTGCAAAGACCCCCTTTTGTGCTTCGCACACGGGAGTCAAAAATACACCTACATGTACAAGTACAACATGCATAACATTTATTGTTCAGGATTGTCTTATAGTTGAGTTAGTGTCGTTTTCTAGACTTCAGCTGTTTTAACTGGATCTTTGACCAGTGTCCATTAAGAGTCATCATCAAAATTTAGATAAAAAGACCTAAATGCATAGAGTAAAATTGGTGTTCATTACAAACAATGGCAGATCTGTCACATCAAATTTTGATTTATTAAGATTTATTAAGAATACTCTTGCAAGAAATTGGGTGGACTTGAGATCGTAAGATGTTGACAATTCAATCACAATTAAATCTGAGAAAAAGCTTCTAACCAGCATATCTTGCAAATACTATAATTGATGGCTGTGGGAAATGACACTTACCAGGTACTAGCCCATATATAGGATATAAATTGTTTAACACTGGAAAAAATACTGCCACTTAATTTAAGAGGAAATGAAAAAAACTAAATACAGTACATGTAATGAGTATCAAAAGATCATGTTTAATTTAAATAACTTTGTTTGATATTGCATCTTGATAAAAATAATTTTTTTGCTGATACAACTACATAGCACTATCTTTTAAATACTTGTTCATATTGGCAAAACTGCAATGTCTGTGTATTATAGATTTTTACTATTTCTATGTTTTCTGTCAAAACAAATGTTTTATTTTTGTTGTCGAAAAATCACATTCAAATATTTTTATTAGAATGCAATATCGAAAACACAAAAAAAAAACTTGCAGTTATTTACATAGCTTTTTTAACTGAATACTTTTTTACCTCCAATAATTATAATAAATCCAGTATTTGCCTTGTTAGTCGAGAACCGACGATTTACCAGATAACTATGCAATGCAATGTATGCAATGTTGATATCTATGTGGAAGTATGTGATAGAGATATCATCTCGTGAGTTTTATGCACACACCAATTACATTTATTTGAATCAACATGGTATAAGCTTTGTGAAAAAGTAAAGACACTATCAGAGACAGCCTGAATGAACACTAACCAGTTTTTTCATAGAATTCCTCATTTGCATTATTATTTCTAGAAATGAACATTTGTCTTGCAGTTTTTTATTATTTTGAAATTCACAATAAAAACTTGTGAGATCTTAATCAAATCACACCACTTGTATTCTAGTAATTTTCAAAATATTGATGGTTAACGAAAAGATTCTGTATTAATTGTTGCAAACATCTAATTGTAATCGATTTTTCACACAGATACATTGTACAATAAAATTCATTATATTATTGTAAAATACTTGGTAGTGCATATGAAACAAAAATTGTATTTATCATTTAATGAACGTTAAATTATATTAAGTTTGGCCATATACTCTACAGGGTTTGATCACATGTACCTCTCTGTATTTATGAATGGATGAACAATACATTAACCTTCAGATCACACCACTCGGTCAAAGGTCAAATGTACATGTACATGGGGCAAGCAGGGTGTCAGAACGCACAGGACTGCAGATTATTTTCACAGTGTTTTTTTTTTTAATTTCATTTAAAACACATTATATACCAAGATCAGAAAGTTCCAAACAGTTCAAACTATAGTTTTTACACGTGATACTGACAAATGATTAATTTTAAACTGATATTCGGACTTTCCCCGGGTCCGGGACATTAACTTACCTTTGCTTGGGAATTCGTGTTTCGTCCTGGTTCTCCGAGGCACACGCAGACATCCGCAGTGAAGCATTGCTGTCCCGTGAGTCCTGGCTGTGTGGACTGCTTACATTTTCCGATTTCCTTGCATTAAGGTGTCGCACGATTGTTCCCAAACGCTCCTTCATGCTGCTGGACGACATGTTGAATGTATATTGTTTGGTGTTTCGTTACTCCACATAATACTATTCGAACTTTGGACAGGATAACAGCAGTACTGTTAAAATTTCAAGTTTGTTGGCACGAAAATCGTGTGTCTTTGCGAGTCTATGAGGTGAGTATTGACACTAATCCATGGAAACAAACAGATGCAGTGTACAGTTTTATGAATCTCTGTGTAATCCACTGTTTAGTACGAACGTATTCTAACAGGCAAATCTACATCGAGAGTCTCTCCAGTGTACCATCCCAGGGGGTGCTGGACATCTCGACCCAAAAAAATCTCGACCCATTTTTTATTGGACAACTCGACCCAGGACCCCTAGACATCTCGATCCACCTATTTCAGACGACCCGCCGCCTTGACGCAATATTCATCACTGTAAAAGTGGATAAATTCGAACCAGCCAGCTCATGACCGGAGACGTCCAGTCGTCTTCGTTGATAACTCGCCAATTCACCACAATCGTGGTGGTAAACTGTTTAGCTGATTTTTCAAAAGATGGATATTCAATTCATATTCATCCCAACTTATTTGAATATTCTTTCTGAAATTTGAGACATTGTTAAAAAAAATCCTGTACAGGGATATGTCTGATGTTAACTAATAATACGCAATTACCCAGGCAATACTAGAAATTTTTGCTGATACTAATTATGTTTTTTAGTTGGAAGTTGGATACGTGTAGTTCCCGGATGTGTAGTAGACGAGCATAATCGTACTGTGTCACATGTTTTTCGTCTTAGCCTTGTCTTTTCGTCTTAACCGTCGCAGTCTGCTTCATTGAATGTTTAGTTTAATAATTGATAAACATACATTCAGTGTGAGACTGTTGGGCAGAGCTCCAGAAGGAGTACCTACACTTTATGCAAATTTTTTAAAATCATGCTAATTTATTCATGAAGTAGCAGTTTCTGTGCTCATGAATATTCATTAATTTGTGGGTCAATACATTTTAAAAGGGGCGATATATTATTTTTGGGGGAAGAGTTAGAAAGGGGGATTAGCAATCCTTAGGGGGTCAATACAAAAAGAAGGGACCCATTTGGAGAGCAGCCACGCTCCTTGTGTCTGTAGTTGCACGTGACCTACAGCTGTCAACTGTGTTCGTTCTTCGACTGTGTTCGTTCTTCGACAACGACTTCGAATGGCTTCCATGTGGGGTAGTATTTTTGTGTTCTGTTTTCCTGACTTGAGTTTTTAAATCCGCTGTTTATGATTTTAACGTCTTTCATGTCTTTTGTAGGAGTGTCCAATCCGTGATTCGAACTTGCGATCTTTGAGTTCCCAGCGCACTGTCTTGTCCACTGTACCACGAGTGTCTTCACACAGGAGTTAGGATTTAAGTCCTATTCATAGGAGCACTGTCTTCACTAGCATTCAAAAATCTAACTAAACATACTGGATTCGAACCAGCAATCGCTCACATTGCAGACATAGTACAAATCAACTGAGCTATGTGGGTAGTCATGCAAATTAAATAATTTGTTGTCATATTTAGCTTTATTGCCAAATGGTGTTTGCGAGAAAAAGATGGGCAGGCAAGGGAATTGAACCCAGGTCCTCCTGATCACTATGTAGAGAACTGACCCACAAGACCACAATGGATTGACTGGATGTGTTTGCATTTGATAAGACTATATAGTGTGTATATATATAGAAATACAACATATTTCTATTATTGAGTTACAATTGTCCAAAAAATTGCCAATTTTGTGTTTTTACTTGTGTAAACTATATGCATGCCATAACCCGTTAGTGTACATCTTGCCAATTGGGTGTTTGCCATTTGCGTTGCCCATACCTGACCCGACCCTAACCCTAATGCCAAGACACGTTCCTGTTAATAATTCCGTTGCCCATACCTGACCCGACCCTAATCCTAATGCCAAGACACGTTCCTGTTTATAATTGCTCAATAATGATACTCTGTTGTGCACTGTCTGCGGGTAAGTTGCATTGATGTCAACTGATTAAACAAGTCGCGTTTAAGTAATTTCCACTATTAACAAGTGGTTAAATTGTGACAATAAATGTGTGGACAAATATTTGAGATTAATTTTGGTGTAGACAACTCTCGTTTAATTATTTTACACCATTACAAGTTGTTAAATTGAGAGAATAAATGTCTCAACAAATATTTAATACTTAGTTTGATGTAAACAACTCACGTTTGATTAATTCTCACAATTACAGGTTGTTAAATTGAAAGAATAAATGTGCGGACAAATATTTTAGACTTATTTTGGTGTAGACAGCTCTCGTTTAATTATTTTACACCATTACAAGTTGTTAAATTGAGAGAATAAATGTATGGACAAATATTTTAGATTATTATTTTGGTGTAGACAGCTCTCGTTTAATTATTTTACACCATTACAAGTTGTTAAATTGAGAGAATAAATGTGCGGACAAATATTTTAGACTTATTTTTGTGTAGACATCTCTCGTTTGATTAATTCCCACAATTACATGTTGTTAAATTGAGAGAATAAATGTGCGGACAAATATTTTAGACTTATTTTGGTGTAGACAGCTCTCGTTTAATTATTTTACACCATTACAAGTTGTTAAATTGAGAGAATAAATGTATGGACTAATGTTTGAGACTTATTTTGGTGTAGACAGCTCTCGTTTAATTATTTTATACCATTACAAGTTGTTAAATTGAGAGAATAAATCTGCGGACAAATATTTTAGACTTATTTTGGTGTAGACAGCTCTCGTTTAATTATTTTACACCATTACAAGTTGTTAAATTGAGAGAATAAATGTATGGACTAATATTTGAGACTTATTTTGGTGTAGACAGCTCTCGTTTGATTAATTCCCACAATTACAAGTTGTTAAATTGAGAGAATAAATGTGCGGACAAATATTTTAGACTTATTTTGGTGTAGACAGCTCTCGTTTGATTAATTCCCACAATTACAAGTTGTTAAATTGAGAGAATAAATGTGCGGACAAATATTTTAGACTTATTTTTGTGTAGACATCTCTCGTTTGATTAATTCCCACAATTACATGTTGTTAAATTGAGAGAATAAATGTGCGGACAAATATTTTAGACTTATTTTGGTGTAGACAGCTCTCGTTTAATTATTTTACACCATTACAAGTTGTTAAATTGAGAGAATAAATGTATGGACTAATGTTTGAGACTTATTTTGGTGTAGACAGCTCTCGTTTAATTATTTTATACCATTACAAGTTGTTAAATTGAGAGAATAAATCTGCGGACAAATATTTTAGACTTATTTTGGTGTAGACAGCTCTCGTTTAATTATTTTACACCATTACAAGTTGTTAAATTGAGAGAATAAATGTATGGACTAATATTTGAGACTTATTTTGGTGTAGACAGCTCTCGTTTGATTAATTCCCACAATTACAAGTTGTTAAATTGAGAGAATAAATGTGCGGACAAATATTTTAGACTTATTTTGGTGTAGACAGCTCTCATTTGATTAATTCCCACAATTACAAGTTGTTAAATTGAGAGAATAAATGTGCGGACAAATATTTGAGACTTATTTTGGTGTAAACAACTCGCGTTTGATTAATTCCCACAATTACAAGTTCTTAAATTGACAGAATGAATGTATGGACAAATATTGACCATTATATTTGTGAGTAAATACCTGTTGTTTAATTAATTTCCACCTCTACAAGGTTGAGAGAATAAATGTGTCGACAAATATTTGATACTTATTTAGGTGTAAGAACTCGTGTTTGACCAACTTCCACCATTGCAAGTTGTTAAAATAATGAAATAAATATACTGGTATCATTGGATATTTGATTTAATTGTGAAACTTTCTAACAAAATGTTAACTGCTGGCTTCGAACCCTCAATCAACAATTCCGCAGACACAGTATAAATTCAACAACACCACAGAAGATATTCGTCTGTTGCCTGAATTGTTTTCGTAATATAGGGAACGCCATCGACACTTACCTTGACTTGGGTCTTGTTTATCACTTGTCACAATCTGGAAACTGTTGAACAAATTGCGCGTCGTCCAGTTTAAGACGTTAGTTATTTTATTATTTATTCATTCAGTTTTGTATGGTGGAGTTTTGTGAGGTTTATTATTTTTTTGCGACGTTCTTTGTTTACTTGTTTACGGTTTGAGAGGTTTCAGTTTATTTGATTTACGTTTTTACAATAGCTCTGAGCGGGACTCGAACCCACTGTCTTTTCAAGCTAATTTTGTTTTATTTTGATGGCACGCTTGTGTACCACGCCACGACGTTGGTCGTTAAGTGGTGTTCATTTTTCTAACTACTCCAGTGTACCGATGAGTTGAACGGAAAAGCCAAAACGATTGCTGGTTTCTGATTGCTTCGGTTCTGGTGAGTGTGTATCTAGTGTGATTCGAACCCATGTCGTTTGTATTGGGCGTTTTTTTATTTCCCATGTTGGCTACGCCGTAATATGCAACCACTTCCCCGTTTTATTGTAATTTTGAGTGTTTAATGATGTCTTCCTCACCCGTCACGCCATGACCCAGTTTCAACCACACGGCCATTTTGCAACACAGTTCGTGACCCTCGGCGTCACCCGACTGACTATATGAGCGTTCTGTTCAACTGTTAAGCTAGGATTTATTACCGTTATTATCATTATATTGTCACGTGATTTGTTTTACCTTATGTGTAATGTCTTAAGTATCTTTTTTGTAATTTGTATATACCAATTCGTATATACCGAGGAAACGACCCCGATTGAAGGTCATGTATTTTATGACGTCACCAATTCGTGTGTAGGTACTGCTTCTAGGTCTGTGCCGACTGTTGTTTAAAGTTGTGTTAACACCACAGGGAGCCCAGGAACTATAATCAACTGTAATACGCAGTCTCTATGAGCGGGCGGGGGGGGGGGGGGGTATCGGCTGGTATCTAGTGTAGGAAATAGACAAGGGATGAAGGCTCCAGCCAGCTCACATTTTTTAAACTCGAAAAAACAGACGATAAAAATAAAAAATAAAATCTAAAAAAAATACCAGGTTGAAGAATATTAGTTGCTCCTTCGAATTTCGCCAAAGCCTTATCTACATTTTACCGATATCTGCAGAATAAATCAAGAAAACTACACAAATTTACTCCATTTAGGAATTCCTAACGGTTTGCCCGAACGCACGGCATAGTTGGAGGCGTGGCCTGTTCAGCATTTGTCAACAACCAATCACAAGACTGGTTACGAACCACATCGAGGTCACGACTCAGTTAGCCTTGCTCAACTGGTTATTGTGTGATCCTTAATGCATTTTATTTTTCAGATCCATTACAAAATATTGTGAAGATTTACGAGTTGCATTTAATAAATCACTTCTTCTATATATGTAAATACGCCGTTCTTGTAAGATACGAGTTATTGGTAAATAAATGCAAATACATCTTTCTTGTAAGATACAAGTTATTAGTAAATAAATGCAAATACACCGTTCTTGTAAGATACGAGTTATTGGTAAATAAATGCAAATACACCGTTCTTGGAAGATTCGAGTTATTCGTAAATAAGTGCAAATACATCGTTCTTGTAAGATTTGAGTTATTGGTAAATAAGTGCAATTACGCCGCGCTTATAAGGTACAAGTTGTTGTACATAGGGGAAATTCTATTTTAGTTGTTGAAAGTCACGGGACAACCTGGCAATATCATGAGTGCTTGTGTTTGTGCATATCTTGAGACATCGACGCAACCCATAAAATATAAACCAGCAGTAATAAGTTGTGTGTTTCAATAAAAGAATGGACATATTTGGCATAAAAAACACAATGGAAATACTGTTGATAACTACACGTGGTCACACCTTTGACCGACTTGTTAAAGAAGGGCTCCCCTGTCGTATGCCACCAGTCACATTAAAACAAAGGAAAGCTTCTAACATTAATCGCGCCTCGCACGAGGTGTTTATTCATCCATGTCTGTCGATTACAAGTTAGTATGCCCACGTTTGTAGCTATGACGTATTTTACGCACCGATCACGCGAACTCCAATGTTTTTGTGACCATAAAGTTGAAAAAAAAACATGACACAAATTGATAATATACATGGAAATATGAAAACAGTGAAAACTGTTATTTCGAATAATGATTGCACCACATTTAAAAAATAAATTAAGAAACATAATGAGAATTAAAGAACAATTTTGCTTTAGAGACCTACCTTGTTTACCTGCTAAATATTGAGATGCGCTAAAATCTAACTAAATTCCACCTCAGTGACCATAACTTGAAAATTGAGACACAAAGAAACACCCCCGAAAGAAATGTCCTATTTGAAATAACAAAAACCAAAATCCAAAACTTTGCCACCAAAGACACAATTCATAGCCTTGCTAAACAACAGTGGTCTAACACTCCCTGAGGCGAGGTACCGGGAAAAAAATGTTTTGAAAAAAGACACCAACCCCAGTGACAATTTTAGTTTGTTTTATTTTATTTATTTGTTGTAACCTTTTCTATTGCAAACTATGCCTCGAAAGCGACATGTCGAAGTTTAGTACAGGCGGTATCATCAATTACGTACTCACTTCTATTCATGTTGTTAACACCTTCTTTAAGCCGTGAATTTCTTGCTTTAAACAATGATCTGCCGCCAACCGAAAGGTCATTGTTTGCAATTTGGCGTATAAAGTACAAGAAGTCAGGCATTTAACTTGGCGACAGAGTGGGACATCTTGCTACATTGTTACATTTCGACTTCAGTTCTTAATTTATTCACGGAATTCCACATGAAAACAAACCACAAAAATGCGGACCCTGAAATGTATTGCTCAACAACCAGAAGCACAACGAGCAAAGAAACAGTTTATTTGTTAATTACTGATAGACCAATACTGACTATTTTGTCTGCGTACATAAACTGCAACATTCTTTTCCTCTTTCGTTCAACGTTCTCAATTCATCACGCGACAAACCACAAATGAGCATTCGAGCCCTGACTGAAACAGATTTGTATTAGATGTATTAGATGTGTATTCTAGTTATCTGCCTGCGAGCCACACAGGTCCACTGCACAGTGTCAATCACTCAGGACCATATGGTGTCTAGTACAAAGGCGGTGGCAAGTAAATAAAAAAAAAATCTGCTGCATTGTGTAAAATAGGGTGTTAAATCGTGAAAATGCCCTGCAAAAGACGAAAAATAAGCTGTGAGTAAGATAGTCATACATTAGTTGTGCATTTAATATATTAACATTAGATATGAACGCATATCGAATATAATTTATACCCAATCTGTTTTGGATTGTCCAAACCAGGGCCGGATCGTCATGGAAACATATGCTTGTTGCTTGCCAACAGCCTAACGCCTACCGGTTTGTACATACAATAACATGGCATAGTTTCAAAACTCTTGTATTTCATTTCCACTGAAGATTACTACATGCCTCTCACCATGGAAGGTACTAACATAAGGAGCCACAACGCCTATCAAGTGGCCACTTAAGCCTCTTAACTGGTTTATTTCCTTTTGTTTCAACCCAAATTAATCCTGATAGGGACATTGTCTAGCTCATCTTTGATGTCAATGATAGTTTGCGATTGTTTACACAAGTAACGAGTTAGTGGAGTATGATATAACCTCGCTGATTTTTAATGTGACCATAAAATATATGCGCATTATGAAATTACGGTTATCACACGTGCGCACTGAGTTTGTTTAGGTGTGAAAAGTCAAAATACGTATTTCACAACCGGAAATTCAACAGATGAACGTTTGACTTCACAAATTTCACATGTTTTCATTATTAGCAATTGTAACTATAACAAGATTCCGAGTGCATACAACAACAATTCCTAAGGACTCCTAAAAAATATTATTACATAGAAAGTGTCTAGACATGCTCTTCTTTCGATACTATCTTTTCTGTTGGTGTTCGCCGATGTCCGGTGGTCAAAAATTTTGACAGTTTCGGGCGCAAAACCCACGCACTGACAATGGTACCATTGAATAATGCAATTGTCACAAGCAATCATTGATTAACTCTCATTACCATTACAAATACAAAATTCACGATATTTCATCAGTTCTTCTTTAATCAATGTTATATGTGACAATTTTCCATAAGAGTTCGCCAAGATTTCCGGAAACAACAGCATTCAAACTAAAATTTGTTTTTCAATATTGTACATGCGAGGTTCGACTATCGCTTCCGAACATGCTCCGAATATTACCGAATGCTCGAGATTAGCGTAACCCATTGTACGAAGGTGTTAAGAGCTAACAGAACCAATGTTTGTGAACAAACGATCATGGGGTAAAGCTAAAACAATAGCGTCGTGGCTCCTTCCGTTAGTACCTTCCATGCTCTCACCATTCTTGATTCAACCCTTGCCGTCCGTGCAGTATTTATTTTTTACATAAATAACACGGCGCTCGTTGCTGCCGCTTGTGACACGGAAACAATAACAAGCGTCTAACAAAAGAATCACACCTTGCACGATGTGTTAATTAACCATGAGGGTTACACCACGGTTACTAACCGTGGCTACACGAACCCCAACGTTTTTGTAACCATAAAGCACTGCGTCACTGAAACCGATAACCCTTGTGGCCATATTTTATTTTTTAACAATCGACACCCCTTTTTTATTAACAAAGGGCGATAAGCATCACTGAAATCGACACCCTTTGACGCCCGTACATTTTTTTATATTTTATTGTGATATGACTCTGGCAGTGTGTAATACAGCGCTCGCTGTTGCGTCACTGAAATCGACAACCCTTTTTTTTTATTAACAAAGCACGATAGGCATCACTGAAATCAACACCTTTTACATTTTATTGTGATATGACTCTGGCAGTCTGTAATACAGCGCTCGCTGTAGCATCACTGAGATCGACATCCTTTGACAAACCATTAACATATATGCTGGCCGTGATCGGTCACTGGCCGAGTAGAAATCTGGCCGAGTTCGGTGGTCACCCCAATAACTGTATGTATCGCATTATTCGATGAGTACAATAAAAACAAACGGTAATTTATTCGCAAATTGAAAAGTTTTCACTTTTGACTCCCATTTCAAGAAAACAAAGGCTCGCATTGTATTGTCCGGAAACGGTCCGACCCCCAGCCAGCTGACCAGTTTACAACAATAGACAGGATGGCTGCTACTTCAGCATGTTTTCCGTACCTCTGTTTTCAGTGAAAAAACTAAAAAAAAAAAAAACAATTTTCGAGATAAACACGCACACACTTCTTTAGTTTGAAAAGAAAAAATATACTTTCACACACAACTGGAAACACAGAGCTAACTAAACATATATAACATGTAGGTGTTCAAATGCCATCTTCACTGTGAAATACAGGTTTGAATATAAGCGCCCACAAACCTGGGTCTCATCCTTAATTTCACACTACCTATGGCGTTAAAATGACAGGCACATTCATCTTTGACACCGTTTAGTGAGCCTCAATCGAGGAATCGTACAAAGACACTAGAAAAGTGTTTTTGATTCATCTTATATTTACACACATACAATGTATATGTTTAGGTAGTGTGTTTATTTATAAGTCTAGCCACAGACAATGTTGGCTTTGTTTCGTTGGTTAATTTAGCACAAAAAGGCAGGCTCCGATAGTCATATGAAGCAATCGATTTGTGAAATGCAACACAAGCACGAAATAAGTCAGTTCATAAACAAGTATTACACATAGTTGCAAACTCTATGCAAGTTAGTATCTGAAGTATTGATGATGTCCATAGAAGTGGATGGGCGCTTCCTGTGACCCCAAAGCAGGCCATCGACCTTAGTAATTAGCATATAGTGTACTGGTGACATCCGGTAAAAGTCGGTGGCTGCAATTCGTGACCCGCAAATGATCATTTGTCGTTGGTAATCAACGTATTACCCTACATAAAATGCTGTCCTAAGACAGCGAGATAATCACACCAAAGAAATCTTTCCCTCTGAATTACGTAAGTAAAATATGTGTTTGTGTACCATTACTGCTGTCCTTAGGCTTCGGTTATTATTTTGTTTTGGCCACACACAGTGTATTCATGTTCTAACCCACTCCAGCACCCACAGGCAACTTTTAGACCGGAATGTACGTCCCGGGAGGCCCTGGGAGGCCCCGGGCTGTGTTTAGTGGGTCCGGGTCGGTGTGTCGGGGGTATGCCCAGGGTGTCTGGGTCGAGATGTCCAATTTGGGTCGAAGTGTCTTGGGTCGAGAAATTTTTGGGTCGAGATGTACCAGGGAGCTGTAGTTGTACCCTTTCTCGCGTGTGTTCCAATTTGTTCTTATTTTTATTGAGCCATATCCTACATCGTTGAAGTGTTGTTTTCCACGAACCTGGCAATATTTCACATCGTGTAGGTTGTTTATCCAGCCAGACAACACAGCAGCCCTCGCCAAACCACAGTCCCTCTATCTATGATAGAGGGACTGTGGCCAAACGTATTTGAAAGGAGGAAAGGGTCTAGATTTAGTTTAGTTTGTAGTACGATTATGATTTGTTTTCGTGTTTCAAATGTAAGTTCGTCATATCAAAATAGCGAGTGTAATTACCAGTACACAAGGTGCATTCATGATTGAACATGAACGAATCCTTGTTGCGAAGTTACGTATGTGTATTCGTTTACAAGTGCTGGTGTAAAACATCCGGTTAGAGAGACTGTGGTCCGGTGTACCCGTAGTATCGATCTTGATGTTCCGGTCAAACACGGCGGCCGTCTACGTGATTTTCTACACATACCTTACTTGTATACCTCGCCATTATTAGATCACTAGATTTATTGGTGTTCATTTAGTATACGAAACAAGTTTTATTTTTCGATTGACTTGCAAAATGATTTTTACAATTCTTGGAAAAGTCGCATTGCGTGTATAAACATTCTTTGTTTACGACTTTCAAACATGGCACTGAATAAGTGTGACATAGCACAGTCCCCGGTGTTGAGGGACTGTGGATATCCTCGGGGGCGGACATCCGGGCATTTTCTAACGCTTGGCAACCCTCGCGGTGAAAACAAAGACCAAAAACTCGCAGAAAACGGTACTTTGCGATGGTTGTTGAGAGTCCCCTGAACAGTGTAACAAGATTAGCCCTACGTGTGTAACATATATGAATTTGGTTGTTCAGGATTACTTCAAAGTTGAGTTTGTGTTGTTTTCTTGAGTTTTCACCGGCTCCACCGGCGTTCCACAGCAGCGCGCACAAAGCCCATAGAAATACGTGGTACAGTGGTGCGCGTCTTAGCAACATAGAACGTCCGCGACGTAGCTCCACCCCCGAGGATAGCTTTACTCTTGAGGCCGAAAAAAGCTCCATGCCGAATTCCGGGCTTGACTTGACTGACAATAGAGACATTTTGTTAGAAATCAGTGAAATGTTGTGGCGTATTTCCCGGGACGTATTTACATCTTCGTGGTAGGGATGACAAAAGCCTTGTTGACAGTGCATCGGCAGTCAATAAAATCCTGACCCATTCACGCCGCATCGAAGTTTTCTGAATGTTCGTTTTGGCGCAATTTCGTATTTGTCTGCACAGCTCCATCATGACGCTGATCACTTCGCCGTACGCCGTGTGTGTGATCTTCCCGAGGTGATCTCCCCGTTTAACCTGCCGATGCTAGATCACACTTCAAACAAAATACTCTATTGTAATAAATAGTATTCTTTGTACAGTACATCAATCGTCCTGCTGTATTATTCATCTCAAACTGAAATGATTCGCACCTCCATCTTATTAACTAGTATTTTCCAAAGTATTCACATGGACACCAATGAGATTGACACACCAGACAGTGGCGATTGCACCAGGCAGCAGAGGAGGCGGACGCCCACCGGAAACAAATTTGGCGGGCGTCGCCCCACCAAATAAAGCTGAAATCCTTTATGTAATACTGTTATGTTTAAGCCTATTCTGCATATAGACGGTATAATTTGTGCTTTAATTGTTTAAAAGATGAAATTTTTAATAGTCATGATAGTATATACCTGTTAAACCCAAGTGGTATACCTGTACCAGTTGAACCCATGTGATGCAAATGTTAAACCCAAGTGATATACCTGTTAAACCCAGGTGAAACGTGTATACCTATTAAACCCAGATGATACACCCATTAAACCCAAGTGGATAAACCTGTTAAACCCAGGTGATACACCTGTTAAACCTAAGTAATATGTGGTACACCTATTAAACCCAAGTGATACACCTGTTAAACCTAAGTAATATGTGGTACACCTATTAAACCCAAGTGATATACCTGTTAAATCCATGTGATACACCTGTTAAACCCAAGTGATATATACCTGTTGAACTAAAATAATACCCTTTTTTCAAACCAAGTGATACTCAATAAACCATAGGCTGTATCAACGTAGTCTATGGTTGAACAAGAGTGATGAACATATTCAAGTGGTACACCTGTCAAACTTCAGTGACACTGCTGGTAACACATCAACCTGGTGACACAATTTCATAACATACCTATATATAGCAGTTAAGGCCACACTGATTTAATTTTATGGATGACATCCTCTGGAGACCCCAAATCTAATGCGAGAGGGCGAAAAAAAAAAAAATCTGCCAAAAAAAAAAAATGATGCTAAAACCACAGGACTACTGAGCTGGTATAAAAATTACAAATTGAACTACAGAACACAGTGTATCATAAAAACAACAAGAAATAAATATATTAAATAAAGAAAAACATACTGTGTTGTATTGAAAAAAAAATTGAATTAAAAATGAACAATAAGTTTGTCAACAGCAACCTGGAAATTAACTTCTTTGACAGCTTTTAAAGTGACACTTCAGATAGACTAAGTGTAGACACAAATGCTCTAGAACTACATCAACTATGTAACAAATTATAAGAGGCTCGATATTAAAAAAAAAACGCCAACACAAATTTGGATGCAGAAAATTATGTACATGTATTTTCATGAAAATTTGTCATATGATCAAAATATTACTGACTGTGTGTGCAAGCAAATTATCCAAATCAGAAAATGAAATAAAAAATAATAAGAAACTTTTCTTCATCTCAAAAGCGGACTTCAGCCGAGGAACTTCCTCTGCTTTCGTTGCAGTTTTGTTGGCTTCAATGCGGACAAAGCTACATGTATCAAACTGACTTGTCGCCTGACTGATTTTTAGGCCACCATACGCCTCCACTCCTCTCCCATTTCTCTTATCATTGCAGAAGAAACGCAGGACAGCCACTCTGGACAATATGTCCTTATAGTTGTCTGGGCGAAACTCGCTTGCCGCTACCAATCTCTCGTATAGCTGTGTAAACGTCACATCTCCCTGGCCGACGTCAATTGCGTACCAGTCTACAACAATCCCTCCGTTTTTCCTTTGAACTTTTATGCTCACGTATTTTGGTGGCGTGGTCGTCATGTTGGAATTCCCGGCAACGCAATATGCATGTGCAGAAGGTCATTTACGACAAAATTGGCACGTTTTGAGGTAGTACAAAACGCGTTTTACGACAAGCCGGCGCTTTGCGACAATATGAGTCGGCAAGTTCTGGACAGAAAACCAATCTGTGGAGACTCGTTGTCGGAGATTTTGTTTTTGTTTTTGAGAACAGGTGAAAACTAATGCGCGTGCGGATGTCATCCATAAAATTAAGTCGGTGTGGCCTAATGTGTTAATTAAAACCAGGTGTTTCACCTCTGTCATACCATGGTACCATTTTATAATTGGTAATAGAACCACTAATAGCATATAATTATCAAGAGGAATCAACTGAGGAACTAAGGGAATGCCAAGTCAACTTAAATCAATAACATTTCTAAGTTGAAAGGGAAAAATTATCTTATTATTAATTTTGAGAGAACCATAACTTTTATTGGCGATTCGCTCCCCTGGGATTGCCCTTAAAATCACTTTTGTGTGTGTGTGTGTGTCTTTGTATGTGATTTCCAGTGTTTTCACGTATTATTATTTCTTCCGTGATTTTTTTGGCTTGGCCGATTTTGCCAAACTTGGCAGGTAGGTCACACCTTCACCCTAGTTATTAGGAAAAATTTGAAAAAAAATTTGGCCCATCATTTCTATAGCAACAGCAAAAAAACTGTTTTTCCTCCTACAAATTTAGGATAAAACACCTCAGACATAGCTCATTCTACTCAGCTTGTGTGTGGGCACAAAGTTACTATTTGAATTTTTGATATCTTTTTTCATTACCGAGAAATTTGACCCCAAAGTTGGAGTAACTGTTCACCAGGAATGGCTTTTTATCTCTTCTGTGATTTTTTTGGCTGGGCCGATTTGGTTCAAACTTGGCAGGCAAGTCCACTCTAAAATCTTAAAATAAATTCTGGCCCACCGTTTTAATACCTTCGCACCAAATGTATCTCACCCTACATTTATACGATTAAAAAGCATGGACGTAGCTCTTTCTACTCAGCTTGAGTGTGTGCATAAATTCACTGTTTCTTTTTATGTCTATTTTCATTGCAGAGAAAATTGACCTGAAAGTTTGGGTAACTTTTCACCAGTTACAGCTTTTTAACTCTTCTGTGATTTTTTTTTTGCTTGGCTGATTTTGCTCATACTTGACAGGCAAGTCGTACCGTCATTAATTAGAAAAAAAATTCCTGGCCCACCACTGCCATGGCAACCCCCAAAAAACTGATTTTTGAATACTTTTGCCCAAATGTATTACCTCCTACAAGTCTTGTCTTTAATATTTTTTGTGATAAGGTTTAGTTAGCATTACGGTATTTATAAATATTATTGTGGTATTGATAATCTTAATAAAACCGCATCATTTATCAATTATCTCTAGGACAAACAAGATACTTAATTGCCTTTCACCCAGATAGAACTGCCTGAGTTCTCCTCGATTGAAGACAGTGGAATGTAGGGCACTGACTGAGTGTTCTGCGATACATTAGCTGTTCCATGAAATTCAATCTAGCTTGCTTGTTTTTCCCTTAGATTCCATCTGGCCTGAAATCCCTTTTACAGATGTTCCAATGCTTTCAATTGAGACCAAGTGTGTTACTAATGCTTTCAATCTGATTCATGACCTTTTTTTGCTATTCACTGACAATAACTGCAGATATTTTAGGCATGGCTGACATAGTCATGTCATTTACCTGTTTATTACTCAATAAATATAATACATGCATATATAATACTCTTCTAAGAAAATTGCTTCAGTTCTAAAAAATAAAAGGTAGAAAATAATTCAGTCATGCATTTTGGTTAGTTGGTTAGTACAAAATGTACCCTTCACAAAGGGACATGATCACCCCTCCCCCACTAGGGCCCACTGTTAGTAGTTATTATTTTTCCAATGGTCTTCAACGCCTTCTACCACCAGCTCTGCCTCCTCTTGTTGCAGGCCTTCCCCTGGTTGCATGTCTACCCCTGGTTGCATGTCTTCCCCTGACTGCAGGTCCTCTTGGGGAGTTCCAACGCCTTGCAGCCTCATCTAGATCTGCTTGCTCAGTCTGTGTTTCTAAATGACAGTCTGGACTTCCTGTGGCAACATGATGGTACGGGAGAAAGCAATCCCTACAGAGGTATATTGCACATTCTCTGCACTGGAAACTACTAGAACGGTAGAATCCCCTGGGTGTACGTCTTTCCATCTTGATGCACCATCTACAACTAGCACCGCGCTTCACACCAGAACTGTGCACCAAATTATGGTGCTTATACGTATCAATGATAGGCTCATGATTTGGTACATGATGTTTACGGCTTGTAAACCCACCTACCAATGCCATACCGACTTCCAGCTGGAATATTTTATGGGACTTCTTTTGGTCTACCTTTTCTTTGTAGATAATCCATGCATTAGTTAGAGCAGTGTCAAGGAGGTAGAAGAACACATATTTCCACCATTTATGTGTCTGTCTTTGTGAGGTGTAGTAGGATCTTAGTTGATTGGCTCTATCCACACCACCCATATACATATTGTAGTCGTCAATAATTTGAGGAGCTGGCAGGGAATAGAGAATTTTTCTCCCCAGTTCCTGTGAACGTATCAGACGTACAACACGTTGGTTATCATCTCTGTAGCCTTCTTTACATGATGTCAGCAAGTTTACAAGGTTGGAATCTTTCCAGGTAATAGCCACTATTTGTCCCTTCTGCCGAGAAACAAACTGCCCTCTTTTCAAATCCTTTATTGTCTTGCTGTCAGGATTTCGCCTTGCATTGGTTCGGAGAGCATTGGGAAATCCAATCCTGTCCTGCCTGACACTGCCAATAACATAGGTTGCATGTTGTGTTAGGAGCTGTTCTACCATATTTACGCTGGTATAAAAGCTATCGGTATAAAGCACATGATGCTTCCCACTCACTAAACTCAACAACCTGGTGCAGACGTTCAGAGTCCTGGATGTATTTCTGGAGTCTGCCTCATGGCTGCCAGTGCTGGTCATAAATTCAATGTTGGTAATATAACCATTAACTGCATCTGCAAGGGCATAGGCTTTGAATCCCCTTGATTTTGGTTTCCCTTGTATGAACACAGTGGGGATACCACCATATTTCCCCCTGTAACCAATAATTGCCTCATCAATTGATATCTCTTTGTGCATGTTGTAACACTGCTGTGAAGTAGATAGCACTGCATCAAGTACAGGTTGAACTTTGTACATTGGCTGCAGGCTGCGTTGTTCTTTTCTTCTCCGTTCATCAACAATGTTAGCTGGATCCATGGTGGGGTTATTACAGTGGAAATACTGCAGTAACTTTTGATAGCGATTACGAGGCATAATGCCAGCAATATATTCATTTCGCAGGCTCTGGAACTTACTCCAGTAGTCTTCCATTGCTGGCTTGGGGTCCACACCCATCAGCACCATAGTACCAAGTAGTGCCCTTATTTCCTCATCACTGGTCTCTCTCCAGTATTTGTCATGCCCTTTCCTGTTAATTGACCATCTAGCATATCTATTTGTTTCCCTTTTCAATTTTTTTACCAGATGCTCTGGGAAAATCTTATAAAATGCATGAATGGGTCTGGACCTTCTTTCAAACTCAGTGGTGGCACCAGGTAGGTCACCAGTGAATGGCCTGACTCTCTGCTGTCTTAACCGACTTGTCCAACCATCCTCATCCTCGTCACTATCTGATTCACTGTCATCAGTGTCAGGGTACTTTTCTGGTTCTACATACGTGTCATGATCACCCCAGGTTGTTTCTATTAGGGTGACATGCTGATTTCTAACAATCCTGCGTGCTCTATCATTCAGTCCTCTGTCTGAATCTGATGGAGAGTAGTTGTCTTCCCCTGAAGTGGAGGGGAGAGAATCTGGCAGTGACTGAGCTGATGATGGGTAGTCATCATTATTCTCACTAGACAAGTAGGAGTCATCAGTGGTGCTGTCTCCATGTGATGGCTGGTAATCTTCATCACTGTCCTCACTGGATGATGCTTCATTATTATCAGTATCAAAAGCCAGTGCAAGTTCCATCATTCTTTGCCTTGCTTGCTGTCTTTTATTTCGTGCAGCAATCCTGGCCATTCTGACTTTACGAGCATAAGCACTAGGCCCTCTACAAAATTCATCCTCACTGGTATCAGTACTATGCTGGTATGGTGGCAGTGGTGATTCATTGCCCATACCAGCGTCAATTTCCCCTGAGTTATCTCCCTCTGTTTCTCCATGAGAATTATCTTCCCTGTACACAGGGTTTTCTGGAATACTTTTTGCCGCCTCCTCCTCATTGGAATTGTTAGGCCTTACCTCCTTATCCTGGGGATTGTCACTGCCACTAACCTCAATGTCCTCAGGAGAAGGCACATCTTCCCAGGCATCAAAGCGCACATGAGTCTTCCTTCTGACATCACCCCTTGTTCTACATTCCCCTGTAAGAATAGCATTTTCTCCATCAGTCAGACGTAATGCAGCCACTTCCCTCAAAGTCATGCCTCATGCACCCTAGAAAATACCAATAAAACTGGTATTATTGCCATGCTAATATTGCCATTGCCATGCTAATATTCATGCATTGAATTCACTTCATAGTATTGGAGCAGCCAGGCTAAAGTATCTGCAGTTACATGCCAGTTTTTTTACGAGCTACATTGAAAGCAGTGAAACTAAACACCAGCTAGATAGAACACAGTGGAAAAGATATAAAAATCCACACACTGTAAATTGAATGTGCTTCAATACTTATGTAATAAGATTGAACTTACTTGGATAAAACATCATTACAGTGAAAATCCACTAGGTTTCAGAGCCAAAAAATCTGTACTGTCGAGGCTGTATACACAGGCTGAATGCAGTTGGGAAGTAAGTTGAAGTGTACATGTATGTGTATCATATACAAGTGACACCAACAGCTGAATCAATAAATCAAGAGGCCTTGGGTTTCAAATTCGCCTATATTCAATCTGAGTCAGCTTTACATGGTGGAATTGCTTCCACTATCTTCAATCAAGCATATATTGACTGTCAACATGCAGGCATATCATCGAGTTCTACTGGGTTCCACCCAGAGTATAGAAGATTAATCTATCATGAATGTATTGTAACATTTCAGGTAATGACCGGTGACATGACAACGGAAAGAAGATGTGACTTCTGCCATACTGAAGATGATAACTTAGGAGAACTTTACGTCCATGGAAAATATGCTGCTCACTATAAGTGTATGGTACGGTAATATGGCCTATTTGTTTATGGTTTAGAATTGATTGGTGGGGTGATAAGTTTCTATATCCACAACTTTGTTCAATGTTCATCAGTATATTGAGATGTTTTACATGAAAAGTAACTTTTATTCAAGCATTTTTTGTGCTACAAAACATTAGTATTTATCGGGTATTAACGCTTACATACATGTTGTCAAGTCAAGTTAAAAGTACAAAGGGCTGACAAGATTTCAGAGATCAACATGTAAGACAGACGATATGATTTGAATGATGTTCCTTGTGACGTCTCTTGGTGTGTCGCGTTTTATTATATATGAATTAGAGTACATTCAACATGTTCACAACCGGCATATCACATGATTTCAATTATGAAATCATATGAATTTATAGTGGCAGACATTGAATACATTATACATGATTGTAATTTCTTGTTTTTACAGCTGTACTCTAGTGGATTGTACCAAGTAGACGAATCTGAACAGGATGACACTTTTGATGATTTTGGTGGCGGATTTGCAACTGGTTTAGTCATCAAAGAAATAAAAAGAGGGAAACGACTGGTAATTATAATTCTGAAACCATTTTTGTACATGTGTATTACAATATAATTTGTACATAATCAATAAATTGCCTTAGAACCTTATAAGGTTATCATGATATTATGCATTAGATTTATCATGTATTTGTTTAATAATAGTGTGTAGTATGCAGTGCACTGTTTAATAATAACAAGAAAACAACCTTTTTATAAAAATAGCCATGATAATTTAATAAAAATCCCAATTAAGGCACAGCTATATAGCCAACTACCACAGCTTCATAGCCAACTACCACAGCTGCATAGCCAACTGCCACAGCTGCATAGCTAACTACCACAGCTGCATAGCCAACTACCACAGCTGTATAGCCAACTACCACAGCTGTATAGCCAACTACCACAGCTGTATAGCCAATTATCACAGCTGTATAGCCAACTACCACAGCTGTATAGCCAACTGCCATAGCTGCATAGCCAACTGCCATAGCTGCATAGATAACTACCACAGCTGTATAGCCAACTTCCATAGCTGTATAGCCAACTGCCATAGCTGCATAGCCAACTGCCACAGCTGCATAGCCAACTTCCATAGCTGTATAGCCAACTGCCACAGCTGCATAGCCAACTTCCATAGCTGCATAGCCAACTGCCATAGCTGCATAGATAACTACCACAGCTGTATAGCCAACTGCCATAGCTGCATAGCCAACTACCACAGCTGTATAGCCAACTGCCATAGCTGCATAGCCAACTGCCATAGCTGCATAGCCAACTGCCATAGCTGCATAGCCAACTGCCATAGCTGCATAGCCAACTACCACAGCTGTATAGCTAACTACCACAGCTGTATAGCTAACTACCACAGCTGTATAGCCAACTACCACAGCTGTATAGCTAACTACCACAGCTGCATAGCCAACTGCCATAGCTGCATAGCCAACTGCCATAGCTGCGTAGTCAACTGCCACAGCTGTATAGCCAACTGCCATATCTGCATAGCCAACTGCCATATCTGCATAGCCAACTGCCATAGCTGCATAGCCAACTACCACAGCTGTATAGCTAACTACCACAGCTGTATAGCTAACTACCACAGCTGTATAGCTAACTACCACAGCTGCATAGCCAACTGCCATAGCTGCATAGCCAACTGCCATAGCTGCGTAGTCAACTGCCACAGCTGTATAGCCAACTGCCATAGCTGCATAGCCAACTGCCTTATCTGCATAGCCAACTGCCATAGCTGCATAGCCAACTATCACAGCTGCATAGCCAACTGCCATAGCTGCATAGCCAACTGCCATAGCTGTATAGCCAACTGCCATAGCTGCATAGCCAACTACCACAGCTGTATAGCTAACTACCACAGCTGTATAGCTAACTACCACAGCTGTATAGCCAACTACCACAGCTGTATAGCTAACTACCACAGCTGCATAGCCAACTGCCATAGCTGCATAGCCAACTGCCATAGCTGCGTAGTCAACTGCCACAGCTGTATAGCCAACTGCCATATCTGCATAGCCAACTGCCATATCTGCATAGCCAACTGCCATAGCTGCATAGCCAACTGCCATAGCTGCATAGCCAACTGCCTTATCTGCATAGCCAACTGCCATAGCTGCATAGCCAACTATCACAGCTGCATAGCCAACTGCCATAGCTGCGTAGTCAACTACCACAGCTGTATAGCCAACTATCACAGCTGTTTAGCCAACTACCACAGCGGCATAGCCAACTACCACAGCTGTATAGCCAACTGCCACAGCTGTATAGCTAACTACCGCAGCTGTATAGCCAACTGCCATAGCCGCATAGCCAAGTACCACAGCTGTATAGCCAACTACCACAGCTGTATAGCCAACTACCACAGCTGTATAGCAAACTGCCATAGCTGCATAGCCAACTACCACAGCGGCATAGCCAACTACCATATCTGCATAGATAACTGCCACAGCTGTATAGCCAACTACCACAGCTGTATAGCCAACTGCCATAGCTGTATAGCTAACTACCACAGCTGTATAGCCAACTACCACAGCTGTTTAGCCAACTACCACAGCGGCATAGCCAACTACCACAGCTGTATAGCCAACTGCCACAGCTGTATAGCTAACTACCGCAGCTGTATAGCCAACTGCCATAGCCGCATAGCCAAGTACCACAGCTGCATAGCCAACTACCACAGCTGTATAGCCAACTACCACAGCTGTATAGCCAACTACCACAGCTGTATAGCCAACTGCCATAGCTGCATAGCCAATTATCACAGCTGTATAGCCAACTTCCATAGCTGTATAGCCAACTGCCATAGCTGCATAGCCAACTGCCACAGCTGCATAGCCAACTTCCATAGCTGTATAGCCAACTGCCACAGCTGCATAGCCAACTTCCATAGCTGCATAGCCAACTGCCATAGCTGCATAGATAACTACCACAGCTGTATAGCCAACTGCCATAGCTGCATAGCCAACTACCACAGCTGTATAGCCAACTGCCATAGCTGCATAGCCAACTGCCATAGCTGCATAGCCAACTGCCATAGCTGCATAGCCAACTGCCATAGCTGCATAGCCAACTACCACAGCTGTATAGCTAACTACCACAGCTGTATAGCTAACTACCACAGCTGTATAGCCAACTACCACAGCTGTATAGCTAACTACCACAGCTGCATAGCCAACTGCCATAGCTGCATAGCCAACTGCCATAGCTGCGTAGTCAACTGCCACAGCTGTATAGCCAACTGCCATATCTGCATAGCCAACTGCCATATCTGCATAGCCAACTGCCATAGCTGCATAGCCAACTACCACAGCTGTATAGCTAACTACCACAGCTGTATAGCTAACTACCACAGCTGTATAGCTAACTACCACAGCTGCATAGCCAACTGCCATAGCTGCATAGCCAACTGCCATAGCTGCGTAGTCAACTGCCACAGCTGTATAGCCAACTGCCATAGCTGCATAGCCAACTGCCTTATCTGCATAGCCAACTGCCATAGCTGCATAGCCAACTATCACAGCTGCATAGCCAACTGCCATAGCTGCATAGCCAACTGCCATAGCTGTATAGCCAACTGCCATAGCTGCATAGCCAACTACCACAGCTGTATAGCTAACTACCACAGCTGTATAGCTAACTACCACAGCTGTATAGCCAACTACCACAGCTGTATAGCTAACTACCACAGCTGCATAGCCAACTGCCATAGCTGCATAGCCAACTGCCATAGCTGCGTAGTCAACTGCCACAGCTGTATAGCCAACTGCCATATCTGCATAGCCAACTGCCATATCTGCATAGCCAACTGCCATAGCTGCATAGCCAACTGCCATAGCTGCATAGCCAACTGCCTTATCTGCATAGCCAACTGCCATAGCTGCATAGCCAACTATCACAGCTGCATAGCCAACTGCCATAGCTGCGTAGTCAACTACCACAGCTGTATAGCAAACTGCCATAGCTGCATAGCCAACTACCACAGCGGCATAGCCAACTACCATATCTGCATAGATAACTGCCACAGCTGTATAGCCAACTACCACAGCTGTATAGCCAACTGCCATAGCTGTATAGCTAACTACCACAGCTGTATAGCCAACTACCACAGCTGTTTAGCCAACTACCACAGCGGCATAGCCAACTACCACAGCTGTATAGCCAACTGCCACAGCTGTATAGCTAACTACCGCATCTGTATAGCCAACTGCCATAGCCGCATAGCCAAGTACCACAGCTGCATAGCCAACTACCACAGCTGTATAGCCAACTACCACAGCTGTATAGCCAACTACCACAGCTGTATAGCCAACTGCCATAGCCGCATAGCCAAGTACCACAGCTGCATAGCCAACTACCACAGCTGTATAGCCAACTACCACAGCTGTATAGCCAACTACCACAGCTGTATAGCCAACTACCACAGCTGTATAGCCATCTACCACAGCTGTATAGCCAACTACCGCAGCTGTATAGCCAACTGCCATAGCCGCATAGCCAAGTACCACAGCGGCATAGCCAACTACCACAGCTGCATAGCCAACTACCACAGCTGTATAGCTAACTACCACAGCTGTATAGCCAACTGCCATAGCTGCATAGCCAACTACCACAGCGGCATAGCCAACTACCATATCTGCATAGATAACTACCACAGCTGTATAGCCAACTACCACAGCTGTATAGCCAACTGCCATAGCTGTATAGCTAACTACCACAGCTGTATAGCCAACTACCACAGCTGTATAGCTAACTACCACAGCTGTATAGCAAACTACCACAGCTGTATAGCTAACTACCACAGCTGTATAGCAAACTGCCATAGCCGCATAGCCAAGTACCACAGCGGCATAGCCAACTACCACAGCTGCATAGCCAACTACCACAGCTGTATAGCTAACTACCACAGCTGTATAGCCAACTGCCATAGCTGCATAGCCAACTACCACAGCGGCATAGCCAACTACCATATCTGCATAGATAACTACCACAGCTGTATAGCCAACTACCACAGCTGTATAGCCAACTGCCATAGCTGTATAGCTAACTACCACAGCTGTATAGCCAACTACCACAGCTGTATAGCTAACTACCACAGCTGCATAGCCAACTACCACAGCTGTATAGCTAACTACCACAGCTGTATAGCAAACTGCCATAGCTGCATAGCCAACTACCACAGCGGCATAGCCAACTACCATATCTGCATAGATAACTACCACAGCTGTATAGCCAACTACCACAGCTGTATAGCCAACTGCCATAGCTGTATAGCTAACTACCACAGCTGTATAGCCAACTACCACAGCTGTTTAGCCAACTACCACAGCGGCATAGCCAACTACCACAGCTGTATAGCCAACTGCCACAGCTGTATAGCTAACTACCGCAGCTGTATAGCCAACTGCCATAGCCGCATAGCCAACTACCACAGCTGTATAGCCAACTACCACAGCTGTATAGCCAACTACCACAGCTGTATAGCCAACTGCCATAGCCGCATAGCCAAGTACCACAGCGGCATAGCCAACTACCACAGCTGCATAGCCAACTACCACAGCTGTATAGCTAACTACCACAGCTGTATAGCCAACTGCCATAGCCGCATAGCCAAGTACCACAGCTGCATAGCCAACTACCACAGCTGTATAGCCAACTACCACAGCTGTATAGCCAACTACCACAGCTGTATAGCTAACTACCACAGCTGTATAGCTAACTGCCATAGCCGCATAGCCAAGTACCACAGCTGCATAGCCAACTACCACAGCTATATAGCCAACTACCACAGCTGCATAGCCAACTACCACAACTGTATAGCCAACTACCACAGCTGTATAGCCAACTGCCATAGCCGCATAGCCAAGTACCACAGCGGCATAGCCAACTACCACAGCTGTATAGCCAACTGCCACAGCGGCATAGCCAACTACCACAGCTGCATAGCCAACTACCACAGCGGCATAGCCAACTACCACAGCTGCATAGCCAACTACCACAGCGGCATAGTCAACTGCCATAGCTGCATAGCCAACTACCACAGCTGTATAGCCAACTACCACAGCTGTATAGCCAACTGCCACAGCAGCATAGCCAACTACCACAGCTGCATAGCCAACTACCACAGCGACATAGCCAACTACCACAGCGGCATAGCCAACTACCACAGCTGCATAGCCAACTACCACAGCGGCATATCCAACTACCACAGCTGTATAGCCAACTGCCACAGCGGCATAGCCAACTGCCATAGCCGCATAGCCAAGTACCACAGCTGCATAGCCAACTACCACAGCTGTATAGCCAACTACCACAGCTGTATAGCCAACTACCACAGCTGTATAGCTAACTACCACAGCTGTATAGCCAACTGCCATAGCCACATAGCCAACTACCACAGCTGTATAGCCAACTACCACAGCTGTATAGCCAACTACCACAGCTGTATAGCCAACTACCACAGCTGTATAGCCAACTACCACAGCTGTATAGCCAACTGCCATAGCCGCATAGCCAAGTACCACAGCTGCATAGCCAACTACCACAGCTGTATAGCCAACTACCACAGCTGCATAGCCAACTACCACAGCTGCATAGCCAACTACCACAGCTGTATAGCCAACTACCACAGCTGTATAGCCAACTGCCACAGCGGCATAGCCAACTACCACAGCTGCATAGCCAACTACCACAGCTGTATAGCCAACTACCACAGCTGTATAGCCAACTACCACAGCTATATAGCCAACTACCATAGCTGTATAGCCAACTACCATAGCTGCATAGCCAACTACCACAGCTGCATAGCCAACTACCACAGCGGCATAGCCAACTACCACAGCTGCATAGCCAACTACCACAGCGGCATAGCCAACTACCACAGCTGTATAGCCAACTGCCACAGTGGCATAGCCAACTACCACAGCTGCATAGCCAACTACCACAGCGGCATAGCCAACTACCACAGCTGCATAGCCAACTACCACAGCGGCATAGCCAACTACCACAGCGGCATAGCCAACTACCACAGCTGTATAGCCAACTGCCATAGCCGCATAGCCAACTACCACAGCTGTATAGCCAAGTACCACAGCGGCATAGCCAACTACCACAGCTGCATAGCCAACTACCACAGCGGCATAGCCAACTACCACAGCTGCATAGCCAACTACCATATCTGCATAGCCAACTGCTATATTTGCATAGCCAACTACCATATCTGCATAGCCAACTGCTATATCTGCATAGCCAACTGCCATATCTGCATAGCCAACTGCCATATCTGCATAGCCAACTGCCATATCTGCATAGCCAAGTACCACAGCGGCATAGCCAACTACCACAGCTGTATAGCCAACTACCACAGCTGTATAGCCAACTGCCACAGCAGCATAGCCAACTACCACAGCTGTATAGCCAACTACCACAGCGGCATAGCCAACTACCACAGCTGTATAGCCAACTACCACAGCTGTATAGCCAACAACCACAGCGGCATAGCCAACTACCACAGCGGCATAGCCAAGTACCACAGCGGCATAGCCAACTGCCACAGCTGCATAGCCAACTACCACAGCGACATAGCCAACTACTACAGCGGCATAGCCAACTACCACAGCTGCATAGCCAACTACCACAGCTGTATAGCTAACTACCACAGCTGTATAGCCAACTGCCATAGCCACATAGCCAACTACCACAGCTGTATAGCCAACTACCACAGCTGTATAGCCAACTACCACAGCTGTATAGCCAACTACCACAGCTGTATAGCCAACTACCACAGCTGTATAGCCAACTGCCATAGCCGCATAGCCAAGTACCACAGCTGCATAGCCAACTACCACAGCTGTATAGCCAACTACCACAGCTGCATAGCCAACTACCACAGCTGCATAGCCAACTACCACAGCTGTATAGCCAACTACCACAGCTGTATAGCCAACTGCCACAGCGGCATAGCCAACTACCACAGCTGCATAGCCAACTACCACAGCTGTATAGCCAACTACCACAGCTGTATAGCCAACTACCACAGCTATATAGCCAACTACCATAGCTGTATAGCCAACTACCATAGCTGCATAGCCAACTACCACAGCTGCATAGCCAACTACCACAGCTGTATAGCTAACTACCGCAGCTGTATAGCCAACTACCACAGCTATATAGCCAACTACCATAGCTGTATAGCCAACTACCATAGCTGCATAGCCAACTACCACAGCTGTATAGCTAACTACCGCAGCTGTATAGCCAACTACCACAGCTATATAGCCAACTACCACAGCTATATAGCCAACTGCCATAGCTATATAGCCAACTGCCATAGCTGCATAGCCAACTACCATAGCTGCATAGCCAACTACCACAGCTATATAGCCAACTGCCATAGCTGTATAGCCAACTACCATAGCTGCATAGCCAACTACCATAGCTGCATAGCCAACTACCACAGCTGCATAGCCAACTACCACAGCTGTATAGCCAACTACCACAGCTGTATAGCCAACTACCACAGCTATATAGCCAACTACCATAGCTGTATAGCCAACTACCATAGCTGCATAGCCAACTACCACAGCGGCATAGCCAACTACCACAGCTGCATAGCCAACTACCACAGCGGCATAGCCAACTACCACAGCTGTATAGCCAACTGCCACAGTGGCATAGCCAACTACCACAGCTGCATAGCCAACTACCACAGCGGCATAGCCAACTACCACAGCTGCATAGCCAACTACCACAGCGGCATAGCCAACTACCACAGCGGCATAGCCAACTACCACAGCTGTATAGCCAACTGCCATAGCCGCATAGCAAACTACCACAGCTGTATAGCCAAGTACCACAGCGGCATAGCCAACTACCACAGCTGCATAGCCAACTACCACAGCGGCATAGCCAACTACCACAGCTGCATAGCCAACTACCATATCTGCATAGCCAACTGCTATATTTGCATAGCCAACTACCATATCTGCATAGCCAACTGCTATATCTGCATAGCCAACTGCCATATCTGCATAGCCAACTGCCATATCTGCATAGCCAACTGCCATATCTGCATAGCCAAGTACCACAGCGGCATAGCCAACTACCACAGCTGTATAGCCAACTACCACAGCTGTATAGCCAACTGCCACAGCAGCATAGCCAACTACCACAGCTGTATAGCCAACTACCACAGCGGCATAGCCAACTACCACAGCTGTATAGCCAACTACCACAGCTGTATAGCCAACAACCACAGCGGCATAGCCAACTACCACAGCGGCATAGCCAAGTACCACAGCGGCATAGCCAACTACCACAGCTGCATAGCCAACTACCACAGCGGCATAGCCAACTACCACAGCTGCATAGCCAATTACCATATCTGCATAGCCAACTGCTATATTTGCATAGCCAACTGCCATATCTGCATACCGAACTGCCATATCTGCATAGCCAACTACCATATCTGCATAGCCAACTGCCATATCTGCATAGCCAACTGCCATATCTGCATAGCCAACTGCCATATCTGCATAGCCAACTGCCATATCTGCATAGCCAACTGCCATATCTGCATAGCCAATTGCCATATCTGCATAACCAACTGCCATATCTGCATAGCCAACTGCCATATCTGCATAGCCAACTGCTATATCTGCATTGCCAACTGCTATATTTGCACAGCCAACTGCCATATCTGCATAGCCAACTGCCATATCTGCATAGCCAACTGCAATATCTGCATAGCCAACTGCCATATCTGCATAGCCAACTGCTATATCTGCATAGCCAACTGCTATATTTGCATAGCCAACTGCCATATCTGCATAGCCAACTGCCATATCTGGATAGCCAACTGCCATATCTGCATAGCCAACTGCCATATCTGCATAGATAACTGCCATATCTGCATAGCCAACTGCTATATCTGCATAGCCAACTGCTATATCTGCATAGCCAACTGCTATATCTGCATAGCCAACTGCCATATCTGCATAGCCAACTGCCATATCTGCATAGCCAACTGCTATATCTGCATAGCCAACTGCTATATCTGCATAACCAACTGCCATATCTGCATAGCCAACTGCCATATCTGCATAGCCAACTGCTATATCTGCATAACCAACTGCCATATCTGCATAGCCAATTGCCATATCTGCATAACCAACTGCCATATTTGCATAGCCAACTGCCATATCTGCATAACCAACTGCCATATTTGCATAGCCAATTGCCATATCTGCATAGCCAACTGCTATATTTGCATAGCCAACTGCCATATCTGCATAACCAACTGCCATATCTGCATAGCCAACTGCCATATCTGCATAGCCAACTTCTATATCTGCATAGCCAACTGCCATATCTGCATAGCCAACTGCCATATCTGCATAGCCAACTGCCATATCTACATAGCCAACTGCCATATCTGCATAGATAACTGCCATATCTGCATAGATAACTGCCATATCTGCATAGATAACTGCCATATCTACATAGCCAACTGCCATATCTGCATAGATAACTGCCATATCTGCATAGCCAACTGCTATATCTGCATAGATAACTGCCATATCTGCATAGCCAACTGCCATATCTGCATAGATAACTGCCATATCTGCATAGCCAACTGCCATATCTGCATAGCCAACTGCCATATCTGCATAGCCAACTGCCATATCTGCATAGCCAACTGCCATATCTGCATAGCCAACTGCCATATCTGCATAGCCAACTGCCATATCTGCATAGCCAACTGCCATATCTGCATAGCCAACTGCCATATCTGCATAGCCAACTGCTATATCTGCATAGATAACTGCCATATCTGCATAGATAACTGCCATATCTGCATAGCCAACTGCTATATCTGCATAGATAACTGCCATATCTGCATAGCCAACTGCCATATCTGCATAGCCAGCTGCCATATCTGCATAGCCATCTGCCATATCTGCATAGCCAACTGCCATATCTGCATAGCCAACTGCCATATCTGCATAGCCAACTGCCATATCTGCATAGCCAACTGCTATATTTGCATAACCAACTGCTATATCTGCATAGCCAACTGCCATATCTGCATAGCCAACTGCTATATCTGCATAGCCAACTGCCATATCTGCATAACCAAGTGCCATATTTGCATAGCCAACTGCCATATCTGCATAACCAACTGTCATATTTGCATAGCCAATTGCCATATCTGCATAACCAACTGCCATATCTGCATAGCCAACTGCCATATCTGCATAGCCAACTGCTATATTTGCATAACCAACTGCTATATCTGCATAGCCAACTGCCATATCTGCATAGCCAATTGCCATATCTGCATAACCAACTGCCATATCTGCATAGCCAACTGCCATATCTGCATAGCCAACTGCTATATTTGCATAACCAACTGGCATATCTGCATAGCCAATTGCCATATCTGCATAACCAACTGCTATATCTGCATAGCCAACTGCCATATCTGCATAGCCAACTGCCATATCTGCATAGCCAACTGCCATATCTGCATAGCCAACTGCCATATCTGCATAGCCAGCTGCCATATCTGCATAGCCATCTGCCATATCTGCATAGCCAACTGCCATATCTGCATAGCCAACTGCCATATCTGCATAGCCAACTGCCATATCTGCATAGCCAACTGCTATATTTGCATAACCAACTGCTATATCTGCATAGCCAACTGCCATATCTGCATAGCCAACTGCTATATCTGCATAGCCAACTGCCATATCTGCATAACCAACTGCCATATTTGCATAGCCAACTGCCATATCTGCATAACCAACTGTCATATTTGCATAGCCAATTGCCATATCTGCATAACCAACTGCCATATCTGCATAGCCAACTGCCATATCTGCATAGCCAACTGCTATATTTGCATAACCAACTGCTATATCTGCATAGCCAACTGCCATATCTGCATAGCCAATTGCCATACCTGCATAACCAACTGCCATATCTGCATAGCCAACTGCCATATCTGCATAGCCAACTGCTATATTTGCATAACCAACTGGCATATCTGCATAGCCAATTGCCATATCTGCATAACCAACTGCTATATCTGCATAGCCAACTGCCATATCTGCATAGCCAACTGCCATATCTGCATAGCCAACTGCCATATCTGCATAGCCAACTGCCATATCTGCATAGCCAACTGCCATATCTGCATAGCCAACTGCCATATCTGCATAGCCAACTGCCATATCTGCATAGTTAGCTGCCATATCTGCATAGCCAGCTGCCATATCTGCATAGCCAACTGCCATATCTGCATAGTTAGCTGCAGTAAATCTACAAAATAATTCTCTACATGTACTTACACATGTACTACCAATATTTAATTTCAGAAATGTGGATATTCTGGTTGTACGAAAAAAGGTGCTACAGTTGGATGTGAATCTGCATGGTGTAGACATACATACCACTATGTCTGTGCCAAAAAGGATTGTGGGAAATTTAAAAGAATTTATGATTCCGAAAGCAGGTATAGTATTATATAAAATATTTGAAGGGAATACATATATCTACATGTCATGTTAGCACAGTGTTCTCCCAGCACAGTGCTTTGTTTTACTGCCATACTGGTCTAACTCTGCTAAAGTCATTATCCTGACTATCACAGTGCTTTGTTTTACTACCACACTGGTCTGACTCTACACAGTCATTATCCTGACTATCACAGTATCATTTCCACTGTGCCAATGCTGACTTTATAAATCAAATTGATATGTTTCTGAAAACTTGGGTACAGTTGTAACATTCTCCAAGCAATAACAATTTGGTAGATGAATAATTGTGTGCATTGTGTATTTGAGTGGGTTAAACACCTCAATTTCTGTTTGCAACAATTATGCAAATTAGTTTGTGAATTTTCATCACTACCGTAAAAATCATATTTGAGGCCGCAGCCCTAACTTGAGACATTGTTTCATGTTGAATTGACAAGTTTTGATCCCAGGAAAAAGCCTGCAATATAAGCCGCACCCCAAACTTTCACAAACCAAACAGCCACCACATATTTCAGAAAAAGATGTACCATTTAATTTTTAATTAAGGCATAGTTTTTCGAACATTTCAATGATTCCTGACGCTTAGATTAGAGTCTAATTTAGGTTTTCCGTAGTCATTGATGCTTATTCCAGAGTACAGGTTTTTTGTGGGTTGCTTGAATGGGTAAACTGTGCGTTTCGACAATGAGCTGTTATTATCGTCAAAAGTGTTAAATTCTTCTTCAATGCTCAGCTTATCTTTCGAAAACAATTTCTTGATTTTCCCATCAAAATCAAAGCCAAGCGATTGCACTACAACAACGGTGAATCTCTTCCGGGTTTCATTTACCATGACGTCGCTGAACTACATTAACATATTTAAATGAGCTATGGTAATTTAATCACGTTGGCACCATCCAGTGCTTCGATTGGTTAATTAGCGACTTGACCTATCAGGTCAAAAAGTCACTAAAAATGTTTGAACGAACATGGCGGATATCGTATCGGATCGAGCATTTATATGTGACTGAAATCATTCGCTTGCGGTGAAACTAAGTTGAATTTTCACAACAATTTAACGAATTTATTTTCTGTACATTATTGTAATCACTACTGAGTAATAATCAGCAAATTTGGTTATGTAGGGATACCTGTATTCCCTGAAATATTTTTAATTACATTATTACATGTATCACACATGTACATCAATCCAAAAGCTATGGTGCATAAATGTTTTTATCACATGTATCAGGCAGTACCAGTGACATAATGCCATGTAATATTTTTATCACATGTATCAGGTAGTACCAGTGACATAATGCCATGTAATATATTTATCACATGTATCAGGCAGTACCAGTGACATAATACCATGTAATATTTTTATCACATGTATCAGGTAGTACCAGTGACATAATGCCATGTAATATATTTATCACATGTATCAGGTAGTACCAGTGACATAATGCCATGTAATATTTTTATCACATGTATCAGGTAGTACCAGTGACATAATGCCATGTAATATATTTATCACATGTATCAGGTAGTACCAGTGACATAATGCCATGTAATATTTTTATCACATGTATCAGGTAGTACCAGTGACATAATGCCATGTAATATATTTATCACATGTATCAGGTAGTACCAGTGACATAATGCCATGTAATATATTTATCACATGTATCAGGTAGTACCAGTGACATAATGCCATGTAATATTTTTATCACATGTATCAGGTAGTACCAGTGACATAATGCCATGTAATATATTTATCACATGTATCAGGTAGTACCAGTGACATAATGCCATGTAATATTTTTATCACATGTATCAGGTAGTACCAGTGACATAATACCATGTAATTTTTTTATCACAAGTATCAGGTAGTACCAGTGACATAATGCCATGTAATTTTTTTATCACATGTATCAGGTAGTACCAGTGACATAATGCCATGTAATATATTTATCACATGTATCAGGTAGTACCAGTGACATAATGCCATGTAATTTTTTTATCACATGTATCAGGTAGTACCAGTGACATAATGCCATGTAATATATTTATCACATGTATCAGGCAGTACCAGTGACATAATGCCATGTAATATATTTATCACATGTGTCAGGTAGTACCAGTGACATAATGCCATGTAATATATTTATCACATGTATCAGGCAGTACCAGTGACATAATGCCATGTAATATTTTTATCACATGTATCAGGTAGTACCAGTGACATAATGCCATGTAATATTTTTATCACATGTATCAGGTAGTACCAGTGACATAATGCCATGTAATATATTTAACACATGTATCAGGTAGTACCAGTGACATAATGCCATGTAATATATTTATCACATGTATCAGGTAGTACCAGTGACATAATGCCATGTAATATATTTATCACATGTATCAGGTAGTACCAGTGACATAATGCCATGTAATATTTTTATCACATGTATCAGGTAGTACCAGTGACATAATGCCATGTAATATTTTTATAACATGTATCAGGTAGTACCAGTGACATAATGCCATGTAATATATTTAACACATGTATCAGGTAGTACCAGTGACATAATGCCATGTAATATATTTATCACATGTATCAGGTAGTACCAGTGACATAATGCCATGTAATATATTTATCACATGTATCAGGTAGTACCAGTGACATAATGGCATGTAATATTTTTATCACATGTATCAGGTAGTACCAGTGACATAATGCCATGTAATATATTTATCACATGTATCAGGTAGTACCAGTGACATAATGCCATGTAATATTTTTATCACATGTATCAGGTAGTACCAGTGACATAATGCCATGTAATATTTTTATCACATGTATCAGGTAGTACCAGTGACATAATGCCATGTAATATTTTTATCACATGTATCAGGTAGTACCAGTGACATAATGCCATGTAATATTTTTATCACATGTATCAGGTAGTACCAGTGACATAATGCCATGTAATATATTTATCACATGTATCAGGTAGTACCAGTGACATAATGCCATGTAATATATTTATCACATGTATCAGGTAGTACCAGTGACATAATGCCATGTAATATTTTTATCACATGTATCAGGTAGTACCAGTGACATAATGCCATGTAATATATTTATCACATGTATCAGGTAGTACCAGTGACATAATGCCATGTAATATTTTTATCACATGTATCAGGCAGTACCAGTGACATAATGCCATGTAATATTTTTATCACATGTATCAGGTAGTACCAGTGACATAATGCCATGTAATATTTTTATTACATGTATCAGGTAGTACCAGTGACATAATGCCATGTAATATATTTAACACATGTATCAGGTAGTACCAGTGACATAATGCCATGTAATATTTTTATCACATGTATCAGGTAGTACCAGTGACATAATGCCATGTAATATATTTATCACATGTATCAGGTAGTACCAGTGACATAATGCCATGTAATTTTTTTATCACATGTATCAGGTAGTACCAGTGACATAATGCCATGTAATATTTTTATCACATGTATCAGGTAGTACCAGTGACATAATGCCATGTAATACATTTATCACATGTATCAGGTAGTACCAGTGACATAATGCCATGTAATATTTTTATCACATGTATCAGGTAGTACCAGTGACATAATGCCATGTAATATTTTTATCACATGTATCAGGTAGTACCAGTGACATAATGCCATGTAATATTGTTATCACATGTATCAGGTAGTACCAGTGACATAATGCCATGTAATATTTTTATCACATGTATCAGGTAGTACCAGTGACATAATGCCATGTAATATATTTATCACATGTATCAGGTAGTACCAGTGACATAATGCCATGTAATATATTTAACACATGTATCAGGTAGTACCAGTGACATAATGCCATGTAATATATTTATCACATGTATCAGGTAGTACCAGTGACATAATGCCATGTAATATATTTATCACATGTATCAGGTAGTTCCAGTGACATAATGCCATGTAATATATTTATCACATGTATCAGGTAGTACCAGTGACATAATGCCATGTAATATTTTTATCACATGTATCAGGCAGTACCAGTGACATAATGCCATGTAATATATTTATCACATGTATCAGGTAGTACCAGTGACATAATGCCATGTAATTTTTTTTATCACATGTATCAGGTAGTACCAGTGACATAATGCCATGTAATATTTTTATCACATGTATCAGGTAGTACCAGTGACATAATGCCATGTAATATTTTTATCACATGTATCAGGTAGTACCAGTGACATAATGCCATGTAATATATTTATCACATGTATCAGGTAGTACCAGTGACATAATGCCATGTAATATATTTAACACATGTATCAGGTAGTACCAGTGACATAATGCCATGTAATATATTTATCACATGTATCAGGTAGTACCAGTGACATAATGCCATGTAATATATTTATCACATGTATCAGGTAGTTCCAGTGACATAATGCCATGTAATACATTTATCACATGTATCAGGTAGTACCAGTGACATAATGCCATGTAATACATTTATCACATGTATCAGGTAGTACCAGTGACATAATGCCATGTAATACATTTATCACATGTATCAGGTAGTAGCAGTGACATAATGCCATGTAATATATTTATCACATGTATCAGGTAGTACCAGTGACATAATGCCATGTAATATTTTTATCACATGTATCAGGTAGTACCAGTGACATAATGCCATGTAATATATTTATCACATGTATCAGGTAGTACCAGTGACATAATGCCATGTAATACATTTATCACATGTATCAGGTAGTACCAGTGACATAATGCCATGTAATATTTTTCCATATTACACCCTTGAGCGTCAATTCTGTCTTTCACACAATTTGCGATTTTAATTTTACCAACTAGTCTTCTAAAATACCAAAACATAGCTCATTTATTAACTAAAAAAAATATTTTCACAAAAACTGAAATGATTAATCTAGGTACTGCTAGTTTATGCATTCACTGATCTGCATTTTCAGTTTAAATGACATTTGAAAATTTTGCATTTCAAATTTTTCCAATCTACATGGCAACGTGCAGGATTTATGTTTCTATAGCAATGTACATTGTCGATTTCAAACATTAATAACTGACCACAGCGCAAGTTCAAAGAATGCAGTTGCTATATGCAAATAAATTGAACGTATCGTAAAAACTCCAAAATTTCGACCCCTCTAAAAATTCGGTCACCTGATTATTTGCTGGGTTTCGGCATTTTTTTTTACCTCCAAATTTTCGTCTACGCTAAAAATTGCCTACTCATTCTTATTCGAAAATTGCGACCAGTTTTGGTTTTCCCTCAAACGAAAAAAAAAAACGATGTGAGTGTCCAAACGGAACTTTCCCCGAAGGCATGAATCCGGGTTTCTGATTGACTGAGAGATTTTTATTTTATTGGTAACGAAAGTATATTCCAAACAAAGTTTCAAATAAAAACAAACACAACACACATCTTCTACATAGAAGCAAATGATCATAGTTGCAAAATCCGGTCATGCTGCGTTTTCGAATTGTTGATTATTACTCAGTAGTGATTATAATAATGTACACAAAATAAATTCGTTGAATTGTTATGAAATACAAATAAAAGTCAACTTAGTTTCATCGTAAGCGAATGATTCCGGTCTCATATAAAGGTCTCATGCCACTAATTAACCATTGGCTGCTCGTAGCCCTAAATTTAAATGCCTTGCAAGAACCAATGACATTTTTTAAATATTTTTTTTCTCAGGTGCTCCCTGTTTGAGAGCGTAATCACCTGGGTCAGAGGTGAGACCAACATGTGGTCTTTTGTTTACTACTTAGCGGCTGTGTACCTGTGGGTTTATCCTGTGTGTATTTGGATGTTCTAATCTTGGTGTTTTTCCAGTGATTTCTCTTGGTGCAATCCAAATACAGTAGGTGTGTCTTGTTTACCTGAGATTTGCAAGAGTTTGAGCTGGCCAACATGTTAATTTTTTTCATATGGTTGATTACTGGCATATTGATTTCCCATTTTTGAGCCATATTTTCAACTTTCTTCGTCATTTTCATATAGCAATCTTGTCATATGTTAACATTGTCGTCTATGGAAATTCAATTAGTGGTATGAGCCCTGAACGTTCGATGCTGTAGGATATCCGCCATGTTCTCTTAGGTCAAATAAGTCAAATCGCTAATTAACCAAATCAAAAAGCTGGATGATGCCAACGTGTTCAAATTACCATAGCTTATTTAAATATGTTAATGTTATTGAACGCAGTGCGGAAGAGATTGATGTTGTAGTACGATCTTTTGGCTTGGATTTTGATGCAAAAACGGCATGATTTTTTTTAAATCAAAAAATTAGTTGTTTTAAAAAAAAAAATTGGGCATTTGAAAAATAATTTAACATTGTTCACAGTGATAACAGCTCATTGTCGAAACGAAGCTTACACGTTCACGCTAGTCACGATAAAAATCATACTCTTGAATAGACGTCAATGACTACGGTAAAACTTAGACTCTTTTTTAGCTGTCAGCTGTCCATTTTATTTTCTTAAATCCCATTTTATTTTTTAATCCAAGGGCGAATTTACGGCAGAATCTGGTCCCTCAAATAAGGGACACGTGAGCTTTGATTCTAACCGGATACATCGCACTGGGTCGGGGAGATAGTTTGCTAAACTTCCATGTATCTTTTGTCCAATGGGTACCTGTACTTCGAACATTCGCAAGTTTTCCTAGGTAGTGCGAGACAGCTTTGTCTTTTGACCTATTAGTTAGTCCCTGTTCGGATATCGTCCGAAAACGAGGACTTATGTTTTGCCCTGTGTGCGTCCGTGCGTTCGTCCGTGATCACCTGTATCTCGAACATGCATGGACCGATTAAGTTCAAACTTTACTCATACATCACACATTATATGGGACATATGCACATGCATTTTTTTCATGATCCGATTAACGTTAACCGAATAGCGGCCATTTTAAGGCCGAAAATCAATCAAAATCGTACATTTTCACCATTCCGGACCCGGATCTCAGTTATGCATGGACGGATTTTGTTCAAATTTGGTACATACATTAAACATAATAGGACCTTGATGCACGTCATTTTTTTTTTTGGATCAGGCTTGAAATGGCCGACTGGCGGCTATTTTGTTTTAAAGAATTCAGTTCTGAATCCGTATCTGAGACATGTCTTGATTGATCAAGTTCAAACTTCACACACACAAGGTACATCATGTCACAAATATGTATGTGCATTTGTTTCATGATCTCATTAACGATAGCCAAATGGCGGCCGCTTTAAGGCCGAAAATGCATTGAAATCGCACATTTTCACCATTCCGGACCCGGATCTCAGTTATGCATGGACGGATTTTGTTCAAATTTGGTACATACATGAAACATAATAGGACCTTGATGCACGTCATTTTTTTTTTCGGCTCAAGTTCGAAATGGCCGACTGGCGGGCATTTTGTTTTAAAGAATTCAGTTCTGGATCCGTATCCGAGACATGTCTGGATTGATCAAGTTCAAACTTCACACACACATGGTACATCATGTCACAAATAGATATGTGCATTTGTTTCATGATCCGCTTAACAATAGCTGAATGATGGCCATTTTAAGGCCGAAAATGCATCAAAATCACGTATTTTCACAATTCCGGAACCGGATCTCAGTCATGCATGCATGGATGGATTTTGTTCAGATTTAGTGCATATATTAAACATAATATAAGCTTGATGCATACCAATTTTTCTTCGGATCAAGTTCAAAATGGCCAACTGGCGGCCATTTTGTTTTAAAGAATTTAGTTTTCGATCCATATCTCGGACATGCCTGGACAGATCAAGTTCAAACTTCACATACACATCATACATTATATCATACATATGTCTATGCATTTGGGCCAATACTTTTAAGGTCAAAAATTCACAAAAATTGCACATTTTCACCATACCGGAACTGAATCTTAGTCATGCGTGGGCAAATTTAGTTTAAATTTTTTTTTGGATTGTGTTGAAAATGGCTGACTGGTGGCTATTTTGTTTTACTGAATGCAGTTCAGCATCCATATTGTTGCTGCTTTGAATGTATATGTCACTCAAATATGAACGGAACGGGAACGTGTCATTGATGTTTTGTTTTCCTTGTCATAATACTCACTGATTGATGACTTTGTTTTAATTTTGAGTTGTTTAGCCTACAACTCGGCCATGACCTTTGCTTTTACCGTGAAACGTAGGGAAGTTTACGTCAATTGACGGACATTGCATTTTTTAAAAACTAACGAAGCACACTGTCTATCATCCCCATTTTTTTCATTTGCTGATTTCTATTCTGAAAAATTCGACCGTCCGAAAATGCACCTTAATTTTGACTCTAAAAACACGCCACATTTCCAACGCCAATTATTTAAAACCGGTCGAAATTTTGGAGTTTTTACGGTACTAAGATGCTTAGGATGCGAAGACACAAATAATCATTCTAATGTTAGTTTCTGATGAAACAATTTGAAATACATGTAATGAACAGGATATAATAATTTGTGACTATGTATTATTGTATTTATTAATCTTGTATTAAATTTTTCAATAATACACTAATATTGGGTGGGTTATTGGAGTAACACTTTATTCGTTTTGAACCTGATTATTGATATCTCTATCTTTGTGGCATGTCTGATGCCAAGCCTTACACATGGCTATTTTTATTCTTCATTCTGGGTAAATGTTAGAAGTACAAATTTATTAATTACATGATTTTATCATGCATAATTTGCAGCCATCATTTTTGTCAGCATGGAGGTTGCTCAGCCAACTTTTGTATCATTCATTGGAACTGTATCATTTTCATATTTATTGTTTTTATATTAGTTTCAGTCTTGCATTTTATTGTAAAAATGATATCAACACTGTTGAAGAATGCAACAGTGAAGACAGTGAAGATGAAAGTGAAACATCAAGTGATAGCGAAAATGGCTGTGACAGTTATGACTATGCTAGAACAACCACAACTAGTACTATACAGCATCATACTAGCAAGGTTGAAATAAAAGAAGAGGTCATTAGTGATGAAGACAACAGTACACATGAGAAAGACAAACGTAACAATATCGTTGAAGAAGATGCCGGTGATGAAGACAACGGTAGACATGAGAAAGACAAACATAACAATATCATTGATGAAGATGCCGGTGATGAAGACAACGGTAGACATGAGAAAGACAAACATAACAATAACATTGATGAAGATGCCGGTGATGAAGACAACGGGACACATGAGAAAGACAAACATAACAAACTGGTCAACATCATTGATGAAGATGAGAGTGATGAATCTTCTTCACATAGTATCAGTATATTTGCAGAATCTCCAAGCACTCTGATTGGTAAGTTATTAGCTGAAAACTTTTATCATCAGTTATAATACACAAAGTGGTCAATAATGTTGATATTTTTGATTGAAAATATTGACTAATGAGTTCCAAATTTGAAAATGTAAGATGCTAAATAGTTCATAGCATTCTTTCTTCCCTATTAAATTCACAGAAAAGACTGTTCAATCAGGTGATATATCACCAGACACGGTGGGAACTTCAAGCCTTGAAACACCAGATAAGGTTTCATCAGCTAAATCACCAAGCACAGAAGAGACCCCTGAATCAAGTTATAATACAGTAGATATGATGAAAATTTCTAGATCAGCAACTTTTTCTGAGGCAAGGCTGAATACTGCAATGCCACCTGAAAATACTGAGCCATCATCCAATGCTGCTATCATTTGTGGATTTTGTAAAAATGGGGAAGACATCAAAAAGTATGGAAAACTAATTATGCATGAAAAAGATAGTGCACATTATCTATGTATGGTAAGTAATAATTATTATTATTCATTCTGTCTAAGGTGGGCATATTGGTTGCAGATTTGTACACCTGTACAACTTGCAATTTTCCTGGGAAAGTCAGTATCAATGCCATCAACTTCCCTCAGATGGTTGCATCAACCTCAAATAAGATTCATACAGATAATTTACAACGCTTTCTTTGTATAGTCACAATAAGGCCAGACATTTTTTATTCCTTGTGTCTTGAGTTTTTATAAGGCAATTTTTTTGATTTGTGTGATTCTCAAAGAATTGTAAGTGAGATCATTGATCGGAGAGAAGAAATAAAATAAAATTTTATTCCATGTATAATCTTGTTTCTCATCTGCGCGAGACTTCGATACTTTGATCATGATACTCCCACAAAAATGCAACTTGGGTTTGTTATGCGGCAGGCGGGAAAAAAATGAAGATAAAAATAAGTTTTTTTAGCAATTTTCTGCACTTACAAGTCAGCGAGCGCGAGAAATTACGCTGAAATTAAATTTTATTTTTATTTCATTTTTGACTCCTGTTCATTCGACGGGTTTGCCAAACAAGGGATAATATAAGTCTGGCCTAATGTTGTAATATGTAAAACAATTTAGCCATAGTATGTACCTAAAAATAAATTAGTCCAAAATGATATCATCAATTTATAGCGCCTATAAGGAAGTCGCCTGCTATATTTCAATGTTCTAGAGACTTTCCTAGGAAGTTTGTTAACTACCTGTGCAAATATTGTGTGTCCACTGTAAATTGACATTGATTTATGGCTGGCATTTGTGTGTAATGTATAACAGTAAAAGTAATATCCCTGCCCTGAGTTGATGACATTTTTATTCCTAGTGGCGAAACTGGAGAATAGAACAACAGGCAACTTTAGTCTTTCTTTTATACATGTATAAATGAGGAAGCAAATAAATAAATACTGTGGAATACTTTATTTTCACTGGAATTCATTTTCGCTGAAAAGGCTTTTTGGGCGTTTTGTATGGAATTTATTTTCACTGATTTTTGATGAGTTTAATGTGAAATATAGGAAAAAAAGTATATTCGCTGGATTTTATTTTCACAGAATCATCCCTTCAGTGAAAATAGCAAAAATAAAGTATTCTACAGTACTTTTTTTTATTCTGTTCACTCATTCATATATTTCCTACCAAATTTTATTTAGATATACAATGTATTATTTGTATTATCTTTAATAGAGCTTATTCTCACTTTTCGCTTTATACAAAAAGAAACTCAGTTATTAATTTATTATTTAAACATGCAAACATTTAATCCCAGTGAAGAAACTCAAGAAGAGAACAACAGGCAACTTTAGTCTTTTTTTAATACATACCCGGTACATGTATGAGGTAGCAATTAAATAAATAAATACTTTTTTTTATTTTGTACACTCATACTTATTTTTCCTACCAAATTTTATTTAGATACATGTATACAATGTATTATTGTATTGTTTGGAGCTTATCCTCACTTTTCACTTTATACAAAAAGAAAACTATTGATTAAGCTCCATTGAATACATGTATCTATTGTAATGTCTCTTGTCGTAAATGTAATTGTAATCTTATTATTTATATTACACTCTAATTTTATCTGATTGTTGTATCTTAACAGTTCAATTCTAGTGGTCTTGGATTAGAAGTATCTCCATACAGTGAAAAGTTTGTTAACTTTGGAGAAGGTTTTGATGCAAATAAAGTTAGACAAGAAATGAGGAGAGGAAGAAAATTGGTAAATACATCCATAAGCTTATTTCTACTGCATACATTACCATTATTCTGATGAACTCTTTCTTGTTGACAATATAGGCCCAATGTGATACAAAATGTGTTGAGTACATGGTCTGTACAGAATTCTCATACATGAATGCTATGAAACAACTGCCACACTTTAAGAGTATAATCATTTGTTTTTTGCTTGTATATTTTTTAGAGCACAAACGACAATATGATTTAATCTTGTTTCACCTATAAGAACCACTTTGAAGATTCAAATGCAATTTCATATTGGTATTATTTTCATTTTGGTAATTTGCATATTTAATCAATTTCAACTACTAGTACATTTAGTATGTTTGGTTGGTATCATAACAGTCAAATATCAGTTTGTGCATATTAATTAGATAATTTGCATAATACCATTGTTTGTTACCTTGCCCGTACCATCAAAGATGGAAGGGAAAGGTATATTAAGGGAAAAATTTTGTCCGTTGTTGTCGTCGGCGTCGGCGTCGGCGTCGTTAATAATTGTTATTGTGTGCATAATAACTTTACTAATTCTATTCCAAACTTTATCAAACTTGGTCACCTTATTCATCAGTATAAAGTCTTCCCTGAGTTTGAACAACAGATGTCCTGTATGAAAATATCATGCAAAAATTGAGAAAATCTGATAAAATATTTGGACTGTTTCTGCTTGACTGATCACTGGTGATACACATCAAAGGTCACTGATCTCAGTGGAAATATGCATTGTTGTATGTGTTCAATGAAGCAAATGATTTATCTTGTAATAATATCCTTGGTAATGTATCTCAGAATCCCATACTGGGTTTCAAAACCAACTCATGGAGAGATTGCACAGTCTGATACACATTTGCAAACCTACCAATAAAATCTTTACAGAAAACAAGATGTCAGAAAATCAATATAAGCACTCCTATGAACTGGGTGCCTAACTTTGATCAAGATCTGAAGCTAATAGAAAATCTGTTTAGTTCAAAGTTATCAAATCAAAAACAATACATAAAAAATACATTAAAAGCAAAACATTTCATCCACATTTTAAAAAGAAAATTATTCTAAAATATATGTATTCTGTATTTGACAAACAGTTCATTCGACAAATGAAAACTCACAGGAATATGTTTCAGCTATTAGAACAGAATGATAGAGTTTTTATAATACTAGTTTAAAAACGCACTTCAAAGATTGCAGTGTTTGAAGATGTAGATTCTCAGGAGGCAACAGTACTGTTGACTTCTCCCTCCACTGGACACCAACTATTTAAGTTGATTTGCATACAAAGCAGAGCTTGCAACATGATAGCTATTCATAAAGGGTGTTTTTTTTTACTTTTCATATAATACAGTAGTCACACAATGAGGCAGTTCATATTTGTCTCAGTGAATCATTAATTTTTGGCAGACACCTGTACAAAATACTTGGACTAAAGCCAGCTAAATTTTTCTGTTATCTTGCATGTTTTATGAATCTATTCACATCTAAATGCAGCACTTTGTTTTTGCAATGAGACATTTGTTTTTATTCTAAAATATCTGAATTACTTTGAATAAAGCTGGAAATTATGTTCCTTAGAATAATTAAACAAATAAGGCACCAATGTTTTTGTAAGATATTTACATCTTTTAAGGACATTCGGTAGACTGATTCCCCACTGTTGGTTCAACCCCAAAACTTGTTTGTATTCAAAATTAATTATGACAATGCATATTTATATTGAAACAAACTATGATAAAGGGAATTATATTATATAACAAAGGGCAAGGTCACCAGAGTTCAACTATGTTTAATCTTTATATTATAATTTGATTTGAACAATATATATTTATATTTTGTATTTGAATATCTGACACTAGTTTGGAAATACATGTACCCCCGGTATTCTGAGTATTATTTAAGTGCCGGTAATTTTAATATAATATAGTTTGGTTTGGTCTAATAAATTTAACCATAGTTTTGAATGAATGTATACAGCAGCATAAACAAGACTTGTTGTATGTTTGTTGTCAAAACAATATTGAATGCACTTGAGGAACAGGAACATACTTTAGCATCTATTTCAAAAAAAAAATTTGTCACTAACTAGTTCATGCAATTGCTTGTGCTTGTGGTACATCTACCTATCATAATGGAATTTTTGCACAAATTAATTTAACTGTCCTCATGTCAACCAGCCCAGTTGACATGATTATCTACAGTCATTAGTTACTAGGGTATTCAAATCATGAGTGACTTCCACTATGCTACTAATGATTACTTGTGTTATGATGACTGTAGGCAAGGCTTATATACTTTATCCACGTTTTCTGAAATCGGGGAACACCACTTGAATTGTCTAACTTGCTGCATATTTGTTTCATTCATCAGAGATGCAGATATAAAGAATGTGGGAAAACAGGTGCTACAGTTGGATGTGAAGTAAAACATTGTAAAGCTACATATCATTATCATTGTGCTAAATTGGATAATGGTCATTATAAATTTATTCGTGATGCCCCAAATCTACAGTAAGTCATACAAAGCTACTTGTAAAAAACAGAATTTGTTTTGAGGAATACTGTACTAAATTTGAAACAAGAGTTTCACTTCAGAACTAACAACATCCAGCCATTGAAAAGGAAGGCATACCAAATCTACTATAGACACCTGTAGAAATGTGAAACCTGAAATTGTGGTCAATGCTCATACATTTTAGATAAGCTACACATCATGGAATGCCTAAAATATTATTTATAAGTGATATCATTTCTTATAACATATTTTTGAAAAATCTTTCAGTTATTGCAAGGCACGCATAAACCATTAACACCTTTGGAAACAATGATGTTTGAATGCAAAATCGAAATCAATATTTCCATTATTCATATTCATACTAATTTTGTTATTCTTTCTTACTATACATTAATAGAAACATGTTTGTAGTCTTTAAGATGTAATAAACTTGTTATATAACAATATTTATGATATACAAAAAACACACTGGTTAAAATTTTTGAATTTTATTTTATGCTTTGTTTTTCACAGATACAGAAGGACATTGTTTTGTAAGAACCATTGCTGTGAAAGTGAAGATGAAAGTGAACTAGACAGTTCTATGTCATTAAGTCAACACTCCCTTACACAGCAACAGGAACATGTGCCTTGGGAACAAAGTTACAAACAGCAATATGATGAGCCACAACTGCTGAACTGTGATCCGCTACCAGATCAGGGGTCACTACTACCTGACCATGGCTCACAACTAACTGAATATGAGTCAGATCTAAAACAGCTCAAATCACAACTACCAGACGATGAGATTCTACTGAACAATAAGGCACAATCAAAAGACTCTGTGCCACAACTGTCAGACCATCACCTACATTTACTGAACCACGAATCAAATTTACCAGACCATGAGCCACAACTATCAGACAATGCCCTACAATCACTGGACGATGAATCAGAACTACGAGACAATGAGCTGCAACTAAAAACACATGGCCTACAAGTACTAAACCATGGCTACAACTACAGCAGCATGGGCCATATACATAAAGAGGATATTATATGCAAAACTGAGTTGTATGAATGGTCAAGTGGAACTGTTATGGATACAACAAAAGTCACTCATACCTCTTGTAACACAGCATACAAACAAAAAGAGTTAGTCACGATAAAAAATTGGATTGATATAACAACCTTAAATGATTATTCTGTAGAAATCCATCCTAAACTTGATACAATCTTTTGTAGCAGTACTATAGTATTAAAACTTGCTGTAGAATTGAAACCAGTCATGTCAAGAAACGAAAATATAGTACTATGCCTTGTACCTAATGAAAATATCATAAAACTAGAATCTTACTTTAAAGTAATTGATGAACAGATTATAAGCAAAAGACTTGGGACAGTAAATCAATTGATATGTGTCTTCAGTGTCAATGGGCTTCCTGATAAAACTGTGCATGGAATTCTGAATACAGTGTTTCCAAAGACAAGTGCCTTTCATCCTGTGAAATTGTACAGTCATGATAATCCATCTCATGGTTGTGTTACTTGTATTGCTGCTTACATAAGCAAAGAACCAAAGACTAGGCCTGTGTTGTGTGCTGATTCAAGCAAAGAACCAAAGACTAGTCATCTGACATGTGCTGATTCAAGCAAAGAACCAAAGTGTACCCCTGTTACATGTTTGGTGTCTGAAGTCATGTCAGTTGTTACCAAAGACAAAGAAGGTGTTGTTTTATTGTATTCCTCTTCTACTTACTTAGCTTACTAGTATTCCAAATTGGTATTCTTCTAACTAATAGAAATGGACCACATTTATTTTGCTCTCAGATCATTCCTATTGCTATATTGAGTGAATTATTTGATTATCTAAATTTATGCGAATTGCAGCAAATATGTAGTGAACTTTCGACTACTCGTTTTATTGACTCCCAAGTGCGAAGCACAAAATGGGAGTCTTTGCAGTTAGTGTGTCTGTATGTGTGTGTGTGTGGGTGTGGGTGTACTTGGATTGCTATATGTTGCGAGGACAAAAATACAGATATATAGCTACTTCCGAGGACATACACACCTTCCGAGGACCTTTTTCATAGTCCTCGGAAAACATAATTTATATTAATAGTTAATTCGATTATTAATACGTTTTGCGTAGCTTAGGTTTAGTATCGGGGGAAGGTATGGTTCACGTTATATTAATATTAATATAATTATACCATACCTTACCCCGATACTAAACCTAAGCTTCGCAAACATTTCTATGTTCAGTCACGGGATATTCAACTCTTGTTTAATTAAACTTAATTAAAATGCAATTCTCCATTGTATTGCATTGTAATTGAGTTTAATTAAACTCCAATTAAAACGCAACCCTATATAGGAACGCGTTTTAATCGAGTTCATATCGCAACTATATTAAAAGTTAATTCAACTATATTAAAAGTTAATCCAATGGAGTCCTCGGAACATATTGCAATACAAGTATGTGTGTGTGTGTGTATGTGTGTATATGTGTGTCTGACTGTTCCACTGATATCTAAAGAACCACTCATTGGATTTTGATGAAACTTGGTACATAGATGCTCTGAACTAATGCTAGGTTTTGATTAGGTTTTGGTTAAAATCCATGCGCGTTAATTATCTAATTTGCATGATAATTAGCTAATTTTTAGCTGTTCTATGACTGTTCCACTGATATCTAAAGTACCACTCATTGGATTTTGATGAAACTTGGTACATAGATGCTCTGAACATATGCGCAGATTTGATTAATTTTTGGTAAAAATCCGTGCATATTATTTACCTAATTTGCATGATAATTAGCTATTTTTTAGTGGTTCCATGACTGTTCCACTGATATCTAAACAACCACTCATTGGATTTTGATGAAACTCGGTACATAGATTTTCTGAACTAATGCTAGGTTTTGATTAGTTTTTGGTAATAATCCGTGGATACTAATTACCTAATTTGCATAATGATTAGTCAATTTTCGGATTTTCCACTGATATCTCAAGTACTAATCATCACATTTCAATGAAACTTGGTACATAGATGTCATATGACACTGCACAGACCTGATAGATTTTATGGTAATATCAGTACATATAATTACCTAATTTGCATAATTAATTAATTTTCAGCTTTTGATATAAGTAGTGAGCATTACATTTCAATGAAACTTGGTACTTACATACTCAAGGACTATGCAGAGATTGATTGTTTCGGATAAATATTTGTGCATATTAATCACCTAATTTGCATAATTAGTTAATTTTCAGCTTTTCCACGGGTATCTCAAGTACTAATCATCGCATTTCAATGAAACTTGGTACATAGATCCTTTAGGACTATGCAGAGACCTGATATATTAATTACCTAATTTGCATAATTAATTTTCAGCTTTTCTACTGATATCTAAAGTACTAATCATCACATTTCAATGAATCTAAAATTATGCAGAGACCCAATTAGTTTTTGGTCAATATTTGTGCATATTAATCACCTAATTTGCATAATTAACCAATTTCCAACTTTCACACTGATATCTCAGGTACTACTGGTAATCGTCACATATCAATGAATGTTTATACATGGATGCTGTAGGACAATAGACAGACCTGGATAATTGTGGGTTAAAATCTGTACATATTAATTACCCAATTTGCATAATTAACCAATTTTAAGCTTTCACACTGATATCTAAAGTACTAATTTCCATTTTAATGAAACTTAGTACAAAGATGCTCTAGGACAATGTACAAACCTAATTAGTTTGGGGTAAAACTCTGTTCATATTATTTCCCCAATTAGCATAATAATTCATAATTTTTTGGTTCTAATCACATTTCAATTAAACTTGGTACATAGAGTTTTTGTTACATTGCGCAGACCTCATTAGTTTTACAATCAAATCTGTTCATGTTAATTTTCTGATTTGCATAATTAGTTTTCAGCTAAGTAATTTCAAATTATATTTAATGTGTCTCCATTACTCTCAGCACATGGGAGTTCTTTCTAAGCTTTCTTTGATTTAATTTGTTAAACGCAATCCGAAAACAGTGATTTGTGTTTTGACCTCCGTGTGTGCATCCGTCCGTTCATCTCCACCTGTATCACTGACATACCTGGTTTAATCACATTTAAACTTCACGAATACATCAAATATTTTGGACCACATATGCATGTCTATTCATTTTGTGATTTGATTTAAGATGGCCAAACAGCTGCCATTTTAATGTTGAAAATTTGTCAAAATCAAACCATTTCTGCCATTCTGAAATTATGTTCACACTGAATGTTTTCCAGATCGAATTCATAATGGCTACCTGGTGGCCATTTTGTTTTAACAAATTTAGTTTCGACATTCCCTGACCATACATTTTTAAAACTGTAGGTATACGTTACGTATTATGATGCACATACATTAACAGTTTAATTGAAGATGGCTGAATGACAGTCATTTTAATGTACACAATTCATCTAATTCCAAAACATGGAACAATGTGGGACCCTGATGCGTGCATGTTTGTTCAGATTGGATTCAAAATGACTGACTGGCTTTATCATGTGCATTATATCCTGACTGACTATGTTCAAACTTTACATATACATTATGTAGCATGTGTGCATATATATTTATTCATTTGTTTAACTGGTTCAAGATGTTAAAATTCATTAAAATCAAGCATGTCTGCAATTATGGACCTTGGTCATGCATTTTGTTCAAACTTGGTAAGCACATTGAACTTTATGGGACCTTAATGTAGGTCACTATGTTTGTCAGATCGAACTCAAATGGCCAACTGGTGGCCATGTTGCTATGGAGTGACTCCTTATATTCAATCGTTATATATTCATTTACCCCACAGGGACTATGTAATGCAATTAAAATATGACCTATTTTGACCATAAACATACTTCATGTAAGTAAGTGCATGTGTTGCCAATGTTCTAATGCACAAATGTTTCGAAATCCTGTGGCTTGTAGTAATTAAAAGCAGAAGCAAATTGGGTAACAGCACTGTGCAAATTTAATATTTTGCATGATAATCCCAAAACCCAAATTTATTTAGAAATTATCTCAAATTGCAGAAGAGTATTCCTAATGTTAGAGCCAGACCTGTTGATTCATGAATGACTATAATTAATGCTTAGTGACAATATCCGACATCATTTCTGTAAGTAAAAGTAAGTGATTAACCTTTTTATATCACACAGGTAAGCGCCCACAAAGAACACCACATAAAACTGCTACATCCGATAATATTCATATGGTTCCAACAAGGCTATGTGAAAGACAATGTAAGGCTAAATCATTGAGTCAGACAGTTCGCACAGGACTACGTAGAAGAGCTTGTGATACTACTACTAACAATGATAAATCAAGACTTAATAAAACTCCAGCACATGCAAGCTTTCCAAAAAAGAGAAAAGTTGTTCAACCAAGACCAGATATTAAGGATACTAAATTTACTTCAGTTACTTCTCTCAGCAAGCAGATGGTTGATACTTCTCTCAGCAAGCAGAAGGTTGATACTTCTCTCAGCAAGATGAAGGTTGTTACTCCTCTCAGCAAGCAGAAGGTTGTTACTCCTCTGAGCAAGCAGAAGGTTGATACTTCCACCAGCAAGCTGAAGGTTGATACTCCTCTCAGCAAGCAGAAGGTTGATACTTCCCCCAGCAAGTTGAAGGTTGATACTTCCCCCAGCAAGCAGAAGGTTGTTACTCCTCTCAGCAAGCAGAAGGTTGATACTTCCCCCAGCAAGCAGAAGGTTGATACTTCCCCCAGCAAGCAGAAGGTTGATACTTCTCTCAGCAAGCAGAAGATTGATACTTCCCCCAGCAAGCAGAAGGTTGTTACTTCTCTGAGCAAGCAGAAGGTTGATACTTCCCCCAGCAAGCAGAAGGTTGATACTTCCCCCAGCAAGCAGAAGGTTGATACTTCCCCCAGCAAGCAGAAGGTTATTTCTCCTCTGAGCAAGCAGAAGTTTGTTACTCCTCCCAGTAAGAAGAAGGTTGTTACTCCTCTGAGCAAGCAGAAGATTGATACTTCCCCCAGCAAGCAGAAGGTTGTTACTCCTCTGAGCAAGCAGAAGGTTGATACTTCCCCCAGCAAGCAGAAGGTTGATACTTCCCCCAGCAAGCAGAAGGTTGATACTTCCCCCAGCAAGCAGAAGGTTGATACTTCCCCCAGCAAGCAGAAGGTTATTTCTCCTCTGAGCAAGCAGAAGTTTGTTACTCCTCCCAGTAAGAAGAAGGTTGTTACTTCTCTCAGCAAGCAGAAAGTTGATTCTCATCTCAGTAAGCAGAAGATTGATTCTCATTTCGGCAAGAGGAAGATTATTACTGAATCCAGTGGACAACCAAGCAAAAGACTTAAGACAGATATTAGTCACAATGATTCTGGAACTCCAGTCAGGAAAAGAAAAAATAGGAAAGTGTTATATACATGGGATGAAAAACTATTTAATCCAGGTATGTAAAGTGAAATCTTTCTAAACTAATGATGAAAATATCTAGGAAAATTATTATGAAAGTTATTATGAAAACAGTTTTTCAAATTTTATTTATATTTTTTCAAAAATTTTGATCAACTTGTAGCCAATCTGAGATTATGTTAATTTTATCCAACATTTAAGCAAAAAAATACATAAAAACAGAAAACTTGTTGCACCAGATTGAAGAATAAAATGATAATGATACTATCATTAATAATCCACGCAGAATAATAATCATGACACTTCTTTATGTTTTTTTTAGATATAAAGATATGATGCTTTAATCAAGGATTGAATACATCAGGATTGGGTCACAGAACTATTTAGGTCCCACTAAAAAACACAGACCAGATATCCTCCTAATTTCACCACATTTAGGCAGCACTACGCCATTGCTAACAAGAATAGAAAACATATCTACCATCATATGTATATTTCATATCGGTTAAATAATATATTTGTAGTTTTAATTTCATTACCCACAAAGATTGATACATGTATGTATTATATATTACATATTTTACTGAAAGGTTTCTGTGAATCCTAAAGCAGAAACAATTTATGACAGTACAATTCAAACCAGCAATACTTTTATTTCCAGATATTGGTTACAGTGCCCTACCAATCAACATTACTGAGACCACTCATTGGAACATGAATGTTGCACTATTTATACATTTAAAGGTATAATTTGCAATCAATAAACACTGTATGCATTGTTAGGCTAAAAATATCTACAGTTGTTCCTGAACTGAATAATAGGACCACCAATAAACCATGATTTTTCAGTCATGGTTTCGGGGTGGCTGAAGAAAAAGCTGGAAAACTTTTTAGTAAATGATATAATTTAAGATGTATGTACGAAGTTCTAAATTGAGTCTCTGTTCATCTCCACACTATGCATAAGTGTTAATTTATGCATTCACCAGAACCTTCCACTTGAGTGAGTCTCCTGGGTGTCTATGTTTTTTTTTATTTTATTTTTTTTATTCCTCTTCAGATTACAGCTTTAAAAATATATGTTCTTGTTTTAAAGAATATCATTATTTTTCTTTTCTTATATTTTCTGACAAATTTAAGGTTGGTTTTTGATATTTACAGCAAATATTTAGCTGTAGTTTAAAATAGTGAACTATTTTGTAGAGTAGCGTATTGAACTTGTTTTAAGTCAAAAGTCGACATATGTTTTTATTACAAGATTATTCAGTGTTATGACTGTGTTTTTCTCATTTTTAATATTTCTTTGTTAACAATTTACAATAATGTTTGATTATTTTTTAAGCATATTTATATAATAAATGATAAAACATTATACATATTGTATTTGTTCAGTTCCTTTTATAACTTCAGGGACACTGTGTACCTTTCAAATAACATTGATAAAAGAAAAGATTTGCAGGTGTATACTTTTCTTTCATCAAACAATTGGATGGGTCAAAAATAAATTCGTCTTTGCATATTGCTTTGGTGGCCAATCAAAACTAGAAATAACATTCCCAGTCATTATGTTAATTCATATATTTTATATTGTCAATTAATAAAGAAGAATCTACAATAAATGGTTAATGACAGAACCAGGTGTATTAGAGCCAAAAAGTAATTTACATGTCTTCAAGAAAAGTGAGCTGTGGTCCACTTTTTCTATGTTAAAGCGCGGTAGTCGTCGCGCCACGCATGTGCGAGATATATGGGCCTCATCAAATAAACAAAGATGGCGACTTTGACTGTAGCGAAGATCAGCGAGTACAAACTGAGACGACGATTCCAAGATTTAATTAGGTACTTTTTATATGATTGAAAGGTATCGAAGGAGTCACCGGCGGTATTCGGTGCAAGTCGCGCCCAGGTCAAACACCATACTTATGATTTCCATTTGAAGAGCACATTGAATTGTGGGAAAATCAATTTTTATCAACACAAATGTCGCACATGCGCAGCGCGACGACTACCATGTTTTAATCAGGCTTGTCTGTTAGACATCCATGGTTTACATCGTTCAATCGACACTGATACTTTCTGTGCATTATATTTTTTCACATGCACATGTCTGCCAACAAAACATGTTCGAATGTTAAAGCACCCAGTTCTCTAAAAATACTTTTAGTTTGGAAGGCAGAAGATTATTTCACTTTAAAAACTCTGTACATGTAATAATTACTCTCTATAAATTGGAAAATGTATACTCTATATAGTAGGTAGGTTGTCGTTCTAATTGAATTAGTAAGGCAAAAATATTTGATTACGACTCTGAATGATATATCGAGAGTACATACTCGTTATTTCCTGATCATCTGACATTGTCTATTGGTCGTATACCCCCGAGTCCATGATTTGACCAAGTGTTGTTATGTATTGTCTATGTATTTTGTTTGTGTTTTTTGTGTTTACGAAATCGTATTTTCTCGTACGCGGCTTTCTCATACACAGTCGGAAAGTCCAAGATTAGAAAAGCAACTGTTATCCAATCTAGGATAAATACGCCGAAGTGGATTTATTAATGTTTGACTTCTGTAAAAACGTAAATACGAACAATTATATCGCGGGCTACGTTCTGCAAGGTAATGTATTTTTTTAGTTATGCACCACTTCCCTCTAATAGACATACAGTTGTAGACTTATGGAAATCTTGAATAAGGCCATAATATATTACGATATCAGTGGCTGTCGTTCACTGCGAGATCTTGCGTATTACGTGAATGGCGCGGACCCGAGCATTTGCCACAAAAATCGAATTATTTGAATTTCTGTTTTCATAGCTCAATTTCGAAATTCCGATTTTTGGGATATCCTTACTTCATGAAAACTGATCACTTTCGCGTTTGACGAATCCCTTTTGTTTATTCTGTTTTTACGTTCGATTTCACGCTTAATGCGGGATCTCACAGACACGGGAAATGGTAAATTGGTTAGAAATGCGTACAACAGACGCGTACGTGCAATAGGATCTTCATCACCGCTGTATATAAATATTTTAGTTCCATAGCATCTTATCATAATCAGTTTTCTGAGATTTATAGATGGAAGATCAGTTAGACTACAATTAAAATACTAATAAACTGATGTACGCTCCGCAAATAATAACACACACATCTGGTCAATATTTTTATTAATTTATTAATATAGGTGTTTCTGCCGGTTAGCCGCCGACATTGAACATTAGCAAAAAAGTACAAACTATGTGGCAATAACAGTCCTACATAAAATTATGAATTTTATGTGCAAAATTGGTTGGCTTTCTTTAATTGCCTTAAAGGGTGATGGTCGTTACGCCGCGTCCTGTTCGATATGAACCCATAGCGACGTACACAGCGCGTGTAATTTGATTGTTTACATGAATTTTGAACACGCGCTGCGTGACGACCGCCACCCTTTAAAATCTGACGGAAAGACTGATATGTACGCTAACAATTAAATATCAAAGTAGACACACTGACAATTGAAATACCTTGATATGTAGCAGGCAGAAAAGCACCGTTTTCGGGGCTACCAATTATCTAACATGTTATTACGTGAGATATTGTCTCATCGCCATGGTAACTAACTACGTCTCGATACATTCATATGACTGGACCCCATTATGTTAGCTTTAAGTAAATATGTATACACCGCATAATGATATGCCAATATATGTGTCACTGTATATTTATGGAATATTATACCCCTAAAACAACAGAGTTCCATGCGATAAACCACATGCCCCCCCCCCCCCTGATTGCAGGTTGTATCAAATATTTCAACTTCTGAAAATATGCTGTTATTTGATTTTTAGAAGCAAAGATGATGTTTGCATGGAAATAAATGATTATTCTAGGACTGGCAGTACCAGCATTCACATTTTATTCAAATTTATTGGATAAATAAATGATTTGGGGGTAATTTATATTTAAATAATATGTTTATCTTGAAGATGCAATATTGACAGAAATATGTATATTTTAAATATTTTGTCACAGTGTGTAATACGGTATGTCGAGAATCAAAGTTGGTTGCGATTTATTTTAAGATAATGTACGTTTTAATGCGAAAAATGTCTCATTCGATAAAATGATGCAAAATGCATAGGCATGTGCGGCGAATGTTACTGCTCGTGCTAAAACATCAACGCGCATGCGTATTAGACAATTTAATTGATTCATCGAACGAAAACACATCTGTGTGATACAAGAACAATATTTTAATTCACAGTAAATCCTGATTCAATGTGTATTCATAGACGTGCATTACAAAAGAGCAGTATAAAAATGTTTTTATTCATATTTAATGATATAGTTTATCACGTTAGTAATTATAATGTTTAACACGATCAAAGTTATATTTTTTTAGCCATAGATTTCTGACTGGTAATACTGCAATTAAATCCAAAATGCATAAATGTCAAAATATTGGGGGAAAAAAGCTAGCAGCACGTGTTTTATTGCGCAATAGACACCGAGTAATGATGTAAATGACGTCATCATACAATAGTTCAGTGTGGTGAAATTAATAGCATGTATTAAACAAACAATACATCATTCCAATATTAAAGTGCGCTCTCTAGTGACGAAATGACTTTGTAGTTGCTCGTAGTGAAGCCCTATTGATTGCATTTGTAACAATAACTAAGATCATTTCGTGATGTGCGCGCTTTGTCGTTAGAGGGCGCGATTGAGGCGTGATTCAAGTTTGTCACTAGCTTACTGGTAAGGCATTTTAAACCAAAATATTTATCACAAATATATACATATTTTCAGTAACTACCATTAACTAAACGTCTGAAACGACCCGCTTTGGTGTCCTCAAAAACAGTATTGTGAAAAGAGTAATGCTTTGTTATAAAAATCCCGTTTCTAAAAAAAAAGAGCTAAATGCTCGTAAATCACATAGAAGTACAATTACAACGATGTCTCTGCTTGTTTTTGTTTTGTTTGTTTTTGTTTTCTCTTTTTGTACACAATGTAAAAGTTCACATTAACTTCTCTTTGTCCATGTTGATTATTCTTGATACAAAAATTAACAAAAAATCACAAATTAAAATAAAATATCAACTTATACAATTAATGTTGTCTGATGATTTTTTGATTTTTTGTAATACTGGATGTCTTTAATTTTAAACAAATAAATAAATACAGAGGTTTATTACATAGTAAATATAATAGTAAATTGTTTTTATTGTATATACATATTGCATATTTTGCCGTGCCGAGATTTCAGACAATACACCGTTCCCGTAAAACCTGCCCTCTAGCGACGGCTTACTTATGTGTCATAAGAATGACGTAGATGTGTGTAACTAAAACGACGAATCAATTTGGTTTTTAGCTGTCGGTTGCCTAGAATGCTGCCAATGTCTATGAAAAAAGTAATATTTTTTGCTGATGTCCGACTACAGATAAAAATAATAACGACACCGTTAACCACCCCTCCCCGACTATGATAGACCACTTTCCCGGAAATAGAAGTATCGAGACTGGGATGCAGAAAGACGTCTGTTTTTATCATAGCGGCAAATATAAACATTTTATTATTGTGACGTCGATTAGTACATCCACAAGCACACAATATCCGATATACCATGCGACACGTCGTATCAAAGGGTCGCTAGAGGGCGCAACATTTATAGGAACGCTGTTTTGTGAACACAAATCACAGTTGAGTTGTTCATTATTTCATTAATAATAACAAAAAAATATGTATACTATTTACATTATATAAATTGTCATACGCACACATGTCCCTGCAGATAAAATTCATTCATTCAGTCCATTAATAGACAAGAATGCTGGTTAGAAATGTCAACTCGTGAATCCAAAATACAGAAAAACCACAATATATCTAGAGTCACAATTATGTATGCTAATGAACTACGTATATTGAATAATATTCAAAAAAATCCGTCAAACAAAACTGAGTGTTCTGTCGTAATCGTGATTATACGATGTGATAAGTTATGATATTTTTGGAGAAACGCTGAATATTTTCGAATATGACAACCAAAGTGCCGATCTTCTAAACTTCCATCAGAGGTTTCCATAATTATACTATGTGATAAAAAAAAATCCACATCACGTCGCTTAGGGCATTCGAGCGATTAAATAGGAGGAAACAAATTACGTTTCATAATTGTTGATTTGAACACAAGTCATCAACATTTTCGTGTTTTTTTACCCAGTATGATGTTTTTAGAGAAAATAGGCATTTTGGAGGAACACTTTCCACCACATGATTCTAGGTTAAAGCAAGACACACCCAAAAATAGTATTTATCAAATTGACTAATAATCTATGACAACCTGGCTCATAACTGCCATAAGTATTTTACATTATATGTCTCCGAACGAAATTTTGATTATGACGTAACATTTTTACCATACGAGCCAATGGAAAATGGCCCAACAACTGAATCACCATATTCAAGTCACATTTTTTGAAAGGAAAGTAGTTCGGTTTACTATATTTTTATGAGCAACAACGTAAAATAAAACCATAAAGTAAAAATTAAGAAAATCTTGCAATATGTTTCAATGGTAACTGTGCCCTATATGCCGCTATACTACTGCAACCTAAGTTGAAGAGTACTTACCATCAGTCATTTTCCAATCAAAACAGTTGAAATCGTTACAAATATTTATAATAGGTTACGAATAGTTATCTCACCGGAAATAGTTTTGGTATAACGCTAGAATTGCCATGGAGATAAAGTATATTTTATTGAAGGCTGAATTAAGGCAGAAATTCCACAGAATATAGCTGATCAACAACGAAATTCTTCAATTTCACATTTAGATATATTAACTATGGCGGGTGCATGGTTTAGTGATTAGTTCTCTTCTGCTCCAGACGACAGAAGTGGCGAGCATACAGGAGATTCAGGAGAACATTAAGAGTCTGATTCAGCAGAGCAATAACAGTTTGATTCAGGGAACAATAACAGTCTGAATCGGGAGAGCAATAACAGTCTAATCCAGCAGAGCAATAACAGTTTGATTCAGGGAACAATAACAGTCTGAATCGGGAGAGCAATAACAGTCTGATTCAGGAGAGCAATAACAGTCTGATCCAGCAGAGCAATAACAGTCTGATTCAGGAGAGCAATAACAGTCTGATTCGGGAGAGCAATAACAGTCTGATTCAGAAGAACAATAACAGTCTGATGCAAGAGAGCAATAACAGTCTAATCCAGCAGAGTAATAACAGTCTGATTCAGGAGAGCAATAACAGTCTGATTCGGGAGAGCAATAACAGTCTGATTCAGGAGAGCAACAACAGTCTGATCCAGGAGAACAATAACAGTCTGATTCGGGAGAGCAATAACAGTCTGATTCAGGAGAACAATAACAGCCTGATTCAGGAGAACAATAAATAACAGTATGATTCAGGAGAACAATAAATAACAGTATGATTCAGGAGAGCAATAACAGTCTGATTAAGAATCATTGATTGGCAAACAAATTATCTCTCGGTTCATTGGGAAAAAAACATGTTCCTTATTGAGAGCCAATTATAGTACTGCAAGTGATAAATCTGGAAAAAAGTTTAGAAATTTGAAAGTGCACCCAAATATGCAAATGAAGGGTCAGCGTTCAGACAAGCATGGTGTTCTGTCTTCAAAGTGTCAACAGACAGTCTGTAGGTAGTTTGATCACACGCACCTTATGGAATTATTGTAATTGCGTCAGTAAATTTACAGAATATAAGATTTAGAAGGTTCTTTATTATATAATATCAGTTAGTTAAACAATACAGCATCACGTGACTTGGTCATTCAGTACGTCATTATATCTCGTGTCATGACGTAATCTACTACGAACGAGTGTCTGGTGGTTGTGAACAATGTCTAGACCGTTTACCCTTGGCGCTATCTTTACTCAAGAAAGGGCTGGTGTCGATTGAACTTCGTGAACTATCACCCGTTGACCTTCTCCTGACCAACAAAGCCCACTGATGCCGGTTGCTCTTCACCCCGTCATACAAGGGGCGCAAATTCGAATCGATTTTGTAGAGTGCCTGCAAATAAATTCACGTATAGATGATTGATGTTGCTGCTAGGATACGCAATGGAAAACTAGGTTTCAAATAATGATTATTATAAGACAAAATCCTGCTGAGCAAGCGTTATTGAATTACTGGTACGTACTGATAAGTCAATATACCATGTGGATTTGCGTAATTCGTATTATCTCCTGGTTAAGCCAAAGCAAATGCACTTACAGGATGACAAAAAAATGACAATGGAAAACAAAAAAACAGATTAATAGTGTAAACAACATGATAAATGATGTCACATGATTTTTATTATAGCAATCCCCGGGATTGACAGCTTCCTCTTTAAATGAAAACAATCCAAACAAAGTGTGTAAATTATGCAAACAAATAGATCAACATACAAAATGGAATATTTATTCATGCACATATTGAAAGAGGGGTCGTCACCTGCGCATGCGCGGGAATTGAGACCTAAGCGACGATAACAACACACGATAAAAACGCAAAGGCTCATGGGTAGACGCTTGTTTGTAAATACTGACACGCTATTGCCGTCTGCCGTATGTGCGAGTGACGACTCCGCCGCTTTATATAAATATATAAATGAATGGACAAATGAACTGACGAATAAAAACATAATTACACTTACGGTTCCAAAAATAAAACTAACCTGATAGAGAGGTACACAAACGGAATCGATGAAACCAACTTGCATTTCTGGCAGTTCGTCTTTTCGTCTTCTATCAAACATAACCTACATGGGCGGTAAATACAGTGTCGATTTCAGTAAAACGAAAGGAAGCCTGAATTTTATGTTGTATTAATCTAAATCAACTTTGCTGTTCTGATGAGATCTCGCGTGAGGCAAGTTTGGGGCACGTGGCACAGGACTCCTTCCGGTCATATCGAAAACGCTGTCATAAAGTTAATATTCCTTTTGTATAATTCTAACTACGTCATAGACATTGACAAGTTTATTATCCGAGAAACGTGACTTTCAGCCACCAGTAATCTTAGAATGCCGTCTTGTACCCGTCTTGCGCATCACGTGAGTTTGATTCACTATGAACACATATTTTTTAAACTCACTTTACTTTACAATCCCCCAAATTTAAATCGTGAAATATGTATAGATTTGCTATCACCAGTGCTGAATGACAACAATGACTGTTTCGTACAATCGCGCTTTATATGTTTATAGAACGCTTACATGTGGTTCAATGTTTAGCTCTTTTCTTTCTTTATCACCCTGCTCAAAAAACTCGTTCGTTACAAGTTCAACAACCTATAAAATAAAACAGATTATGTATTTGGTAGTTTAAATGTTTTTTGAAATAAATAATATCAGTTTAAATTTCAAAAAAAGGATACATAAATACCGGAGTTGAGATGATTGGTTAAAGGGCGGTGGCCGTCTCGCCGCGTTCTGTTCGATAGCGACGTACCCAACGCGTGTAAAATATATTGTCTGTTTACGTGAAATTCGAACACGCGCTGCGTGGCGACTACTGATCTTTAATAGTGTGTAAGTTATCTATGAGATAGGAATGACTGTTTAGTTCTTACTCGTTTTTGGATGTCCCATGGTTTCGTGACAGCCCCCACGTCACTGGCCGTCATCAGCATGCCCCTAAAATCAAGTATTAATCAAAATGAAGTTTACAATGTTTTATAAAAATAATTATTATTATACCGTAAATTCCTATACATGTGTCGATTTATCATCGCTGACAGTTACTATGTCTGGTCTGCATTCAGCGCACACTGTTTTTTTTTTCTATTCAAATAAGACGACAGTTTCCCGACGTACCATATACCACAATGCAACAGTATAGTACAAGGAACCAGGATGGCAATTCGATATTACTAGTGCGCTATTACGAGATTGAAGTGTACACTAATGAAGCTACAGATAAGAAACATCCACATGCACGTTAGTGAGGAAAGCATTTGTATATTTGTTATCATTTATTCATAGATGCTCACCTCAAGACGTCTTTGTGTTCTTTGATTTCCCAATTACATTGCCCATTGTCAACCAGATTGAAAAATGTACCACGTGACCTGCATTGTAATAGACACACACTTAGCTATCCGTAAACAATCCTAATAATATGCAAATTAGAAAACATACTGTAAAATGACTAACTTTCACTGTGTTTAAATTTTACTGATTTAACATTTCAAGCTTATTCGGTAGGTTTTAAATTCACAGTTTTATCATTTAGATAATGTGTTCTATGCTCAATTTTACATATTCACTTGGGTTTTAATTTAGCGCATGTTCCAGTCAGCGAAATAAGCAAAATTAAAACCCAGTGAATAATTAGCCCCTTTAGGTATATACAGTAATTTGTATTTATAACCAGCAATCTGCAATATAGATTTATAAATTATTTCTCTCGTGGTCAGTTACGATTCCGCAGCGTTGTATTTATTCGGACGAAATATTATAAATCAATGCAAAGCCACGAAAATACAACACAGTCAATGACACCACTACTTACTTAAAGTACTGGGCTAGATCTGTTGCGAGAATGGCATGTTTCAGCAACTGCATAATGTGTGTGTACTGCTCCGATGTAAGATTTGCGAATATATTATGCCCCTGTGATCACAAATAAATGACATTCGAATAAATAAAGTGAATAAATAAAAGTACAGTCGTGGACAGATTATCATGACATCATCATTTCATATATGATAGGTGAAATTACCATGGAAACATAATATCGCTTCTACACAATAACATCAATGTAACTGATTTAGGATGGATATTATGACAATGTTGAAATACAATGAGTGAAATCGACATAAGACGCAAATCAGGATGGTAGCCGAGAGATCTCATTGCGAGCGAGTGTGCAACGAGACCTGTTTTGGCCGTGTTTCATACTCTCCTGTCGGGGGAGGGGTGATGGGAGAGAATTGGACACTATTTTTGATGCAACAACATGTCTTGTAGTTCTCTCGAGAGTTCAGTGTTGTTTGGAAGTCACTCATTGTCACATGACTCCTTCGGTGACGATATACGTACCTCACTGTTGAGAATCATAACTGCATGGTTAAAATGGTGGTATTCCATCGTTGCCTTCGCACCGTACAATTGAGACAACGATGAATGGCTTCTGGGTTGGAGAAACATAAACAGCACAGATTTAACTTTGTTTTTATTGCACAGATCAGCTGGCACGGTAGAATAAATATGCAAATTAGGCACAGGAATAAATTATACATTAGTATCAGACTAGTACGCTAGTATATGTGAAGCTTAGTTAATTTAGGGGGATTGTCGCATCGTGTACTAAACAATTCGAAGGCTCGCCTCACCGCGACTACTGCCCATGATGAAACAAATATTTCTATTTTTTTAAATCAACACAGGACGAAAATTGGGGAGATGGAATTCCATTTATGCAGTTATTAACTAGTGGATATACTGTGTATGATATAGTGCTGTCACGTGATCACTTACTTTAGTTGGAATGCGTTATTGGTCCCCCTGTGGTCTAAATCATGGCAAATACAACCTACCAGTATTGCAAATTGTTCAATGTCGGTGAAAACATCTTTCAGACAGCTCACCTAGAACATCACCACAAGGTTACATTATCGTATACATATAATGAATACTGTAAAATATTTTATTTAAGCTGGAATTAATTTTCGCTGAAATGACTTTTGGGTATTTTGTATGGAATTTACTTACACTGATTTTTAATAAGTTGGATGTAAAATATAAGAAAAAGGTATTTCACTGGATTTTATTTTCACTGAATTATTCCTTCAGCGAAAATAAAGTATTTAACAGTAAGAAAAAATACGTACATAGTTTTGAGTGAGCCTGTTATAAATTCAAGTGTAAGGTTTGTAACATACGACATATCAATACGTCATTAAAAAGTTCTCAGTCTACTTATATAACGTTAGTGCATGGGAAATAGAATATACAGAACACGCAAATGGTCGCTGAGTTCTCGACGAGAATGGAAGAACCACGAGACTTGTTTTGCTCATAATTAATGTTTAATTCTCTCCCGTCATCACATCGACTGTTGACTGCACCGCGGTATTTGGAATAACTGACTCGACGACAGAGAAAATATAAAACTATTGTGGGTAAAAACAAGTCTCGTGATTCTTACTCACTCTCTCGGCGGCCATTTATGTTTAAGGTACGCATACACAATGCTATAAAAGACAGTTTAAACTTCAGTTGTAAACAGATACAGACACAGATACAATAACTATGATCAAATCAGAGAGTGTCCCCCCCAAAAACCCGTATCATGTTTTGTTTATAAATGCCATTTGCAAATGGTGATTACAGCATTGGTGATTACAGCATTGGTGATTACAGCATTGGTGATTACAGCATTGGTGATTACAGCATTGGTGATTACAGCATTGGTGATTACATCATTGGTGATTACATCATTGGTGATTACAGCATTGGTGATTACATCATTGGTGATTACATCATTGGTGATTACAGCATTGGTGATTACAGCATTGGTGATTACAGCATTGGTGATTACATCATTGGTGATTACAGCATTGGTGATTACATCATTGGTGATTACAGCATTGGTGATTACATCATTGGTGATTACAGCATTGGTGATTACATCATTGGTGATTACAGCATTGGTGATTACATCATTGGTGATTACAGCATTGGTGATTACATCATTGGTGATTACAGCATTGGTGATTACATCATTGGTGATTACAGCATTGGTGATTACATCATTGGTGATTACAGCATTGGTGATTACATCATTGGTGATTACATCATTGGTGATTACAGCATTGGTGATTACAGCATTGGTGATTACAGCATTGGTGATTACATCATTGGTGATTACATCATTGGTGATTACAGCATTGGTGATTACAGCATTGGTGATTACAGCATTGGTGATTACATCATTGGTGATTACAGCATTGGTGATTACAGCATTGGTGATTACATCATTGGTGATTACAGCATTGGTGATTACATCATTGGTGATTACATCATTGGTGATTACAGCATTGGTGATTACAGCATTGGTGATTACAGCATTGGTGATTACATCATTGGTGATTACAGCATTGGTGATTACAGCATTGGTGATTACAGCATTGGTGATTACAGCATTGGTGATTACATCATTGGTGATTACATCATTGGTGATTACAGCATTGGTGATTACATCATTGGTGATTACATCATTGGTGATTACAGCATTGGTGATTACAGCATTGGTGATTACAGCATTGGTGATTACAGCATTGGTGATTACATCATTGGTGATTACAGCATTGGTGATTACATCATTGGTGATTACAGCATTGGTGATTACATCATTGGTGATTACAGCATTGGTGATTACATCATTGGTGATTACAGCATTGGTGATTACAGCATTGGTGATTACAGCATTGGTGATTACATCATTGGTGATTACAGCATTGGTGATTACATCATTGGTGATTACATCATTGGTGATTACAGCATTGGTGATTACATCATTGGTGATTACAGCATTGGTGATTACATCATTGGTGATTACAGCATTGGTGATTACATCATTGGTGATTACAGCATTGGTGATTACAGCATTGGTGATTACAGCATTGGTGATTACAGCATTGGTGATTACAGCATTGGTGATTACAGCATTGGTGATTACAGCATTGGTGATTACATCATTGGTGATTACATCATTGGTGATTACAGCATTGGTGATTACATCATTGGTGATTACAGCATTGGTGATTACATCATTGGTGATTACAGCATTGGTGATTACATCATTGGTGATTACATCATTGGTGATTACAGCATTGGTGATTACAGCATTGGTGATTACAGCATTGGTGATTACAGCATTGGTGATTACAGCATTGGTGATTACAGCATTGGTGATTACAGCATTGGTGATTACATCATTGGTGATTACAGCATTGGTGATTACAGCATTGGTGATTACATCATTGGTGATTACAGCATTGGTGATTACAGCATTGGTGATTACAGCATTGGTGATTACAGCATTGGTGATTACAGCATTGGTGATTACAGCATTGGTGATTACATCATTGGTGATTACAGCATTGGTGATTACATCATTGGTGATTACATCATTGGTGATTACAGCATTGGTGATTACAGCATTGGTGATTACATCATTGGTGATTACATCATTGGTGATTACAGCATTGGTGATTACAGCATTGGTGATTACAGCATTGGTGATTACAGCATTGGTGATTACAGCATTGGTGATTACATCATTGGTGATTACAGCATTGGTGAAGCATAGCATCACACGCAAATGCTGTCACTGGCAATAATGTGTGCATATATTAATCATAAGGTTTGTTGGTATTTGTGTATTAATCAAACAATTTGATAAACGAATCTCGTAATGTATTCAAGTTCAATCATTTCAAGCATTTTTCACGTGCGTATGTTATGTTTGGTACTAAAACGTTCGCAATTTGAATTCAGCAGCAGCAGAGTGGGCGCCCTCTAAAACCGCCATCGCGCATACACCCCACAATACATTGCGGATTACGTCCTTATAAAATGTCCCTTAACCGAAAATCTTGCAACCTTCCCCGATTGCGGGAATACATTGATGTACAGTAACCACTGCATGCAGATTATCAGACGACTCTTACAAGAACACATATCGTGAGATGGTAATGTCACATACCTTTAATATTGCAAACATGACTTGCTGAACATTAAATGCATGTCTGAAATTATGGTAAGCAATATTACGATAATTCTTCCGCACAGTCAGTAGAAATCGACACATCGTCTGCAACAAGATAAGGTTACATGTTATCATAAATGGACAACGTATACAAAATAAACTCAAAATTTCTCGTTTTTAAACCACGTTTTTGTTCCTCAATTGGTAACAGGAACTTCTGATAATTTCGGTAAGTAGTTTTAGGTAGTAGTTTTACTGCCCATTTCAAACGTCCGGGCGAATGATTTTCTACGGAAACCACATTTTCTCAAAATATTTAAGGGGGGTTACTGAAATTGTTCCTATTTCCTATCACTTAATGTTGTGTATACAGAGTTTATTTTATGTATATTTCCTTTTCACTGAAACTAAGCACTGACTCAGCAACTCTTCATTTTCAAGTAAATACAAAGTCTGTTAATCTAAAATGGTAAGCACAATGCACAATGGCACAACAATTTTAATTAACATACGTTATTTTTTTAATAATAATATAATGTCACAAATCATGGTGATTTCATGATTTGATTTTAAATGTCTAGGAATTCGTGTTTTTTTTATTATTTCTTCTTATTGAAGAAGTCAACAAAAGGGCTGACAAACCAGCCTTCACTGGTCACTTCACTTATTTGACTACCAATTAATAAAACAAAAACGCCATTATCAGTTATTGTCATTGTCTTTATCGCTGTCAACTGTATCTCTTTCTGAAGTTTCACAGCATGTCATTTGTTTGACATTTCTTTTAGGTCTTGTGTTGTTTGTTTGAATATGTGCAGCAGTTATTTTTAATGTTTTATGTTTTCTAGAAGATAACAGGGAAAATTGACAATTATTAAAGAAGCAGCTTTACAGTCTCTTCAATTCACCTCATACTCGTAATAACAAGCTAACAAAAACACGGAGAACGAATCACCGGTTTCTTACCGATTTTAATGGGATATTGAAGTCAACGCGAAGCTACTTACAAGGTTGTATCTGATTGGCTACCCATCCCTAACACATAACAGTCAGGCCAATCAGAGAGCAGCTTGTTTGTTGACGTTTTTTCGACGTATCAAATTCTGCCAAGTATATATAATGGGATATTACAGTTGCTCAATCATTGACATCAAACTGCGACCTTCAAGTCAAAGCTGTCATATTTACCGTAGATCTCGTAGTCGTATTTGAAACGGATCACTTACCTCGTGATCAATCTTAAATTTCTCGAGTATTCCCGTCTCTTTAAACATGTACAACGATGACGTCAGCATGCCTTCCGGGTCCAGGGAGAAATCGTCAAACTCCAATGTCCGTATTTGTATGTTATGATTATCAGAAAGAATTGTTTCCTGGAAAATGGAAAATATAAATTTTGTTATCGCACGTTCCCTACAACAATGTGTAACACCTAATTTACTAACTGGTTAGTGGGGTACTCCTACATGAAGATATATCAATCATTTATTAAAGAATTCCTACTAAATAACAAAACATAATCCTGAAAATGGGTCAATTTTAATTTTCTAAAATCGAAAATGTCACGGTTATCCGTCAATAATTAGGTGTTTTAAAAATGTAATACTGTAAAACACTTTATTTTCGCTTGGAATTACTATTCGCCATTTTGGCTGAAGGGATGATTCAGTGAAAATAAAATCCAGCGAATATACCCTTTTCCTTATATTTGACATTCAACTTGTCAAAAATCATTGAAAATAAATTCCATACAAAACACCAAAATAGTCTCAACAAATTAATTCCAGCTAAAATAAAATATTTTACAGTATGGTCTCCAGGAAGTAAAATACAAACTGATTAGTCTGAGGTTTATAAAAGAATTGTTTCAAACCATATTAAATTATATGTATCATGAAAGCTTATAATTCTCACTAATTAAAATAATATATTTTATTTTACTTAAATGAAATGCCTATTTTTGCATTTTCACCACCATGTTTACATTCAGATAGTGAAATCTTAAGAATGCACAGATTTAACAAACATCGCTGACCAGGTGCTGTTCATATATGCCACATCTACAATCTCTGAAAAAGGTGAACACAATCTGATTAGTGCCTGTTGAGTAGTATTATTTGATTGATCATTTTAATGTCAGAATTAAAATATACACTAATTTGCATATCAATAGATGAACAGTGGAGTTGCTACATTGATTTTCTCGTGAAATCTTACGTAACCAATACTTTGACGTCCAATATTATAAGTATTTAACAATGTTCTAAAATTATTTCACACTTAATTATTCAAAATACATGCAAATATGCAAATTTATTCATCGCATCAATACAGGATGTTAATTTTGATTACTGTTTTACGAGTGTGCATTTATGTTAGAGCGCGTGTTCGAATTCCATGTAAATAAACAATGTATTTTACACGCGTTGTATACGTCGCTATGAGTCCCATATCGAACAGGACGCGGCACGACGACTGTCGCCATTTAATATCTGCTAAAAATACATACAATACGACATCCTTCATATTGTTTTGAACTCTGTAACCGACAACCACAAAGTGGTCACAAAGTGATGATATAAAATACTAAATATGGAATAATTGAACTTTGAACATGTTTTCCATGGAATTAACTGGAAATAATGGCGTGTTTGATTCTATGAATTCACTAACTACTATACACTTAACAGTCAAACAGTCATTCGTAGTGTCTAGTATCATTTTTTTTACTTTTCTTGAATTGTGTCAACAATAGTTCCTGTAACGCATTGCATGCATTTTTTGTTTCGATGTCTAACTCGCATTTTTGTAACTAATCTTCCAGACCCAAAATTTCAAATAGTCGACCTCTTACCAAAATATTTTCCGAAACTTCTAATATAATATTCTCTTATAGTTAAAGGGTGCGGGTCTATATTGTATATTGTAAGGCTCTTAATAAGCAATATAACTTCATGTTAACGACTAGGATATACAAGTCACTTAGTACAGGAACCGAACACGTGGTTTCAACTGACGCTATCCACTAGTACACTCAGCAATCGTCTCCGATACACGATCGAGCACCACACCGTGATGTAATCATCCACGTGTGTTCATCCATGTCAATATTAACAATGATTGATCACTCTATTTTCCGTTACTATCTGTTATTGTCACTCTATGTAATTGGTGTCTGGGGGAGTATGTAATCCGTTCAAGACGGCACGGGGTGAAAAAGCGATGTGTCAAATATAATTAGGCCACACCGACTTAATTTTATGGATGACATCCGCGCGCGCATTAGTTTTCGCCTGTTCTCAAAAAAAAAAAAAAAAAAAAAAAAATCTCCGACGAAGAGTCTCCACAGATCGGTTTTCTGTCCGGAACTTGCCGACTCATATTGTCGCAAATCGCCGACTTGTCGTAAAACTCGTTTTGGACTAACTCAAAACCAAACTCCGCACAGTTAGATGCGCGTTACGTAAAGCGCAAAGACCTATGGGAAGGAGATTGCCTCAAAACATGCACATTTTGTCATAAATGATCCAACATGGCGACCACACCACCAACATACGTGAGCATAAAGTTCAGAGGTAAAACGGAGGGATTGTTGTAGACTGGTACGCAATTGACGTTGGCCAGGGAGACGTGACGTTTACACAGCTATACGAGAGGTCGGTAGCGGAAAGCGAGTTTCGCTTAAGAACATATTGTCCAGAGTGGCTGTCCCGCGTTTCTTCTGCAACGATAAGAGAAATGGGAGAGGAGTGGAGGTGTATGGTGGCCTAAAAACCGGTCAGGCGACAAATTCGGTTGCTTTGTCCACATTTAAGTCGACAAAACTGCAACGAAAGCAGCAGAAGCTTCTCAGCCGAACTCCCCTTTCGGGGTGAAGAAAAGTTTCTTATTTTTTTTTCATTTTCTGATTCGGATAATTTGCTTGCACACACAGTCGGTAATATTTTGATCATATGACAAATTTTCATCAAGATACATGTACATAATTTTCTGCATCCAAATTTTTGTTGACTCTCTGTTGGTGTTTTTTTTCAATATCGAGTCTCTTATTATTTGTTACATAGTTGAAGTAGTTCTAGAGCATTTGTGTCTACACTTAGTCTATCTGAAGTGTCACTTTAAAAGCTGTAGTTTGAATGTCAAAGAAGTTAATTTCCAGATTGCTGTTGACAAACGTATTGTTCATTTTTAATTTTTTTTCAATACAACACAGTAAGTTTTTCTTTATTATTGAGTTGATGTGTCTGCCTTTGGCAAAGCTAACATCTGCCTTATCCTCTTGCCTTTTCAAAATCAAAGGTGATGATACCTGTGACAGTAATACAGTACGATATGTGTACATCAACATGTGCCTCCTACAAATAAAGACTTGTTTTTTTTTGATACACTGTGGTTCAATTCGTAATAACAGCTCCGTAGTCCTGTGGTTTTAGCAGCATTTTCTTTTTGGCAGGATTTTTTTTTCGCCCTCTCGCATTAGTTTTGGGGTCTTCAGAGGATGTCATCCATAAAATTAAATCAGTGTGGCCTTAGTCTGCATTTGAGTCAATGTGGGATACAGTGCGTAGGAGTATCTCATTAATTCTGCTGAGGGTTAGGTTAATTTTGGAAAATATCTTCGCAACAAATTAGCAAGAAATAAACTAGCACCGAAAAAGCTAACAACACAAAATTCACGGGAAGAAAATGACAACCTCTGATAAATTCTTTGAGTTTGAGACTTTGAGGAGAATTTGAGGAAAGAGCAACGACATTACTTAATCCTCAAAACTAATGGTCTGCCATAAGCCATAAGCTAAATGTGGTACGTACAAATCCCGCATTTAAACAATTTTCTGAACAACGTAAAATGCAATGTAAGACAGAACCGAAGAGCGCCATCTATTGGCCATCATTTTTCCCCGCAAATGATACACTCTGGTCTGCATGCACCTACCTGTAACTTCTCAACATCATACTGTGTTGCGCATGCGTGGTATGACACTACCTCAAGAGCAACTTTCTGCTTAGCGACCGCCTTAGACATTTCATTGTACATTATGGTATTATTGATCCCCAAACCACAGAATATTGTGAAAGCCTGAGAAAAGAAAACAGTACGCTGTTTGAGGACGGAATACAATACAATGGAGTTATCAACAATGATTAAGGTCAAGGGTCAAGCTCGACTTTTAATTAAATAGGTCACGTATAATGTCAGAGAGCAGAATTTGGGATTTTTATGACGGGCTTATTAGATAGGAACCCATGACATACCCGTCGAATAATATTCCGCCGTTGGAGTCAGATAGAGAGAACGTGAACGAAATATACGAGAGATATAGTACGAGCCGGAGGCGAGCTCACTATCGGAATGTAAATCAATACGTGTATGGTTTCACTATGCCCCTTGCACACGTGACAAAAAACGAACGATAAGTATACAGTAGACCCGGGACAGTAAAACGCTTCCATGTCACGTGCAAGCTCTGTAACATTTACGTGCATATGACGAGAAACGCAGACGACATTGCAAAGCTGAGCTCAGTCTTGACATGTATTTATTTCAGTTTGTTCAGAGAATAATTCTTTTAAATCTACTTTCTACACAAAACAGCAAGACCTCTTTCCAAATTACCTTTTTTTAAATTATCCTTTTTCTTATTACGGTGTTATATCTTGAGTTCTCTATAATTATTTTTTTGTAAGTGTTGTTTGTACCACGAAATATTGTGATTTTTGTTAGTTAGTGAGTGTATGTTTCTCAATATTAAGTAACCATTTTAATTCCCTCCAAATTGAAATATCATCTGTCATTACGCATATATTTATTCGACGGCGGCGAATTCAGCGATTTTATGTAGGTCACGACCAATGCACAGAAATGACGAATGCAATGTCCAAATATGGAATATGGCATTTCACAAAGTACATAGAGGTTACACAAAGTTAATAGCATTGTTTCATCTTACGTGATTGAAACAGTAGGGGCCTGCGGAGAGGGAAAATCCATTTCATGTTTTTTTTAATAGGACATGTATCCCACACGGGCACCACACACTGACAAGAGCGTACGAAGCCGTCTCCACATGCCGCTTCAATTGAGAGTGTAACAAGCACGTTCTAATGATTTAACGCCATTCAGTAAAATACTAGCATTCCCTACGGGTATGCTCACCGTGCCAGTTACAATAAAACCTGGTTGCAATCTACCCGAAGTATTTATACTCTGAAAAGGGCACCACATGACATTAAATAGTTTTACAGCTTGTTCTTTAGAAGCTACCTGATTAGTCTGAAAATCAAGTTGTTTTACTACCCTTAGAAACACGTCGTACCCCGTACTATATATATGTTGCACGCATAGACGGTGCTCCTAGTAGTCGACAAAACGTGCCTAATACGCGATAAGTTGTACTATCTGCTTTTAGGATAATAACTTGAATCGAGTTGCCGACTAGAATTCTTTATTTTCAGCGCTATCTTCGTAAAAAAGATTATCTTTAGGACCTAAATAGGCTATGTCGTGACATTTATGTTTGTTTCTCTGCCTTTGAGCTCCTTTTTCTTTTATTTAGTTTTCGCAAAAGTCTAGTTTTTGAATATAACGTTCCATCCTTATTTGAAAACCAAATTGAATTTCAGCCGCGAAAATTACTTTTAACATACATACAGAAATTCGTTTATTTGATTCGCCAGATTTGGTGCGCTTGCATTGCTATTAGAAATCGCGTGACGACGCATTGGAATCCCGGATTTGATGGAATCAATCTAGGAATCAACATAAACTCGGTCACACCACGGTTTTAGTACTCGTGGTCACACCATAACAAAACGTGATAAATCGCCACTCTTCACTTGTTGCTACCCTATTACTAGGAGATTACGCGAGACGCTGATGTAGACTGGAGTCGTTAAACTCGGGGTCAACTTACCTCAAACAATTGTTCATCGTTATCGTCAAACACACATCCATCTGTTCTGTTCACGATTTGAGCAACGCCTATAAAAAGATGAGATATGAATGAAATGGGAGATTGTTACTAAGCAACAGGTAAACTCTTCATCGCTATTATCAACATGAATTAATTAGGAAATATGGATAACATTGACTATTATGTTTGGCATTGCAATTTATCGTAAAATATAAACGATGTGTACCTAGTGCACAAATTAGTTCGATAGAATAAGTAACTGCGCATGTGCGTATCTGCTTCCTTTTAACGGTACGTACCAAATATAAACAAAGTCACCCCTATTGTCTCGTTAACACAAGCTATGAAATTCCTTCTGACATGATAACTATAGTCATCAATATTTATCAAATAATGAAACGTCAATTAAACAAAAAATCGAGTTTTTACGGAAATCTTACCATCATACTGTGTTGCGCATGCGTGATATGACAAAGTCGAGTGTCACGTTCTGCTTAGCAACCGCCTTAGGATTTACACTGTGCATTACTGTATTATTGATACATTCTACGCGATTACAGTGTATTAGTTGAACTCGAGTTGAACGAGTCGGGCGTGAGGTTTGTTGCCAAAACAATATTCCGTAACGATGACCTGCACACAGAATTATGCAACTCGATTCACTCATTATACAGGTATTCGCTCATCTAGACATCAACCCACTTAGGATACGAGGTAATTGAGAACAATTCACACGCCGGATGAAATGTACACGTTAGTGTTATTAAATTTGCGGGGTACTGATAGCAACATTGACAGTGACGCATTTATCTACAGATTATACACATGATTTGAACAGGTGGTCATTGGAAAATCTCAAACGTTATAAATTATTCATATCGAAATCTCGCGTTTCTAATTTATGTTATAATCTTTTATTACATTGTTTATTCAGGGTAGTCATGGCGATGAAATTCGTAGTTTCTAGAAGATTACTCGCAACGCTAAATGTTGACAACACTGGTAAACTTTGTAGCCATTGTTTACATATCTCTCAGTCCCCCCCCCCCCCCCAAGTCAACAGCCAGACAATAACTCCTGAAATATCTTTGTTCTACAATTAACGCACACATAAATAGCTACGTCAGATGGGAAATATATTTATGAGTGTAGAATAGTAAACAAAAAATACGTAGAAATGATTGTTTCCCCACGAACAAAAAATGTATAAACTGCAAGGTATGCTGGGAAATAATATGGCCTTTGCTGTCACTCATTCTCAGTAAATCTTTTTCTAAAAACTCAATCGTCCCTCATCCAATTCCTAAATGCACAAAAAACAAAATTAATATATACTATATTTAAGTACTATTTTTCTTTTACCTTTCTGACAAACACAATGTATTACTATAATATTGACACTGCATTTTGGTAGGCTCTAATGTGTTGCCCTGTGTCTGTAAGACATGTTACGATGGGCGATGTTCACGTTTCACAATCTGAAGGGGACATATCAGCGTCCGCCGTTTCTATTATCTGTGACATGTATGTATTAAAGCATAGACCCTCCAGTGGAGGGTCTATGATTAAAGTTTATTTGTGTGTTTATTTTTAGACGTTAAATTTGTTTATGCTCAGACAACTATTTATTTATCTGAGGTTTATGTTTGGCCCTTATGTGGCAGGTGTGGAACAAACTAGGGCTTTTTCCGCCCTAGATTTGACTGAAACAGCTTCGATAAATCTTTTTTTTGTGATTCGTGGTAGACAATCAAATTTACCTCCACTGAAACCTGTAAATATCCATGAATATGCGTTATTGAGTTGAAGTGCTCTGCCTGCTGTTTGGTTTCAAATGATGAAATGACATACTAACATATATGTTTATCAGTAATGTCTAATAATATAAACGAAATATTCTCGGACGGACATCCGGGCATTTTGACTGCCTGACAACCACAGAAGCTTGGACACAGCCCATAGAAAACATGGCACAGTTGTGTGCGTCCAAACAATATGGAACGTTATATGACGTAGCTCTGCCTCCCAGAATAATAACATGACATACAAATAAAAACGTTCCACATTTTAGACAATTTGATGATAACGGATTTGAATATAATGAAAAGTTTACGCTGCTTAGTTAATTAGTAGTTTGCGCCATTTGACCTTCATGACTGAAATTTGTATGACACGCTGTTTGACTCTGTACAAGTTAACGTTATAAGATATGCCTGTTTCCCTGGACAATTGGTAGTAAGTGAAAATTCATCTAAGAAATCGTATACTAATGTAAGTTAGTGAAAAAAAGTTTCTAAAGTGATGACACGTGACATTCGTCATTCAATCCGCCATGTTTATTCATCCTCGTTCGCAGTCAGTTGTGTTATAATGACTCAAATATTCCTTCCGATATAAATCTACAATTTCCGGACGCAAAATCCAGCAATATACTTTATAGTAGATCGCGCTCACCGAAAAACGAACGAGCCTACATGTTTCTGAGGTAATCGAACATAACATCACGCGCCCATAAATTGTTTATACGAGATCATATCCGCGCGGTTTACTATCACCGAAGTCGGACTAATGGCGGCTAAAGACGTAAAACAAACCACGTCCGTAAATACAGCCGTCATATTATTATATGCCTACTTAATGTCAAAACACAACGAGAACGTTTAAACACCAATGACGTCACGCAACGCCAGTATATGAATCATTTTGTTGCAATGACGTCATACAAAGACAGCTCGGCAACAGTATTCTAGCAACGTCACGCTGTAACCGTTAAGACTGAAAGTCCCGTGACCTACATTAATAAACAAAACAAACTTATTACCAACACAAATCAAGATCCATGAGTTATATATACTCAATGGGCTTGAATTGCGATAACCATATTAACACAGTGCCATTCTGAAAGTTCAAAGTTCAATATTTCTTTTAAAGATGAGAATTGTGATAAATACGATTTGTTAGCTTCGTTTTTTCATGCTTAAAACGTGATTGCTTGAACTTTTAGTCCATTATATATGTGACAATTTATGGTTTGCCCTACAGGAGTTAAATCCACACGTTGTTATGCAGTGAATCTAAGATATGATCGACCTTTAAATTAAAAGTGTGATATTTTAGAAATTGCGTTTGAGAAGGAGCATATTCACTCAATCATAACCCGACGTTTACTCCGTGATTTATGAATAGTCATTAAATTATTACTTGGCAATAGCCATCTGTACACGTAGTACAATAACCAATACATTTGTGTACAATACATTCACTTACAATACATTCGTGCATTACTAATACATTCACTGACAATACATTCGTACATTACTAATACATTCACTGACAATACATTCGTACATTACTAATACATTCACTGACAATACATTTGTACATTACTAATACATTCACTGACAATACATTCGTACATTACTAATACATTCACTTACAATACATTCGTGCATTACTAATACATTCACTGACAATACATTCGTACATTACTAATACATTCACTGACAATACATTCGTACATTACTAATACATTCACTGACAATACATTCGTGCATTACTAATACATTCACTGACAATACATTCGTACATTACTAATACATTCACTGACAATACATTCGTGCATTACTAATACATTCACTGACAATACATTCGTACATTACTAATACATTCACTGACAATACATTCGTACATTACTAATACATTCACTGACAATACATTCGTACATTACTAATACATTCACTGACAATACATTCTTACATTACTAATACATTCACTGACAATACATTCGTGCATTACCAATACATTCACTGACAATACATTCGTGCATTACTAATACATTCACTGACAATACATTTGTACATTACTAATACATTCACTGACAATACATTCGTGCATTACTAATACATTCACTGACAATACATTCGTACATTACTAATACATTCACTGACAATACATTCGTACATTACTAATACATTCACTGACAATACATTCGTGCATTACTAATACATTCACTGACAATACATTCGTACATTACTAATACATTCACTGACAATACATTCGTGCATTACTAATACATTCACTGACAATACATTCGTACATTACTAATACATTCACTGACAATACATTCGTGCATTACTAATACATTCACTGACAATACATTCGTACATTACTAATACATTCACTGACAATACATTCGTACATTACTAATACATTCACTGACAATACATTCGTACATTACTAATACATTCACTGACAATACATTCTTACATTACTAATACATTCACTGACAATACATTCGTACATTACTAATACATTCACTGACAATACATTCGTACATTACTAATACATTCACTGACAATACATTCGTACATTACTAATACATTCACTGACAATACATTCGTACATTGCTAATACAATCACTGACAATACATTCTTACATTACTATACATTCACTGACAATACATTTGTACATTACTAATACATTCACTGACAATACATTCTTACATTACTAATACATTCACTGACATATGTACAACACCAATACATATATACAATACCAATACATATGTACAATACCAATACATATGTACAATACCAATACATATATACAATACCAATACATATGTAAATACCAATACATGCATACAACACCAATACATATATACAATACTAATACATGCATACAATACCAATACATATGTACAATACCAATACATATGTACAATACCAATACATACCAATACATATGTACAATACCAATACATGTATGCAATACCAATACATATGTACAATACCAATACATATGTACAATATCAATACATATGTACATTGCTAATACATATGCACAATACCAATACATATGTACAATACCAATACATATGTACAATACCAATACATATGTACAATACCAATACATATATACAATACTAATACATGTATACAATACCAACACATGTATACAATACCAATACATATATACAATACCAATACATATATACAATACCAATACATATGTACAATACCAATACATATGCACAATACCAATACATATGTACAATACCAATACATATGTACAATACCAATACATATATACAATACCAATACATATATACAATACCAATACATATGTACAATACCAATACATATATACAATCCCAATACATATATACAATACCAATACATATGTACAATACCAATACATATGTACAATACCAATAAATATATACAATACAAATACACATATACAAAACCAATACATATGTACAATACCAATGCATATGTACAATACCAATACATGTATACAATACCAATAAATATGTACAATACTAATACATGTATACAATACCAATACATATGTACAATACCAATACATGTATACAATACTAATACATGTATACAATACCAATACATGTATACAATACCAATACATATGTACAATACCAATACATATATATAATACCAATACATATGTACAATACCAATACATATATACAATACCAATACATATATACAGTACCAATACATATATACAATACTAATACATGTATACAATACCAATACATGTATACAATACTAATACATGTATACAATACCAATACATGTATACAATACCAATACATATATACAATACCAATACATGTATACAATACCAATACATATATACAATACCAATACATATGTACATTGCTAATACATGTGTACAATACTAATAACTATGTAGAATACAAATACATATGTACAATACCAATACATATATACAATACCAATACATATATACAATACCAATACATATGTACAATACCAATACATATGTACAATACCAATACATATGTACAATACCAATACATATATACAATACCAATACATATATACAATACCAATACATATGTACAATACCAATACATATGTACAATACCAATACATATATACAATACCAATACATATATACAATACCAATACATATATACAATACCAATACATATGTACAATACCAATACATATGTACAATACCAATACATATATACAATACCAATACATATATACAATACCAATACATATGTACAATACCAATACATATGTACAATACCAATACATATGTACAATACCAATACATATATACAATACCAATACATATGTACAATACCAATACATATGTACAATACCAATACATATGTACAATACCAATACATATATACAATACCAATACATATATACAATACCAATACATATATACAATACCAATACATATGTACAATACCAATACATATGTACAATACCAATACATATATACAATACCAATACATATATACAATACCAATACATATATACAATACCAATACATATGTACAATACCAATACATATGTACAATACCAATACATATATACAATACCAATACATATATACAATACCAATACATATGTACAATACCAATACATATGTACAATACCAATACATATATACAATACCAATACATATGTACAATACCAATACATATATACAATACCAATACATATATACAATACCAATACATATGTACAATACCAATACATATGTACAATACCAATACATATGTACAATACCAATACATATATACAATACCAATACATATATACAATACCAATACATATATACAATACCAATACATATGTACATTGCTAATATATGTGTACAATACTAATAACTATGTAGAATACAAATACATATATATATTACAAATACGTTAATTACCTATTATTCTGAACTTATTGTCCCTGATTGGCATACAAAGAATGGACCGCGTACGAAATCCCGAATCATTGTCTTGATCTGAATCATATCTTGGATCATTTTGTGCGTCGTTGATATTCAACGTGTCACCAGTTTCCGCCACGTGTTTCACAACACCATTGATTAGCTTGACTTCCCCGGTACTGTAACTTGTATCAGAGTGGCCATTAACTGCTGTTGTCATTTCGAACATTCTGGTAAACGTCACTTCCTGCAAATGATAATCACCCGAGAATATGAACATGTATACCATATTATGAAAACTATAAAGAATTTGCTTAAAATTAATAGAAACAAAGAATTATTATATTGGGGCATATAAACAGCTGTTGGAATTTAAAACAAATACTGTAATACAGTGACGTAACTATTGAATATTGTCATCGTTGTCGTTATATACACTGAAATGATACGCGAAGTAGCATTTTACTTAAAACAAGTCACTGTCGGCGATATAGTATTTCGATGCATTTGCATCTGGGTACTCACCAGACCAATGTTAAAAATGTAAATACTAGTATCTGTACCTGTCCTAAACCGTTATGTATTTTTGTCTTTAGCCAAATGTAAACAATAACGGTCAAAAGGCAAGACAATTGAAAAATAAAACAAAATGGCTGATAGTTGTTGACAAATTTCATTGAAAACCAAAGAATAAATTGATTAAATAGGGTCAGTAAAAGTGTTCAGGTCAACATGACTGCCAGTCGGCCATTTTAAACAAACGTTTATTGATGTTCATACCAAGTTTAAATTAAAATTGCCGAGGAACGCTTAAGAAACGTCACACCGTTTCAGTTTATACATATATATATATATATATATAATTAAACCTATACATCAGATTTCAATCAGTTTGGAGAAAGGTTTGTTATGAAATGTTGAAGCGCTCGATCGGAGGTAGAAAGAACACTAGGGGGAAAAACAAGTTGCGCGCTTCGCTCGCCCTAAACGAGATCTCAGTGGCCAATTGAACTAGAAGTTCAATACACAGGTTAATACATGTCACAAATATACGCAGGAACAGCACATGTTTATAAAATTAGATATTGACATCGAAAGCCATACTATTTTAACAACTAAACTAAAAAATAACTAAATTGAACTAATCATACCATACGCAATTGCTGGTTATCGAAATATTAATAACTAAAGGGGAAACACAGACACAGCTTAATCAAGAAAATCATTTAATTTAGCGTTTCTCTGTTACCAGAATCAAAGGAAATCTCCTACATTATCTGCGTAGAACTATAAAAAGACTAGGGATATCACGAGTAATCGGTGCATTAGAGGAATTGGTAAAAAACTTGTCTAATCTTAAAACACTAATTTAACACATTGCTTGAATTTGGATTAATATTCTATTTCAATCTAAATGTAGAGAGAACATCTAAGAAGGTTTTCTTGAACAGCACGAACGCAACGCGGTTATAATATAATGTCATCCAGTCACAAATAATGGTATTTGTTCTATACTGCTCATGAAAAGAACAACTATATAATTTGTCAGTTTTATTCACATATTATGATCTACGCTATTATTGAATAATGTGATATCAATTCAAATAGTGTACCAAAGGTCAATGACGTCATAGTAAAATCTTACCGCATCAGTTGGATCTTTGAGTAGTAATACAGAGCATCGTTCACACTTGAGAAGCGTCTGGGCCCGCTGCATGACTTTTTGAACCACGTTTTCTAATGACGTTTGCTCCTCGAATAAATCGTGTACAACTTCTAACAACGCCTGTTATAAAAAATAATTTCACATAATCAGTAATAGATTATTTTCCCTTCGCTGTGATATCTCACGCATTGCGCGAAAAGCGCGGATCGAACGTCTGTCAAAAAAATCGTGTTGTCGAATCACACGCGAAATTCTTGGACGCCTCTGTGACCTTTGTTTGTCCTGCTCGATTTCACGCATAACACGGGATCTCGTAGTGTACGGAAAATATTCTATAGGTTTAATATCTGAAGTATGATTTTTATGTCAATATTACTTACTCTATTTCTGTCGTACTCTTTCATATAATTCCTGAATACTTGTGCGTTAGTGATACCGATCCCACAGAAAGTCAAATAGGTTTCCAATAACTACGACACAGAAACATGTAAAGTATCAACAAATATCATAAATGAGTCGTAAATCTAAAAAAAAAAGCCTTTAAATGTAACAATTTTCCATAATTGTCACAGAACCCTTTGTGTCGTCTGCGTGTCTGAGTGCAGAGCGCATGAGCGCGGCTACAAGTTCAAGCATTGCTTAGAATCCCATGCAACACACCACAGCATCAGTGTTCACGTAAAATGAATTAGTGCTGGAAACAAGGTGACCTCCCCTATACTCCAAATGCGAGGAGGTAATTGTAGTCATTGAAAGGCTAAATAATTGGACACTTCACGTTCTGATAAGAGCCCTAGACTGAAGCCTTTATAGTTATTCAACAATTTAATCAACCGCTATCGTGGTTATCTGTGCCAGTACATTTGCGGCAATTATGCCCATGACGCATGCGCAGTATTTCGTGTGCGCTCATCAATGACAATGATATATTCGGTTTAATCAAATGGAAATAAATGGAAAGAATATAATATCGTCTCCATTCACCATAATCAAAGGCCATAAGCCGCAAATATTTGAATAACAGACAGAGAAAAATACGTAGCTATCAGGCATAACTACTCTTATAAGTTTTAAGGCGATGTACATGGAATGTTTTATAATAAAGTATAAATAATTTGATATATTTTGCCTTAGTGCAGAGCATACAGTCAAAACTATCATTCATTTTATTATTTCTGTGTACATAGAGAGATCTAAACTCCGTTTTTAATTTAATTTTATGAGACAGACCGCATAAGCCTGCACTGTTAGCATCAATAAGAAATGTTAATCTCGGGATGTTGCATAATAAATTAAGTAACCTAATATTCGGGTTTCTCTAAACCAATCAGTGCACAGTACGAATCGGCCTAAAATTATAACATGTAAGGTCGACGTACTTTATACTAAACCCTAACGCTAACCATAACCCTAATAGTTTAGCAATACCCAAAATTCTTTAGTACACTGTTATGACAGACCGTATTGCGGGAGGGGGTGTCTGCAATGGCGATACGAGTTCGAATCCATGAGCATGTGCGACATTTGTGTTGAAAAATATTGATTTCCCCGCTATCCAATGCGCTCTTTTATTAGAAATCACGTATACGAGTTTTGACCTGGGCGCAACGTGCACTGATTGCCGTCGTTGACTTTTTCGATACCTTTCAATCAACAACAAAATTACCTATTTAAAGCTTGGTAACGTCTCAGGATGTACTCGTTGGTCTGCTTCAAAGTCGTCATCTTTGTTTATATCCATATCTCGCGCATGCGTGTTGTGAATTATGTACGTTCGCCTGCCTGTAATTACTTTTATCTTTTTTCAATATTTAATATTTACTTTTATCTGTTTTCAATATTTAATATTTACTTTTATCTTTTTTCAATATTTAATATATAAGTATGATAACATTGAATTCAGGTAAAATATTATATTGTGTGATACTGACTATGTGTTTCTGTACAGAGTGCACTGGGGGAATTACTTAGAACAAGTTATTTAGAATTAGAACAACCATAACACAAATTCACCCGTGCCTCTTCATTTTTTAAGATTGGGTTTATTGGCACGTTTATATAATATGGCGTATATATATATATATTCCGATCCATGGGATTGCTATCTCCTAAGGGTATTACACAGAGTTGTGTTTTGCACATCATGGGGCGCGATGCAATGAGCGCTAATGTAATAATATATCACATGTCAAAAGTACGGGTCGCTAGAATCGGGGAAACACTATGTACCGGAGGGAGGGCAATGGGGTAGCAATAGCAGACCTACTTTCCAGAAGATATCAACAAGACTTGCAGTAACCATACTAGAAACGAACATGTAAACGAACATTTGTAAATTGTAGTTCATTTCACATCTACTGTACTCATTATTCGGTAATTACTATTTAATCGATAACTAATTATGTATTCGTACATAACATAACTTTTGATCTGTAAACAGGAGGACATCAGTCAAGACAAGCCAAGATAGCCGAGCAAGATCAAGTCAAGTTCACGTCCTTGTTCTAGTTTATTGGTTTAATGTGAATTTGAGTGTACTTCGAATATTCAACAATTGTAATATGCCGTTACTTGGCCATTTCACCGTGACATTAAGTTCAAACGATTGTTTACACCTTTAAACATGTATGGTATGCGTACTATAACACTATAACAGACGAGACGATTGATTATTCGAATGGAGATATCAAATGTCCAAACCATCTGCCAATCACTGTTGCTTGTTAAGAGCAATTTTGAGCGCAGTTGCGTTCATGACATTTGCGCGAGTTGCTTCATGCGTGGAGAAAGTAGATGCACAAATGAAGCCAAGATATGCATGTTGCATCTTAGGAAATTCAGTCCTTTGCGCAATTGACCCTAGTTGATTGTCACGATGTAAGACGTCTCGTCAGACGTATATATGTTAAAAAAACTATCAAGCTCCCCCAAAAAAATGAGCAATTTAATACGTGAAATGGATAAAATGTAATACTCCACCTCACATGTGGGTAGATACATATTATCTAAGTCCATGTCAATATATGATCTCACACGCATTGACAAATTGAATGTGACAAGACACAATCATGTCTGCCTACAGTGGAATGGCGCGAATCCGTGTTAACTGTTAAAATTTATGTTTTTTTAATTTTTAAGTATGATAACATTGTATGAAATTATAGAACAATATAATGTGTGATATACGATATGTGTGCCTATACAGGATTGTGAAATTTTTACGACCATTTTTCTTTTTTTAATCATAAAAACAATTTATATTTATATATATTGGAGTTGTGATGCCATTACAAAACGCATTACATTACAACATCACATTACAATATTCACGTAGCTAGTACATAACCTTTGTAAATTGCATTTGTTTTCCTGTGGGCCTTTTGAAATGCGTTCACTAAAACGATTTACTTCTAAATTATTGTCAAATATAAAAGAGTGCACAGAATGGGTTTAACTGTGACATATTATCATAGCTCAATTTTAATTATAGCGGCAATGATTCAATAGCATACTATTTTACCCCCTTATGTCCATTCTGACTAGCCGTTGTTTGTCCAGAATGAAGACAGACATCATTTTGATTATTACATGACGTGCTTTTAAACAAACACTGCGAAATCCCCTGAAGAGAATGTTACACTCACGCCACCTTATGTTTCATCGATTACCTTACTGTCGTCTCGACTGAATTTGCCTCCATCCGGGTTTTTATTGATTACTTCAACCACACCAATTATACCATCCTCGCTGTTTTTGATTGGCATACACATCAACGACTTCACTTGATATACTCCGCATTGATGAAATGCTTCTTCGTATGTAGGATCCTAAAATGTGAAAAAAACACGTACCATCAATCTTCATCTACAGAGAATGGAGAATAATAGTTCTCTGGCAATGCATTGTGGGAAAATATTTAACTAGTTTAAATGTAACATTACAATATGTTGGTTAATTAAGAAATAAAAACATTTTTTTTTATATCATCCTCTTTTTTTAATTGCGATATATAATATGCAAATCCCAGGGAGTCTTATGAACACGTCTTTGCTTTTAAGAAACGATGTAGTTTGAAATGATGTTTATTAATAAGGTATGTGTTATTTCATTCGATCACATATCATAATTTCACGTTTCGGTAAACTTAATTTTATTTTGTAGACTGGGGGATTCACACAATCAAGAATTAAATATCTTAATTTGCAAGTCCGGCTGATTACCGGCAGAAATAATGCTGATTAGAAAATGTTGTTATGCGTAATATAAACACATACAGGTACCTGACCTGCTACTTTGTGACATTAAACATTTCATTATTTATAACATTTGCTCTGACCGAAGCAAGCCGATCGTCGCATGTCGGAATTCCTTTGAGGGTGGGCAACCATTACTACGACACGGCGCTTCAGGAGGTTGCAAACGATCCGATCCGATACACTGTGTGGTGAAAGCTGTAGGGTGAATATCTTTTTAGCTGATCTATTTATGTATCGCATCTATCTATGTTGTGTTTACCATTTCCCAAACCCATTATTTGCTCCACCTTTATAATCTTATGACCATAAATTTCTATATCCATCCGCATCATATTTATTCATCCAGTATGCACACCATCCTCGTTCCATGGTACGGTATACTGATGACGATTAACAAAAAGAACGGGCACAGATATTGCCTTTAGGTTCTATAATAACGACGTCTTCATTAAAAAGACGTATTTGATTGCCTTTGTTAAAAATATATATATATACCAGAATCTACTACTAACATCGAGAATTGTCTGATGTTTTTATTTTTTTGTATTGATGAATAGCGAAAGTAGTGATTAAGTGGGTGGAGGTAGATCGTCTAGGCTTTGGGTGAAAAACGATACCAACATTTAAAGTTAATTGTTTTAAAGCATATTATAAAGTGTTAAAGTATTGCCTGGATATGAGTGCGGTGATATAAATTTCTTGTTATAAAATGATTTGTAATCGAGTTGTTGAATATGTGACATATATTTTCACAATAAAGCAATGTTTTAAGAAAATACAAAACACCATGCACCAATCAAATGTCAATACAAAGATGCATGAAGGGTTCGATTAAACAAAACAAATACACGACTGACAACAAATGATTACATTGGTGAGTGAGCGATATACTGATCTCAATGCACAACCCCAAGTGACAAGGTGTATTGTTAGATGTTTCGAAAAATAGCAAAATAATACAGATATTCAGTTTGCATGAAAGGTCATTTTATTTGAGAATATGCTAATGCAAATCGTTCTTTGTAACACATGCCATATAAACAACAAACACCATAGGCAAAGAAATCGGCGGACGATGATAAATTTGAAACCCTCTGTAACGGTAGAAAACCGACAGTTTGGGTCAAATTCAAGATCAAAATTCAGGCAGGAATCAGAAAAAGTTGATTCAATGATTTTCTTTTTTCCATGGTAATGTATGGGAACTTAATACAAATGTAAAACAATCATCAGAACATATTAATAATATAAATACTTGAAACTTCGTGATTTTGAAAGCATTACGTATAATTTGTAGTTTTGTTCATAAATAAATTGATATTATGGTAAATCAGAGACTATAAATATATAGATGAACGTTGCATTTCTGGTACGTACTATTTATTCCTGATGCATGAGCATTTGAACAGTATTATATTGTTGAATGAATACTTTTTATTCTTTACGATAATGACTTAATTTATTGTTGACATCAACATGGTATATCAATATATAATAAACTCTGCATTTCCATGAGACAGCAAATTGGAAAACAATTTACATTATTTGTAATTATTAGACATATGGCAGCGAAATAAAATATAAATTAGCCATCCGTAGAACCACATACGGGCGTGTTCTAAAGTGTCACAGGAATGAGTTATTCTCGTTTGAAAATTTTCCATCATATTTACGTCACATTCGAACAACACTCCTTTGTTTACATCAGAAGCGTGACGTAAATATAATCTTATTACTAAACGCAAATGATCGCACATGCACGAGTTTCCTAAAATGTCCTCAGCCGGCTGTTTGACGGCTGCTAAATTATAACTGCAGGCAGAACAAATGCATAATAAAGTTATCGCGATAATAACGCAAAATATGCACTCAGACGAGAAATGTAATACAATAAATGTGATTAAAAAATATACCAAACTTGCAGTTGCACAATAATTTGTCTGAATATGTTCGAATGTTGTTGCTTTAGATTCGAGCCGTATTCAAGATGGCGGCCCCTTGCAGTAAATATTGGTAAATTTTACATTATCTATGGTTATTTTAATGATTTGTATTATATATTTCTAAGTTTGTCGTATTTATTGTTAATTCAAGCAATTGAGGAAAATATCCCCATGGCAATACATGTACAAATTGGTATCAAATTAATTGTTCATACAACGGCAGACATCGATGAGGCAGTGGATACAACTTAACATTATTAATGGGTTAACTATATGTTTAATTGCTCCTAAAAATAGACATAACTTATCATTACAGCAACATAGACATTGGTATCCATGTTAAAAGTATTGTTATATTGTGAATGATATATTGATGATTTATACGTGTTTTTATGAGTTATGTATGATCTTATTACTCGACTAAAATAATGAGTATATACAACAAAGCAATATGTATAGGAGAGTAGAAATAAAACCACGCCAAAAACAAAAAGTCCATGAACAAACAAAAAAAACAGTTAACGAGAGTTGACGTCAGGTGTCTTGAAAAGAGTGAGTAGATGCTACTCCACATGTGGCACCCGCCATTTATTATTCTGCATCAGGGAGGCTTTTTTTTCATATACGTATCACAGTATTGCACCTTGCCTTAATGAAACTCTTAGAATATAAATTCTCATGTTCAGTTCGTGATTGTCGAGTTAACCACCTGCACGGAAAATGGCACAATATACGTCGCCCGATCAAGTTTCCCCTTCAAGAACCTCTTGAAGTGATTTAACCAGCAAACATCGATCACAAAAAAAGAAGAAGCGATTACTACATAATTGAATAACCTCATTGTATTATAGGGCAATTACATATTTGTACATTTATCAAAGTCTGAATCTAATCACGTGAGTGAAAGGGTGAGCCAGAGGTAACACGTCATATCAGAATTTTCTAATGGTCATTAACTACTTTTGTTTCGTCCAATCTTTGAGCCCATCTGGGGGGAAAAATCAACTGAAAGATCATTTTGATCTTTAAAATGTCAGACTGCTCAGACTTTGTAAGTACTCCACGAATGTAATCAATTCTTTCCTAACTAATAACACAAAACAATCTTTTCACGAACCTGTGAACTAATCTGCTAATTAATATATGTTATACAAACTGAAGGTAATCTAAAAAGAAAAAAAATATGATGTGCGCAATCATTTTCAAACTCCTGGCATCACTTCTTGGCTGTTGTCTTAAGATTTAGATATTTTTGTCACATTATTGTTTGTGGTTACGTTTCGTTGTTCTGTCTATTATTTTGCTGTTTTAGACTAATTTCACTTTCCAGATTTTGATTTGGTATAGCTTTTTCTACATAACATTTGTACAATATTCGTAAAGTTCGATTTTAACGTCATCCACGGGGTCGCCATTGAATTTCGGGGAATGCCTTCTGAAAATATCGTGCAACTGAAGTACAGGTTTATTGAACTGAATGTAGATATTGAACGAATAACAGTGAATAGTGAACAACAAATCACAAGCCCAAATACAAAAACATTTAATTAACCACGGTAATTGAATCTGTATAAAATGCACTAAACATTCACTCTAGGTTTAGAAACACATTTTTTTTTTACAATACACAATACTAAGGAAGGAAGGGAAATTGAGACATTATCTTTGAAGTCATTTCGAGCGCTAATTGGTGTCAGTGATCTTCAAAACCATCAGAATGGCTTCCTATTTTAATCTAAATCAAATTAATTGATGTGCAAAGAACTAAATTACACACGGCTCAGTAAATATGTCCCATTTCCAATAAAGACGCCTCTGTCCCCAGTTCTTTTATTTGTTTTAACGGAGGGAGTATACACGGAGCATTCCCTAGGGTGTAGAAAATAACTGATAAGCCTACCACCCATTTTTTTACATGAGTACCGTAGTGACGCCCCAGGCCATTGAAATTATAAAATTGATTAACATAATTAGTTGGCAACCACAACGTATTGATTCAGTGAATAAGGGTTCATTAACTAGATATATTTATGAAATCGGTTAAAAATAAATAATAAAGACAACCATTGTAAAAACGGCTCACTCGATAAATAAAGTACTCTTAGACTACTGTGCTACATAGCAACGCGCTATACGTGGGTCCATGAACAAATGTCTTCAATAATAACTTATTCATTAATAACACTTGAATCAGTGTACAAATTTTATTTGGTAATTGCAATGTAAGTAAAATAAAAAATATACATACCTTGTCCACATTTGTAAGAATAATAGGATACCCTGAGACTGCAACTTTTCCAACAGTGCCTTCACCCAGTGTTATGTGTATAGGATTGCTATTCTGTTCATTGTCTTGTAGTTTAGAAAAGAAAATCGGAGAGCTTGAATTAGAGCATGGCGAATGCATCACCAATGTTTCTTTGCCTTTTGGTCCCTCTAGTAAAAATAAAGTGCTGTGTTCAGCATCAAGAAGAAGACTTACATTCGTGATGATTTTTGAATTAAGTCGTCTTAAATCCAGATCATGAGATATATCCTTAACAAGTTCCAGGAAGAACTCCTTCTCGTTTTTAGACTTGAGTTCAAGTTTTCGATCCCTGTCTAACGTAGTGTGGTGCGGTAACCTGACTTTAGACTCTAAAAGGATGCTTAACGCATTTATGGGACCAGGAGGTAGAGATGAATATCGACGAAGAGGGTAACGTTTACATCTACGGTATTCCGACGAGGCATCTGACTCCAAAGCAGGCTCACTGGCATGTAAATAGCTTTTTGCCTTGGAACGTGCAAAATCCTGGCGTAGAAATTGTTTAGATTGTGATCTCTTTCTCGGAGTTCCCTCGTTAATTGTTTCGCCATTATTTTGAGTGTCTTTCTGTGCCCTTTCTTTGGTACGTTCATCAGATCTGGGATAAACAGTGGCAGATCGTTGTATAGAGACTCTATTTCGTCTCCGCTGGGAATAAATTTCCATGATTTGCGGATTAGCTTCAATAAGCTGTTCCAAGCGATCGGGACTAGCTTCCAAAACACCCACCAGTTTTTCTGGATTTTTCAACACCCATTTTCCAACTGCTTGTGGGTTATCGTCAAGCCATCGCTCGATGAACGACGGATGGTTGGACAGCCATTTCCTCATATTTTCGCCAGATACGGAGGCCATATTGCCGTAGTATATTATCACAACACGTCTGCTAAGTATAATATAAGTAGACTAGCATAATCAAAATGAATCGAGTTTCTCAAGAAGTGCTCTTAAAACATGACCTTGTTGATATATTGCGGTGTCTCCGGTCTGTTATAGATGTGATGTGTAGCAGACAGTTCATCATCGAATCCACCCAGCATTCGGATAACGACGTTCTAGTACAAGTATCCAGCATTACTATGATTTACCTGCGGGTAACTGTTTGAGTGAAATGCGCTACAAGGAAGTTTATCCATCCACTCGGTGTATCTCGATGTCCAAAACACAATGACGTAGGCACATCAATGTATCACTATCCGTTCACACACATTATAGTTTTCATGTGTAGCCGTGTGTTCATTCGATCACAAACGGTTGCGACATACGGTCCATATATTTAGTTTCCAATCATTACACAGTTCCGCTGGTTGACTCTAGGTACGGTTGTACTGCTCACTCGGCGCCATACGCTAACCTCGTGATTTGTATTACTGACGCTCTTTCACTGTAGATCTTTGCTGCGGTCGTAGCGGAATGATTCAATCAAATCAACATACAAGCAATATCAGTGGCCCGCAGCTGTCCCACGTGACCTATAGCCGATTGAGTGGTGGCGTGGCAGTCATAATATAAATACAATACAATGATGTCTCCTGCAAAATAAAACAGTACGTCATTTAATGCTCGAGGATCGGTTGTAGGTCACACATTGAAAAAGTGGTTGCTTTGAAAGTGTCGTCCGTTGCAATACCTCATCGCAGATCGCGCGACGTGACGTCACTCTGTCGAATAACAGTCGTGTCCGTGAATATTTTTGATCGCAAAGATAATAACAGACACATAAATGTGAGTAAGGTGAGTGAGTGTCAGAGTGTGTGAGTTAGTTAGTTAGTGAGTGAGTGAGTGAGTGAGTGAGTGAGTGAGTGAATGTGTGAGTGTATGAGTGGGTGAATGAGTGAGTGAGTGAGTGAGTGAGTGAGTGAGTGGGTGGGTGAGTGAATGAGCGAGCGAGTGGGTGAGCGAGTGTGTGACGGTACATCCCCGCAGCGACAAGGTATTTTGATTAAACAAATTAAACGGTCATATTATTGTGTTTAAACTCGATGCCAAAACACGTCGTACTTTGTATGTAGCTGACATGAACACTTAAATATCTTTGAGAATATACGCTGTTGGATGAGAAAGACTTCTTTCATTATATAGACTGACTCATACAAAAAGAAATGGCGACTTGGCATGGAATAAATAAATTACCGTAATCTATGAAATCTAAACAAGATAACACTCCGTCCAAGGACATCATTATGTATCTAGATCATCTGTTTATAATAACACTAATTAATACTCAATTATCAACCAAAGTTTTCTACATCATTTGGTTTGATAATTAAAAACGGAATGTTACATTTTATTTCTTTCCTCCTTAATCTCTAGGACTCAACATGTTTCAGACCAATCAAGGTAGTGTTACAAAGAACGTGATGTAAATTGACGTGCTTTCACGTCTCTTGTTCCGATGTGATTACTTTAAATTGGGAGTTGGATATATGTCACGCAGTTTAACAGTCGTCTACAACGTATACTCAATAACCAGCATCGGTTGTTAACATGGCTCCAACAAAGTCGTGAATTGGAACTATATTATCCAATCAGTACAAAACGATTAATCAAATGGATATTCGTCAAGGGGGTACCTCGTTTTGAATTCGTAAATAATTCTCGCGTTTGTCTTGGGATAACGCGGGTGCTCTTATCGCTAACATTTCTCCCATTATTGAACACTCATGCAAAACCGTGGAACATTTAGGGTGTATCCATGGTGATGGGAAGTATATGCATGCGGCAATTGCATTGGTTTTAGTTTTTTTAATATATTTGAGAGAAAATACCAAGGAGCATAGTAGTTCCAACAGCTGCTGTGAAAGACAAATTATTATTACTAGCACTGTAACACAACTAATGATGACATCATTATCACTGAAACACAACTAATGATTAAATCATTATCACTGAAACTAAACTAATGATGACATCATTATCACTGAAACACAACGGAAAAACAACAACAACAATGATGACATCACGGATACTAACACACCAATGACGATAGCATCACAGGCGCTGAAACAAAATAATGATGAAACACATATAATGATGACATCAAATAGACAGACTTTACAATAATCAGTCAACTGATCATGCGCATTGGAATGGCACGATGAACATAGGGTCATTTATTAAAGTAGGGGTATGAGTAGATTTAGATCTAAATGCAATCAGCTACACTAATGAACTGAACTCATTGAGACACTGGCTTTCCTTTCACACTGATACTTAGAATTCAAATGTGCTAAATTCGCTCTTTAGTGAGTCAACCAATTTTATTACTATCCAGCGCAACGCAACGCAACGCAACGCAACGCAACGCAGCGCAACGCGTATTGAATCTATTACTGGAAACACATTTTTACCTGAACGTTGTAGTATATTACTTAAACTAAATGTGTTTTGAATGCGGAACTTATGTATTGATACTCTCTATGTTAGTATCCCTCTCTCTACAATGGTTCATATAAAAAATACGAGGCATATTAGGAAAAGTGTCGAGTATGTTATTCTTATTGAACGTAATTCATTACTTATAGTACGTCGTTACTGCGATGACAGTATACTAACATGCATGCCCTGCGAAAGTAATGTACGTTTTATTATGTTTAGCATTTTTTAATATTTTTTACATTTACTAGATTAATATCAAAGCTGCGACACAGTGGCCTCAATGCGTATATCAATGTGATAAGCATAGTATTGATGGAACTGGAAAACAAATCACAAAAGTATAGTATTTGCAGAATTTGATGTTTTGTTAAAAAGTTGAAATTGTTGAATTTGTTGGTGAAAAAAAATCTTTTTGTACATCCTATGACAAATGTGTTTAGAATCGCCTAATCGACGTGTCCTTTTGAAGCTATCAGTGGTTTACCCGCACGCTGACTATGGCCACCACGACCCTTTTCATCGCCATGGCAACGAACGCAATTGAGAACAAAGCATTATATAAAGTGTGGTTATTTATATGCGAGCAGCGGGTGTAGTGTAATATAGTGCAATCCGCAATATGTGACGCTCAGCTGCTATTCAAAGTAATTTTGTGATTTTTCCCCCACAAAATGTGCGTATGATAATTCTTCACAGCATATAATCTTTTAACTTGCAGCTGTGTTTTTTATCTAACGCATACCCGCCAATGAGAATAAGTTTTATAGAAATCTCAAAACAGCTTAAATGTGGAAATGCTAGCATAACAAATAAATCTAGTTTTTATTTATTAGATTTCCAATAGAAAGACGAGCATATGACGTGAATGCTGCAATGTAGTGAAATCACATTCATCATAAATATAGTTATGACAAAGGAAAGTAGATTATAAAGAAGATAAACAATGTCAATGCCCTTTATTTAATGACATCATACTCATGTATACATGTTATACATTCAAATTTAAATTATGTCAGAAATTGTGAATATTGACCATACTAGTATTAATTTTTCAGATGTGTATAATTTACCATTCACCACTACAATTGATAATAGAACAAGAAATTTTCAATTTAAACTAAATCATAATATTCTCTATACAAACAAAGATGTATATTCCATGAACTCTAGCCTGGTTACATCACCAGAATGCAGTTTCTGTGAAACGTATGATGAAACATTGATTCATCTATTCTGTGAGTGTATAGTTGTGAAGAATTTCTGGCAAATATAACAAATCATATTATTCTTCTAGCTAAACGCCATATCTACTTTTCTAAACATGAGAAACGAAAAACCTTCTTCTCATCAGGCAAGTTTATAGTATTGAAGACAGAGCGATAAGGGGGCAAATTAGCGAAGTACACTGAAAAATAGGAATCATTTAATATGCTGTGACGTTGACATACCCCTTTCCTTTTCTTTTCACTTTAGTTTATATTCGTATTCTTATAATTATATTACCATGGTTGTTGTGTATAAATTGTACTCTTTCGATGGGATAATTTTATGTATTTATATATGTGGTTAACGTAAAAATAAAATAAAATATAAAAACGTATATCAATGTCCAAAATGAATCATTTATATTTTAAAAAAATCAATAAAATTGATTCATCGTCAATCAGTATAACACATGGGGTCTCGTCGAAAAAAGAGAATGCCAGGATACATATGTGTCCCAAATGGTGTTCATTGCGTTCATAGCTCCGCCATACTTGGGAATGTGTAAGGAGTTATGGGAATGAGTGGAACTCTGTTTGAATGGCAACAACAAGTCTAAAGTCTAAGGTGTATTGAATTTGTCTTCACAATCCAAACATGAGTTGAATGTCACACTCATTTAAAATTATTATTAAGGTAATAAACCGTGATGTATTCATTGTTAAATTGCTTCTATTGTACATATCAACAGGATATAATGTAACTTTCTCTCCATATGTTTAAAGCTTGCATTATATTTGTCTACAGAGACCTGAATTCCCCACACACTGTATATGCTTCAAGCGGGTCTAAACTAAATTTTAAAGAAATAAGACACTTAATGCGGTTTCAACCAAATTGAAAATGAGAACAAAACAACTGACTCGCTTCATAGATAAACATTCAGATCTAAAGTCTCCACTTCATACACTGCAACGAAAGCTTAAGTACTCATTTCATAGCTAGCAACTGATATGTGAAGTTCTGATATGTGAAGATATAAATCATTTCATAGGTTCCGACTGGGAGTTACCTAAACATTCCACTCCGTAGTAAACTTCTAAACACTAATTTTCTTACTTCGTAGTAAAAACTACAATTATCACTTCATATGTAAGAACTGCGAGCGAATGTCACTTCATAGGTAGCATCTGAAGTTGAAAAGCTAACTTCATAGTTCCTAATAAGAGCAAAAATTCTAGCTTCATGGATTCTAACTAAACTGAGGTCATTTAGGCATTGAGTTCCGATGGACAGAACTCGATCACCGTCAGAACAGATCAAACAGACAGCAATATCATTCATACCAATTGACATTATATATAACACGGCTTAACATTGAGAGCAATGTGAACTGCCATAGATTAAAATCATTTCATTGTTACCATAACTACTTGTCAGCGATTCCCCTCCGAGACTTGTTTGGGATTATATATGTTTTCAAGCAAGTACTTAAAAAGCAGATCATCTTATACTTAGTGATTGTCTAAGTATGGACATGTTTCTCACACGATATGTGTATATATGTGGTGTCGAGTACGCTATTGTTTTCTAATGGAAATTACTTTCTAATCATGTACCAGGTCGTTAGATATCGGGTTCCATATTGACGTTTCTTCCAATCACCTGATGACCTCTAAAGACTTGTATACCTTTCTTTTATAGATGTGACCTTACGTTATACAATGTTTGTTCACCATTTGACTGCGACTGTGAATAGGAATAATTACAGTAATAATTTCTCGGTAATTGCCTCACTGATATACATTGCCATTTTTACATTACCAACGCTCATCGTCACCATAATCTGACACTAGGTAATCGATTCGTTGAAACAATATAACAAATCATACTAGTTTAATGTATAAGTGGGCGATAATACTGTCAGAAACAGTAAAATATTGAGCGCAATAATTCCCATATGTTACTCTCAGATAAAAAAACAAACCCAGAAGACCGTTCATTGTTGACCTTGCCAAAAAAATCAACTGTTCAGAATTGCAGAGATTGGTGGTTTCGCAGAACAGTATTCGTGTTAAAAAATCAAATAATGCTTGCAGTATTATCGACCACCTATGGCGGAGAGATGATGACATTTACGGATACTTTCTCAGCAATGATGTAATCCCCAGAGCACTAATATTTTATATAATATGTATGTAAAGATCACTATAATAAATAAATGTCAAGTTATCTTTATGGTAGAATACACGTTCTATAGTTGAGTCGACGACGGAATCTCGTAATTCGTCTTTAATGTGTCATAGAGTAATATGTATTTGATGTATAACGTTCTATTCGTAAAGTCAACAAATGTCGTAATCATGAAAATATTTTTTTTTGCCCATTACGCAAAGCTCAAACCCAGCTATGCTACCTAGTAAGCCATACACACGCCCAGTACTCACCATTATTACATATGTACTGCAGTTTATTTTGATTCGTCCTTGAAATCAAAATCGGTATTTCCACAAGCCATATGCAAATGAGGTCCGAGAGCAAACAAAGTAGTCCCTTCAGGAGTACAGTTTTTCGGAATAAACAATATTTAGAAGTACGATATTTTCCCCTTGAGGTACATGAATATACTTGCCGAGTGACATGAAAATTGAACAAGAGTAATGGTACTTTTAGGCAGTCACTTATTTTGGCCCAAACTAATTTGCATATCACCCATGCAATAATGTTTTCGGTATTTTCACGGTCGATATGCAAATGAACATGGTATTTTCATTGGCTACCGAACTATTTTTATTTTGTAAACACATTTTCGTCTGCTATTTTTATCCACTTCAAATCGTTCAACAACATTTTTGGCATGTCAGGTGTATATCACATGGAATACTACGATTGGGAGAACTTAATGTATGTTGATCACCTGGAAACTGAGTTTTATAAACCTTGAAAGGCTCTCAGAAGATCCACCAGCAGTAAAATCAGCGATTACTATGCAGCCGCAACCATCAGCATCGAGATACCAGGTTTCTGCTGGCGACGTTGCAGCGTTACTCAGTTCCAAATATAAATTACCAACGCCAAAAGAGCAACATTTTAACCGGTAATCAAGACTCAGTCAATCCACGACCAGCAAGCAACATCACACACGAAGGTGTAGCGTGCAGCCACAGTCCATCAACGAAGGACTGTGGTGCAGCTAAGCGACAACCGCTGTCGACGAAAGTCATCCCGTCTGTGGAGTACCGCAGTTGCACGGCATGTTTGCCAATGCACAATTCTGTGGCGAAACTTTTAACTTCAACATAAACTGTGTATCATAGTCGTCCAGTTCAAGTTCTGGTTCTGCCGTGGCCCCAACTAAACGTCAACGAGTTATTTATTCGGACAGTGACTCAGATTAGACGTCTGATTATTTTAATTTCAAACAAACAGTGACACGCGTTCTCCGGGCGCGTTCTACACTGACACGCGCTGCTAGGGCGTAACACTTATATTGGAACATATTAATGGGCAATGGGGTTCCCCGACCTAAATTCCATCCCGGTTTGCACGTTCTTTCTTTAATACGAAATAATCAAGTATGGAACATATGTAATAATAACAGAACCCCACACCCTCCCCGTGGCTTTCGTTGCGTATGGAAGTTATTTTCACTCGAGATGCGGTGTATTCTGCTGTACTTTCACTCGCTTCGCTCGTGAAAGTACGGCCGCAGGATACACCGCATCACTCGTGAAAATAACTTCCATACGCAACGAAAGCCACGGGGAGGGTGTGAGGTTCTGTCATAGTACGCAATTCACGCGCCCACTACGCCGCCCAGTACGCAATTCACGCGCCCACTACGCCGCCCAGTACGCCATACACGCGCCCACTACGCCGCCCAGTACGCCATACACGCGCCCACTACGCAATTCACGCGCCCACTACGCCGCCCAGTACGCCATACACGCGCCCACTACGCCATACACGCGTCCAATACTCATACACGTACCAAGTACACCCTGCATTCTATACACGCAAAAAACATCCTACCCATTACGCCATTCAGGCATATACGCACCCACCACACTAATGTAAAATGTCGGTTCACATAATATTGCTTATTTCTTTCATTCCAAGCAGTATCGCGTGGGATTGACGATGCATCTGTTTTCGAATGACTAATTTTCTCCATGACCAAATACTGAAGCCTCATACCAATGGATAATTAAATTACGCTTTTTGCATATATATATATATTTTTTACAAATATTAGATACATTTATCGAATAAATATAATAATTTATCTAAATGTAAATCTTACTGTGTTGAACTACTCTTATAAACAAAAATGGCGGACAATAATAAATTGCGAGATTGACGATAACAATTTGCGAGAAGTTTCGTGGGTATTTTTAGCACATGCATACATCGTACTGTTGTAATCGACAGAACTGCTTGTAATATAGTTGAAACTAGTCAGTGGTAATATTATACTTGCGATTTCACGGGTTTTTACTACCTTGCTGTCTACTGGAAAACTATCAGCAGTGCGCCCGAGGTGGATCTTTGATTCATTGATGAATTAACTCCTTCGTCCTCGTAATGACTGGATGCGTATAGAGAAAGCCAGCAACAGCTAAACATATGTTGGTATGAAACATGTGCATGCTATGACGATGTGCCGATGGTTGCCATGGCAATAAAAGTATTTGAACTAGTGACGATATAGCAAGGCCTTCACGCCTCGATTCTTATAGCAGTGACGTCATAAATCTGATAAGAACACAATCTGTCAAATGTTCCTTTCGCACAGTAGGTTCTCCGGGGAAGTAAAAGTCACGTGTTCCCATGGGTAAATAGTCGGTTACTCGTTCCGTGCAGATTATAAATTTGTATTTATGATTTCTAGGGAGTTTTGAAAAAAAATATATTGTGATGCTTCTGAAGAGTACAAGCAATATTGGTTGTTTTCATGCATCCAGACCTATGAAAGGCATTTCGTGGGCACAATATATGATGTTACTTACAAATTGATTTTTTTACACAACAATCAATATGTTTAATATTACGTGTAATGTTTCCATTATCATTTAAGCATATTTCAAACCTTTATACCTTTCAAGTCTTGCATTTCAATTGTTTTATTGTATATGCCCGCATTTCAATAATACTACAACGTTCAATTGGACGCTTTTATTTCACGAATATATTTGAATGAAGTAAAATATTGTCACAAATCCCCCGGAATGAATGTGGATTTGATTTAGTATTCATATCGCTGATGAATGGCTTAGGTTTCCTCCGGTGCTGAGTTATTATTATTTATTTACACGGTGGAGGATGGTTACAGATGAATATAACGATAAATTGAGCGACTCTCCGTAAATGACCTGAATAGATTTTTCAACCTATCTTATTGAATTCTTTCCAACCGTCACGGTGTTATCTCAGTTCGCATGATATATTTTAGTACGTGTAAATAAAACATTTACTGTTCACAGAGTCTGTTTTTATTAGTCTATTTGCATTATATTGATAACTAAAGTAGAAAAATAATTTCATAAAATAAATACTAGTAGTTAAAAAATGAGCATTTTCATTTTAGCCATTTCAAAAAAAGAAGAAATTCAATTCGTCATGAAAACTGAAATGGCTTTTGCCGGCAGAAATGAATAGATTTTTGTATAAATATAACTTCAATCATCATAAATTTACAATTGTTTTATTTATTTCATGTCAGGTATTAGTGGACGAGTAATTCATGATATGATACATTCTCAAATCGACCAATTATAATAAAATACTGTACAATCTGAGACTTATTTATTCGAGATCTACAGATAATTATCACTGGATATCGTATTATAATTTGTTTTATGCGTGTGTCCCATATATGACGTCATGCCTATGATGTATGCATTACCTGTACTCGATCAGTTGCGTTCCGTGACGAGATTATATTTCCGTCACACGAGACTTTGATGCTGCGTATGATTTAGATAAATGAAACTTAAAGGAAGACGTCCGGTCCGTGGTGGGGAATGGTCATTTACTATCTGATACTTTATGTGCGACACGATATGGAATTTGATAGTTCGTAATCTCAATGACGCGTCTCGCAAATCTACATTGCTTATCCGTAATTTTATCGCTCATGCGGTAATGACATCATCCCGTTACGTAGCTTTGGCTAAATCCCTGAGCCTAGCAACACGAATTACCAGCGAGATTGTGGAGGATTTTAACGTGTCTATTATTTGTTGATCGTTAGGCGTTTCTGTATATATATTCCCGCTGACTTTATCAATGCAATAAGAACTCGCCATGTACTGAATTTGTTCAAATTGTTAAAGCGATGTAAAAACTGTGTTGAATATCATTGACACTGACCGCAGCATTATACATACCATATACACAACAATACAAGAAAATATTCTTGACAATCAAAACATGTTTACCTACCAGAAACGATGTTAGCACTTTTGTAGAGAGATTGCTTTGTTACTAATGTGTATTGAAGATAGGAATACTAACGCAACGTTTTTGTTTTGTTTTTCAACGTATTGTCTTTACTATGATTACAGATTAACTCGTCGTCATGCCTCAGTTTCCGGTGTGATATGGCGAGAAACTGGTCTAAAGGCAGCCTTTGCTTTAAACGACGGGTCAAATGTCAAACCAGGTTGCACGACGTTCAAGGATAAGCAATATACATTCAAGAAACTATCAGGTATTCATCTCAACTAAATGATGTTGCAGACAACATTATTGATCTCTTGTTAGATCACGTTCTAGGAGAAGATCATCGAATATTGAATATAATTATTTACTAATTCCGATCGTCCAAGTAATATATTTCAATTTTATGTTCTTCTGATATTTACTTTATTATATTACTATATTATATTACTGTATTATTAATGTTCATCATTTCACTGTTAGTGTCGTGCCTTGACGACTCATTGGTATGGGTGAGATGCACAAGATAATACAATAATGTGACCATGTTGTTAGCAAATTCATGGTTGTTGGTTGTATGTGCAGGGAGACAGTTTTTCTGAACCTATCTGGCAATTAGTTTCATTGGCACTGAGTCATGTTTTCCCCAGACGCATGGAAATGTGCCAATATTAAGCCAATTCATAGTTTTTTTTTGAATTTTTGAAACAGCGCTGCTTCGTCTTAGGGAGAGGTACAATTTGCGTACCCAGATGTCAATGTTTGGCTTATTATTATTCATACTGTTCATAAATGATATGCAGATTAATTTTCTTAGTAAATCTTTATTTTTCGCTGAACTGCACCAAAATGTTTGTTTAACAACTGGTTGGTAAGTTTACAGTCTTCAATTGATGGACCAAGCGTCGGTGTATTGATATGAAATTCGCTAAATGCGTAAACCAATGCGTACGATTATCATACAGTCTTGCATTGTTTTAGTCATCATAACAATGATCATGGTGAGATTATTTATTCTAGACTGCTATTTACTAATCTAAATAGATAGTATTTGGTAATTGTCCTAAGTAAAATATCTAGACGTTTCGAGCAATGGTTCTTTATCGATAGCACACCAGTGTGTCGATTGTATTGTTGGTAAGGCAAATCATTTATTTAGTTCGGTTCATAAGGCGAAATAATCAATATCATGTCTGATCTCTGTCCATTTTAATAATGTGCCCACGATAGAGTGCAATACATTCATTATTTTTAAAAATTAAATTGATGTAACACAAACAAATCCGAAACTTTTTCATCGTTGCGTTTATGTGTACGGTTCGATTGTAATTATACCGATCTTTGTACGCAAGCAGATAATACTTAGTATGGTATTTTTTTGAAAATGTAGGTTATCTCGTTTTAATTGCGATGTGTCTACATCGTATTTATTAATCTCAAAGTAGACGGGTTTAATGCCAGGAGGCATTTAAATACTATCGTTACCAAGCATGGCTTCGTTAATTGCTTAGCGAGTATTTTTATCGAGTTTCCAGTTAGTAACGTTGATATTTTTTATTGATTCACCCGCGCGTATTTAAAACGACTTTAGTAATATTTTTTTTAAATATAGACTTGTTGTTTTGTGGTGGAAAATATTTATGTTTTTGTTTAAAGCGGGGAAGTGTCACATGCGCATGCGACAAATGACCATAGCGTATCGTTGTTTACAAACAAGCGTCTACCCATGAGTCTTTGCGTTTCAGTGTGCGTTATTATCGTCGTTTGGGACTCAATTCTCTCGCAATTTTATTATGGTTTATTTTAATTCACATGTAATTGGCTGCTGGCCTGTTGTTGAGTAAATAAATAAATAAATAAAAACAATTAATTAATTAATTAATTAATTAATTACTGATTGTAAATGGCTTGCAGACAAAGAATAAATAACACACTTGATGCTTAATCAGGCTTTGTAAAATAAATAAACGTCTTAGAAACGTGATCACAATAACGTCAGAGCTAGAATTTATGGCGTGAACATAATAAACGCGTAACATATCGATTTGTCACAACACAGTGTCCGAAAAGAACTCTTCTGGGATACCAAATGTCGTACGAAGCCAAAGTCTTAAATTTATTTACATTTGACTGACGAGGAAACACTAGTAAGTCAAGTGTCAACGTCGTTGTATCGAGTCATTGTAAATCGCTATATTACACGTATCCTCGGGGGCGGACATCCGGGCATTTTCTACCGCCTGGCAACCCTCGCGGTGAAAACAAAGATCAAAAACTCGCAGAAAACGGTACTTTGCGATGGTTGTTGAGAGTCCCCTGAACAGTGTAACAAGATTAGCCCTGCGTGTGTAACATATATGAATTTGGTTGTTCAGAATTACTTCAAAGTTGAGTTTGTGTTGTTTTCTCGAATTTTCACCGGCTCCACCGGCGTTCCACAGCAGCGCACACAACGCTCATAGAAATACGTGGTACAGTGATGCGCGTCTTAGCAACGTAGAACGTCTGTGACGTAGCTCCGCCCCGAGGATAGAGCAAATCTGAAATTCGAACACGCGACGAGATGACTGTAAGGCAGTAACAGAAATTGGCGTGTCATTAAAGCGAGAGTGCTAACTTGAACCGACAGCGAGAAAATGTGTTTCGATTCAAAACCTCTGCGCCTAGTGTAATGTACTATGTTGGCTTTTTTGTTCCGATCGTGTGTACGTAAATACTGAATGTAAAAATAAGAATGATTGTTTTAATTAGTCTATTCGTATGCTCTATCCATCTAAATTTCATTTGGAAGTGAGTGTAATGTATTGATGGTCGGAATGAGAAGGACTTTTAATTCATTCTTAAAATACAGAGAGAAACATTTAGCAGTAAACGCCATACGTTCACACTACGTGGAGATTACGAATTGAGTGTAATAACGCATTGGTTGATATTAAAGAGAACAATATTTCACACCATTTTTATTTTGTTTGATTCTCATGGAAACAAAATAAATGTGAAACCAATCAAAACAGATTCAGTAAGTCAGAAAAAGCGTTTTTTTCCACCACAATACGTGGTGAAATTAGTGAAACAATGGTGTACGAATGTTTTAGGCATACAACTTACAAGTGGTGTCAAATGTTTCGAAAATCATAATTCCATTATTTAAACGCTGTTTTTAAAAGCATCGTGTGCGTTACAATGCAAATATTATCTTTATGTTTCCATGACAACCAATGTTAAAATGTTCTGAAATCAACAATCATAACCATCACGTTTCCGGAGCCTTGACATGATAACAGATAATACATTTGTACATTATAGACACATTATTTACATGAGATGTTTTTTTACTTTTCACCTCAAACAAGTATTTGTTATTCTAACAGAAGTATAGTTTAGTACTAATATAATGTCAATTCAATCAGACATTGTACACAGACAAGACCGATGTATTTTAGTTTCGTTATTTTGCGGTGGGTTTGGGCGGCTCTTCGTGACGCTACTGATTCCTGAATCTAGTACTTGAAAAAAGATGTCACGTCTGACTATGAATTTATCATCTTACGGAAGTAAAAACATCTGTCTGAACAGGACGATTTCAGGAAGCAAATTTTGATATTTTGAGTAGGCGAGTTGCAAGCCATCAACAACCATGCAGTAACGTTTTTATACAGATGCACTGTAAAAAACGAGTGTCTCGAAGGCGGCTGCCAGCGACTGTTTATTATGAACAATTCTATGACCATTCTGATGACAGGTTGGCAAATTAATAAAATTCACAATTTAACCAATAGTCATATCTAGTACTAGCAGTGGTTTTACGTATAATTAACACATCTATAGCGTAGATATGAAATAAATATGAAACATACGTGTTACGTATCACGTGTTATGAAATATGAATTATAAATCTGGGCGAAAGTGAAGATTTACGGCTTACATTCCATATGCCATTACATTGCCACATTATTCGGGGCTGAATAATTCATTTTTACAGGCATGTTCAAAGAAAATAACTACGTTATTCTCGTTGCTAAGGGCGTTTTCATGATTGCTAGTGTGGACCCAGCTATATATCAATGAAAATCTGCTATTCGATGTTTAGTTCCGTATCATATAAAATGCATGGTTGCTATGGGTATTGTCGTTGTTGCTATGGTATGGTATCAGGGGAAAGAAAACATTTCTCACCAATTTAGTCATTCACTTGATAAAACTGCAATATGAAGACAGAACATAACTAGTAGTTTATTTTGCATGTTTTTGGGACGCCATTTTCAGATTAATTTGCATATATTGTACGCCACCAACGATATAATCAACCAGTATAGTTCCAATCATGAAAATGCTAAGAAGAGATATTTGGAGAATGCCGATTAACATTTCATCCAGACAATCAAGAAAAAACTCAACGGATTCTCCTCTTTCCCAGTAATGTATTCGACTTGTTAGAAAAGTAACCTTTTTATAATTCGCTAGAATTCGGTAAATTTACAAATGGTCGTAGACTCGTTCGTCGCTACAATGTTGGACTCTGTCCTCTACGCACTATCAAGTATGTACCATGTAACAACAAATTTGTGAAACAGTTGCGAAGATATACAAAAAACAAAACTAATAAAACAAACTGTTATATAATTTACCAGGCTTGAAGTTCGGCTTATTCGTGGAATAAGAGTTGAGACACACATCGTCTATACAGACAAATTTACATACACACAGTGTCATGACGTTACCTCCCGTAATGCACTCTGCACACGAGAGCTGAAAACCTGACATGTATGTCACTAAGTGAATAATTGCAACTAGAAGACGAATGTGAATGTGCGCCGTCTTTGTTTACTCAACCTTTGACCGAGCATGTCAGGTACGTAGAGGGCCAATCAACAAGCTACAAAATAAGCTGTACTACGTACCAGTTATGTTGGGTGTCATGTTAGAAAAAGAATCACAGTCTTCCGAAGAATTGTAAAATGTCAGTCAATCGAGTCACGTTTCGCCGATAATGAGTAGACTTTGTATTTCGTTCCCAACAGAAGGATAAGTTAGCTCCGCGATACATCCACGTATACTGCTTAGGCTGCAGTACAGGAGAAATACACGTAGGCTCGACACGATTCAAGTGATTAAATTCTCATTATTTCGGGGAAAGGCGATTGCCAATATTTTTTATAATTGCATTCATTTGACAAAACATATCTTTAAATGGTTTGAACCAACGCATGTGCAGACATATGAAGAGAAACGAATATTTATTGATTAATGTATGTCACGTCGCGTTTATAAATAAAATACTGCATATATGTACGTCACGACTTCTAAGTTATAAATCTCGCAAAATCATATATTGTATAACGTGTTGTACAAAAAACAATGCTTAACTGTTTGAATCCCATAATTTTCCCCCCAAAATGTTCGTGCAACAATTTGGAAATATTTTTACTATTTCTTCATAATTTATTAGTGAAATTTAGACCAAATAGAAATTTTTTTGAACTTGATGAAGAAATTTGGAAATAGTATTAAAGTTTTGTTTCGAAAACAGCACAATATGGCTTTGGTGGACAGATTTAATTCAAATATTTGCAACGTTTCGCAATATTTGCATCTTTTCTGAAAAAAAGCTTGCGTACATACATGGCTGTAGTACGTCATACTCAGTCACTATAGATCATAATTGCGCCCCGTGTTATTCTGTATCACGGTTATTCAGTAATAGTACTGTCAGTCACGGGTCAAACGTTACGGCGCCATACGTAAATTGGCACAACTTACAAACACGAATATTACTGGTGATGGATGCACACCATGAATGTATCGTAATTATGGCAACAAGATATGACATTACAGCCCTGCAAATACTCAGCGAGGCGGAATATGCAAAGCGGTTTTATGTCATTATTGGTATGGAGTGTCGTATATCAATGACACTATTATTCATAAGTGGTATTTCGAAGCAATAACTGCAGCCAATATGTCGTTGCCACGCAACACGATTTGATAAAACATTTGTTACACACTGTAGTCTACACAGTGTGAGCTACACGCTAGCTACAAGTAATTACGTCATTGTGTGTCAAGTTGAAAAGCACGTGATTATAAACCTCGAACGCACGAGCCCGATTTGTTATGGTCGTTGATTTTATGATTATCTCCATTAACGTAAACGGTATATATATTGGTGAAGAAAATAACGCAGTATACTCATGCTAAGAGACATGTACACGAGAATAATAATGACTCTCAAAAAGTTGTAAAGTTTAAAAAAAATAATGACATAAATAGTTTGTGAGCATAGTAAAACCTTGGCGTGAATATCATTAATGATGTCTTTGAATGGCATCGGGTTTCCGGAAATTGAATTTGGTAGTTTGAAATATTTCTGATCATAAAACCGTGAGACGTCGTTCTGTTAGATGTGAAACTACATATAAGTTTATTCAAATACTGTACTCAATAAGACATATAAGAAATAATTGAAAGATTAAGTATACAGAGGATACAATAAATAATTATTGCTATTTGTTGAATAATATTTACATATTGATTAACTGTATGCAATTACTGGGATTATTGATGTTATGTATTCATAGTGGGGGTAAATGAATTGACACTGAGAGATTCGGAAACCATTTCCAATCAAATTAAGATGCCGATGTAAATAATTGTGTCTTATTTTAACACATGAGAGAAAATTAAAAGGATATACAAAAAATGTTGTTTGGAGATTTACTTACTAATGCCTGGATTATCACTGATAGTGTCCATGAAAGCCTTTATAATTGATTGATTGATTGATTGATTGATTGATTGATACAGACAAATTTACATATATACACGAATGGTAGTCAATGCTTTCATGCACATATTCTGAATGTACGTGAAAGTAACCTTCTTCCAAGCACAACGACACTCAGTAATGTTTAAACACATAGACACTCTGTAGTATAAGTAAATTATATAATACAGAGGTGTACTTATTTCTTCGTGAGCAATTATGAGATTTCTACTATGTAATGAAAAACATTATTTGAAGAATTTAAATAAACGCAATTAGTTTGATAGAGGAAATATGTGTTATGAGCGAAGCCAAACAGGTTAAGAACCCCCTAAAAACAACACGTGTAAAATGTCTTGTTACCCCTAACAATGTTATTCATAATTTCACTGTCTCACTCCAATATGTAAAACATATCGAATGTTTCTATGTGTACCATTCATATAAACGTCATTCCTGCCTTAATATGTTTCGTGTACGTGTAATTGGGAAGTCATACTTGCACGATAAAATTAATATTTATACCTTCTTTTGCGTTGCTCGGACACAATATGCACCCATGTACTACTGACGTGACGTGACAAAAGACTTTTTCGCTGTTTATTCTTCTGTTGCAGGGCCCGATCTGCACGATGACAGATGCATGTTTTTTTTTCTATGTTATCGATAAAACTCCATTGCTCGAAACGCCAAGCTTTTGAATAGTTACTTAGCACAACAATTACCAAATATTATCTACTGTATAAAATGTTTGAAGCAACGAATGCAGTACCAGGTATTTGAGAACACAATACGGCAGCCACCTCTACGTATGAGCTTCTTTCGACTGAGAAAGTCTGGATTCAATAACTCTAAATGGGGAATACTTTTCCCGATATGACTGGCATATTGATTACACGCTTTCCCATAGTCAATTGTCTGTCACCGGTGAATGATCCAAACAGTGATCGAAGTGTACAAAATAAAATGATGGTAAAACTTTGATAACAGCCTCGTTCATCAAATCTTTGTAATGTACTCTATGTACGTCGTTTTTCTGCGAGAACATAGAAATGTAAAATAAAATAGAAGATTACGTAATACGCGTATCTTTAAAAGCTATTTCGATTGCAAAGACTTCTGAGAAGCGTTGTCGTCAGTACACTAGTACTATTAGTGTACACTGTGCTCTCGTTGGAATGCAAATATACATACCCTCTAACTTCGATAAATGCCGTCAATCAAATATTCGATCTCGCTACCGGTCTTTGTATCATCATTATAGAATTAGTTTTTACCTACGCTTTCATCAGTAGGAGAGTTCGAGTGACGGGGACAGTGTTTTACCGAAGTAAAGTCTAGTGACTGTATTGGTGAGCTGTTTTTATGATATAACCCAACTATCGTCATAACACGACTGCATCGTTAAGCTGTGTTTATGATATAACTCAACTATCGTCATAACACGACTGCATCGTTAAGCTGTGTTTATGATATAACTCAACTATCGTCATAACACGACTGCATCGTTAAGCTGTGTTTATGATATAACTCAACTATCGTCATAACACGACTGCATCGTTAAGCTGTGTTTATGATATAACTCAACTATCGTCATAACACGACTGTGTCGTTAAGCTGTGTTTATGATATAACTCAACTATCTTCATAACACGACTGTGTCATTAAGCTGTGTTTATGATATAACTCAACTATCGTCATAACACGACTGCATCGTTAAGCTGTGTTTATGATATAACTCAACTATCTTCATAACACGACTGTGTCATTAAGCTGTGTTTATGATATAACTCAACTATCGTCATAACACGACTGCATCGTTAAGCTGTGTTTATGATATAACCCGACTATCGTCATAACACGACTGCATCGTTAAGCTGTGTTTATGATATAACCCAACTATCGTCATAGCACGACTGCATCATTAAGCTGTGTTTATGATATAACCCAACTATCGTCATAACACGACTGCATCGTTAAGCTGTGTTTATGATATAACTCAACTATCGTCATAACACAACTGCATCGTTATGCTGTGTTTATGATATAACTCAACTATCGTCATAACACGACTGCATCGTTAAGCTGTGTTTATGATATAACTCAACTATCGTCATAGCACGACTGCATCATTAAGCTGTGTTTATGATATAACCCAACTATCGTCATAACACGACTGCATCGTTAAGCTGTGTTTATGATATAACCCAACTATCGTCATAACACGACTGTGTCGTTAAACTGTGTTTATGATATAACTCAACTATCGTCATAACACGACTGTGTCGTTAAGCTGTGTTTATGATATAACTCAACTATCGTCATAACACGACTGTGTCGTTAAACTGTGTTTATGATATAACTCAACTATCGTCATAACACGACTGTGTCATTAAGCTGTGTTTATGATATAACCCAACTATCGTCATAACACGACTGCATCGTTAAGCTGTGTTTATGATATAACTCAACTATCGTCATAACACGACTGCATCGTTAAGCTGTGTTTATGATATAACTCAACTATCATCATAACACGACTGCATCGTTAAACTGTGTTTATGATATAACCCAACTATCGTCATAACACGACTGTGTCGTTAAGCTGTGTTTATGATATAACTCAACTATCGTCATAACACGACTGTGTCATTAAGCTGTGTTTATGATATAACTCAACTATCGTCATAACACGACTGCATCGTTAAGCTGTGTTTATGATATAACCCAACTATCGTCATAACACGACTGCATCGTTAAGCTGTGTTTATGATATAACTCAACTATCGTCATAACACAACTGCATCGTTAAGCTGTGTTTATGATATAACCCAACTATCGTCATAACACGACTGCATCGTTAAACTGTGTTTATGATATAACTCAACTATCGTCATAACACGACTGTGTCGTTAAGCTGTGTTTATGATATAACTCAACTATCGTCATAACACGACTGCATCGTTAAGCTGTGTTTATGATATAACTCAACTATCGTCATAACACGACTGCATCGTTAAGCTGTGTTTATGATATAACTCAACTATCGTCATAACACAACTGTGTCTATGATATAACTCAACTATCGTCATAACACGACTGTGTCGTTAAACTGTGTTTATGATATAACTCAACTATCGTCATAACACGACTGCATCGTTAAGCTGTGTTTATGATATAACTCAACTATCGTCATAACACGACTGCATCGTTAAGCTGTGTTTATGATATAACTCAACTATCGTCATAACACAACCGTGTCGTTAAGCTGTGTTTATGATATAACTCAACTATCGTCATAACACGACTGCATCGTTAAGCTGTGTTTATGATATAACTCAACTATCGCCATAACACGACTGCATCGTTAAGCTGTGTTTATGATATATTTCAATTGAATTCATTATATGACTGTCTCGTCAAGCATTAGTCTACTACGTAAAGCATAGTGATAAACACTATACTAGTGGTAAACACTATACTATGTGAAACATAGTGGTAAACACTATACTATGTGAAACATAGTGGTAAACACTATACCATGTGAAACATATTGGTAAACATTATACTAATAATATTTTAGGGGAAATTCAAGGGGGTTACAGGAAAAACAGACGGACAATTGACCAAGTGTTCATTCTAAAAGGGATAGCTTCAATTCGTAAACACCAGAAAAAGCATACATATTTTGCCTTCTTAGATTTAAAAAAGGCTTATGACAGCATTTGGAGAGAAGGTTTATGGTATGCTTTATGGCAGAATGGTGTAAAGGGCAAATTATGGCGTATAATAAAAAATACATATAACCATATTGAAAGTAAAGTATCATTTGGCGATATTGAAACAGATTATTTTACACAGAATGAGGGTTTAAAACAAGGATGTGTTTTAGCCCCAACGTTATTCTCAATTTATATGAATGAATTCAAAAAACTGTTAGATGATTCACTACTTGGTGTTAAATTGGATGAAATTTGTATAAATGGATTGTTTTTTGCTGATGATGTGGTGCACCAAATGAGGTCCAACTCAAATCCATGTTAAATGTCACAAACCATTTCTGCAAGCTATGGAAAATGACAATTAATGAGGAAAAGTCAAACGTGTTGATCATTAACAAGAAAGTTAACAAAAACAAAGATTGGCAGATTGGGAACTCAAAGATAAAAGAAGCGTCTGAGTATAAATATTTGGGTTATTGGATTACACGTAACTTGTCAGATCATACACAATGTACAAAAATGTCTGAAAAGTTTAACAAGTTATTCCCCATTATGAAATCAATTCTTAGTAACCATGGCAATGTAAATAGAGTAGATTATGGTATATCCCTGTGGAACCACATTATTAGACCTGCCTTAGAGTATGTCTGTGAGTTACTAATATTTAGTTCAACAGATATGGAAAAATTAGAAAGAATGCAACGTACAGTGGGAAAGTTTATTCTAGGAGCATGTCGATACACAGCAAATGAAGCCGTTCTAGGGGACCTGGGGTGGATAACTATGAAAAGTAGAGTCAGTTTATTAAAACTGAATTATTACAAGAGGTTGTGTTTAATGGAATCAACCAGATGGTCAAAAATTATTTTTAATAAACTAACAGCAGTTAAAGAGAATAATCTGATTAAGACCTGGTCATGGCTAAATAGCATTGAAGATATAGAAAGAAATATAAAGATAAACAAAAGTCAATTCACTAATCTGTCTGAAAGAAATATTAAACATTTGATTGTAAAAAGTGACGAGATTCAATGGAAACAAAAAATGGCAAAGAAATCAAGTCTCGTTCATTATAGAAAATGTAAAACAAATTTAAAATATTGTGAGAAATATTTAAATTCTTTATCCAACTTCAAGGGCACCCAATTAAAATTCAAGGCAAGATCCTGCACTCTTGGTTTGGCATATGAGAAAAGGAAATGGGCAAACTTGGATAATAATGATTGTATCTGTCCATGTTGCAAAAAGGAACCTGAAACACTGGAGCATTTCATATTACATTGTGAATGTTTCTCAGCACAGAGAAAAACTCTAATGGAAGGGATTGAAATGCTCCTATGTAACAAAAATGAAATAAATTTACATAAAGACTTCATAGCAAACAAAGAAGTGCTATGTTTAATCCTGGGTGACAGTACAAGGCAGTATGATTCAGTCCTGTGTGACGAAATTGATACTTTTACAAAAAAAATTCTTAGTTGATGCCATGGACAGTAGAAAGAGGTATACAGATAATATTTAATATTTTTCCAGTGTACTTCTTATATTTTAGGTTTCTTATTTTTTTATTTGTTGTTGTTGTTGTTGTTGTTGTTGTTGTTGTTGTTGTTGTTGTTGTTGCTACTTTTAGATGTCTTTTGTTGTTGTTGTTATATTTTGTTATCTTAGTTCATGTAACTTAATTTCTTTTTGTTTATCAAAAGTTTGTTTTTTATCCATAAGTCATTGAGTGAAATGTATTTTTTATTTGGTGCAGCTCCTAGTTTACATAGTGAGCCCCTGTTACAAAAGGGAATAAATAAATAAATAAATAAATAAATAAATAAATAAATAAATAAATAAATAAATAAATAAATAAATAAATAAATAAATAAATAAATAAATAAATAAATAAATAAATAAATAAATAAATACTATGTTAAACATAGTGGTAAAAACTATATTATGTTAAACATAGTGGTAACACTATACTGTGTGAAACATAGTGGTAAACACTATACTATGTGGAACATAGTGGTAAACACTATACTATGTGAAACATAGTGGTAACACTATACTGTGTGAAACATAGTGGTAAACACTATACTATGTTAAACATATTGGTAAACACTATACTATGTTAACATAGTGGTAAACACTATACTATGTGAAACATATTGGTAAACACTCTACTATTTGAAACTAGTGGTAAACACTATACTGTGTCAACATAATGTAAAGCGCATAATACGTTAACACTAAATGAGATACTCCATGTATATCAATGTTATCATAGTCTTTCATTCATGAAACATTTGTTCGAAAAATAAATTCTTGTTCAACGCAACGTTGAATTGCTACAAACATGAAAATACTCTATCGTTAACTACAAACGTTCGAGAAATGCATATTCCACGAATTGAACAAAATACAGAAGACATTACCTTGTCTGTTGTGTAATCTTGTAACAATTATTGTCATAGATTTCAGTCGGCGACGGTTGTTATGGGCACAGCAGACTGCATGGGCTAGTGAGTATGCCTTCGTGGTTTTAACACCCTGTCGTAGCCTACGCCCGACCGCATGTGACTGTCAGATCATAGCGTTCCAATATTATAAATATTGTGGAAATACTTATGACGCAGGCTTTCTAACCGTTGCCATGACAATTAGACTTTCACGTTATGAACCCGACATGCACAATAGCTACAAACCGGTCAAAATGGAATAGCGGATCACCGCTGTTCTGTCTGCTCAACAACGTCGCAGAAACCTGTTACGCGTAAGCTATAACCTCGTCCAACAAGAACATTTATAACATGCATAACCTCGAACTCTAATATATATATATATATATACACGGTAATAGAGGAATTAATACACATCTACATGAATATTGAAACTCGACAGCACTGTTTCGTAAGGTACAAGTACCTCACTCATCAGGAGCTTTATGTTTAATTCACTGCACCAACGAGCATACATATACTTCGCAAATTAACATATTAATTAAAAATAAAAAACATACAGGTTTAAGTGTTACATAATAAGGCTTTTGATCTGTGTCGGCATGATGATACGAGTTCATTTCTTTTGTTTAGTGTGGAGTGGTGAGGTCTAAAAATTATTGATCAGAATATTTAAGATTGTGGCGTAGGTGAAGGTCGCCAGATATGGCTAGTTTTTATAAATAAAAGAATGAAATTAGGGCTATAAATTACTTATAAAAATCTCATAAAATACAATGCGCAGCTGAACGTTATAAACGTTTTATAAATATAAAAATGTTATAAATTTAAATTGGCTGTTAGATTTCCTATTGGTCAATTCAACAATGGTGTTAAATTAGAGGCAATGATTAGTTCAAAGTCATCCAATCAGCAAACGTTTCAGACAATAATGAACTATTGGGCCAATCACAGTATATATCTGTATTTGAATAAAAGCTGAAGGCCAATAAATATTCATAAACGGGCTTGGTACAAGTTTCTGTCGTACAGTGTACTGAAAATGAAGATAAGACTAAAAATGTCGGTATTATATTTCAAAGCAGTCCTATGTATGCATCCAGGTGTTGAATAATTTAGAAAACGACCATAAATCATAGAAGCTTACGAGTAAACAGTATCTAAGCATATAAATAATGTAATACGTGTCTTAAATTTATAAAATGTTTATCACAATTGCGTTGACGGTTTCTTGCATCTTATTCTCAGGTTTCGTGGTGAAACTACTGCGCACAGAGAAATGACGTCATAATCAGTGCACTTTTTCTCGGACCTACTGAAAGCGATAAGGATGAATTTTAGTTTGTGTGGGCCGTATGCATGCATTTATAGTTATCCGCCTACAATTAGCTGACGTTAATAGTCGGTGCAGAGAATTATAAATACATTACGAAGCACATCAACGAGATCATGTGCGGAATGTTGTATATTCACGGCGGATCTTTTCCAATCGTTAAATCGGTCACGTGGTCTCGTAATGGACATTAAACATCCTTTGCAGATCGATTTTGTTTGGTGATATAAATAATATTGTTTTATTTCGAAAAGAAACAAACGCTTAAACAATTAAAATGAGAAAACGCGGAATTTAATAGAAAAGGGGGATTAGAAATATGAAATTTGGAGAAAAATGACAACTTTACAAAATAACATCGATGACAAAAAAATATACTAAGCATTTAAATCGTCTATTTGATGAAAAGCAAATATTCTGCGTAAATTGTTTGTTTCACTATTTGCTGCTTCTGTATCAAAAGAACACACAGGGGGTTTCCTAAACGTAATCATCTGTGTGACAGTTATTAGCGTAACACATCCGAATTGAACCACTCGTGTAGTCTCTATTCGTCTGATAATAAAAGAAGGCATTTGCCTTGGTACGTCTGTATTGTACATTCAATCGAGAACGCTGGAAAACGGAAGTGCGTACAAGTTGACACACTTCCTGCGACGGTAACACGGACGTATTACGATATGAGATGAGAACGGCTGGTCGTTATAATTTCAATATATAACGCGAAAAGGCTGGCTAATTCCGCTTCAACGGGTCCTTGTCACAAAAATCTGGACTGAATCTATTAGAAGATGAACGGGGATTGCCGAGGGATTAGAATATAGATTTTGTAAAAGATCAAAGATACAGTTGATGCCAAATGACAGTTAACCCGGATTTGGTTCTGTATACATATTCAGACAGAGGACACTTATCATTTTGCACGTAAGCTTATCGATAAAAACATACAACGATTAATGTTGACACTAACGGTTTGACTGTCAGCGCGATTTGAAATGGTACACTCATAATTGCCCAATGGACAGCGATTTGCTTGAATGATAATGTCAACTCAGTAAACAAATTATTGCTGATAATTACCACAAGTTACTATGGCAACAAGTGATGATAAGTTCCCTCCGAATGTAAATTTTTCTAACGATTTTCGAACTTACAGGCAGTGATATGATATCTCTTACAAGCAGTGATACGTGAAACGTAAACATTATTGGCGTCCAAATTTAAGATTGAAAGCGACAGGGGTTGACATGATTGGTAAAGAGGAGGTGTATAAAGTTACGCTGCGAGTGAGTCGGTTGTCATGGAGACAACTCCGTTTAAAGTAGCGTGCACTTGAAAAGCTTCCTCTTCCATTTAACCCATCAGGTATGTTTGACAAAATTGAAAACGACTGACCTTTACCCTAGTGAGCAGACATCGGAATTGCTGTCTAATTATTTCGACCCTGGTATTTCACATTATTATATATGGTTTCAGTTTTACTCATTCTGCGCATGTCACGATATGACCAAATTATATGCAGTTTTTACAAGATATACTAAAATAGATTATTTAAGGAATAATTCAGTAATATTTTGTATTTTAAGAATTATTTACATTACAATAGCTGTACATGATTGATCTTACACATTTTATATTATTTTTAATAACTTTTTATTTTGTTAAAAACGATGTTCAGAGTTACAGATTTAATATGAATTCATAGAAATGAGCAACATTGTGAAATAAAAACGTTGCTCTTAAAGCACACAGCGAAGTATTCGTTTGTTTGAATTTAATGCGCATGTCCGTTGATTATTTTAGTACGTGCATGTGCGTAAAAGTGTTCGGCGAACGAATACTATACAGGTGTGCCGCAAAAGTAATGTGTTTGTGCGATAAATCATTATTCAATTTAGACCTCAAATTGCCGTATCAAACTTTGAACAACAATATTGAAAAATAAATTGTCATCTATACTGCTTCTTTATGTTACTGGAATTGTAACAGTAGATTTTAGTCACACTTTCACGATTTCGTCACATCCAACACAGTGTATAGACGCGATCTCGTCACATCCAACACAGTGTATAGACGCGATCTCGTCACAGATAATATGTAAGAAGTTTGAAGTGTCCTAAATATAGTGCAAATGTACATTATTCAAAGTCGTTCAAGATGAGTAAAACTATATCAGTGAACCGATACCGATCGATAAAATCAATTGCTATTAAATCCGTGCTGTTGAAGCTAAAAATAGGCTCATCACGCGTGTTAATTTATGCAAAGATCTGTTGATGCATTGAAGCTGTTCTCTTAACGCAGAAAGATATCGAATAAAGAAAATTTCATTCATGATAAAAAATACCAGTGGCACATATTGACTGATTGGAACACAATGCAGAATATCGTTGATGAATTACACTAAATATGCAGTAATTGTTTCGTCGATATCCGATTAGTAACACATTCATGCATTCATAATGATTGCTCATACACATGTTGTGTCACTTTACAATACATTGCCAGAATAATTAATTGCAGTATATTGCTTGGGAGTGTTCTTAATTATAAATTTAAAGGGCGGTGGTCGTCGCGCCGCATCCTGTTCGATATGGGACTCATAGCGACGTACACAACGCGTGTAATATACATTGTTTGTTTACATAAAATTCGAACACGCGCTGCGTGACGACCACCGCCCTTTAATGTATCGACTTAGTAGGCGAACATACGTGAACTGATTTCCAATAATCACATTCACCATGGGTTCATTTACAAGGTTAATAGTCAAGTGACACGCAAGGTTATTTTTTTGTCAATCTGTTTTTTCTGATTAACCAACAGCTTCATTAAGTTGAATTACCTGCTGGTGTGTTAAAGTCACATATACCCTAATTCATTGACTCTTGTTAAGAAAAGCCTGGTTACTGGCAGCCGTTAATGACATTGTCAACACGTCTCTGAAGTGTTAACTTGCATGTGCGTGTTTTGAATGGAGTTTGCTGTAATTAGATATTGTGTGTAACTACTTGATTTGTAATAATAAATCCAAGTAAACCTTATCGGTGATTATACACATTTATTTATTTATTTATTTTTTTATTTTTTTATTTATTTATTGATTGATTGATTGATTGATTGATTGATTGATTGATTGATTGATTGATTGATTGATTGATTGATTGATTGATTGATTGATTTATTTATTTATTTATTTATTTATTTATTTATTTATTTATTTATTTATTTATTTATTCTTCAATCAGTCAATTAAAAAAGAAAATTGCTTGATGATTTTGTAACATTTATACTACCATATCCTTGGCAACAACACAATGTAATTTGACATAATCTGGAGATGTTGTTAGCAAGCTTCTAATTTAGGAATGACTATGTGCAAATGCATTGTTGTTAAATTGTATTTTTTGAAGAGTAATTTAAATTTGACTTCCCGGGATGAGAATTTTATCGATGTTTTTATTAATGTACTTTAATGACCCAGGGTAAGGTCGACCCCCACTCGCCTGCACAAAATACGTGTCCATTTCGTACTTTCTATGTGATCTAACACACATGTGATGATACTTTTATCAGCTGCTATTGGGCTAAAAATAGTACGATATGTTTTTATCGACGTGATCAGCAAGAATTCATTGATGTTGATTCCGAAATATGTGGGAATAATCTTGTGTTTGTATGTAACTGTCGAACATCTGTGTGTACCGAGGATCGTCTGTATGCGACTGACGATCGTCTCCGTGTAGCTATCGACGATTACTACTAGTAATCGAGCCTTGAATTACATTTTCTTCGTTCGTCCATGCTTATGAAAATCTCCCCTGAGAGCTCTCCTCTGACTCTACTAGCTCACCTATCAGAGAGTGTCTTACTAAAATAAATAGATTATTCTTTGTAGTTTGTAACATGTATTATGATTGATTGTTGGTTAAACGAGATTTGAACACGTGGTTTCCATAGCAATTTGTCAGATATAGTGAAAGGAGCGAGGTACAAGAACATGTTTAGTCACCCTGGAATCAACTTGTAGATAAACACTCACAACTACACAGAGTAACATTTTATATAATAGATTTTGTATTGGGCGTGGCGCATCGTCATGAAATCGCTGAAAACATTGCGGGATAAAATTGGATTTGCCGTCGGCAATCACAATTGCTAGAGCTGTGCAACCCCATGGGAATGAATGGGGTTGGTAGAGCATACATATTAGTCAGAGTTAACAAAAGATTCGGTACCCCTGATATCAACGCTGCCTAAGTCATACCACATAACATCACGGCATGTTTTTCGTTCTTCATATAATACGTGCATAGCAATTCTATGCGATACTCGGATCAGGCACAGGTGCACGATTTTGGAGTAGGAAATGACGTAACTGTAGCAGTGTATTATGGGAAATGTGTGTATCAGTATTTTAATGGGGCGGTCGCCGAATGTTCCCTAATGTGATATTAGTATATATGTATTGCACCAGGGCTATAGTCTGGTGATAACCATATATTAACAACAACAAACACATATCGCATTTAAATTGGACAATATCTAAGAGATATTAGTATATACCGTATTGCACTAAGACAATAGCCGGGAGGATATCCACATGTCGCATTTAAATTCGGCAATATCTAGAAGATATCTTTATATATCGTATTGCATTTGGGCAATAGCTAGAAGGATGTCCACGAATCGCATTTAAATTGTGCAATATCAAGAAGATATCTGTATATATCGTATTGCATTAGGGGAATAGCTAGAAGGATGTTCACATATCGCATTTAAATTGGGCAATATGTAGAAGATATCTGTATATCTCATATTGTATTAGGGAAATAGCTAGAAGGATATCCACATATCGCATTTAAATTGGGCAATATGTAGAAGATATCTGTATATATCATATTGTATTAGGGCAATAGCTAGAAGGATATCCACATATCGCATTTAAATTGGGCAATATGTAGAAGATATCTGTTTATATCATATTGTATTAGGGAAATAGCTAGGAGGATGTCCACAAATCGCATTTAAATTGGGCAATATCTAGAAGATATCTGTATGTATCGTATTGTATTAGGGAAATAGTTGGAGGATGTCCACATATCGCATTTAAAATAGGAAATATCTAGAAGACATATGTACATGTCGTATTGCACTAGGGAAATAGACAGGAGGATAACCACATATCGCACTCGTATTCCACTTTCACTTTTGTATGACGTCATCCTACACCCTCACATATTAATTGTTAGATTAAGCACAACATTTCAAATTCCTGCTCTTGTCAAAAGAAGCTAGTAATATGTTATCTTGTTGAATATGATTGTCGACGTAGCAGTTGGTTATTCATCCACTATATTGCATGGGATTATAATGCGTTATATTTCCTACCAAACTAAAAGTAGATTTATATTCTGGATTAGAAATTAATTAAAGATGACGTGCTTCAATTACAAGGTCACACGTGACACTTGATACTTGCGGACACAGCCTGCCTTTACATCTGGGCGACCACACTATATAGTACACAAAGGTTTACTTTACAATAAAATAAAATAATATCGAACAATGTTATTGGTATGCGCATGCGTAACATTAACAAACGGAGAAAAAAGTTTGTATTATTTTTATTGAAATATATAATTTATTTCTTATAATCCAAATATAATTATGAATATAGATCATTTTTTTGAAATAAAAAGGTTTTTGCTGAAAAGCATTTGTTCATAGAAAGTAATAATTGAAAAAAAACAAGCAGGGATTATTTTTTTAAATAACCGAGAATCTATGCGACTCAAATTGCATTTAAATTGTTCATAATATTAATTTTCCTACCATTCGTCAGGAGCAATTAGTAAGTGACAACAGTATTTACAAATACTATATATAAGAACTTTCTAAAATTGTAACCGATCGTGTATACGTATTAAGGAAGTATTTTTTGCTAAATTAATTTGAGTTATTAGTCAATTATAACATTTGCAGATATTAAAGCGGGACATTCTATTCAATCACACGCCAAGTATACAGGAGTTACTTTGTAATGGCAACGATGACGAAAACGTATTTCTTTTTACTAGGTACTTTTGTTGAATACTGTATTACATGTTGACTTTGTTATTAAGATAATATTTGTTCGTGAAAAATTATGTTACTGGTTTGAAAGAATATTGAAAAACGTAACTGCGCATGCGCTTTGAATTACTAGTACGTACCAGTAATTCAATGAGCCTGTGTGTATGCCTCCGTGTGTGTGTGGGGGGGGGGGGTGCGTGTATCGTAGTGTATTGATTCGTCCGAAACCGAAACAATGAAATAATTTGTATATTAGTAAACCGGCTTCTGTAGGGTCTATAGTATCAGCTTTTAAAAACCACCAAAAAATACCCAAATTGTCTTTTTTATTGAACATATTACAAACATGGCATGATATTCACCTACACAATGTATACGATGTACCCCCCCCCCCCGAGCACATACCGTAGATAAATCATTTCTCATTTCCACTATCAAAGCTTTTATCTTTAAATAAAAATGCCCATCGAGTTGAAGCGACGAATCTTAAAAGTAACCCTAGTTCGATTGAATCGCGCGACACGCAGTTCACTAGATTTCATTGAGTATTAACAAGATTCATTACTCGTTATCTGCCTCAAATTGCTTTGAGCAAATATTGGCACCTGTCATGTGTGGGCAAAAGATTCTGATCAATAACAAAAATAAAGTGGGTTTATGGTAATTTATAGATGTGCACGTAAACAGATTCTTTTAAAATTGTAACTTAATCATCATTCAATTAAAATACACTTGATTGTAAAGGTCACATAAACATTGACCTTTTGACCGCAAAGCCCATCTTTGTCACCTAATTCACAAATCGAATCTTCGGTATGTTTTCCAGATTTGTTAAAAAATGTTGTGCATAGCAAGATAAAAAAATACTTTCATTTTGTCCAAATTTAACAAATAAATTGTACCAAAATACCTACAAAATTATTGCCCAAATTTAGGTTGAAAAAAAAGCCGTTCAACTGGTTATATGTTACTTTTATCAATGTCTGTTTTGTGAAACACGTGGATGTGGTAAATGCGTTGTCGTAACTATGCAGTGAACAACGACTAAATGTTCACATGCCCACATTTCTCACGACGCTACGTGAATCACTAGTGCAGAAAGGGCGTGTAAATCGCAGGCACCGGCTCACTGTGTTGCCCAACGGTATAACTGAGTGTATTTCTAAAGTCTACAGATGATGCTACAACCACAATCTATAACTATTATTAAACTACTCCTACCTGGTTTTGATGACAATTTCGATGACACAGATCCACTATTAAAGCTTCTGATAAGCACTCACTCACGTACTTCATTCCCTAACAACAGCCACAGGTTTGTCGCGTCTTTTAGTTCTAACAAATGTTGACGCATATGACGTGTTCGGTCACGTGTTTTCTACACACTCCACGACTAATCCTCCGATAGAATTCCAATTTCATTTATATAACAACGAGATCAGAGTTTGAAAGAATTCAGTCAACTCAGTTACACATGTGGGCGTGTGTATATTTTTGCTATTAATATGTGTGAATAGTTGAGCGGAAATCGTGAAATACATCGCGATTCTGTCGTCTAAATGCATTCAGTCAATTTGATTGGATTTGCATTTGTTACTTCTCATTATTGATTGAGTGATGGGTAAATGTTAAATCACGATCATTGTGATGAGAATTGTGATGATCTTCATCATCGAGATGAGTTATTCACGATATCAAGATATTTTTGATAGGATTATTAATAATTGAATAATAATAAAAAGAAGAAGATCGAGATGATGATGGTGATGATGATAATGATGATGAAGATGATGAGAAGGAGGAGGAAGAGAAGGAGAAGAGGAGGATGGGGAAAAGGAGGGGGAGGAGGAGGAGGAAGGGGGAGGAAGATTGTCGGGGTGACAGATATTCTACAATACATTAAATCGACTGTAAATGAGACAGCCTTGATGCGTGCTTCTAGGAGTCATGACTTGTCATGCAAAGGTAGAGACATTAAATAGAGATGAAATCACATGGAAAATTAATAGAGTCGAGTAAATGAAGCGGTGAAGTACGTGTATTGATTTGTTGATTGAGTATATTTGAGTAGTGTGCCTCTATTTGTGTCAATTGATATACTGCATGTGGCTGTGGGACACAGGGGGGTCGTCTGTTAACGCTTCATAGTTTCATGTTGTTTTCACCCTTTGCTTTACGAGGGCAAAGATTTCATAGAGAATCGACATAAATTCAAATGGCTCCGAGTTGGGAGCGAGAGTGTCACGTGAATTTTCCTCTCCAATAATGTTCCCTTATCTTCCGTCATTGCACCCACTGTACTAAATGGCGACATAGATCACATGACACGATATGTGATTTTCCCGTACTACGAGATCTCGCTCAATACTGAAAGACGTCCGCTGCAAAATTCGAGTGGATTGTTTTTGAATTTTTTTGTTTATAGTTCGGTGTTTAAATGTCGATCTTTCAGACGGGAATATGGTGTTGAGATACGCTTACTTCAAAATCATCCATCATCAAATGTACATAGCACAATATTAAGCTACGGAATACCCAAATAAACGGAAAATTTGAAGGACAACAAAAATCACTTAGCTCTCTCACACTAACGAAATCCCATTTTCGTCGAATGAGGTCTATTCACTTATTAAAGTAACATTTAACGGATACATTGTTTTGTACCTGGCGAATACGTACATGCATCTGGTACTAGACACCGTGCAAGTCTTCAGTGCAAGTCGCGCCTAGGTTAAACCTCATACTTCCATTTGATTTTCATTTGAAGAGCGCATTGGATTGTGGGAAAATCAATGTTTATCAACACAAATGTCGAACATGCGCAGCGCGACCGCGCTTTAAGCCTAAACTGTTCAGTCCTCCGCTACTTTAATTCTTGGCACTGTCGTTACACACTTAAAATGTTATCTAAAACTAAAATGTTTTCTAAAAGACAGTTTGCAGCCCCAAACAGTAAAAACAATCTTCCCAATGAAATTAATTGAACAAACTACTGCATTGCTTGAAAACAGGGGAGGTTTAAATTTGATGTTAGCACAGGGTTGTATGGAAAAGATATGAGTTACCTCCAAACACCCTCTGAGTTCAATTGTCAATCCCATAATCCTTTGAAAAATCCAATATGGCGAAAACACATTCTGCCCTGTAGCAAGTGCTCGATACGCCATTCCAGTATAGACCGCGGACCGCTTCCGTGACGTCAAAATGGCGTATATGGGTGACGTCAATCTATTTTGAAAGGGAATAAAACAATCATTTTTTTACGTTTGTCAAAAAGTTTAACTTGACTTTTCTGTGTTACAAAATAACCGTGTTCCTACTAGAAAAAGTTTCTGGAAAATACAACAATGGCGCTGACTTGCAGATAGGCAATATTTCGGTTAATCACATATTTATTTCCTTTGTGCGCCTTTTCAACCGAGCAATAATAACAATTCTGGGTCATGTCAAATATTAATAATGTAAACATAACATATAAACTTATTTGAACCAAACAGCGTCTGAGACGCTAATGCATTTACAACACCCTTTGCGAAAGGTCGCATATTTATCCATATTTTAGTCCACTTCACGCTGGTATGTGTTCACTTAATTCTTGAGGCCAGTCTTTTTAAAGCCTTTCCCCAGCTCCTTGCTGTCTTGGTTCTGTAAAAGTAGTTCAGTATGCCGAGTCCCAAAATATATTAGCTGGCAGTCTCTTAACGTTTCAATATTGGAGAGTGTTCGTTTTGATTCCATGTTATTTCTAGACGCAACTTGAAAGAGTCGCGAAGTATAGAATCATAGTATACCATGGCGGCATCACTGTTTCTTTTATGATATGATTGAGCTATTGATAAATAGTATCGAAGAAGAATTACTGTCTTATTCGAAGTTACCTAAGGTATGCCGTTGGCTTGCTGTAAATATGCAAAGTGTGATAATATTATAATTACATGACGACCGATCTCCCCTCCCCAGGGACCGCAAGTACACGCAATTAGTTTGGTTATAAAGTGTATTGGAAATATATACGTTGACAGGTACAAGAGGTTATTTGAAGGCAACGAATCAGACGTCATATGAACAATTCATTTGAAACATGACGCGACATTCCACCTCTAATCACAACTATTTTCAGAAAACTCATCTATCAAAAAACCCGAATTATCTAGCTACAATTGGGGTCTAGAGAGTATGAAATGGCGATCGGAGGAACGAACACAAGTGGTGTAGAAAGAAATATAAATGCAACGAATTAGAGGTGAAATGAACAATGAATTGCAAACACTACGCGACTTTCCACCTTTAATCACAACTATTCTCAGTAAACTCGTCAATCAAATACCCGAATTATCTACCTGCAATGGATTTTAAAGGTCAGCAGAATTAATTACCAAAGCAAGATTTGAGAACACGTGTAGAGGAGCGGAATAGTATATAGTTTGTTATTAAGATGACATCAATCATTCTCTCAGAGGTAAGAATACACCTTTTCAATAAGCAATGCCCTCTAGCGACGAAGCACGCCTATGACGTCAAAATGACGTAGATTGATGTAAGTGATATCTCATTATATATTCAACTCTGGCTGGTTGTGTGGCGGTTTGTCATTTATAATTCAACAAATCTTTAAAAAAAAAGAATAATTTTGACGGATGATCATGGATAATTATGCAATATCGTCATTCGTACATCATTTTATGTCACATGCACAGTTCGTCCACTAGAATGCATGACTATACGTTTATTGAATGAATGAATGGTTTGTATGAATTGTACAATGCGACTCAAATGTAAAAATAATGAAATACATTGTTTTTTTACATATGTTACAAGGATTAACATGTTGGAAATAAAAGTTGGAGTCACCGTACTCAGTTCGCAGATGAACGATGTACAAAATAAAAGGGGAAAGGATGTGTTGTCTGTTTCAGCATTGTTTCTTATGACAAACATATATATCAATAATTAAAACATTCAGTTGGTCAGTGAACAAAATTATATTCAATGTTCTTGATGATGTTGAATTATTAAGTAATTTATATACATTTTTTAATGACAAAATGCATTTTTATTGTCAGTGGCGGTGACACAGGGGGAGTAGGGGCAGTCGAAATCCCTGCAAAATCAAACCCTTTGTGTCAGAAAAATGTGTCCTTCGAAATGAAGAAAATATCGTTTCAGAGGGTCTAGCTTTCAAAATGGAGACCGGAACCGCTACCACCCCCAGGCAAAATTTCGTTCCGCCGCCTCTGATTGTGGTTTATGGAAATCTCTACTAAGCTGCCGTTTTATGCATACTGTTGAAACCCGATCGACAGTGAATAAAAAAGTCCTCAAAATACTGTATACGTCGACGTTGACTAACGATTATCAAAATAATTATTCATAGACAGATTTAACGAACGAGTTGCATTCTTCCTTCAACGGAAAGTAATAACATTGCAGCGATTAATACCCATTTCTATGTTAATTATGTTTGCCGTTCCCCGCCATGCGAGAATATTGAATGTCAATATGAAGAATTGGAATTAATAAATCACATAGTTACGTTCGATGTATGTTCCGTACACTGATCTATGGAGACTGGCATTATCATTATTTACATCTGTACTTGTAATAAAGCAAAATGTAATGGCCGCCATGATTTGGTTGACAACGCCGAATGCTCCCAGATAATTGCTTTACACTTCAAATAGAGTTAAATTCTCGTGTTATCGCATCCACTGTTCCAAATAACATGATTACATAGGCCGGGGTAACAGTGGACGCGTTAACGGGAAAGAATGCAATACTATTTGAAAAGGAAAAGAGTCTCGTGGGTATCTCGCTCTAAACGAGATTTCGGCGGCCATTTGCGACGAATCTCATTGTAAGTGTAACTTGAACGTTATTTGTATTGGCATGCTATATATGCTATATACCCAGTTTTAATTAATATAATACAAATAATGCAATATATTGACAAGTTAGGGGCTTAGCGTAAACAAAACCATTCCGTACGATTCAAAATGGTGGAACACTATTACTGTATACGATTTGAACTAAATTGGGTTAGAGCAATAACGTTTAGAGCAATGACGTAATCAACCTCCAAAAAATTACATAGTTTCCCCCTAAAATGGGTATATAATCCCTTGAGAATACAACTCAAGTACTTCAAAAATTGAACAGTAACAATAAACTCACAGATCAAGTCTGACTACAGTTTTTTTTTACTCTTTGAGATCTTCTCGATGGGGTAGCTTTGACAAACAGATGTGATATGACATGGTACACTTATAACAATTAGCTGACTTAAATTCACAATTGTGTGCATTATGATTACCTCCAAACCTCTAACATAATTGTTTATCAAATAGTGTTTAAATACAGAACATGCGCTCCATGTTGATTAGCCAGTTGGGTAGCTTTTGGGTATATCCTCTCATTGTTAAAGTTAAAATTTAATTTAAATTCATTCAACAATCATAAATTAGAATTTACTGCCTATTGTGTTACAAGGCTACATTGTGCATACCCTACATATACAGGCACCAACCATGTTGGTACATTGTGCATACCCTACATATACAGGCACCAACCATGTTGGTACATTGTGCATACACTACATATACAGGCACCAACCATGTTGGTACATTGTGCATACCCTACATATACAGGCACCAACCATGTTGGTACATTGTGCATACCCTACATATACAGGCACCAACCATGTTGGTACATTGTGCATACACTACATATACAGGCACCAACCATGTTGGTACATTGTGCATACCCTACATATACAGGCACCAACCATGTTGCTACATTGTGCATACCCTACATATACAGGCACCAACCATGTTGGTACATTGTGCATACCCTACATATACAGGCACCAACCATGTTGGTACATTGTGCATACCCTACATATACAGGCACCAACCATGTTGCTACATTGTGCATACCCTACATATACAGGCACCAACCATGTTGCTACATTGTGCATACCCTACATATACAGGCACCAACCATGTTGGTACATTGTGCATACCCTACATATACAGGCACCAACCATGTTGCTACATTGTGCACACCCTACATATACAGGCACCAACCATGTTGGTACATTATGCACACCCTACATATACAGGCACCAACCATGTTGGTACATTGTGCATACCCTACATATACAGACACCAACCATGTTGGTACATTGTGCATACCCTACATATACAGGCACCAACCATGTTGGTACATTGTGCATACCCTACATATACAGGCACCAACCATGTTGGTACATTGTGCATACCCTACATATCCAGGCACCAACCATGTTGCTACATTGTGCATACCCTACATATCCAGGCACCAACCATGTTGGTACATTGTGCATACCCTACATATACAGGCACCAACCATGTTGGTACATTGTGCATACCCTACATATACAGACACCAACCATGTTGGTACATTGTGCATACCCTACATATACAGGCACCAACCATGTTGGTACATTGTGCATACCCTACATATACAGGCACCAACCATGTTGGTACATTGTGCATACCCTACATATACTGGCACCAACCATGTTGGTACATTGTGCATACCCTACATATACAGGTACCAACCATGTTGCTACATTGTGCATACCCTACATATACAGGCACCAACCATGTTGCTACATTGTGCATACCCTACATATACAGGCATCAACCATGTTGCTACATTGTGCATACCCTACATATACAGGCACCAATCATGTTGGTACATTGTGCATACCCTACATATACAGGCACCAACCATGTTGCTACATTGTGCACACCCTACATATACAGGCACCAACCATGTTGGTACATTGTACACACCCTACATATACAGGCACCAACCATGTTGGTACATTGTGCATACCCTACATATACAGACACCAACCATGTTGGTACATTGTGCATACCCTACATATACAGACACCAACCATGTTGGTACATTGTGCATACCCTACATATCCAGGCACCAACCATGTTGCTACATTGTGCATACCCTACATATACAGGCACCAACCATGTTGCTACATTGTTCATACCCTACATATACAGGCACCAACCATGTTGGTACATTGTGCATACCCTACATATCCAGGCACCAACCATGTTGGTACATTGTGCATACCCTACATATACAGGCACCAACCATGTTGCTACATTGTGCATACCCTACATATACAGGCACCAACCATGTTGCTACATTGTGCATACCCTACATATCCAGGCACCAACCATGTTGCTACATTGTGCATACCCTACATATACAGACACCAACCATGTTGGTACATTGTGCATACCCTACATATACAGGCACCAACCATGTTGCTACATTGTGCATACCCTACATATACAGGCACCAACCATGTTGGTACATTGTGCACACCCTACATATACAGGCACCAACCATGTTGCTACATTGTTCATACCCTACATATACAGGCACCAACCATGTTGCTACATTGTGCATACCCTACATATACAGGCACCAACCATGTTGGTACATTGTGCATACCCTACATATACAGACACCAACCATGTTGGTACATTGTGCATACCCTACATATACAGACACCAACCATGTTGGTACATTGTGCATACCCTACATATACAGGCACCAACCATGTTGCTACATTGTGCATACCCGACATATACAGACACCAACAATGTTGGTACATTGTGCATACCCTACATATACAGGCACCAACCATGTTGCTACATTGTGCATACCCTACATATACAGGCACCAACCATGTTGGTACATTGTGCACACCCTACATATACAGGCACCAACCATGTTGGTACATTGTGCACACCCTACATATACAGGCACCAACCATGTTGGTACATTGTGCATACCCTACATATCCAGGCACCAACCATGTTGCTACATTGTGCATACCCTACATATCCAGGCACCAACCATGTTGGTACATTGTGCATACCCTACATATACAGGCACCAACCATGTTGCTACATTGTGCATACCCTACATATACAGGCACCAACCATGTTGGTACATTGTGCATACCCTACATATCCAGGCACCAACCATGTTGGTACATTGTGCATACCCTACATATACAGGCACCAACCATGTTGGTACATTGTGCATACCCTACATATCTAGGCACCAACCATGTTGCTACATTGTGCATACCCTACATATCCAGGCACCAACCATGTTGCTACATTGTGCATACCCTACATATAAAGGCACCAACCATGTTGCTACATTGTGCATACCCTACATATACAGGCACCAACCATGTTGGTACATTGTGCATACCCTACATATACAGGCACCAACCATGTTGGTACATTACGCATACCCTACATATACAGGCACCAACCATGTTGGTACATTGTGCATACCCTACATATACAGGCACCAACCATGTTGGTACATTGTGCATACCCTACATATACAGGCACCAACCATGTTGGTACATTGTGCATACCCTACATATACAGGCACCAACCATGTTGGTACATTACGCATACCCTACATATACAGGCACCAACCATGTTGGTACATTACACATACCCTACATATACAGGCACCAACCATGTTGCTACATTGTTCAGACCCTACATATACAGGCACCCACCAGGTTGGTACATTACGCATACCCTACATATACAGGCACCAACCATGTTGGTACATTGTGCATACCCTAAATATACAGGCACCAACCATGTTGCTACATTGTGCTTACCCTACATATCCAGGCACCAACCATGTTGGTACATTGTGCATACCCTACATATACAGGCACCAACCATGTTGCTACATTGTGCATACCCTACATATACAGGCACCAACCATGTTGGTACATTGTGCATACCCTACATATACAGGCACCAACCATGTTGGTACATTGTGCATACCCTACATATACAGGCACCAACCATGTTGGTACATTGTGCATACACTACATATACAGGCACCAACCATGTTGGTACATTGTGCATACCCTACATATACAGGCACCAACCATGTTGGTACATTGTGCATACCCTACATATACAGGCACCAACCATGTTGGTACATTGTGCATACACTACATATACAGGCACCAACCATGTTGGTACATTGTGCATACCCTACATATACAGGCACCAACCATGTTGCTACATTGTGCATACCCTACATATACAGGCACCAACCATGTTGGTACATTGTGCATACCCTACATATACAGGCACCAACCATGTTGGTACATTGTGCATACCCTACATATCCAGGCACCAACCATGTTGCTACATTGTGCATACCCTACATATCCAGGCACCAACCATGTTGGTACATTGTGCATACCCTACATATACAGGCACCAACCATGTTGGTACATTGTGCATACCCTACATATACAGACACCAACCATGTTGGTACATTGTGCATACCCTACATATACAGGCACCAACCATGTTGGTACATTGTGCATACCCTACATATACTGGCACCAACCATGTTGGTACATTGTGCATACCCTACATATACAGGTACCAACCATGTTGCTACATTGTGCATACCCTACATATACAGGCACCAACCATGTTGCTACATTGTGCATACCCTACATATACAGGCATCAACCATGTTGCTACATTGTGCATACCCTACATATACAGGCACCAATCATGTTGGTACATTGTGCATACCCTACATATACAGGCACCAACCATGTTGCTACATTGTGCACACCCTACATATACAGGCACCAACCATGTTGGTACATTGTACACACCCTACATATACAGGCACCAACCATGTTGGTACATTGTGCATACCCTACATATACAGACACCAACCATGTTGGTACATTGTGCATACCCTACATATACAGACACCAACCATGTTGGTACATTGTGCATACCCTACATATCCAGGCACCAACCATGTTGCTACATTGTGCATACCCTACATATACAGGCACCAACCATGTTGCTACATTGTTCATACCCTACATATACAGGCACCAACCATGTTGGTACATTGTGCATACCCTACATATCCAGGCACCAACCATGTTGGTACATTGTGCATACCCTACATATACAGGCACCAACCATGTTGCTACATTGTGCATACCCTACATATACAGGCACCAACCATGTTGCTACATTGTGCATACCCTACATATCCAGGCACCAACCATGTTGCTACATTGTGCATACCCTACATATACAGACACCAACCATGTTGGTACATTGTGCATACCCTACATATACAGGCACCAACCATGTTGCTACATTGTGCATACCCTACATATACAGACACCAACCATGTTGGTACATTGTGCATACCCTACATATACAGGCACCAACCATGTTGCTACATTGTGCATACCCGACATATACAGACACCAACCATGTTGGTACATTGTGCATACCCTACATATACAGGCACCAACCATGTTGCTACATTGTGCATACCCTACATATACAGGCACCAACCATGTTGGTACATTGTGCACACCCTACATATACAGGCACCAACCATGTTGGTACATTGTGCACACCCTACATATACAGGCACCAACCATGTTGGTACATTGTGCATACCCCACATATCCAGGCACCAACCATGTTGCTACATTGTGCATACCCTACATATCCAGGCACCAACCATGTTGGTACATTGTGCATACCCTACATATACAGGCACCAACCATGTTGCTACATTGTGCATACCCTACATATACAGGCACCAACCATGTTGGTACATTGTGCATACCCTACATATCCAGGCACCAACCATGTTGGTACATTGTGCATACCCTACATATACAGGCACCAACCATGTTGGTACATTGTGCATACCCTACATATCTAGGCACCAACCATGTTGCTACATTGTGCATACCCTACATATCCAGGCACCAACCATGTTGCTACATTGTGCATACCCTACATATAAAGGCACCAACCATGTTGCTACATTGTGCATACCCTACATATACAGGCACCAACCATGTTGGTACATTGTGCATACCCTACATATACAGGCACCAACCATGTTGGTACATTACGCATACCCTACATATACAGGCACCAACCATGTTGGTACATTGTGCATACCCTACATATACAGGCACCAACCATGTTGGTACATTGTGCATACCCTACATATACAGGCACCAACCATGTTGGTACATTGTGCATACCCTACATATACAGGCACCAACCATGTTGGTACATTACGCATACCCTACATATACAGGCACCAACCATGTTGGTACATTACGCATACCCTACATATACAGGCACCAACCATGTTGCTACATTGTGCAGACCCTACATATACAGGCACCCACCAGGTTGGTACATTACGCATACCCTACATATACAGGCACCAACCATGTTGGTACATTGTGCATACCCTAAATATACCGGCACCAACCATGTTGCTACATTGTGCTTACCCTACATATCCAGGCACCAACCATGTTGGTACATTGTGCATACCCTACATATACAGGCACCAACCATGTTGCTACATTGTGCATACCCTACATATACAGGCACCAACCATGTTGCTACATTGTGCATACCCTACATATACAGGCACCAACCATGTTGGTACATTGTGCATACCCTACATATACAGGCACCAACCATGTTGGTACATTACGCATACGCTACATATACAGGCACCAACCATGTTGGTACATTGTGCATACCCTACATATACAGGCACCAACCATGTTGGTACATTGTGCATACCCTACATATACAGGCACCAACCATGTTGGTACATTGTGCATACCCTACATATACAGGCACCAACAATGTTGGTACATTACGCATACCCTACATATACAGGCACCAACCATGTTGGTACATTGTGCATACCCTACATATACAGGCACCAACCATGTTGGTACATTGTGCATACCCTACATATACAGGCACCAACCATGTTGGTACATTACGCATACCCTACATATACAGGCACCAACCATGTTGGTACATTACGCATACCCTACATATACAGGCACCAACCATGTTGGTACATTGTGCATACCCTACATATACAGGCACCAACCATGTTGGTACATTGTGCATACCCTACATATACAGGCACCAACCATGTTGGTACATTGTGCATACCCTACATATACAGGCACCAACAATGTTGGTACATTACGCATACCCTACATATACAGGCACCAACCATGTTGGTACATTGTGCATACCCTACATATACAGGCACCAACCATGTTGGTACATTGTGCATACCCTACATATACAGGCACCAACCATGTTGGTACATTACGCATACCCTACATATACAGGCACCAACCATGTTGGTACATTACGCATACCCTACATATACAGGCACCAACCATGTTGGTACATTGTCCATACCCTACATATACAGGCACCAACCATGTTGGTACATTGTGCATACCCTACATATACAGGCACCAACCATGTTGGTACATTGTGCATACCCTACATATACAGGCACCAACCATGTTGGTACATTGTGCATACCCAACATATACAGGCACCAACCATGTTGGTACATTGTGCATACCCTACATATACAGACACCAACCATGTTGGTACATTACGCATACCCTACATATACAGGCACCAACCATGTTGGTACATTGTGCATACCCTACATATACAGGCACCAACCATGTTGGTACATTGTGCATACCCTACATATACAGGCACCAACCATGTTGGTACATTGTGCATACCCTACATATACAGGCACCAACCATGTTGGTACATTGTGCATACCCTACATATACAGGCACCAACCATGTTGGTACATTGTGCATACCCTACATATACAGGCACCAACCATGTTGGTACATTGTGCATACCCAACATATACAGGCACCAACCATGTTGGTACATTGTGCATACCCTACATATACAGACACCAACCATGTTGGTACATTACGCATACCCTACATATACAGGCACCAACCATGTTGGTACATTGTGCATACCCTACATATACAGGCACCAACCATGTTGGTACATTGTGCATACCCTACATATACAGGCACCAACCATGTTGGTACATTGTGCATACCCTACATATACAGGCACCAACCATGTTGGTACATTGTGCATACCCTACATATACAGGCACCAACCATGTTGGTACATTGTGCATACCCTACATATACAGGCACCAACCATGTTGGTACATTACGCATACCGTACATGTACAGGCACCAACCATGTTGTTACATTACGCATACCCTTCATATACAGGCACCAACCATGTTGGTACATTGTGCATACCCTACATATACAGGCACCAACCATGTTGGTACATTGTGCATACCCTACATATCCAGGCACCAACCATGTTGGTACATTGTGCATACCCTACATATACAGGCACCAACCATGTTGCTACATTGTGCATACCCTACATATACAGGCACCAACCATGTTGGTACATTGTGCATACCCTACATATACAGGCACCAACCATGTTGATACATTGTGCATACCCTACATATACAGGCACCAACCATGTTGATACATTACGCATTCCCTACATATACAGGCACCAACCATGTTGGTACATTGTGCATACCCTACATATACAGGCACCAACCATGTTGGTACATTGTGCATACCCTACATATACAGGCACCAACCATGTTGGTACATTGTGCATACCCTACATATACAGGCACCAACCATGTTGGTACATTGTGCATACCCTACATATACAGGCACCAACCATGTTGATACATTGTGCATACCCTACATATACAGGCACCAACCATGTTGGTACATTACGCATTCCCTACATATACAGGCACCAACCATGTTGGTACATTGTGCATACCCTACATATACAGGCACCAACCATGTTGGTACATTGTGCATACCCTACATATACAGGCACCAACCATGTTGGTACATTGTGCATACCCTACATATACAGGCACCAACCATGTTGGTACATTGTGCATACCCTACATATACAGGCACCAACCATGTTGGTACATTGTGCATACCCTACATATACAGGCACCAACCATGTTGGTACATTACGCATACCCTACATATACAGGCACCAACCATGTTGGTACATTGTGCATACCCTACATATACAGGCACCAACCATGTTGGTACATTGTGCATACCCTACATATACAGGCACCAACCATGTTGGTACATTGTGCATACCCTACATATACAGGCACCAACAATGTTGGTACATTACGCATACCCTACATATACAGGCACCAACCATGTTGGTACATTGTGCATACCCTACATATACAGGCACCAACCATGTTGGTACATTGTGCATACCCTACATATACAGGCACCAACCATGTTGGTACATTACGCATACCCTACATATACAGGCACCAACCATGTTGGTACATTACGCATACCCTACATATACAGGCACCAACCATGTTGGTACATTGTGCATACCCTACATATACAGGCACCAACCATGTTGGTACATTGTGCATACCCTACATATACAGGCACCAACCATGTTGGTACATTGTGCATACCCTACATATACAGGCACCAACAATGTTGGTACATTACGCATACCCTACATATACAGGCACCAACCATGTTGGTACATTGTGCATACCCTACATATACAGGCACCAACCATGTTGGTACATTACGCATACCCTACATATACAGGCACCAACCATGTTGGTACATTACGCATACCCTACATATACAGGCACCAACCATGTTGGTACATTGTGCATACCCTACATATACAGGCACCAACCATGTTGGTACATTGTGCATACCCTACATATACAGGCACCAACCATGTTGGTACATTGTGCATACCCTACATATACAGGCACCAACCATGTTGGTACATTGTGCATACCCTACATATACAGGCACCAACCATGTTGGTACATTGTGCATACCCTACATATACAGACACCAACCATGTTGGTACATTACGCATACCCTACATATACAGGCACCAACCATGTTGGTACATTGTGCATACCCTACATATACAGGCACCAACCATGTTGGTACATTGTGCATACCCTACATATACAGGCACCAACCATGTTGGTACATTGTGCATACCCTACATATACAGGCACCAACCATGTTGGTACATTGTGCATACCCTACATATACAGGCACCAACCATGTTGGTACATTGTGCATACCCTACATATACAGGCACCAACCATGTTGGTACATTACGCATACCGTACATATACAGGCACCAACCATGTTGTTACATTACGCATACCCTTCATATACAGGCACCAACCATGTTGGTACATTGTGCATACCCTACATATACAGGCACCAACCATGTTGGTACATTGTGCATACCCTACATATCCAGGCACCAACCATGTTGGTACATTGTGCATACCCTACATATACAGGCACCAACCATGTTGCTACATTGTGCATACCCTACATATACAGGCACCAACCATGTTGGTACATTGTGCATACCCTACATATACAGGCACCAACCATGTTGATACATTGTGCATGCCCTACATATACAGGCACCAACCATGTTGGTACATTACGCATACCCTACATATACAGGCACCAACCATGTTGGTACATTGTGCATACCCTACATATACAGGCACCAACCATGTTGGTACATTGTGCATACCCTACATATACAGGCACCAACCATGTTGGTACATTGTGCATACCCTACATATACAGGCACCAACCATGTTGGTACATTGTGCATACCCTACATATACAGGCACCAACCATGTTGGTACATTACGCATACCCTACATATACAGGCACCAACCATGTTGGTACATTGTGCATACCCTACATATACAGGCACCAACCATGTTGGTACATTGTGCATACCCTACATATACAGGCACCAACCATGTTGGTACATTGTGCATACCCTACATATACAGGCACCAACCATGTTGGTACATTACGCATACCCTACATATACAGGCACCAACCATGTTGGTACATTACGCATACCCTACATATACAGGCACCAACCATGTTACTACATTGTGCAGACCCTACATATACAGGCACCCACCAGGTTGGTACATTACGCATACCCTACATATACAGGCACCAACCATGTTGGTACATTGTGCATACCCTAAATATACAGGCACCAACCATGTTGCTACATTGTGCTTACCCTACATATCCAGGCACCAACCATGTTGGTACATTGTGCATACCCTACATATACAGGCACCAACCATGTTGCTACATTGTGCATACCCTACATATACAGGCACCAACCATGTTGGTACATTGTGCATACCCTACATATACAGGCACCAACCATGTTGGTACATTGTGCATACCCTACATATACAGGCACCAACCATGTTGGTACATTACGCATACCCTACATATACAGGCACCAACCATGTTGGTACATTGTGCATACCCTACATATACAGGCACCAACCATGTTGGTACATTGTGCATACCCTACATATACAGGCACCAACCATGTTGGTACATTGTGCATACCCTACATATACAGGCACCAACAATGTTGGTACATTACTCATACCCTACATATACAGGCACCAACCATGTTGGTACATTGTGCATACCCTACATATACAGGCACCAACCATGTTGGTACATTGTGCATACCCTACATATACAGGCACCAACCATGTTGGTACATTACGCATACCCTACATATACAGGCACCAACCATGTTGGTACATTACGCATACCCTACATATACAGGCACCAACCATGTTGGTACATTGTGCATACCCTACATATACAGGCACCAACCATGTTGGTACATTGTGCATACCCTACATATACAGGCACCAACCATGTTGGTACATTGTGCATACCCTACATATACAGGCACCAACAATGTTGGTACATTACGCATACCCTACATATACAGGCACCAACCATGTTGGTACATTGTGCATACCCTACATATACAGGCACCAACCATGTTGGTACATTGTGCATACCCTACATATACAGGCACCAACCATGTTGGTACATTACGCATACCCTACCTATACAGGCACCAACCATGTTGGTACATTACGCATACCCTACATATACAGGCACCAACCATGTTGGTACATTGTGCATACCCTACATATACAGGCACCAACCATGTTGGTACATTGTGCATACCCTACATATACAGGCACCAACCATGTTGGTACATTGTGCATACCCTACATATACAGGCACCAACCATGTTGGTACATTGTGCATACCCTACATATACAGGCACCAACCATGTTGGTACATTGTGCATACCCTACATATACAGACACCAACCATGTTGGTACATTACGCATACCCTACATATACAGGCACCAACCATGTTGGTACATTGTGCATACCCTACATATACAGGCACCAACCATGTTGGTACATTGTGCATACCCTACATATACAGGCACCAACCATGTTGGTACATTGTGCATACCCTACATATACAGGCACCAACCATGTTGGTACATTGTGCATACCCTACATATACAGGCACCAACCATGTTGGTACATTGTGCATACCCTACATATACAGGCACCAACCATGTTGGTACATTACGCATACCGTACATATACAGGCACCAACCATGTTGTTACATTACGCATACCCTTCATATACAGGCACCAACCATGTTGGTACATTGTGCATACCCTACATATACAGGCACCAACCATGTTGGTACATTGTGCATACCCTACATATACAGGCACCAACCATGTTGGTACATTGTGCATATCCTACATATACAGGCACCAACCATGTTGCTACATTGTGCATACCCTACATATACAGGCACCAACCATGTTGGTACATTGTGCATACCCTACATATACAGGCACCAACCATGTTGATACATTGTGCATACCCTACATATACAGGCACCAACCATGTTGGTACATTGTGCATACCCTACATATACAGGCACCAACCATGTTGGTACATTGTGCATACCCTACATATACAGACACCAACCATGTTGGTACATTACGCATACCCTACATATACAGGCACCAACCATGTTGGTACATTACGCATACCCTACATATACAGGCACCAACCATGTTGGTACATTGTGCATACCCTACATATACAGGCACCAACCATGTTGGTACATTGTGCATACCCTACATATACAGGCACCAACCATGTTGGTACATTGTGCATACCCTACATATACAGGCACCAACCATGTTGGTACATTGTGCATACCCTACATATACAGGCACCAACCATGTTGGTACATTGTGCATACCCTACATATACAGACACCAACCATGTTGGTACATTACGCATACCCTACATATACAGGCACCAACCATGTTGGTACATTGTGCATACCCTACATATACAGGCACCAACCATGTTGGTACATTGTGCATACCCTACATATACAGGCACCAACCATGTTGGTACATTGTGCATACCCTACATATACAGGCACCAACCATGTTGGTACATTGTGCATACCCTACATATACAGGCACCAACCATGTTGGTACATTGTGCATACCCTACATATACAGGCGCCAACCATGTTGGTACATTACGCATACCGTACATATACAGGCACCAACCATGTTGTTACATTACGCATACCCTTCATATACAGGCACCAACCATGTTGGTACATTGTGCATACCCTACATATACAGGCACCAACCATGTTGGTACATTGTGCATACCCTACATATCCAGGCACCAACCATGTTGGTACATTGTGCATACCCTACATATACAGGCACCAACCATGTTGCTACATTGTGCATACCCTACATATACAGGCACCAACCATGTTGGTACATTGTGCATACCCTACATATACAGGCACCAACCATGTTGATACATTGTGCATGCCCTACATATACAGGCACCAACCATGTTGGTACATTACGCATACCCTACATATACAGGCACCAACCATGTTGGTACATTGTGCATACCCTACATATACAGGCACCAACCATGTTGGTACATTGTGCATACCCTACATATACAGGCACCAACCATGTTGGTACATTGTGCATACCCTACATATACAGGCACCAACCATGTTGGTACATTGTGCATACCCTACATATACAGGCACCAACCATGTTGGTACATTACGCATACCCTACATATACAGGCACCAACCATGTTGGTACATTGTGCATACCCTACATATACAGGCACCAACCATGTTGGTACATTGTGCATACCCTACATATACAGGCACCAACCATGTTGGTACATTGTGCATACCCTACATATACAGGCACCAACCATGTTGGTACATTACGCATACCCTACATATACAGTCACCAACCATGTTGGTACATTACGCATACCCTACATATACAGGCTCCAACCATGTTGCTACATTGTGCAGACCCTACATATACAGGCACCCACCAGGTTGGTACATTACGCATACCCTACATATACAGGCACCAACCATGTTGGTACATTGTGCATACCCTAAATATACAGGCACCAACCATGTTGCTACATTGTGCTTACCCTACATATCCAGGCACCAACCATGTTGGTACATTGTGCATACCCTACATATACAGGCACCAACCATGTTGCTACATTGTGCATACCCTACATATACAGGCACCAACCATGTTGGTACATTGTGCATACCCTACATATACAGGCACCAACCATGTTGGTAGATTGTGCATACCCTACATATACAGGCACCAACCATGTTGGTACATTACGCATACCCTACATATACAGGCACCAACCATGTTGGTACATTGTGCATACCCTACATATACAGGCACCAACCATGTTGGTACATTGTGCATACCCTACATATACAGGCACCAACCATGTTGGTACATTGTGCATACCCTACATATACAGGCACCAACAATGTTGGTACATTACTCATACCCTACATATACAGGCACCAACCATGTTGGTACATTGTGCATACCCTACATATACAGGCACCAACCATGTTGGTACATTGTGCATACCCTACATATACAGGCACCAACCATGTTGGTACATTACGCATACCCTACATATACAGGCACCAACCATGTTGGTACATTACGCATACCCTACATATACAGGCACCAACCATGTTGGTACATTGTGCATACCCTACATATACAGGCACCAACCATGTTGGTACATTGTGCATACCCTACATATACAGGCACCAACCATGTTGGTACATTGTGCATACCCTACATATACAGGCACCAACAATGTTGGTACATTACGCATACCCTACATATACAGGCACCAACCATGTTGGTACATTGTGCATACCCTACATATACAGGCACCAACCATGTTGGTACATTGTGCATACCCTACATATACAGGCACCAACCATGTTGGTACATTACGCATACCCTACCTATACAGGCACCAACCATGTTGGTACATTACGCATACCCTACATATACAGGCACCAACCATGTTGGTACATTGTGCATACCCTACATATACAGGCACCAACCATGTTGGTACATTGTGCATACCCTACATATACAGGCACCAACCATGTTGGTACATTGTGCATACCCTACATATACAGGCACCAACCATGTTGGTACATTGTGCATACCCTACATATACAGGCACCAACCATGTTGGTACATTACGCATACCGTACATATACAGGCACCAACCATGTTGTTACATTACGCATACCCTTCATATACAGGCACCAACCATGTTGGTACATTGTGCATACCCTACATATACAGGCACCAACCATGTTGGTACATTGTGCATACCCTACATATACAGGCACCAACCATGTTGGTACATTGTGCATACCCTACATATACAGGCACCAACCATGTTGCTACATTGTGCATACCCTACATATACAGGCACCAACCATGTTGGTACATTGTGCATACCCTACATATACAGGCACCAACCATGTTGATACATTGTGCATACCCTACATATACAGGCACCAACCATGTTGGTACATTACGCATACCCTACATATACAGGCACCAACCATGTTGGTACATTGTGCATACCCTACATATACAGGCACCAACCATGTTGGTACATTGTGCATACCCTACATATACAGGCACCAACCATGTTGGTACATTGTGCATACCCTACATATACAGGCACCAACCATGTTGGTACATTGTGCATACCCTACATATACAGGCACCAACCATGTTGGTACATTACGCATACCCTACATATACAGGCACCAACCATGTTGGTACATTGTGCATACCCTACATATACAGGCACCAACCATGTTGGTACATTGTGCATACCCTACATATCCAGGCACCAACCATGTTGGTACATTGTGCATACCCTACATATACAGGCACCAACCATGTTGCTATATTGTGCATACCCTACATATACAGGCACCAACCATGTTGCTACATTGTGCATACCCTACATATACAGGCACCAACCATGTTGGTACATTGTGCATACCCTACATATACAGGCACCAACCATGTTGGTACATTGTGCATACCCTACATATACAGGCACCAACCATGTTGGTACATTGTGCATACCCTACATATACAGGCACCAACCATGTTGGTACATTACGCATACCCTACATATACAGGCACCAACCATGTTGGTACATTGTGCATACCCTACATATACAGGCACCAACCATGTTGGTACATTACGCATACCCTGCATATACAGGCACCAACCATTTTGGTACATTGTGCATACCCTACATATACAGGCACCAACCATGTTGGTACATTGTGCATACCCTACATATACAGGCACCAATCATGTTGGTACATTGTGCATACCCTACATATACAGGCACCAACAATGTTGGTACATTACGCATAACCTACATATACAGGCACCAAGCATGTTGGTACATTGTGCATACCCTACATATACAGGCACCAACCATGTTGGTACATTGTGCATACCCTACATATACAGGCACCAACCATGTTGGTACATTACGCATACCCTACATATACAGGCACCAACCATGTTGGTACATTACGCATACCCTACATATACAGGCACCAACCATGTTGGTACATTGTGCATGCCCTACATATACAGGCACCAACCATGTTGGTACATTGTGCATACCCTACATATACAGGCACCAACCATGTTGGTACATTGTGCATACCCTACATATACAGGCACCAACCATGTTGGTACATTGTGCATACCCTACATATACAGGCACCAACCATGTTGGTACATTGTGCATACCCTACATATACAGACACCAACCATGTTGGTACATTACGCATACCCTACATATACAGGCACCAACCATGTTGGTACATTGTGCATACCCTACATATACAGGCACCAACCATGTTGGTACATTGTGCATACCCTACATATACAGGCACCAACCATGTTGGTACATTGTGCATACCCTACATATACAGGCACCAACCATGTTGGTACATTGTGCATACCCTACATATACAGGCACCAACCATGTTGGTACATTGTGCATACCCTACATATACAGGCACCAACCATGTTGGTACATTACGCATACCCTACATATACAGGCACCAACCATGTTGGTACATTACGCATACCCTTCATATACAGGCACCAACCATGTTGGTACATTGTGCATACCCTACATATACAGGCACCAACCATGTTGGTACATTGTGCATACCCTACATATCCAGGCACCAACCATGTTGGTACATTGTGCATACCCTACATATACAGGCACCAACCATGTTGCTACATTGTGCATACCCTACATATACAGGCACCAACCATGTTGCTACATTGTGCATACCCTACATATACAGGCACCAACCATGTTGATACATTGTGCATACCCTACATATACAGGCACCAACCATGTTGGTATATTGTGCATACCCTACATATACAGGCACCAACCATGTTGGTACATTGTGCATACCCTACATATACAGGCACCAACCATGTTGGTACATTGTGCATACCCTACATATACAGGCACCAACCATGTTGGTACATTACGCATACCCTACATATACAGGCACCAACCATGTTGGTACATTGTGCATACCCTACATATACAGGCACCAACAATGTTGGTACATTACTCATACCCTACATATACAGGCACCAATCATGTTGGTACATTGTGCATACCCTACATATACAGGCACCAACCATGTTGGTACATTGTGCATACCCTACATATACAGGCACCAACCATGTTGGTACATTACGCATACCCTACATATACAGGCACCAACCATGTTGGTACATTACGCATACCCTACATATACAGGCACCAACCATGTTGGTACATTGTGCATACCCTACATATACAGGCACCAACCATGTTGGTACATTGTGCATACCCTACATATACAGGCACCAACCATGTTGGTACATTGTGCATACCCTACATATACAGGCACCAACCATGTTGGTACATTGTGCATACCCTACATATACAGGCACCAACCATGTTGGTACATTGTGCATACCCTACATATACAGACACCAACCATGTTGGTACATTACGCATACCCTACATATACAGGCACCAACCATGTTGGTACATTACGCATACCCTACATATACAGGCACCAACCATGTTGGTACATTGTGCATACCCTACATATACAGGCACCAACCATGTTGGTACATTGTGCATACCCTACATATACAGGCACCAACCATGTTGGTACATTGTGCATACCCTACATATACAGGCACCAACCATGTTGGTACATTGTGCATACCCTACATATACAGGCACCAACCATGTTGGTACATTGTGCATACCCTACATATACAGGCACCAACCATGTTGCTACATTGTGCATACCCTACATATACAGGCACCAACCATGTTGGTACATTACGCATACCCTACATATACAGGCACCAACCATGTTGGTACATTACGCATACCCTACATATACAGGCACCAACCATGTTGGTACATTGTGCATACCCTACATATACAGGCACCAACCATGTTGGTACATTGTGCATACCCTACATATACAGGCACCAACCATGTTGGTACATTGTGCATACCCTACATATACAGGCACCAACCATGTTGGTACATTGTGCATACCCTACATATACAGGCACCAACCATGTTGGTACATTGTGCATACCCTACATATACAGGCACCAACCATGTTGGTACTTTGTGCATACCCTACATATTCAGGCACCCACCAGGTTGGTACATTGTGCAGACCCTACATATCCAAGCACCAACCATGTTGGTACATTGTGCATACCCTTCATATCCAGGCACCAACCATGTTGGTACTTTGTGCATACCCTACATATACAGGCACCAACCATGTTGGTACTTTGTGCATACCCTACATATACAGGCACCAACCATGTTGGTACTTTGTGCATACCCTACATATACAGGCACCCACCATGTTGGTACATTGTGCAGACCCAACATATACAGGCACCAACCATGTTGGTACTTTGTGCATACCCTACATATTCAGGCACCCACCATGTTGGTACATTGTGCAGACCCAACATATACAGGCACCAACCATGTTTGTACATTGTGCATACCCTACATATACAGGCACCAACCATGTTGGTACATTGTGCATACCCTACATATACAGGCACCAACCATGTTGCTACATTGTGCATACCCTACATATACAGGCACCAACCATGTTGCTACATTGTGCATACCCTACATATACAGGCACCAACCATGTTGGTACATTGTGCATACCCTTCATATACAGGCACCAACCATGTTGGTACATTGTGCATACCCTACATATACAGGCACCAACCATGTTGGTACATTGTGCATACCCTACATATACAGGCACCAACCATGTTGCTACATTGTGCATACCCTACATATACAGGCACCAACCATGTTGCTACATTGTGCATACCCTACATATACAGGCACCAACCATGTTGCTACATTGTGCATACCCTACATATACAGGCACCAACCATGTTGCTACATTGTGCATACCCTACATATACAGGCACCAACCATGTTGCTACATTGTGCATACCCTACATATACAGGCACCAACCATGTTGGTACATTGTGCATACCCTACATATACAGGCACCAACCATATTGCTACATTGTGCATACCCTACATATACAGGCAACAACCATGTTGGTACATTGTGCATACCCTACATATACAGGCACCAACCATGTTGGTACATTGTGCATACCCTACATATACAGGCACCAACCATGTTGGTACATTGTGCATACCCTACATATACAGGCACCAACCATGTTGGTACATTGTGCATATCCTACATATACAGGCACCCACCAGGTTGGTACTTTGTGCATACCCTACATATCCAGGCACCAACCATGTTGCTACATTGTGCATACCCTACATATACAGGCACCAACCATGTTGGTACTTTGTGCATACCCTACATATTCAGGCACCCACCAGGTTGGTACATTGTGCAGACCCTACATATACAGGCACCAACCATGTTGGTACATTGTGCATACCCTTCATATCCAGGCACGAACCATGTTGGTACATTGTGCATACCCTTCACATCCAGGCACGAACTATCTTGGTACATTGTGCATACCCTACATATCCATGCACCAACCATGTTGGTACATTACGCATACCCTACATATCCAGGCACCAATCATGTTGGTACATTGTGCATACCCTACATATACAGGCACCAACCATGTTGGTACATTGTGCATACCCTTCATATCCAGGCACGAACCATGTTGGTACATTGTGCATACCCTTCATATCCAGGCACGAACCATGTTGGTACATTGTGCATACCCTTCACATCCAGGCACGAACTATCTTGGTACATTGTGCATACCCTACATATCCATGCACCAACCATGTTGGTACATTACGCATACCCTACATATACAGGCACCAACCATGTTGGTACATTGTGCATACCCTACATACACAGGCACCAACCATGTTGGTACATTACGCATACCCTACATATCCAGGCACCAATCATGTTGGTACATTGTGCATACCCTACATATACAGGCACCAACCATGTTGGTACATTGTGCATACCCTACATATCCAGGCACCAACCATGTTGGTACATTGTGCATACCCTACATATACAGGCACCAACCATGTTGGTACATTGTGCATACCCTACATATACAGGCACCAACCATGTTGGTACATTGTGCATACCCTACATATCCATGAACCAACCATGTTGGTACATTACGCATACCCTACATATCCAGGCACCAACCATGTTGGTACATTGTGCATACCCTACATATCCAGGCACCAACCATGTTGGTACATTACGCATACTCTACATATCCAGGCACCAACCATGTTGGTACATTGTGCATACCCTACATATCCAGGCACCAACCATGTTGGTACATTACGCACACCCTACATATCCAGGCACCAACCATGTTGTTACATTGCGCACACCCTACATATCCAGGCACCAACCATGTTGGTACATTGCGCACACCCTACATATCCAGGCCCCAACCATATTGGTACATTGCGCATACCCTACATATCCGAGCACCAACCATATTGGTACATTACGCATACCCTACATATCCAGGCACCAACCATGTTGGTACATTGTGCATACCCTACATATCCAGGCACCAACCATGTTGGTACATTACGCACACCCTACATATCCAGGCACCAACCATGTTGTTACATTGCGCACACCCTACATATCCAGGCACCAACCATGTTGGTACATTGCGCACACCCTACATATCCAGGCCCCAACCATATTGGTACATTGTGCATACCCTACATACACAGGCACCAACCATGTTGGTACATTACGCATACCCTACATATCCAGGCACCAATCATGTTGGTACATTGTGCATACCCTACATATACAGGCACCAACCATGTTGGTACATTGTGCATACCCTACATATCCAGGCACCAACCATGTTGGTACATTGTGCATACCCTACATATACAGGCACCAACCATGTTGGTACATTGTGCATACCCTACATATACAGGCACCAACCATGTTGGTACATTGTGCATACCCTACATATCCATGAACCAACCATGTTGGTACATTACGCATACCCTACATATCCAGGCACCAACCATGTTGGTACATTGTGCATACCCTACATATCCAGGCACCAACCATGTTGGTACATTACGCATACTCTACATATCCAGGCACCAACCATGTTGGTACATTGTGCATACCCTACATATCCAGGCACCAACCATGTTGGTACATTACGCACACCCTACATATCCAGGCACCAACCATGTTGTTACATTGCGCACACCCTACATATCCAGGCACCAACCATGTTGGTACATTGCGCACACCCTACATATCCAGGCCCCAACCATATTGGTACATTGCGCATACCCTACATATCCGAGCACCAACCATATTGGTACATTACGCATACCCTACATATCCAGGCACCAACCATATTGGTACATTTAAATATCTTACTTGAAAGGCAGTGTACATCCAGATATGATGGTTATCTTAAAATGTTATTAATTTGTGATCCAGTTTTCATCAGTTTGTAACCACAGTTGATACCCAACAATATATCGATCGATATATCTGAGGCTTCGTTCTATCTCGCTGTAATCACGTAGTGATACCTGTATACAGATCTGAGTCGATTGCATATACCAAATTCATTTGTATGGGCGAACAAGCTGACACTATTATATTAGTCTCTTTTAAAATGGCATACACATATTATTTTCTGATTTCTTTGATCTCAGGGAGTAGATATCATGAATACAATTGGCATGTACACCCTGAAGATGTTGTAATCATACGAACGAGATTTGAATGTAATATGCCTTATCTTGTTAGTTTGATAGCCCTTGGCAATAGTGCATGACCGAATGAATGAGTAACTAATGTATGTATTTGTACTATTTTGCAGAATACATTTATACATGACGTAAATAATGTTTGTTCGTTTTTCATCAGAAATCGTTCAGATGCGGAGCATGAACATCGTTTGGCGGAAAATAACCATGACATCTTGAACATCTTTCTGATATACCTGACATCACCTTTTGTATGTAAAGTAAATATCTTATTTTTTCTCACTCGTCGGATTTTATATTGTGCGCATCCTGCATGTCGAATTGTATATTTTGGAATACAGTGACAATTCTAGAAATACAATAACTTTACTGAGAACGTGATAACGGACTCGTTATAAGATTTAACATCCAAACCACCCTCTCAATGATGATGTTTGCTACTCAATAACCATTTACGATGTTACAACCATTTGTATTCCTACTTTGTATCACATGCAGAACACCTCCCACTAATCACTATGAACAATTGTAAAATCAGTTAATGTGGCAACAAATACAGAAATATTAGAGCATTAAGGTTAGTCTACACTGAAATTTATGGCAAATAAACCAAACACAATTATCATTGCTGTAATTACGGAAGGCTTTTGCAAGATCTTCTAAAATGATTTCATGATTCAGTCAGATATGATTTTTCATAAGCTGTACAAAATCCAAAGCCCTAATGATGTTGGATATGGGTTCCATGTCATGTATACAACAAATGTAAAATAAATTGTTCGTCGCGAGAAAGATATGGCTACGAACTAAACCGTTATTTAGTCATGACAAAAAGTACTTACAGAAAATACAATAATTATTCATTGGATTTATTTCGATGAAAAGTGAAATCTACTTAATTAAATCCACGTGAACATGTAAAAGCAAAATACAGTATATTGATTAACTGTGTAATCTGTGAAACCAATTGTGAATATGAGCAAATATCTATTATTCTCGGGCCCTGTGGTTAGTAAGGCTGCAAGGTTCTCTCTCCGGCGCACCTTGTTCTTGGCAATTAGCTTGTTTGCGTTCCGTGATAGCCACCCCAATAACTTCCGTAACTTTTCTACCGTTCACCTCTATGTTGTTTTAGGGCGCCCTACTTCTTTCTTCCTTCTGGTGCCCACGTGAAGGGCTGTCATGCGAAAGCAGTTATCTTCCATTCTTAGCCATCTGATGTATTAATCCGAGAGATCCTAACTCGACCCACTCTACTGCATATACATCTTGTTATGTTTGTATTAAGCTAATGAAACTATCATTGCTGATGTGGGTTATGATATCATGTACATACAATTCTTGCCAGCAACACGTGGTGGGCGTGGTACATCGTAGGATATCACAATAATCCATGATTGTTGGTAGGATGCAGTGTCATATGGCATCTCGGGATGCAGGTCACGTGGGAGAAACGTACACGTGTGACCCAACTAAGTGCAATATCTGAGGGCAATAACGCGAAATATTTAACTAACACTGGGTACGTTTAATGCAAAAAACCATTTAGTTCAAAAAAAAAGCATCCATTCTTATATAGGCTATATATGTCATATATTGATGAATGAAATTTAAAAATTCAGATCGGATGCAAAACCAATTAGTGTTGACGTAATAGAAGGTAAATTGCTCATAATTCTGATTTAATAGAAGTTGAAACTTTCGTATTTGCTGACGTAATAATTGGCAAGCTTCATTCCGGAAAATATGAATAAGAATCACAAATTAAACTATTCATTTGATTTAAATATTACATTTCACAGGAAAGATTTTTGCACAAAGTCATTGAGTGGAAGACAAATGCTGTTATACATTGAATAATGACCGTATTTCTTTAAGGAAAGCAAGTTAACGAGATTTTGCATAATAATGGGATTGGTTTACCGGCAAGCAATCTGGGGTGTACAAACTAATAAAAAGTGATACTCGTCTTCTATACTCGATACTTGCATCATAAAGTAAACATGGCGAGTTGATCGTTTCATGCAATGTTTTCTGTCACGTAGCCAATGAGCGTATGGTTGGAATGTTAAAGGTATATACATATTTTTCTACTCCATAAGCGAACTTAAAATTGCGGCATTGTCTCTATGGTACACATTTCGCTGTGTCGCATTACTGATAGATACTGTTTAAAGTACAAAACAAAGTATTTGAAAATATATTTACATGATGCATTTCCTGACTTGTACTGATTACTTAGTCACCTCGCGGTTTACCCAGGTTAGCGTTGATCTGACCTCAGATATTTTGATAATGTAAATCATATACAAACCACACATTTTTGGTATCTTGATTTAGGCGTATTTACAAGTGACTTCTAATGTTTAATACAACGCTGTATTTGGATAAAGTTAATTCCTTCGACATTCTTCCGAAACTGAAATATTTGGTGCGTTATTTGACACTCCCAAATACGCACGGCATGCTATACGTGTTAAATCATGTGCATACAGCTTTAATATCAAATATTTTGAAATAGGCTTTATACTAGTGTTATTTATTTTTAATGGAACGTTGTATACAGCAACACAATAGAGTATTTGATGGGCTGATGTTTTGGTAGCCATTGACATTTGCAACCGACATGAAAATACGATACCAATGTACTTGCAATAAGAAACTTCAACCTGGTTCCCATTAAATTTTCATTTGTTACGTCCATGACAACGAAAATGTGAATTTCTAAATAAAAACAGTTAATGTATGAAAACAAAAGTCGATTCTCTAGCGGGAACGAATAGGTGCATGATAACGAAACTGTATCTTCTTAGCTCGTGTGTTTAACAACTAAGATGTAACTCCCTAGCACAAACAAAAGATGTACTACGGCAACGAATAACTGACTCAATGGCTAGACGAATACGTATATGACAACAGCGATATGACTTCCTAGTGTAAAAGAATTTACGTGCATGACACCGTAGATGTGAATTCCTAGTCAAAAAATTAACGTATGACAACAAAATCGACCCCCCCCCCCCCTAGCTAAAAAGAATATGTGCATGATGCCGCAGAGGGACTCTGTTTGGGTCGTATATATGGCAGGCAGTAATTGATTTTGTTTTTTGGCAATACGGTTGGGTGGAACTAAATGTCTTGCAGTATGCTAAACATGTTGATACGAAAGCTACGCGAAGCATGAAATTGAATCAAACTAACCGGAATTCCATTCTCGTGTTGAGAGTAATGAGTTTGTGGTGTAGTGTAGTGTGTCCCATTTCCGAACAAGGCTGAAAACATTGAACTTCAAATGACGTGAAATGTTTTAAGCGATACACAATAAACCAGAGGATAATTTATAAATTGATTCAGGTGACCTTACGAGAGGCAATGTACAGGTCCTGTTTCATGAATTACTAGTATTTGTGATAACGAACCTGAACGCAATCACATTCATAAACATGGTCGCAATAAACCCGAACGAAATACACTATGTACGGACCTGAACGAAGTACGCAATGTACGGAATGGGTACTTACAGGCGTGAACTAAATATTATCTGGAGTCTGTTGAGCGCAAGTGATGTCGCAAAATGAACAACTGAATAAGACAGATTATTTCAATTCCAGGCATCTTACTATGAAATTTAAAGGTCGGCAGTCGTCGCGCTGTGCATGTGCGACATTTGTGTTTATAAACATTGATTTCCCCCACAATCCAATGCACACTTCTAATAGAAATCATGAGGTTTGACCTGAGTGCGACTTGTACTAATTACCGCCAGTGACTCTTTCGATAACTTCCAATCACCTAAACATACCTAAAGCTTGGTAACGTCTCAATTTGCACTCGTTGATCTGCGCAACAGCCAAAGTCGTCATCTTTGTTTATTTGAGACCCATATATCTCGCGCATTCGTGGCGCCACGACTACTGCCCTTTAAAGTTACCTTACGAAGAGAGCTGGTTTTGTCAATATAAAAACAAATTTATTACACATAAAAAAATCTATCACTCGGACGTGGAAAGTCGACCATTTGCAATGAATTACCGTACATCCACTTACACAGGTCAATTCAATGAATTACAGTACATCCACTTACACAGGTCAATTCAATGAATTACTGTATATCCACTTACATAGGTCAATTCAATAAATTACCGTACATCCACTTACACAGGTCAATTCAATGAATTACCGTACATCCACTTACATGGGTCAATTCAATGAATTACTGTACATCCACTTACATGGGTCAATTCAATGAATTACCGTACATCCACTTACATGGGTCAATTCAATGAATTACCGTACATCCACTTACACAGGTCAATTCAAAGAATTACCGTACATCCACTTACACAGGTCAATTCAATGAATTACCGTACATCCGCTTACACAGGTCAATTCAATGAATTACAGTACACCCACTTACACAGGTCAATTCAATGAATTACCGTACATCCACTTACATAGGTCAATTCAATGAATTAACGTACAGCCACTTACACAGATCAATTCAATGAATTACCTTACATCCACTTACGCCAATTATATTTGATAGAACAGTAACCTGTGTTGTTAAAAACGAGTTGGGTGACAATCGACATATCTTGTAGACACTGTAAAAGATATGAAGCAAATGAAATACACACAAATCTTAGAATTGATTTGGAAGGGAAATCTCCCTGAGGTGATAACGGGCAATAATCCTCTACCTGTGGTCTTCCAGGGGTTTCTTCACTCCGTATTTATGGTCTATTTTAGTTTATAGATTATCCGTAGATAAAATCAAAGAAATTGGCTCGAACTACAGACAACTTTTTGTGGTTTCCGTGGCAACGATAAAACAAGAACAATTTCCACAGCAACATTGTAAACATTGTCTTTTTCACTGTCACGCTTTACCGCTAGAGGGCGCGACTACGGTGTTGTCTTTATATTCTTATATAGCTCAAGGCAATCACGCCAGATATAATTACAAATGTTGTTACCATATTGAAAAGGTTCAATGTCATTTAGTTTGATAAATACGCCCTCACTCTGCAGAAACAATCAAGATTGAACTAAACATAATCTAACTTTGGGACTATTACATTTTTGTTCAGACTAAAAAGTAAATGTTAAAGCGGGAGGGTCGTCACCGGCGCACGCGCGGGAATTGAGTCCCAACGCAAGGGCTCATGGGTAGACGCTTGTTTGTAAACAATGACGCATGCGCAGGTGACGACTCCCTCCTTTAACTGTCACATTGCAATGGTCTCCGCTCAATCCCAAAGTTCCTATAAACTAGTACTCCGCACTAACAATCACTACATCGATCGCTCTCAAAAATGAACACTCAAATCACACAATTTAATTAACGTACAATTGATATCATCTCCTTCATCCGAACCTCCAGTGTCATGTTATCTTCAATTCCTCTGGGATTCTACGATTTCCTTCTTTATAATTAGCCACTTTCTCGGATTTATTGATTTTTGTATATGTTTATATAAGACGGGTACGATTATAATTGCCCGAGTTGTATTGATTTATTGACTAAAATAGGGTTACACAAGGTTGTATGATATTACAACACATCGGAGTTTTAAGAGTAGAATCCATCCGATCATAATCATACTATATAGCGCCCTCTAACGTGTCACTGCTCTCCTGGTCACGTCGCCATTTTAGCCTCTCGAGAAGGTCATAGCGTAGTTTTAGAAGCAATGTGAATATTTTTTAGTATGGTTCGTTGATATTTTATTTCGGTAGGATCAAGAGAAAAAATAAATTGTACCTTTAAAAGCAAAACTATGAGTATCCATTCGATGAAATGCCTCGCGTGCGCATGCGTCCTGGATTTAGGTATACGTACAGACGCTTGCACACTGGTGTTTTAATTATTGTGTCGAACGAATTCTGTGATGTTTACTGTCAAAGGAACGTTTCTATTTTACGATATGTTGAAACAAGATAATTTCAACATGCCAACAATATTTACAGTTATCTATACTGTCTTTTTAAATAATAACAAGTACAGCGTTGCTTCTCGCTTCCGGTATGACAATACGCTCCACGGGTCGTTGATGATGTGTGAAGTGACTGGCGTGATCACGTCGCGTCGGGGGTATGTACACAGATCTATAAAAGATAAGAACTTCGCTACCTGGAGGTAATAATCAATCAACTAACACAGCTGTAACCATGTCACTCATCGGTTGATTTGTATGATATGTGCTTGAAAAAAAACGAGCGTTCTATACTGAATAATAAAAACAGAACTTAATTCGTTGTCTTAGAAACAAGTAAGTTCGGTTTTAGTCACTCGCTATGAATACAACTTCGCTGAAATCGCCGTGACTGCGTTAGGGTACGTGATCACCGTTCGGTGACTGAGTGATGGTCGTCGACATTACGTTACGGTCACGAACTATATTTTCCTGGCCGCATTTAGGTGTATTAAAGCGGAAGGGTCGTCACCTGCGCACGCGCGGGAATTGAGTCCCAAGCGACGATAACAACACATGCTAAAAACGCAAAACTCATGGGTAGACGCTAATTTGTAAACAATGACCCCATTGACGCTGCAGGTCGGTGGAGCGCTATTTTAGCCAAAATCGGCTAGTAAGGCGTCCTATGACACAGGTCTGTGCTGCGACAGCGCTTCCTGTGACGACACAGCGCGCAATGACCCGCTATGTCCATCTGACGCATGCGCAGGTGACGACCCTCCCCCCCCCGCTTCAAATGCCATGGCAAGATTATAGATTAGTCTATTTATTGTATGTATGATGTGTGGACCTAATGATGAATGGAGTGTCGGTAAATGTTTTGCTTGCAAGCTCTCCCGACAGGCGATGCAGTCGCCTTTAATCGGATAGTTTGCAGTTTCCTTTTGGCTATGTTTGAACCTTTCAGTAAATCGGAATTTACAGTACCGCATGTTGACCGAACGCACTCGCCAAACACAGTTATTCTTTGACATTGAACTCACAATTATATTTTATATTTAGTAAATCATGAGGCTATATGAAAAAGACACTAAGTATTATTAAGATAATTAGTCATCACGAGTTAGTTTACTTTTATCACACGACGTCATTGCTGACTGATTGCATTGGTGGGTTTTTCGGCGGAGAATCGAAATCGTACGTATCGTATCGTTGCAGGGGACCCGATAACGAGGCTTGGACCGGACGTTTGGAAAGCAAATTAGTCAGCAATGGCCCCCACATAATACGAGTGGATTTCTAGATATGTACTGTACAATAGTTTTTTGTATGTCGAAATACAAAAAAAAAGAGAACTGTTATGGGAAATATGCAAAAAAGCTTCAAATATCACCAAAATAAGGAGGGAAACTTCAGTCAAGGCAGCGGTTTATTCACGTGCTTGTGAATTGCTAGAATTGCCCCAATTCAAGTGTTCGTGTAACGATTACTTAATAAAACCAAAACTTGATATTTTGAAGTCTATAACAAAAAATAAATTTCTTTGTCGTTAGTTTGCAATGCAGATGCCGACGATCGCGTACTAACCGCAATGACCTTGTCTTTCCAATGAAGCGCAGTACAGGACGATTAATGGCAGCGTTCGTTCTCTTATTCTCCAGAGACGTCGACCCACACCTTGCCCGTAACATTTGCATTTAGAATGTCAGGCTCAATTGGCTGCTCAATTTACTTACATATACCTTGTGACTCCCGCATTTTACCCAGAACGTGCAGTCGCGTTTTGCTCAGTATGTAAACATCTCTTCATGTCATCTTGAATTATGTACGAAAAGAGATTTTTTTAATTTCGTCTGAGTAGCTTTTCAATTTTCGCTTCCGGGACTGGAGTTTACTTCAATATAATGTACGTTTAATTTCCGAAGACGTTGCTCGCTGCCTGAAGGGACATCACAGCCGACCCAATGTCATTAGGAATATGCGACAATGAATGATTTACCGTTCACTCCGAAATCTCGTATAATATGGACGGCGCGAACCGAACGTCTGCCGCAAAAATCGAATAATTTGATGTTATGAAATTCCTTTGAATGAAAATTGTGGTTATTGTTTCTGTCCCATCAATATACGTAAATAGAACGTGTTCGGTGTCGCGTGCGCCATTTCACTACAATAACATTACCTTACACAACGTAGTCCGCGATAATAATATTTATGTTTTTACAGTGAGTCATTAATAGTTAGGTTGTCACATATATTTTTTTCAAATAAAACAACTGCGTATTAAGGTGATTGACCGCACAATTGAAGGCTGCCTGCATGTATTTTGTTTTTTTTTAAATTATTTATCTCGGTCTAAGAAATAGGTTAAAGAGCGGTGATCGTCGTGTCGCGTCCTGTTTGATATGGGACTCATAGCGACATACACAACGCGTGTAAAATACATTGTTTGTTTACTTGAAATTCGAACACGCGCTGCGTGACGACCACCGCGCTTTAAACATTGTGCCATATAGATGTTTTTAATAACCTTTTTTTAACGTTGCGCGCTGTTGGCCAATGTCCCATTGTCCAGTTATATGGTATTAAATATTAGTAAGACATTATTCAGGTGAGTGCAAGGAATACATATGGTTTATAAACGAATACGTTACTGAGTGTCAAGTTGCGTCTTTTTGTTACTTCAAGAAACACCGATATAAATGAACCGTATTAACATTGAGGGCGCTAATTCCTGAACATTCGACTAATAAGTACAAACAGAAATCTTCACACTAAAACTAGACTAGCCCCGTATTTACTGTGGGCCCGTAGTCAACAATAGACTAGCCGCATAGACAACGATAGACTAGCCCCGTAGACAACGACGATAGACTAGCCACGTAGACAACGATAGACTAGCCACGTAGACAACAAAGTAAAGGTTCTACAGGTACACATAGCCCATAGTCATATGTTTTCTAAAGGTCAAAATAATGAGAAAATATTTAACTAGTGACCTAAAATTTTAACAAATGAAACCGAACCAAATATACTGATAATACAAATAGACTCAATAGAGTACTTGTTGTAGAGGTGACAATCCGCCATTGCAAATCCGACCGGAAATCTAAAAATCGGTTATTCTAGAATCGTATTGAGTGAAACAGTTTTACTAATAAGCAAGGCATCCCTTGTAAAATGCTGTCTTGAAAATAAAAAGAACTTATATTCGTCGTCACGTGAGATTGCTTCTTGACGCTTACTATAAACTTAAAGGGGAGCAGAGGTCTGGTTTATGACACTCTGTACATGCAATTTGAGATCTATGAATGAATTCTGTCGATAAAAACAAGTTGTATATGCTGCGAAATGCCCTAAAAATCGGATATAAAACGGGCTGTGAAGCAGACGACAAACGTCCGCTTTGCCTGGCGTCATTTCGCCTCTAGAGGGCCAGTCAATTATGTCACCAGTGAACACTGATAATTGAACCCATTCATGTCAGTAAACGTAGTCCCCTTCACTGTGACAATAACATGGCAAATAGCTGAAATCAACAAAATCACCAGCTTAATATGTTGAAAAAAAATCAGATTCGGCATAAAACGACGACAAGTACGATCTGGTTAAGGCTCTAGTAATTGAACACGTAGTTTAGGTTTGTATATAATTTATGAAGAAATCAGTTTACTTGACAAGTTGTTATTCCTATGGGACATCGCTCTGTGGAATCCATTCACAATAGACCAGTGAATACGTCTTAGGCGCTTTATAAAACACTTACTACAAGACCATCAGATTTACATCCTATTTATGATTTGGCATATAATTGGAATACATGCTTCTAATGAGATGCACGAGTATACACACAGATAATTCTTCTTTGAGAAAAATATTTGAATCATAAATTTAGTAATAAATTTTACATATATTACAATTACTGTATTAAGGTAGAAGCTTACTCATAAATTGAAATATCCAGAATTCATTCATTTTGTAATAATTTACTCCAAGGCAATACAAGAATATTGACTTAAAAAAAAGTTGGGGGTCACCAGCCTTATTTTCGAGAAATTGATGGTTGTAATTCAGTGGTAAGTCGCCCATTTGATACTATTATAATGCTTTTACCACTGGTTCCTATGGCAGAGATATTATGCAATATCTTAAAATCTAGCCTGGCTGAAAAATTATATATTGTTAATGATAAAGTACTTTTTTGTTGTTGTGAATTATTAAAAAAAATCTGGGTTTTAAAAAGTGTCAAAAAATGCAATTTTTTCTACGGAAATGTAAAAATAGCGATTTTCAATAAATATTAGGACACGTTTCTCAAAACGCTTAACTGCAACACACAAAATAATGCTATTCGATTGTGCAATGGGACATTAGCTTCATGATTGTACATACTAAATTAATAAACATTGTCATGCGAATTGTGACCAATTTTGTCAAAAATGATGTAGTAGGATTCTACCTTGAAGAATAACTTTAACGTCATTCTGAATTTAGATTATACTGACGATCAACATTGAAAATAAATGTTCATTGTGTGTTCACGTTGACTGCATTAGCAACAATTGCATTTGTAAATAAGCGGGGGATCGTCACCTGCGCACGCGCGAGCGACGATAACAACACACGCTAAAAACGCAAAGGCTCATGGACGCACAAACAACGTGACGGCACGATATGGTCTTTTGCCGCATGTGCAGGTGACGAATCCCCCGCTTTAAGACGGATATAGTAGGTTCGTGGCCACTCTAAAACTTAAAAATATGTTTTTAATTATTTTGTTTGGTATATGTATTATTATTGGTGTATGTATTATATTATTTGGTTTGGTATAGACAGTCTTGACCTTGGACTGTAAAAAATCAGAGCTCTACCACAAGTACAACATACTAACATATTTTTCGAACAAGCTATATACTTTGCAAGGCTGTATATAAATAATGAAAAGAATAATTTGGTTTTTAATAAAAGATTATGCCATAATCTGTATGCAATGTACTGTAAATAACATATTTCAGAGCAGTAGTCGGTCTGTTTGTCACGTGACAATTATAGGCATTATATTAAAAGTGTATGTATATTTTGCACTTGGTGAATGATTATGCAAATCATTTTACAGTTAGTGTTGTGTGCTGCCCTCAACGTCAAGAGTCAATGCGGGTGAAGCTGAATACTTGTTCGGCATTTCCTGTACAGACTATTATCTATTATGATCGTATAAAGTAATAACGTTGCTTTTATACTGCGTGAAATATTGTTTGTGTGATGGAATAGTACGTGCAAGAAATGCAAAGCGCATCCACACAAGTAACTAAATAACAAACAACTAGACTTATTAAACTAAAACAAATTTCAATGTAATATACTAGTAATATATAAAAAATCAAAACTAGTTGAAGTAAACATCCTATATCTTGTATTTGTCCAACAATCAATGTGATTGCGTCTTTCCTTGTAACCGTATAGAACTAACGATAAAAGTTAATCTATCAGTATAATTAAACACGATTTTTGTGTGTTGCCAGGGTCATGCGGTTACCATAGCTACAACGTTAACATTATCTTACAGCTTGGATGAATACATTCCATTTATGAACTAAAGAAACCAATTATCAAAGCTCAAAAATCATGTGCGAACGGTGGTTTAATAACCATACATTTCATTTTATTTGCATAAAACAAAATCATATAGCAAAATTCAAGGAAGTTAGGTGCAATATATTTTCCCAGGAAAATTTTAGGTTCAACATTTTACTTACTAGTATTTTTCAATAATTTGTTTGGTAATTTTGGACCAGGTTTTGAACCAAAATTTTCATAACATATGAACAAAATTGTGTTGGTTTAAAATGTGGTAATGGACGGGGGGGGGGGTTAAAGAGAAAATGTGGGTACTACTGACTATTTTTTAGAATGTTTAAATAATTTAAAATTACATTTGACAATCACGGGAAAGTATGATTTATCAAAAAATAGAAAATCAGGAAAACATATAAAATCAGGATCTTGTTGCTATATGCCAAAACCAGAGCCCCATAACTTGCACCTCAATGGCAACGGAAATACTAATAATACGGACATCATTTCATCATCCTGTGTCAATAAATTCGCTCGAAAATGTATTCAATTATGCCTAGAATGTAATTTGATAATTTTAAACGGACTTACTATCGGCGATCTGATGGGAGCACTCATATGTTTTACCCCCTAGGTGCTGTAATTGCGATGATTTTTTATTCATCTGTAAGTCACTTCATTATTCTGTAAAGTATTTTGAATTTATCATATCTTATATTATTTTGATATTTACGGAAAAAATACCTTTGTTCACAATTAACAGTTAAACATTCATAATTCACTTTTGAACCAACCGTTTTTTTTTTGCCCATCGTCACTCGATGTGTCTGTTAAGTTTAAAAAAAATAAAAGTTTACCCGTAACTCGAAGTTTGGTTAACTGTTAATGGAACACCGAGTTATAATTAGGGCGTGGTTTTACAAAAGCACATAGTTTCTAACATGTAGTCGTGGTGACTTTTTGTAACTCGTATGTTTCATTAACTTGATTTTTGTAATTCGATTTCCCGTAACTCGAACAATTCAGCATGTGTTATGGTTTTCATCGTAAAGAATACTTATCTTGAAAAATACCCCAAAATCTACATAGTAATTTCTTCAAATTAAAAAAAAAAACAATTAAAAAACATTTAAATAAAACAAGGAAATGATAGTTAATAAACTAAAGAATCTTGAAAATTCAAAAGGTATCACTGTAGTTTGTTGGAAGATATTGAGCGAAGTGAATGAGGACACTTCATCTAAAACTGACATTCATTCAATTGGTCTAAGTGATTGGTTTTCATATTTTGATAAAATATAAAAATCAAATGTTTCGAATGACAATATTAAAGATACAAATGTTAACCTAGATTAAGAAAACACCATTGTGATAATAATGAATTGGACAGACCATTAGAACAAATTGAACTCATGAATGCTATAAAATGAAGAAATGTACAACATGAAGTATGCTACTACTATTGAAAAGGTCCATAGTACACGATTTCTTTTCAAACGTGGCGCCATCCGACTATTTTTTGTGGTTTAATGATTTGATTCATTTTATTTAAAGCTCGTTTACAATCTCTTTAGACTTGTGTTCAGAGTTCAAAATGTTATTAATTAGAATTATACGAACTCATTGGCAAATTCATATCATAGAGTCACTCACATCGAGTATTACCACTAGGCACATCACAAAGAATTATATAATTTATCTTCACCTTTACGATATCAATAATTTAATATGTTCTACTCTCACCAGAATTTGTTAATAACATTCAAATATCTTCGAAGTGTGTTATGAGTGTCATCAGAATGCACGTGGTTTCAACTGTACGCTAGTCTTTACTTCCAGTGACGTATATGGGAGCAAATTACACCAGACCCCGGTTGTGTGTTGACTCCTGAATGTAGAACACAGCCAATATATTTGCAAAATAAAGCTGCTTTTCTTAACTAGCAAGATTCAATTGTTCCAATCGCTTAACTTCAGTACCTCACTACTTGTAACAATCAGCTAATTAACATAACAATATAACTACCTTGTCGAGACAGCCAATGGCGGCAAACGTCGTCGCCTTGGCTACCTGAATGTTTAGGGTTACATGCTGCCATTGTGGAATTAGCGTGGTGTGTTGGCTGTGAACACATCGTAGCCCGCCGCTACAAATAAGCACACACACACAACGAGGGTATAGCGATCCTGGCTATGTAGCGTTCTGTCTCTGGGGTACAAGTTCAACAAAACATGGCAGCCACAGACTCTCTATCACTGTCCCATTTCTACCGAGACACGACGGGCCTCGATTCCTTATCAAGGAATTACCAGTCCAGTGAACTTTTTACACCGTATTCACTACCGCAACGACCCACAGTGTCGGAACTCAGGTAAGACAACCACGTACATTGAACACCGCATAACCCCCATGGCGGTCTCGACCAACTATTAAGTCGGCTATAAATGTTGGCGTATCATATTCATGTGTCGATCAGAGAAAACGTCTATACATTGTTATCCTCTGTCTGAACTGTAACATGTCTTTATTCTGCGAATAAACAAGCAAACAGGTATGGCGAGTTAGCAAAGAAAGAAAAAAAAGATGGCAACCGGGCCTTGACTGTGAATGTCATTTGTAGATGTATGTTTCACCGCGGGGCAGTGGCGTATTTCATCACAGTGGTCCACACATGGGAATATCTTGCATTGTATTGACGTCACTTATGACTCATGAATTTATGTTACGCATAAAAATAATTTATTAATATTCATATCTAATAGAGCGTGTTTAAATACTTGTATAGCTGCGTCTATGGGCGCTGTTATAGTCCCACGAGTACCTCTCGTCGATCTACTCGACAGACCCAATAATCTCGTGTCAATACACGAATGTAGACATCAAATACACTACATATTAATTGTATACTTATAATAAATATAAAAATAACACTGTTGATTGTGAAATCGTCTCGTGTTTCCATGCATCGTCTACTAGGGCTCAGTTTTGTAGCACCACGCATGTCTGAACACTATCGCGCCTCCTAGATACTATGTTTGATGTGTTTATATCTGTATCAATGAATAAACACACGATAATAGCTATATTGAACTAGATCGGTACACATTGGACTTGAAGGTGCACGCAAGCATGTCTATTTTTATGTTGCACGGTGACGATTTCTGGTCGATTCACATCGATGGAGACGATGTTTGCAAGCAGCAACAAGCGATCGATTCTCTGTGAGGTACGATAAAATATTCACTATACAGACTTCCAAATTTGAAGACGGAGTAATCAATAAAGTAATCATGGCACATTGTAGCAATTATAAGCATACATTGACTAATCGATATAGACGAAGTTACCTACAATTCATTAAAATAAGTGCGGCCCCTGTTTTTAAAAACATCGTAATTTCCATAAAAGTTTATCATTGCGCCGCACAATTGAGCGTTGCCCGAGATGCCAGAATGAATCGCACTGTTCCCTCCCACCCGCCGCGGAGCTCTTTAATTAACACTAAAAAAACCCGTATTGTATTGTTTCCAACAAACAGGTTGTTTTGGTCACGCACGTATGAGATTTACATTACTTTTGTAAAGACCGGTTAGAAGCAGGTACTGTAGAAAGCTTAATTATTGGCTGGGGTTTTAATGTAAAATAAATACATTAAATTAAAGCCCAGTGAATATAAAAGTTTAACACAGAACGTAAAACACGGTAGACATCTTTGCAACCCAGTGAATATTTTCCCTGCATTTTTAAAATCGTCTAATATGAGTATGCCGTAAACCGATATCGTGTTTGGTGACATGAAAAACTGCTTATAATAGTGTTCAATTCTGACAGAGTCAATGCCTGTATAACTGTGGCACACTACAATGTAGGTTGTCTATGACTCGTGACCTCGATTTTAACACGTGATTTATTATAACGGCTCGTGTTGTCAGGTCCGTAATTATTATTCAAACATACCCGTGTCAGTGGGTTGGTATAGAGTGGTTAGTGGCCGGTAGGTTTGTGGTTGTATCAGAACGATTAAAACATTCAACGAGTCTATGACATCACACTGACTCGGACGTAATAAGTGATACCTACATTGAAAGCTGGCAAACTTAATGTGCTGTAATAACTTGTGTTTCCTGTTTACACAACATTGCGAATGTTACTATCTTGTGACTTGTTTGCATTGCTAGTATGCAGACTACTGTAAAATAATTTATTTTAGCTGGAATTAAATTTTTCTGAAAAGACTTTTTGGGTGTTTTGTATGGAATTTATTTTCACAGATTTTTGACAAGTTGAATGTAAAATATTGGAAAAAAGGTATATTCGCTGGATTTTATTTCCACCTTCAGCGAAAACAGTGATAGTTAATTCCAAACGTGAATAAAGTATTTAACAATACTGCGATAAATTCTGGCACGATGATACAATCTTACATCATTATTTAAATTACTATATAATAACATGTTACCGAATCAACATCGATGAAAATAAAACAGTCTGAATTGAAACCAGTTGGAAACGATAATGTACATAGATACACGTCAGTATACATTCAGACATTCAACACAAGTCTGAATAATTCAGTCTTTCATTATTAGTTTGTATTGACCCCATACACTCCAGCAACAACTAACGACTTCAGTTAGATCTTCAAATTACTTGAGTTGACACGTCTGACTGCAGTGTACATGCTATGAGTATAGGCTTTGCCACATTGTGCGTAACTATTAAATATCATGTTACGTAATTACTATTATATGTGCAATAAGATCGTTACATGTGATGACATCGCCTAAAGTCAAAATAAACAGAAATCGTAAAATGCTATCGGAATCACCCAAGTTATTGGAATAGTTTATCGACAAACAATCACCGTAGTGTTTTGTTTTTAGAGGCAGAGGCGAGGCCTAATTAATCAATCCTGATGTATTTGTGGATTGAAAAAAAAAACTACAATTCAGAACATATTAGGAATAAAACCAAATAGACCCGGAAAAAGTCCGATAAAACGATTCGTCATCACATATTGGTGACTAGACCGGCAATCAAAATGGCGGCGGCGGTGGCTCTGTTACGTGTCGGGCAATGTGCACTATGGCAACCATCAGCATTTTGTTCGGGGACTGACTTCAATGATACTGCGCGTGCACGTGGTTTCGACCTCAAATAAACCTCTATTTCGCATAAATACACCTCTAAATACCAAATTATCGGTAAATAAAACGTGCGTTGTAAAGGAATTAAGACGTCATTGTAAAGTTAGAGTCAAATAAAACAGACATTGTCTCGTTATCATAGCTAAAATAATAATCTATTTTTATTAATTTCCGCCGCTTTCACCAAGCACTAAGCATACATGATTTTATATTGTTAAGCTGGCGGCGAGTCGGCACAGTGTCGGAGTTTGTTGCCGGGGCCATCAGGTTGTGCCTTATTACTAGCTGGATATTCAAAACCTTTTCTGTTATTGAGAGACAAAAAAAATTCAAATAACGCCTGACAAGAATTGAATTTTCCACCTGGCTGCTCGCCATACTTCTCGTGCAGTTTATACAAGCCACACCTTCCCTTAGCAACAGCTAAATGTCAAGTAAGGTCACGGGACGTTTCGACAAGTGCAGTTAGATTAGATTGATGGTCACCGCTAAGTGGCAGGCATTAATAATGCATTATTCAGAAATTCATATTTACTGATAATAAAAACCTATTGTGTACTGACGAGGATTATACTGTTTATACTCCCACACGTTCAAGTGAGTTTAAGGATTATTTCCATAGCAACACAATCGATGATATATGATAACACGAGGAACAAGTACATAGTCAACAATATCGAGTATATCACTAATACATCACCGTATATACAATGTATTTAAATATAAAAAGTAGTGAAAAGGAAACCCACTTTTTCATGTATAACAATGTATTTTAATTATTAAACTTATTTTTTATTTTCTTATGTTTGAATTTAAATTCGGTTATAATAGTATTATTTATGTAGGTTTCGTAGCAAAAAACAGTAAGATCATACGAGAATCATATATGTGACAGGAACATGGGGGTACTGTAAAAGGGTTAATTATTCACTGGGTTTTAATTTTGCTTATTTCGCTGACTGGAAAATGCGCTAAATTAAAACCCAGCGAATATGTAAAATTTAGCATAGAACACATTATCTAAATGATAAAACAGTGAATTTAAAACCCACTGAATATGCCTGAAATGGTAAATCAGTTAAATTTTAACCCAGTGAAAATTTGTCATTATACAGTACCTTTACCCTCTCATAGTAAAATAAATACACGAACTGAGTGGCTTTTAAATAAACTACAACCCTTCAACTTGAAGAGAAAACTAGAATTACGATACGAAGGGTGGGTACAGAACCGTTCTGACGAGATTGTTATATATATACACATTGTATGACTGAAAAACTGTAAAGTTGATAGAACAATTATTTCTATCAAGTTGGTTGTTGCCATGGAGATGTTCTTGTTGGTAAGTGCCAGCTCGTGAATGAGTACAGTGTACAATTGACATAATAAGCAGCACATAGTGTACGAGCTCAATGGTTTACGTGAGGTAAATATGTCCTACTAACGAATTGAGAACAATACAACTGTCGTGATTGAAATGAGACATAACACACCTAGCCAAGCTAGCCTACCATTCCTTTCCGGCCAAATTGTCGGTGCAAATATTTTCGCTTTTTCTATATTTTTGTCAAGTTTCGATGTCAATTTTAGACCGAACATGCAGGATTTTATCTGGCTTACAACTTGGTTCTAAAAAATTCACGAATTGAACAATTTGTTTAAAATTTGTGAACAAAGCAGATATGATAAACTAGATTGGCAAAGTTGGGACTTCTTTTTTGTTTTACTAAAAAAAAAATAATTGTCAATTTAGCATTTTTAGCGTGATCGCTAAAACTAGCGTGACCGCGTAAGAAATCCCGACTTTGTCAGTCTAGACATAAATCTAAGGAGCAGTTACCGAAGTTAACAAGTTACTTTGAATATTTAGTGACTTTGACACTTAAAATTACATGTATTCACTGATATAAGGCGAGAATTGAAAGTTTTAAGCAACGGGGAAGGGGTGTAAACTTATATCAACATTATTGTCTGTTGATTGGTTGATATGGTTGTGGACATAATAAATACAAAATGGCGGCAGTTGGTTACTGGTACTGGGTGAATACGTCTTGTCTTTAAAGTTTAAATACATATTATGCATTTACGCTCAGACTAGTATTGTATTACTAGTCTGAGATTTACGTAACAGTAATCCATAAACCATTGCTTCAAGACATGTACTGTGATAATAGTTGTCATGGTGATAAGAAGTCCATAAAGTAATCCCTATAATCAGCAAACAAACAAACAAACAAACACAGCTGAAAGTTTATTTTGGCGTCAAAACTAGAATAGTTTCATCAATTGTTCAATGCTTTGTTAATAACATACTAGTATACATGTACAGGTAGACTGTTGACAGTCATTGGGCCTAATATTAGGTACGACCGACTGTGGACAGTCATTGGGCCTAATATTAGGTACGACCGACTGTTGACAGTCATTGGGCCTAATATTAGGTATGACTGACTGTGGACAGTCATATATATGTACAAGGTGAATAATTATTAAATTATACTAACCATAAAAAGGCCCTCTTAATCAACCCTGGGATGATGCTTTACATGAATATATCAGTCTTTTGTGTGTACAGTGTTCTTGTTCCGATTTATCTTGAAGAATGGTGTTCATATATGGGTTCCACGCGATGTACACAAGGCATAAAAAGTACATTTTTTTTGTTCAATTTGAAAAGTTTGAAGAAATAAAGAAATTAAAGAATTACAGGTTATAAGTAGAATTAGACAGAAAAAAAAGAGTATAATCCACTGGATTTGTGCAGGTATTATTTAATAGTTTTACATGCAGTGTTCTTCTCCCCAGGCATATTTTAGTACAGCAGTGTCACTGTTACACCTATAAATCTACCACTACTTATTTCTGTGCTTCTGGTGTGTCTTTTCTTTTCTTTTCTTTCTTTTTCTTTCAGTAACATTATTTCCATATCTTATATGCATTTCACATATTCAATGAAATATTATGTATGTTGCCATGGTAATCTACGATACCATTACCACAATAAAAATGGCTTATTTTCAAATTAGTCGTAAAATGTAAGATGTTTTAATGAAAGAGAGGGTAATTAATATTATTTTACAGTATTTCCCATAGTTCATTTCACCAGTGTAGTGTATCTCCCATAGTAACCATAAGTCACCACAAATCATGCATGTAGTCTAACCAACTATTACCATGGCAACAAGTAGTACAGAATTGTATTAATTTACTATGACTAATGACTAATTATTAAAATTAAAGCTGATAATCCGTAGAAATGCACTTCATGGCTGTCAGCATAGTTGCCATGGCAATATTAACAATTTTAGTTTACTGAATCATGAAGAATTGTTTGTAAAATACAAATTGTGTTCAAAATTAACTTGCATCAATTTTTCTAAAGTTTTAATTGAGACCTGAAGCCAATGGAAAATAAATATAAATTATTCTTACCATATTTTCTCTTTTAAAAATGAATGTACACCAGAAAAAACATTTATTTTATACTGAATCATTAAAACATGATTTATTTATTTTTTACTATAGACACACTGACGTCATTTATGTAAGCACTAAGCAGAAAATGCACTGTTACATATCAATTTGTAACTTTTCAAGAAAGTTTTAAAAAATAAATCTTTATTGAAATTATGACTCAAATCAGAAACATAGATCTGAAAAGATAGAAAAAAACTTCTTTTGACTACAATACAGAGTATAATGTATTACAATCACCAAGGTTACGCACTCTTCTATTATATATATTTTCTGCTGTATTTATGAATTATTTAACATGTCGATAGCGTATCAGGTGTTCATGGCAAATAGGGCATCACTAAAACATCAACACATGTATTTTGAACATTTTAAATTTCAAAACATATATACATTTGAAATAGTTGCATGTCATTTTTGTAAAAATGACTGTATACGTTTTGAACCCCAAAGTCATCTTTCACAAAAACATTTTTTTATATAGTTAAAAAAAAATGATTCAGACTTGTAGTCAATAGTAAATTCTGTCCATTTGGTTAAAAATTAACAAAGAAATGATAGAAAACTACATATAAATTTGGGAATGTTGCAACTAAATTTAGGCAAAAAAATTTATGTTCAAACTAGCTACATTGAAGTCACAAAAATAAAGGATTGCTGAATAGAAAAAATAGTGTGCACGCTAAAAATACATGTGTTACAGAAATTGGACAGGGCAATTTACGGATTACAAAGTTTAATGAGAAAAACCTATCCAGTGTATATAAATAAATGATGCAATCAAGTGAAATAATATTCCAAGTGAAAATCCAAGTTTAATCAAATCTATCATTTTTTCAATTCTTTTCCAATGTCTTCAAAGCAAATCTTGTAAGAACAAACAAGATTGACTTGTCTGCCATTATTTCATAGCGTGTTCTATCGGTACAGTGCACGTAATCAAGCGGTGATTGCTCTCCCTTCGTTGAACTTGACAATCTTGTCTTCAGTTCTCTATGGCGATTGCAGTCAAGAAAACATTTTCTTTTGCTTGGTCATAAAAGTGTAATGACTCTACCAGTCAAGGATCATGTAGTGAACTGTAATGCCTGGCTACATGTTATGGTGACGACTGCGGGAGTTAAGCAGACATATTTACGAAGATTCCATACCAGGAATTTTAGGATACATCATTTATTCATAGACAATATAAAACATGTAATTTTTTTTAAAATAACACCTGCCAATTATTATAATAAAATTAACTCATAATACTTAAATAAGCATGAAATATTAATAATACTATACAAAATACTAACTCAGTTACAAGCACACCATTGGCTATTGGTTTTTCATGCACTTTGGTCTGCCCTAGCAACAGTTTTGGTGGTTTCCTAGCAATGTCTTGTATACCCTAGCAACCCCCACCCCCCCATGGCACTACAGTTGACCTCTGAGAGAAAGGTCACATTTTACAATAACAAGTCTGACATATATAAACATGATATTGTGTGTGTATCTGAATGCAAAGAAATCATGGAATCCAGATGTACTCTCCTATCACAAATAAAACCAATATCATAAACAAGAAATGGTCTTAAATAAGTTAAATATACTACCGAAAAGTAATGTGCTGCATGTTTTGACAAGAAATTTGAAAACACAGTTATATCAACAACACATTTAAATTGTAAATTTCATAATATTACTGATAATTTATTTTTCTGTTAAATAAATAAATAAATAAATAAATAAATAAATAAATAAATAAATAAATAAATAAATAAATAAATAAATAAATAAATAAATAAATAAATAAATAAATAAATAAATAAATAAATAAATAAATAAATAAATAAATAAATAAATAATGTCAATTGTTGACACCTTTCACAAAATAAACTTAAAAAAATTTAAATCAAGACTTCAATTTGTAGCCAATGGGAATTTATCTACATTTGGTAGAAAATTCTAGAAAAATACATAAAAAAAATGTTAACAAAAATGTCTATTAAAGAATTGAAGAATTTGAAATGAAAATAATTGAGAAAGAACGACTATAACTTTCATGGGAATGTCAACACAATGGTAATAAATTGTTATACCCTTCACCAACAAGTGTCAAATGATGCACTTAGTTCCTCTCTATTGTGAATTGTTTATAGATACCTTATTTAGAAATACACCACAATATTACTATTAGCAATCAATCTAACATGTAAATGTCAATATAAGGTTATATACCTTGGTTGCCAAGGTAACTGGCTCATAAACCTAGTTATGAGTTAAAAATATAATTAAGATATATTAAGAAGACGACAAGAAGGTAATAAAACAAACCATGATTATGTACTAAAACTGAGTGTTTTCTCCTCAAAAACAGAGGCATCAATGAATAATTAAGGTGTGGATCATAAAATAGTTGTTTTCTATGATGGCTGCTTTTAGTTCTTTATGATGCCTGCAACGAAAGTACCCATGGGAAAAGGACCTGTGTAACTCAGTGAGCAATAAGAAGAGATACCCGGTAGTAGTCAACAAAATATTAAAACCATAAATTTCAGAAGTTTGTTCTATCATACTAACTATCCATTCTTATATCTCTATAGAAAATAGCTAGGTCATTTGCAAATTACAAAAGGTCACACATCCTTGTACTTATGCATGACCCCTAAAGGTCACACATCCTGGTACTTTCTGTGGGTACAAACTGACTATGAATGAGAATTTTTTGATTAAATTTTTAGAAAATGTAAGCAGTTGTGAATGGCTTTTAAAAACAATTAAACATGATAAATCTTAATTTATAATGTTTCACATGAGTTATTGATTTCAGAATATAGTTTTATCTTCAATCATTAAACAGAGAATCCTTATCAATTTAGTGATTTGATGGTATTCTAAGATGCTGAAAACTCAATCACTACCAAATTTATAAAACTGTGGTGATATTTTTTTCGCAATGAATGCGCATATCTTAGAACTAAATATAACTAATACAAATACAACTATAATACTAGTACTTAATGGTAGGCAAGTGCCTCATTAACATATTTTCTTTTTATTTGTAAACTGAATTATAAATGTCAGTTATGAGAATAACAAATTAACAGTATATGAGTAAAAAATGGTCAACTATCAACTTGCTCACAAGTGTAATTGTTTTATTCAAAAATAAAAAAACCAAAAAAAAACAGTCAAAATGTTTGTGTTAATGAATAATGATCACAGAAAACAAGCAACTTTCTGTTTTTTTCACATTCACCTTGTTTTTTCTGCAATCTAATTGGATTAAAAACATGAAAAAATGACTGTTTTCAAGTCTAGGGTTACATGATAGAATTCCACTCAACGTTGATCCGTTAGTATCTTCCATGGTTGATCTAAACATAAAGCAGTAGCCAATTATGGACACAAATTAGTGTTTTTTGTACCTTTTTAAACAATAGAGTTTTTATAAACCGTAATGTTTTCATATCAACTCAGTACATGAATATGATATAAACTTTACTAATCAGACATGTATGTGTGCATTTCAATAACTGAAATAACCTTGTGGATAAACCTCAGGCTTTTTGATAGTCAATACACAAAATTTTGTTTGAAGTGTGGCGAAAAAAATCTCTCACGAGCAAGAATGTGAAATAGTGGAATGAGGCCAAATTTTTTTTAAAAAATGAGAAAAAAACAAACTAAAACATCGTTGTTAAAACCACCAATAGGGGGCGCTATACCACAAGAATGGACCGCGAGTCACCGACGACGACCTTGTTCAATACATAGGGACGGTGTACAGTCGTTGAGTAACCAGGCTTCACCGTATTTGAAGTCCGTGAATATCCCTTAAGTGCGCCGTTTTATAAATTGTACAAACGTTTGTTCACGGTTTGACATCAGGAAATTTAATTTGATCGTTGTTATGGTAATGTTAGAGTCAAGACATAACGGCGGTCATTTTGCTGTTGCACCGTCGCCGCTGAAAGATAGAGGTCATAGAGCTCGAGTCAATGATATGTTGTCGTTTTTTGTTTTCACTCCAGATACCTACATTACCGTAACGCCTTGGAGAGAGTTCCTCGATTGCCGTGGGGAACACACCGTGAGTATAGAGGAATCCAGTCTGTCAACTTACCCGACGACCATAGACCAAAGAGTGAGCCGCCCGCAGTGGTGGAAAAGGGACATCGTCATTTTGGCACAGGGGCTGATCCGTTTCCAAGGTAACCAGTCAAGATAATTATTTTATACTTTGACTTTGTTTTATATACAAATTATTTAAATAAGCAGATTTACAAATATGTCAATTACAGTAAATTTCAGAAAGGCATTATGTTTTTTATGAAAATTTGTGAACATTTACCCAGAAGACCCTCATTCTTCATTTAACTCCCAAAAATATTGTTTCATTGAATAAGTATAAATGTAGAAATATAAATTACAATATGTGTAAAAGTATAAGTTATAACTATAAATTTACACTGCATGACAGTTTAAAGTCATAGCAAGCTTAACCCCCTATACCACAAATAGAACAGTCCATATACTCGAATATATATCTAATTGGGATTTGCAAGGTTTTACTCATCTAGCCTCCCCTCAACAAGGGATAGATTTGTTGACAGATAGCTCCAGTTTACCTGCTATATCACAGGTGATAGTTTTACCTAGCTTCACCTCCTGCATCAAATGGAATAGTCCACATTGTACAATACAATTGGATTGGTATATCACAACATTAAGATCTGTTTCAATTTGCATAAATACACAAATACAGTTAATGAGGATTAAATGTACACCTCACAGTGTGGTATTGATTCTAGAATTACCTAATTAGCATATATTCCATGGTTACGTGTACGCCACCAGTCACAGTGTCGAGCAGTTGACAGTGGGCCGGTTGGAATCTTCTCCGTAAAATTAGACTGATTTATCTCTGATTTAGTAACGGTTGAAAATGACAACTTTGCCCGCCCTTCCGACGGCATTCCCAGTTCTACCAGAGTTGCCAAACTTGAAGAACTTACGTGCAGTGTACCAGAAGTAAGATAACTATTGAATTTATTCTGCCTCAACGTGGACGTATAGAGTTCATATTGCGTTGCCAGAACACATCAGTGTAATATGTTTTCATTCCATTTATCTATTCAGAATATATAAACTATGAGTTTATAGTGTGTGCATAGTATATGATAAGATTAACGTATATATAGTTATCGTCAAAGCCGACAAGCGTGACCAGGCTTTATTAAAATCATTTTGTAATTCCGCTGTAAAGTACCAGTTAAATAATTAGGTGCAAGAGCATTTCCAATACTCTAAGATAGAATAGTAGATAAAGTATTTCTAATTGACCATGATTGTCAAAGTTTCCTTCTTATACTCTTATACTATTCACCATCTGCTCTGCATTGCAGCTTGAGAGAACGGACTATACCAGTAACATATCTTATGCTCTGGTTTATATACCTATAGCAGTATTCTGACAAATTATAATCAAAGCTGGGGAGGTTTTGTGAAAATACAGCTTCCGATGAAATTTATAACACATTATCACATAGGCTTTTATATTATTCTCATTTATCCCATTATGTCATTCCTATCATCCATTACCTCTGTAAACAGTTAAAATGTTACTTCTTGAAATTTATGCAATATGTTTATTTCATTTTGGAAGACACTGACACTTTGAAAGACTACAATTAATGATAAAAAAAAATTTTGAAAATATGAAAGAATATAATTAGGGTTCCTCAACTAATTAAGAAATTAATAGCCTATAAGATTAGGTAGGTTTTATGTATTGTCCTATTCAAAATGGCCGTCAGAGTGAGCAATGGTTCACAGGACCATTGTTACCATGGAAACAATGACATTTCGTTGTATGTTTGATTTAACTGAATATATTATATTTTAGTAATGTACATTGCACTCACATTGAACTTGAATTACTGTGAACAGTAAACATTGGTTCATGATTGAATGTTGATTAGATATGGGTAGACTAGCAGACAAATTTGCACACTCTGAGGTCAAAGGTCAACTATTGAAGTATGTTTGACAACAATGAACTGGGCAGATTTTGTTGTTATTTGGAATTTAGAATTTATTACGTTGGTTTAATTAATCCTAAATGTTTTTGATTACCAGTATGTTCAGTGTTTTTTTCACCTGCACGCAAGAAGTTCTTATTTCACACTTGTTTATGCTATTATATGTTGACTTTTAGAAACTGAAGGTAGCAACAGAGAAAAAAACAAGTTAAAAACTGATCTGTGAATCAGACATTCCCTTAAACTCACTACAAATGCTGTTATAACAAAGTATACATCATCTGAAAGCTTAGATATAGGTGAATACAGTAAAAAATGTTTGTCAGATTTATTACCTACCAGTAATAACGTGGTTGCTCAATTAGTGGAATATACACTTTAATATGTAAATGACAGACATTAAAATAATTCACATTTTAAAAATTCAGCATACATTACATACAATGCTTGGTTTACTGTGCTTTTATTGGAGATGCACTTTTAATAGAACAAATATGGTACTATACAATGTACAAAAATAGACACATTTTATTTCTGAATTGATACTCAATTTTACAATTTAATTAAATCTTGGTAAACTTTGTACATTTCTGTCAGCTTTATCACATCATCTTCGTTGGAGACAAGAAAAATTCATATAACATTTTATGAAATTTTGATTTCCCCATCATTGTATTGTCCTATGAATTCTAGTTAATTCCCCAAAATAACATAAATATTTTGTTCATTTCAGAGGAGTTCCAGTCAACCAATATTATGACTTAACTTCATTGAAACGAAGTAACATCAGAAGTAACGATGAACTGTAAGTATTCTAATTATTATTTCAATCATAATTACTCGTTAAATGCAATTATTATTTTGTCAAAAGTTTGGTGCAACATTTTACATTGCGATAGAAGAAGGCTTTATAATAGTCTCACCGTATGATAATTGTTCTTAATAAGGCAATATTTTAAAACTAATTTAAAAGAGAATACATTATTTTCAGTTTACAATGAATCACAACCCAGTATTCACACAAATATGGAATATTAAACAAAAATATTAATAAACCTGTCATCTATATTCCATTTTCAAATACTGTTTGATAAATACCATAATTGTACTATTAGAAGCACATCTCTAATAAATGCACAAAAGTTGCGTTTTATTAAAATATTAAAAAAATTATATTGACCATAGACATATCTCTGTCATTTATGTAAACACATGATCAAATATGTTGTTTGTTTGTTAATTTTTTTCACTGTCCCTAACTCATCTCAGACAGAAAAATATTAATTTTTAGATGCATTGACCTGTGTTGCTGTTACCATTGTTATGTTCTAATTGTTTTTTTTTTCTTTTTTCCCAGGGTTCCAAGACCAGAGTCCATTGACATGACGTAAGTACCATTAAAATCAATTGTTTTTGAAATGAAGTTCTCGCAAACTTTATATCATCATATCATTTCTCACGACTAAAATTTAGCATTTTATCTTTCACATTCTACCTTAATATTAAAGTGGGAGGGTCGTCACCTGCGTATGCGCAAGAATTGAGTCCCAAGCGACGATAACAACACATGCTAAAATCGTAAAGGCTCATGGGTAGACACTTGTTTGTAAACAATGATACGCTATGGCCATCTGACGCATGTGCAGGTGACGACTCCCCTGCTTTTCAAGATGTTTCACGTACCCTACTATTTAATCCTGATTGATGCTGATTATTTTTACAGAAAATTGAAGATTAATCTTCCCTTCCCTGCTGAACACCCGTATGCATCTCATCAGCCAAAGTTTGCCCTATTTCCTACTTACGGTAGTAATCCGGATGATCCAAATACCGGGACAGCTGCACAATATAACCAACCATTACATCATTCGCAGCCAGCCGCTCCGTATGATGTAAAAGTGGAAGAGAAGGTCAAAGGTAAGTATTACACAAGTCCAGACTCATCGTACTGTGAGTGATGTAGCTGCTAACCAATCAAAGAACAGAAGACTGTGTCCCTTTAAATTACTGTAAAACCGTTTATTTTAACCAACATTTAATTTTACTATTTTGATGTTTTGAGAGATTTCACTGGGCAATAAGTTTTATTGTTATTTTACATGTTCACGTAGATTTAATTTAACAGATTTTACTTATCAGCGAAAATAGCGAAATTAAAACCCAGTGAATAATTAATACATTTACGGTATCAACAAAAATATTAAAATTTAAAACCAATGAATAAATGCATTTTCAGTACACTGGGTTTTAGTTTCGCCAATTTCTCGGATAAGTGAAATGAGCTAAAACAAATACATGTGAACTTATATATATCAATAAAAAAAAGAAGAAAAAAGAAAGACAGACACGCATACAGTATATTTTTCTTGTAGTGCAGACAAGTTCTTCACCTTGATATCTGTATTGTGAATAATGTCATCTATTTTAGGTCATGCGTTGAGAAGGGAAAGTCAGGTCATACCACCAGAATCTCACAAGAAAGCCCTCTCATGGCCGGGAGATAATTTCTATCAGGTATACATATAATATAATATATTTGTAAATTGTATGAGTTTTGCAAGTAGTAAATTTCCTTGGTAACAAAAACTCACAATATGCAATTGATTTCCCAACCATAATAAGGGGGTAGAATTTCTGTTCATTGATGGACATCATCAAATAGTACAAATTTCTGCCATTAAAAATTCACCGATTGACAAGTGACATATATTGAGAGAAAAACTTATTTTTTATTAAAACTAGTTTATTGTATGCTGAATTATTCCGATGTGTGTAATTTTGACCATAGACACTTGTGCATGCACTACTAATAGAGAAAATACAGTATATTTACTAAACATCATTATTTGTTATTTGTTAAAAATAAAAACTGCAAACCACTTTTGTTTATTTATTTTTTTGCAGCTTGCGAGGTCAACATCTGGCGGACGTCAACAGTATTACCCAACTCCACCAAAGATGGTATTACCAAATCACAATGCTCGTTCCCTTGACAACACACTAAGTCCACAATCTGCTAATACTCTGCGCAACGTTGAACGTTCACAATGGGTCACGACGTATCAAAATAATTTCACTGGATTCGGTCCCGCTAATGCCTTGCAATTGGATAATTATGCCGATAAGAAAACAACAGAACTTGTATATGGCGTTGAAGATACAACATTGGTAAGACACATTACGTAGTAACAACAGTACACTAAGTTAAGGGGTTAATAGTAACAACAGTACACTAAGTTAAGGGGTTAATAGTAACAACAGTACACTAAGTTAAGGGGTTAATAGTAACATAAGTACACTAAGTTAAGGGGTTTATAGCAACAAAAGTACACTAAGTTAAGGGGTTAATAGTAACAAAAGTACACTAAGTTAAGGGGTTAATAGTAACTAAAGTAAACTAAGTTAAGGGGTTAATAGTAACAACAGTACACTAAGTTAAGGGGTTAAACTTATGCAACCGGGAATGAAATGTGGCGAAATTGTTAAATTTGTGCGAGATAATCACAAGAAAAATATAAATTTCTAATAACAGAAGATGAATTTGTCAGAGAGTATCTGTTGCTTGCTTATTATTGTTTCCACAATCAAAAATTGCAACATGGCTACTGAATATTAAAATTCCTGACATTCTAATGCAACAGAACATCATGCAGAATGTTAAATATTTATCGCTCATATAATCACATGCCCATGAAAGACGTACCACCCCCCCCCCCCCCCCGGTAATCTTGTTTCAGAAATCTTTGATATTGAATAATTAACAATCTTACAATGCATCTTTTATATATAGGTTATAGATGATGAAAACAACAGACGTCAATGCATTTTTATTTCAAAATGAAAATAACATCCAGTACCTCACGCTATGAGTTCACAAGACATTAGGATAATCTCTAAATAATCATTCTCTCACAGACGTAAACTCTTGCTTTTATATTTTTAAAAATGTTTACTTGTCTTTGCAAATATTCTTGATAAGAGAGAACCTAGTGTCATCTTAGTTGCCTATGTATATACATGTATATAAATATATTAAAGGTGTTCTGCACTACAAAATGTTATATTTTAGTTAAAACCCTTCTAACAGTGACACTAGGGTCAATTACTGTGACATTTTGTCATGAATCAAACAACTAACAGAAGGACTATGGCCAAAAAAAAAAAAAATTGTTATAAAAAATCACATGCTTAAAATTGTTATAATAATAGTGTTTTTACTCTCAGCTCAACAAAGGCATTCTCTTCATCTTTGATTTCAATTGTCATAAAAAATCCAAATACTATCAGGACATGTCTTTGGATTTTTCATGAAAATCAAAATTTTCTTTTATTCGTTCTGAAGTTATTTTTATAAAAATTGATAAACACACATTTTTAACTGATGTACGATGATGAGAAACAAGAATGTTTATTTTTGCAGACTTACTTTTAATTTGCGGAAGGTGACACGAATTAAAAATTTCAGTGAAAAGGTTACAGTGTAGTGTCAATAAAAAAACTCATTCATTTGAAATTGTGGGGCCTTGAGACACCAACCAAAGAATAAACCTGATATACCTGGGCATTTTATTACAACTTGCGTATTGATTACGTAATTAAATATTGATTCTACTTTACTGTGATGTGTAAACACGATATCACAAATAACCCAATTGTTTACACATCGCTATAGAAACAACATTGATAGTCAGTGGACCATATCAAGTCAGCAGGCAAAAAACCTGATACATTCCTTGTAGTCAAGGTGATTGAGCTGGTTGTCATGCAACTGAGCATGCTCAGTAAACTAATTTACATAACACCAGCTTTTACTGAGCATGTCCAATACAGGTACATGTATTTAGCCAAAGTAAAAAAGCTGATGAATACTGTCTAAATTTTTGAAAAAATTATAAACATAAACAAGTATCTGAGTTCTAGATCTGTTTGAATAATTTAAGGAGACACATGTGCTATAAATCAGAATACTGTAGACTACTTTATTTTACTTGGAATTTCTTTTTGCTGGGTAAAAACAAAATTATTAAATATAAATATAAATCTGGTTTTCTTGTAACTATTCAGTGGTAAAATAAATGTTATACAACTTTCAAAAATGTTGTTTCCAGGAAAACTAAATTGTAAAAAATATTCTTAGACTATTATATTTAATCTTGTGTAATTCTGGTGTGTTGTTGGTTAACTTAACAAGAAACATGCACTATAAAAATCAATAAAACCATGTATGGAAGCCCAAAACCTTGAAACAAATATAGGAACATAAAGCTTTACGAATTAACGTAATGACATCATTTAACGTAACGTAACATTGTTGCAGCAATTCCGTGCAGATCGTCAATATGGCAGGGACTCAGCAGTGATTATTTTACCCAATGTTCTTGTATGTCTGATAACACATTAAATTAAATAAAATTTCCCCATTATCGTAGATATTATATCATTTTACATAATTGATGGCATTACTAGGAAAGAAATCTTGTGACTGTCACAAGCCTCGGTAATTAAAATCAACACTTTTACAAGTCATAAAAAAATACTACATGGGGGATCATAGTGAATAAAGTTTATCCATAAACTGAACATGTCCCTGTGTTCAGGTAGAGGGTGTGTGAATGGTGATCTAAAATTAGAGAGTTTTACTCACCAAATCAGATAAGAAATCAGGTCCCATTGAAACTGATATGAGCACTTGAACTTGAAACACTTGAAACTAAATGAGAGTGGGTAGGAGGAAGAGTCAGCTAGTATTTAATGTTTATATTCAAAAGTCTGTTAGTTTTTTGAAAATTCGATATAATGCTATATTGAAAAAAATAAAGTGTTAACATGAAATGATTCCCCCTTGGGATTTCAAATGGTCAACCCTTATTCTTTTTCAAAATACATTTTTGCTTACTGTTCACGACAAGGTTTTCATATCTGATTTGGGGAGTCAAATTTTGCTGACCACTTTGAGCTCTTTTAAGTGTAATTCTTAACAAATAACGTATAATGTAATATGTAATGACTCAGTTTATATTACTGCTTATGTTAGTAATGTTATTTATTTTTGTTCTATTCTAGCGTCCAAGGTCTTATAACACCTTTTTACCACCCCGTCCATTGGAAGGTCGGATATCTCGTATGATTGGTCCTGCTACGGCTGTTAGATGTGTTATTAAAGATGGAAGAATTGAATATGTGCCATTTACGCCTAAAGTTGATATTGAAATGGATAAGGTCAGTATTTTTTTACCTTTACAAAATACAACTTTTGCTTATTTTTGTTCATTTGTCCATAATTTATTTGTTATTTTTTGTTCAAATAGGCATAATTTCCTATTTGCTATTTTTTGAGGAAACAAATTTTATTTTCGTTCGAGGTGACAAAAGTTAACTCAGCATTCGAAGGTTGAGCCTTGCAAAAGTCTAAAATAAATTATCATAATAATATGCAGAATGGACCATTATTTTTGCTGGGTGGCATAGGTCAGATTGGGGGGTGGCGAATGCATGAAAACATTTGGTAGAAAATAATAATCTGTACCAAATATTGTTTTAAATGACACAGAGAAGAAATCCTTGTACATGCTTCGATGAATAGAGAAATGAAATGTCCAGAATGCTTTAAGTGCTGCGAACAATTAAGACAATGTGAAATTACAGTAGAAATAATTTGCAAATAAAACCTAGAAAAATGTAAAATCATAAAAGTTTTGATCTTCAAAAATGTTAATCAATCTGCAATCCAAAATCCAAACAAATTATAATAGTTTCTACCAACAAATAGTGAGTGTCTAAACACAAACACATTTTTTCTAAATGTTGATAAATATTGCAGTATCATTTTATATTTTGAATATTTTTTGTTTTTTATTTAGGTGAGAGAGCATCCCAATCTACCGTCAGAGACACACGACTCTTTTCAAGACCCAAAAACACAGCAATGGAAGAAATTAGAAAATGAACAGACGTCATCTACTGCTCTCAAAAAACTTGAAGAAAAGAAGGAAGAAACTCCACAATTATTTGTTCCAGAAAAAGAAAAAGAAATGTCCATGGATGATTGGAAGAAAGAATTGGAAGAATGGCAAAAGAACAGATTTGAAGATATTACCCTAAATACCAGATGGAAACAGGCAGAGAAGCAGCAACACCATGATGATTTATCGTTACTAAGACGCAAAGTCAGTCATCAAACGCCGATTATGCAACCACCAGTATATTACGATACTTTACATAAAGTCCATACGTGTAGAGCACCCTTTTATTATGACGGCACGAATCCATACGAACTTGATGATGTCACCCCGTGGGAGTATCATCTTACGAAATCCCATCTGGAACTTAAAGAACAAGATGAAGAGGCCGTGAAAAAGCATGCGGAAAAGTCACCAGCCACTCAAGTATCGGAGAAAGACTGGGACAAATACCAGTTTGCTGGATCTACCGGTCAAAATCCAAGTTTGAAAGAACCGAAGAAATATTCTAATTTTCAGTTGTTGCATGGGAGACCACGGCTGGAGAACAGCTTCACACAGAAACCACCTGGGCAGTCAGTGTACACGTATGACTATAATCCAGATTTGGTCAAAACTGTTACCACCGCAACAAAGGATAAGTATGATTTACGTGACCTGCATTCCAGTATACCCAAACCGTTTCGCTCGCTGTCCCCTATACAGAAGAACGGGATGAAGAGCGTTCAAATCTCAGACACCGTTAAAGTAGCATCCGGAGGAAATGGCCAACCATTGAGCGTAATCACTAGACCAGCATCTGTCCCAAATCTTAAAGAATACCGTGGTAACGTTAGCTTTGCACCGCAGACAGATAAGCACTGGTTCCCCGACTTGAATCGTTCAGTGGACTTGGATTACCTACCTCGTGAAACCGGGCAAACGACTCACCCATCACTACAGTATTCCCCGCCAGATTGGGCCGAACAAGGCACGCCGCGTCCACAGTCAAAATTAATACCTTTACAAAACTCTTTCACAAGAACCGATGCACATAGAAAGTTCCATTCTACATTCCAAGAAAACAACCCCGATTTACGTGAAAATATAACGGAAGGGATGAAACATGATTTTCAAGGTGAAAATGCCTATCATTGGCACTAGACATGATTGGACAGCGTAGCATAGAATATTCATACAGTGTGTCTCTTGGTTAGGACTGATGTGCGTAAGTTTACAACAATCTGCCTTTTCACTCACAGTGTTCCTTCACATTTACTCTGTGTATTATCTATACACCATCCCTAAATGATAATTTTTTTCAAAAGTTTGGATAAAAAGAAATCAAATCATGTCTATTATAAAAATTGTAATTAATGAATAGTTAAAATTGAGAAATTTTAATGTATCAAATTTTATGACTGAGAATCGTGACAGGGAAAAGGCTGAAAAAACTGTAAAACTATAATTGATACATCACATCTCCAAACTAAACAAATTGTTGTTTTCTGTGAACTCAATTTCATGAACTCTATGCAATTAATTTGTTATATTTTAATGATTCAGTACACAACAAATGTAACTTTTGGTTTATATACACTTCTAATAAAGATGCGCTTCTAATAGAGATGCGCTTCTAATAGAGATTCACTTATCGATGCACTTCTAATGGAGATGCGATTCTAATGGAGATGCACTTATCGATGCACTTCTAATGGAGATGCGCTTCTAATAGAGATGCGATTCTAATAAGATGTGCTTCTATTAGAGATGTGCTTCTAATGGAGATGCGCTTCTAATGGAGATGCACTTGTAATAGATGCACTACTAATAGAGATGCGTTTTTAACAGATGCGCTTCTAACAGAAATGTGCTTCTAATGGAAATGCTCTTCTATTAGAGATGCATTTCTAATAGAGATGCGCTTCTATTAGAGATGCACTTCTAATAGAGATGCACTTCTAATGGAGATGCACTTCTAATAGAGCAACTATGATATATGTACATTTCTACAGGATCATAGAACTATAGAAGACATTTTAATGTTTTTTTTTTTTCACCATACAGGCAATATATAACTATTCTCTATGCATTGTGGGTTGTTTTCTATGTGCATTATGGGTAATTTTCATCTGTAACAATTGATAGTTGTGTTATTTGCAAATAATGTATATAGACCATAGTAGATTTATTTATTGCCTGCCTAAAAATGACATCATTTCCTGTTGTTCTGATGCTTTGTGGGTAATAATTGACATCCGTCCATAATTATAAGTGATAACATAGCTTCGCTTGACTGAAATATTACCATTATAATAGTAATACCTTAGTAATGCTCTTGTTTTATAGTGTTGAACTTCTATGGATAACTATGCTTAATCTTGTTACCACCCCCCACCCCTCCCGAAATCCCTCTTCCCTTATTGAGAGATACAACTTAATGTTTTAACAAATTTACATTGTTGACTTGCCGTATTGAGTGGGATATGAATATTGTTTTATACACGCTTTACAAGTGTGGATTTTTTTTGAAAAAAATTAAGACTTTTTTGCACATTGTTTTGATAACTTTTACATTTTATTACTTTTAGTTTATAAGCTTTACAAATTTGTTCACAGTTTGTGCCTTCCAGATTTTTAAAGCAAAACTATTTGGCTGCTACATTTTGATTGTGATTTTCTGGTTTGAGATGTAAGAGATTACTTGATTGGCTGATACTTAATAGCAGTTTATATTTTGCATCTACTTAGCCAATCAGCAAATAGAATACTAAATGAATTAGATTGAATATTCAATTATGTAAATGATATATGAAATATTGTCATTTGATTGGTTGATTTCCAAGTTTATGTAAATATTTTGAAAAAATGTCATGTTGCCTTCTGGACTAAGAGATAAGTATTTTCAGGAGAAAATCTTTTCATCGTTTGGTTATTTGAGTGAAATGCTGGATTTTTTACTCACTAAAGGTTAAATGAATGACTTCTGAAGTAGAGAAATAATTTTACAAGATAAATCTTGTTTAGTCTTTAGATTCTTGGGTCTGATTTTACTTCCACTACCCATTGTCAGGCATTCTAATTTTAACTCAAGGATGCTGTCACTTAATGGTGCTGGTTTTTTTCATTCAATATTATTACCTCACGTTTCAAATAGTTTTTGCAAGATATTGCAGACATAATGGTCAAAAAGGTCAAAGGTCAAAGGTCAAAGATCAAAGTTCATCTGCAGTGATCCACTCTTTATTTCAAATCCAGATTTTGAAATGATGTTCTGCATCAAAATATTGGTATACAAAACATAATCAACATTGTTGTGTATATATATTACATCTTTAATATTACCTTCATTATTAAGAATGATTTTTAAAATCCTCTCAAATTTTTCCTGTACATATTCAAAAAAAGTGACTTAAATTGTATTAATAACCTTTGACATATCTTTAATTCTGCACATGGAGAATGAACAGCGCCCTCATAGTTCATGATTTATATTTACAGCACTTTCTGCGTGTTCCATTGCTATGCAAATTTCTATTTTTTTTTTCACACATGTACATAGCTTGATTTGAGATTTAAAGTGAAATAAAGTTGATTTGTTGAAAGTTGCTATCAAGTTATTTTTTTTGAATGAAATCAGAAATTGTTCCACCTATCCAAAAAAAGGGATTAATATTTACAAAAAAAATCTGCACATACATGTACAACAATTTTGGAAAAAATAGGTGCTACACAGAAAATGACAGAAGAAAAACTATTTATATGAAAAAAAAGCATTGGAGGAAAGGAAAAAAAATGTACAGCATCACCCTGAAGACAACCCTAGATCAATAGGAAGAAACAAATAGGAGTTATTTTCATTTCACCCTTTCACAATAAAAATGTATTACATTTCACACAATTTTTACACAATTCTTGGTTAAAATGAAGTAACATGCAGACAGACACTCCACTACAAAATTCAATAGCCCGGCCATTGAAGTGTACATATATATGTAAACAGACTCACAGTAGAAAATAAGGAAAAATACAGGAAACAAAATTTACAATAATGATATCAATGGAATGCCCATACCACAATAACTGCAGCTTACTCAGGCGTTAAGAGCAATACAACTCATTCCAGACATACAGGAAAGGACTCAAATTTATATGCAACAAAATACGATAAAAACAAAGGTGTATATTTAAATCGCCTATGGTGGCGCACACGTCTTCACAATAAAATTTATAATTGAATATTTGCAGACCGTATATTTAGTTAAGTGTCAGAACACATTTGCAGTTAAAATCCGTTATATCGTCAAACTAAATTATTTTTTATAACTAATATCTAACATGAATTGGTCAGAATGAATCTAATTTGAATAATACTATAATCAGCACTTCATATTTGATAACCGTGATGCATTTGCTACAATGGCCGATATATCTAAATAAGGCTGGAAATGGAGGTTTGATGGCGGTGAGCTGAATATTCAGTGTCCAATATGTTGAAAAAATATGTTGGTCAGCAATTCAGATAAAGAGACCTTGAACACAGTGATTGGGGCCTAACAAACCATATGCTTCTGGTCAGTTCAACACCAAAACAATTGAAGGCCGATGTCTTTCCCACTTAAGTTGTCACTATACAGCGTTGACGAATTGATTGAACATTTCTTCAAAATTTGTACGTCATTGAATAGTTTAGCACAATCGCATCAATACTCCATTTTGGAAAAACAATTTGACTAGAATTATTTTCAGGCATAAGGGTCGATACTTCGAAACAAAGGGGGTGGTAAATAATTCAGTTGATATTTATTGGTGTCCATAAAAACGAACACCCAACGCGGTCATTGGACCATGTTATTTAACTTGCAATGTAAATGTTAGTAATAACAAAAGTAATGTAAATCGTAAATCCATCCATTGCATTTTATAAAAAATTACATGTGTATTTCTTACAATGCTGTGTTCTTTAGAAGTTGGTATGAAAATGCGTATGGGAATGGTAAAAAAAAGTCCAATACATTCTTGGTCCCTCCTCCATTCAGAATTATCAACCCCTATCTGAACATATTGCAAGAATTCCTTATCTGATTTGTCTCAATATTTATCTTGGTAACTAAGGTAACCAGCACCATTATATTTGGCAGTCACGTGTTCACGCAGTCCCGTTTAAGAACACTGAGAATTAAGATGAAAGCATTTCACTCAAGAGAACTATTCCTTTTTTAAGAAGCTTGCCATTCTCCGTTTCATACAAGCAAGGCCAAACGTAGCGGACGATTCTTTCTCCATTATTTGGAGTGACGTCACAGGTACTGTCCGGTTGATGTTCGGTGCTGTTATAGCAACGATTGTCAATCGAAACGTCTAATGGCGGAAACTGGATATTCAGTTGCCATGACACTTTGCAACAAACTTGCACGTATCGTTGGAATTGGTCGTTTTCTTTTATTTTACTAATAAATGATTCTGAAAAGTCGTCTTCAATCCAGTCATACAAACCCTGCAAAAGGAAGACGTGTAAATTAAGGTGATTAATATAAATAAATGAAAAAAATCGTTATGTAAATTTGAAATATTCTGTTTCAAACTATTTAACTATAATTGATTTATGTTGTGTCCTTATTAACGTTAAGTAAGGTACCCCAAACTAAAGTCAAAAAGCGTGGGCCAAAGAAATGGTTTCCGGGAGACCAAAAATAAAAGGAATGACATCCATTATTCTGCAGATGAAATAATTAAACGACAATGTACCATCTGTGACGTCAACATGACGTATATGGGTGATGTCTATGTCATTCAAATCGACAACTGTGTTTGGTTGTGTAGAAGTTCGTCATCTACATTATGGAGGGAATCTTTCAATAACAGTCTTCATTGATTGTCGATTACAGATTAAAATAACATTGACGCTTTGAACAGGCTTCGTGTCATCAATTTATCCTTCTGTGCTTCGTGTCACAAGAGGGCGCGTTATAATAAATTTGTATATACCTCTTCTATTTCTGTCAGTGGGCATGAATTCATATTCTCATTTAGGAAGGATGTGATTTCTCTTCTCATTGACGCTGGTAGTTCTACCTCAGACGTGTCCTGTTTAAAAAATAACCATGACAACGCTTAAATTTGACATATGAACCTGTTTGACAATGCCGTATTAATTAGTAATGGCTTTATCAATGACACAATGGTGTACAGTAGCTAGTGAATCACTGTTAGAAATGAAGTAATGTTATCTAGTTAATGACTAATGACATCGTGCTAACTCGTGAAGACGTAATGTTACAAGAAAATGACGTAATATTATTTAGAAATGAGGTAACGTTTTTCATTGATAACTTGATGTAATGTCATCAAAGCGATGTTATGCAATCTAGCAATGACGTGATTTGCTAGTAATGACGTAATGATATCTATAAATGACGTACACACCTTTGTATCCAACGCATTGGGTGGATTACCAGGGCTATTGAGAATTGAGGACAATAAATCATACAACGTCATCACTAAATATTTAGCGGTACGAAAACATGCCTATTGGAGACAGATAATATTATGGGATATAGTTTAATAACATAACAATAAATCGTAACAATATATAAAATTATATATTTTTAATGTTATTTTTGTTTATTTATAATTATGTTTGGAGGGTTTCACTTGCCGTTATTAAGTTTTTTTGATATATGATATACAAAACTTAATAACGGCAAATATAAAAAACTTTATGTACATCTATATATCTATGATATGGTGTATAACGAATATATATAATTTGAACATAATCAGTCAAAGCATATCATAGATATGACTCTAGAAGTGCATTCATTTACACAAAATGGCCGTCAGTATATAGTAAACCTTAAGTGAGAATTTAATTTACTGATCAAAGTTCGATTTAGTCTTGGCACACCTCAACGAATTGCTGCTAATTATAAACATGTAGTTACGAGCAAGACTCATTATGATTGAAATACGATGTAGGTATAGGCTTCTTTTTTTTTTAAATTTTCAATCTTTTATATATAAAACTATATATTTATTATTTTAATGCTATTTATGTTTATTTATGAATATTTTTGGAGGGTTTTACTTGCCGTTCTTAGGTTTTTTTTATATACGATTTAAAAATCTTAATAAAGGCAAGTATAAACAACTTAATAACGGCAAGTAAAACCAAATATAAATCATAATAAACATAATCACAATAAGTCATAAATAAACATAAATAAACAAAATAAGTCATAAATAAACATAAATAAACAAAATAAGTCATAAATAATCATAAAATAATATATGTATATAACATTATTTTTAAAATGAAGCCTTTACCTACATCAGATTTTAATCATATTGGAGCAAAACCGTAGAGGGAGAATAACACAATTCGAAAATGTTATTTTAGGGTAGACTTGGCCTCGGTTCAATAAAGGTAAATAAAACCACGTGGAAGTAACTTGAACCTCGCCACTAGATGGCGTAAATTCCGTATAATATGTTCGAATTTGTAGATAGTGTTTAATTTACCATAAAAGAATTGCAAAGAAAATCTACTCTTTGATTTTCATCTTTGAGTTCATCCTGGAAACCGTTATTTAGTTCTTTCAGTGTCCGGGTTCTTTCACGACTTTCGAGGTGCCAAAAAGAAGACACCACATTGGAGATGATCGAAGTCCTTTCTACTTCCGCCCTTCTCTCCGCACTGTCAGTAGTGGTATTGGCTGACATCATTTCCGTTAATCTATTAATAGAACAATCACTAAGCATTGATCAATGCCACTATCTAGGGACGAGTTATGTAAAACTGGGTCACACAATCGCGTTCTGTATATGTTAAAATCCACACACAAAAATCAAGCAAAGACCTACTACGGTGAACATTGCGGTCAAAGCACATATTGCACAAATGTGCTGTGAAGAATATGCAAGCAAATGCAGGAAAAAAACTGAAAGAAAGATAAAAAATGTACAGATAAGACAACGTCAAAAAAATGTACTGGTCACATTCTCCCACCCACCCATTTTTAAAATGCTTGAAGCTGATTGAGTTTTGGTGAATATTATCAGAGAATATGGGCACATGCCATTATGGAATAGTCCCATAAAATGAACTAATATATAAAGACATTAATTTAACCTATGAGTTAGTATCACCGGTGTTTATGTTCATCATTTTGATTCTCTCAGGGTTTAAATTTAATTTGTTTAATTTGGCGTTCTTCACTTATCGTCGGAAATGGCGAAATTAAGAGGCGTCCGTCGGCGTGCAGCACGTATTTTTATGTAAACAAATGTATTTGACAGGCGATGTATGCACCGTGTCGGACCCTAATCGAACACGACGTCATCGCGACAACCGCCACACGTTAATAATTCTCAAGTGAAAAAATGTTCACGGTGTTAGTGAGAATAAATCATTCAGTTAAAATAAAACAACTAATCTAATCTCGTACGAGACATTTGTTCGACATATAAGGGTTTGACAGCCATTAATCGCGAACAGTTAGATGTTACCCCGCCCATTACGTGTTGTTACGGCGCTATGTTGTTGTATTTATCGACCTTTGACAACCAGCGATAGAGTATTCTACATTTTCACATTTGACCTAAGGTCATCATTTCGATACAACAAACATGCATACTCTGTTACAGATGACGTCATAATCTTTTATGTTGAGTTATCACGTTACGTCTATCTCCATGGTTATTGCTTACCGTGTTTTTAAATCCTGATTCTCTTCCGCCATTTTACTCGCTGCAACTTGTAGTTGTTGACATTGTTGTTTCAGCATATGGTGATATTGTTTTAATTTTTCGTTTTCTTCCGCAGTAATCGAACTTTCTCCGCCATTTGGCAACGCATTCTGCTGTTCTAAACTAGAAGCCTGTTCCTTTAATTGCTTGTTCTGTGCGCGTAGTTGATCCAGTTCTCGGTTTAATGCTGCGGTTTTCTCTTCCTCTAGAGATAAAGATCTTTGAAGCAAACCTATCGCCTCGGATATCAGAATTTGCGATTCGTCGCCGGATATATTCGAAGGGTTGTTATTGTACACGCTTACCGGTGCCTGCTTCGCGTTCCGTAATCTCGGTGCAGGCTGAGGCGGGGCGATTGGCGTGGTCCTGCGCACCAATCCTTGCGGTATGGCTACTGTTTGTACCTCACCTGGGTTGGGTAAACTGCCATCACTAATACGGCGGTACGATTCGTTAGGTGAAGATTCCTCCATTGTTGACGAATCTGAGTTCTTTGGAGGCGTGTTAGCAAATTTCAAGTTCCCTTTTCGTCGAAGTGCGGAAAACATAATGCATATAGCGATTCAATCCCTGTTTCTATCCTGAAACCATGAAGCGAAATATATAGTGTTGCTCAACAGGTGGTTCCGGCTTTGTATTCGTTTACAATATGGTTCGACAGAGTTCTGTGTCAACTGTCGTGCGTCGCAGTATGTCAAAGGGTAACACGGATCTCATTAACTCGCTGTGTTTCTAAGAAAAACCTTATAACTGCATTATAATCCAGGTTCATATGTCGTCGATCCTGCAAACAAACAGAAAATATCAAAATATGTCTTACTACTGTATTGTAACACAATAGATATGAAATATCGTCGATTTCTAGAGCAAGAACAAGATTAATTTGACACAACATCACACTGTATAACAAAATACAATCTCTAAAACTGAACTGTACAACACGGCACATTCCAAAATATCATAGCTTACTTTGTACGTGCGTGGTAGATGTCTCCCAGCAGGACCGTGGTACAACACCGATTGCAGGGTATGTCCCACTGTGCATTAAGCATATTATCTGACTTCCTTGTAGCCACAGAATAGTGGTTCAATGCACTTTACTCTATTAATTGATACCAATATATGTACCTCTAACCCGCGGTACTTCCATTGAAAAGGTGTCTCGGTATGCTCAACAGTATTAACCCCCGTTTTTGAGATTCAGCCGATCTTTTTACCCCCATTCTACATATTTTCGACAATTTTAACTAACCGTGAACAATGCTTTGATGGTAAACGCCAATTTCGGGGCTATTTTCGAGCCAAAAAGCGACCCAACGTCGACTTCGTGAGCCCAATTTTAAATTGGATGCTCCAACACACACTCTATCTAAGTGTCTTTTTTAATAACGCCAACACTAATTCTTTCCCTCCTGTTTCCACTCTACCCACCCATTTTGTGTATACCCCTAAAAATATACTAAAGTTTTTTTAAGATGTTCAAATTTGCCGTGTGGTTTTTGAAAGTGGCAATATTAGTTATTTTTGAACAAATTCAGATGTTTTTGCACAATTTTATATTATTTTTATAACATTAGTCTGTTCTATGTAATTGTTGACCAAATGAACGTAAATTCCTATTGCCTCATAGTACAAGTCTTACAAAACTGTACGACCCTGTCAAAAAATTAAGTGTTATACGAACGATTAAAACAATCTATAACTTCTTAATCCTTTATTTTTAAAGTCCCTTATATATATACATACCCTGTTACAGATATTTATGCAGTAATATTAATACAAATTACATGTCACCGAAACGTCAGTAGAAATAAAATATTGAAGATCAAGTTCTGGTTGAGCTACTATTTCTTATTACCCACTATATTAACCACTTGGTGTGCTCCCATACTTCAATGAAGACTTCTAACGTTGTAGTTGGACAGACTCTATTTTTTTACTACTTGACAATCGTGATCAAAATATCGATCCACCCGTCAAAGCAAAGTCTGACAATAATTCCGAACTGTAACCCCTTCAGTCCCGTAAACAAAACTGTGAACATCCACGAACTTGTGTGTTTACTGGTTTCCATGCCGACTCACGGACCGAGTTCACGGGATTAATATCCCATTATGTGTGTACACTGAACACAATTGATATCAACTCTCGGAGATCTCACAGACACGATAAATACTAGTATTGAGACTGTATGGGGATTATATATATCACCGAGGGCGGCATTTATGCCATGTACTTGGCAAGCGATTTAAAGCATGGACGATATCGTCAGTGTTTACAGCTTTGTTTTTACATAACAATGTATTTATACATCAGGGCATTCATATAAACATTGTATTTTCCATACATTAGTATCAAGGCACTCGCGTAAACAATGTGTTATCCAGGCACGCACGGTGTGCTGCGAGTGTTAGATGGACTGAGAACGAGGTCGAATGAATGATGACCCCAAACGAGAAGACAGTTATAAAGTGATGTAACTTATACTCAAAACTCTTACAGGTACATATGTTAACAATGACGGATCATTGTGGGTTGTGAATTGGATAGTTCAAAACCTTATGTAGAAGTATATAGATTGTATGCTACGAATATTATAAAACCACAGCAAACCCACCTAATAGTCTTGCATGTTTTATTAACCGTGTTTAATAAAATCGTCTGTGTCATTTGTCACGTGTGGGTATTATATTTTTTTTCTGTTTCGACATATTGATTAAATCCACGGTCACGCATGATTGGATTTATACAGACACAGTGTACAATTATATGTTTTAGTTGTTGATATACTAGTATATTATATATGTGTAATGACATTACAACAAATACTACTTACCCACTAATGGTCTCCTTGTGTACGCTATGACTTCGTGTGCCCCATAGTCGTTAAATCACATGACGATTATAAAACAGTCTGAGTGCCAACTGTTTATGTCGATCAGTGTTATAATATTGTTTATGCTGATTGTTTCAGCTGTGTCCAAAAGCCACTACAAACTTTTATATCTCGATCTCTGATTGGTTGAAAACAAAGTTATTACTGGTTTTGTCCAATTAGGACGAGTGTAACAAAGACGTTCACCATATTGTATGTCGCCAAATGCTGCACAGGTTCTCTCTATTTTTAGAACTAATCCATCAAAGTAGCTGGCACACTGTCTATCGAGTGATCAATTCAATTTGTCACTATATTCAAATTATATTGTTTCATATAACGATAACAAAGTAACTTCCGTCGTTAAGGTAAGAAATTCAATGGTCTGGACATGTAAGGCCTTGGAATAAATGTCTACTGGGACATAATTCACCAGGACATTCGTGGGAAATGCCGGGGGGGGGGGGGTAAATTCGATATGAAAAGCTTACAGAAATAGCGAGTATTTTGAGCAAATTTATTACATGATTTGTGTATTTAGCTGCAATCTATAATCTGGTTTGGTCTGAGGGTGTCAATGGTTAGTTGCGCCCTCTACCGACACGTTCAGTCGCGTGGAATACATCCACTGTGTCACCAAAATGACGTACATTGTGATTTAATGTCGTTCAATGCAACAAGCAGAGAAACGTTACCTTCTAAACAAATGTTTTATTGAAGGACGATTGCTGATCGAAGCTATCTCGACGTTGTAAAATGTCTACGTCACAGAGTCGCTTCGTCAATAGAGGGCGTAACAACTACTGAGGAAAGGTGTATTCACATTCTCTGGAATAAGTCTAATAAAACTTCGGTATAAAACCTTGAAAGAAGTTTTTTTTTACAGTTCTCAATGACTTGTGACATGATTTCAAAACTTTAGATGAAAAAAGTTGTGTTAATTTATCAAAAAAACGTGTATAGGTGAAATTGAGCACCAATATATTGGCAGAGTACCTTCTGATACTCAGTTGGGATGTAACATGACTCATCGTAAATATGCTAGTCACATGCAAGTCATTACTAGATAACATTGACTTTGTTGTTTCAGACCTTTCGCCAATTTATTTCTATAATTTCTACGACAACAACTACTTGTTCTGTATATATTCATCTAGGTTTTGTTCACACAGCAGGAAATATTTTTGGAGGATTTTTCATTTTTCTATGTATCAACCGATTATATAATCCAAATATGAATAAAATGAGCAAGTACAATTATCAGGCTTGGATATACGGGAATTTCGTTTCTATACCAGCAATACGGGAATCCGGGCAGTATTTATCTTTCCTTGATTAAAAATATTTGTTTATTTTGGGAAAGTTTGGAATTCATAATGATAATAGTAATGGTGTTGGTAATGATCGTAGTACAATTGCACAAAATTATAATAATGTTAAATCTGCATGAGCCGCTGAACTTACGATGCGTCATGAATCAACTTGGAACGAGACTACAAGCTACAAGCTGTAATGGGACAGAATATTAAATGATCGATTAGGTTTCTGTCGTGGAAAAAAATGGTAGTACCACGGATAGTTTGTCCAGAACAGCGAAAATTGTATGAAAAATGTAGTAAAACATCAAATTTGGAGCACTAGTTTGGAGTCATGATTGGTTTCACTATATATCAATTATAATTATTTTTCATTTGCAATATTTATTTTTCCCCAAAATCTGCCATTAGAAGACGGAAATAAAAACTAAGACAACTATGAAAAAATAAATTCTACAGGTAAAATTCCAGAAAAGTACAAAACTTATTAAAAACAATAACGTTTTTTTTCTGCCTGGAATGTTTCGAATTGAGATAATTCAGTTAAAACATTTTGTTCAAAAGCACTGAATAGCACAAGTTATCTTACCTACAAGCAAAAACATAGTTGAACCCTGGTGACCTTGCCCTTTGTTATATAATATTATTCCCTTCATCATAGTTTGTTTCAATATGAATATGCATTGTCATAATTAATTTTAAATACAAACAAGTGTTGGGGTTGAAACAACAATGGGAAAGCAGTAAACCGAATGTCCTTGATAGATGTAAATATCTTACAAAAACATTGGCTAAACATATTTTTTATTTAATTCAGATCTTGATCAAAGTTTGGCACCAAATTCATAGGAGTGCTTATATTGATTTTCAAAATATTTTATCAGATTTGTTTGCATGATATTTTCATACAGGACATCTGTCGTTCATACTCAGGGAAGACTTTGTACTGTAGAATAAGGTGACTAAGTTTGATAAAGTTTGGAATAGAATTAGTAAAGTTATTGTGCACACAATAAGAATTATTAACGACAACAACGACGACAACGATGGACAGAAATTGTTCCCTAATATACCTTTCCATTCCATCTGTTATGGTACAGGCAAAGTGAAAACGCATCAAATGGTCAGATAAGTATACAATAAATGTGTATAGAGGGCGCCATTACAACACAAGTATTTTATGTTCTGTAAACTCATATAAACCTAGTGAAAACCATCCATGCTAGGCATTTATTGTAGAGATGTCAATACGTTATCATTGAATAAATTTGCATGGCTAATAAGATAAACCAACCATCCATGCTAGGCATTTATTTTAAAGGCGTCAGTCAACACTTTGACTTTTGAATAAATTTGCATGGCTAATAAGACAAACTGACTATTCATGCTAGGCATTTATTGTAGAGGGATCACTGTGTGACTGTTGAATAAATTTGGATAATTATAATAAGACAAATCAACAATCCATGTTCAGCATTTACCGTATTGTTGTTTATTATTAGCTTATGGTTTTTTGTTCAAGTTACATCTAGTTATGAACATCAAGTTGCAAAGATGACCATACTCATCCAACTTTTGCGAAACCATGTCCGAATTGTAACTCTAAGTTCAATTACTTAACAGAACTTTGAGTTAAGAGCAACATACATTTTTGTTTTTGTTGAACATCCGCATTTCGTAACTTAAACTTTAATTAACAGTTAACTGAACTTCGAGTTATGAGCAACATACAACATTGAACCAAACAAAAAAATTTATGTTGCCTATTACTTGGCTAACTGTTAATTAATGTTTGGGTACTAAATGTGGACGTTCAACTTAAACATCAATATATGTTGCTCGTAACTTTTTGCTAACATTGAACATTGAGGTATAATTTGGACGTGGTATTGCAAAAGTTGGCATGATTTCTAAAATAGGGGCATAGTCATTTTTGTAACTCAATGTTTTGTACCGTAAAATCTGTATTAGAAGCCGCATCCCTAATAGAAGTCGCACCTGTTCTTTTTGAACAATTGAGAACCAAAAATACATTATTTCTCATATGTGTAGATGCTCAAATAGAAACCGCATTGTACTACTAGTATTTTAATAGAAGCCGCGGCTTCTAATACAGATTTTACAGTAACTCATATCCGTAACTCAAAAAATTCAGCATCTCCAGTCTTGCAATCAACAAGTGCATACAGATATACAACAACAAATATATAGACAGCAACAAACCTATATGTATTGTATATTTAAAATAATTACTTTATTGAAAAATATAAAGTAAGTAATCAGGCAAGCAACTCGTGTGGTGTTTGGGTAGAAGGAAATACTGATTAGAAATCTGTTTCACCATGCTTCAAATGAATATCCAGAATACAAGAGAGTGACAATTAAAATCAATAAATATCAAATTTGCATATGATGAAATACTATATTTTAATATGAACTAAAAAGCTTTCAACCCTGTATGGTCCTACAGTCTATCAGAATAAACAAAATTTATTGCAGTACATGTGGAGAAAAAAAGTATTTTTTTTTTTTATTCTGAAGAATATACAAGGTATAAAAATACAATAAAAGGATTTCTTTCATTCATATTAGTTTCTCTGTTACACACAGAATTAAGACATGAACATAGAGGAAGTATTGTATATAACAAAGAACACTAAAATATTTACTGTCTTTTTTGCTAGCATTTAATTTTAGCTAATTTAGCTAATCTGCAATTTTGCTAATTCAAGATGTTGCTAATTAAAAAAAAAATATATTCTCACAATGAGATTGTTGGCACTTTAGCTAAGATAAGTGTCTGTTAATTTGTTGTTACATAGCAAATGTGAACTCACTCACGAAAAGAGATGTGCAGTGATACCTGTTCAGGATCTTGGGCGATTACCCGGATAAATACGGTATTATAAAAAGTTGAGAGCAGCATAAACATGCATATTTCTAACTCACTGATTCAAGCCAATACAGGGGACGGCCGATGTCTGAGCGGAAAACAAAGTTCTGTTCATAAAATAATCTACAGCAAGGCATTTTGCAGATGTCAGGACATCCTGCACATAAATGCCTGCAACGAAAAACTGACAAAAATTTAAAAACAAAATCACAAGATATATAAATATCATTTCAACAAAAGAAAAACAAAAACAGTAATTAATGTTAACAAGTTTAAATTCTCACAATTTTTTTTATAACCAATATTATAATTTTTTTTAAAATTTGTCCAATCAATTATATTATTATATATTTATATGTTATTAATATGTTCAATACAAATAATTAATCTACCAGGTTACAGCTGTGTTCATAATTCACACATAAACTGTTATTCTATTCTAAAATTTGATATTAAGTTAATTATGCAAATTTTGAAAATGATGTATCATGAATGATTTTTATAAGATTTGTCTTGTCACGTTGAAGCCAGATATTCCAAACAAGTTAACCCATTGCATATAATTTCCCATTCTTTACAGAAGTTGATCAGTTTTTGTATTGATGTTAAAAGGGTTTAGACAGTTTTAGAATACCATGCATTCAAGTCGCAAATGGCTGTTGAGATCTTGTTAAAAGCGAGAATCACTTTGACAATGATTTTATTAAATACAATAAAATAATATTTGCATATAGCTAATCACTTTACACATATTTACTGAAACTACTGGAAGTAATAACATTGTGATTATATTTGATGTTGCATGCTTGTGCATGTGATTTTTGTCAAGTTAAAATATTTTATTTCTTCGCTCTCACGCTGTCAACTGTCAATTAAAACAATTTAAATCATTTTAGTTGATAATGATTTTGTGTAAGGTGATTAGACCTTCAAATGTAAAATTATAAAATTTGGTCCAAAATTAACAGAAAGTAACAATAATATTTTTATGTCAAGATGCTATACTATGATTATAATATTTAACTATGCCTGAAAATGTGATCAACACAAATTCACCTTTCTAGTAAATAACTTTAGCATAAAATCTACTTACATGAAAATAAACACTAAGAAACCTTGGATGAATTTATACATTTTGGCAGTGAGTATTTCCATAGAACCTTCTCTATGTTTTTTTCTTAATTCTGATTATGTAATAGGTTAATCACAAAAACTTGGTTAATTTATATATTAGAAGTATATTAGTTTTCTAAAAAAAAGATTTATATAGATATGTGTATATAATACACATTTCAGTGCAAAACATACATACATTTACAGTTTAAAGAAACACTAACACAGCCAAATATATCAAATATTTGGCTGTGTTAGTGTTTCTTTAAACTGTAGATGATGTGTACAGAAAAAAATGCTTTTTTTGTTTCTTTTTTTGGAGACGCCACTCCAACATGCTACTTATCTTAGCCCTTACTAAGACTGCAAGAAAGAATGTAACAGAATATTGTAGTAGGACACTGTTTTGCTAACAATAGCTACATTACACAAAGTGTTGCCACAAAAAGGAAAACAGTGTCTCATACTGCAATATGGCTGATCCATCTCTTCTTGCAGTCACAGGAAATATTATTGACCCTAAGAAATAATTTTATTTTATTGAATGCTAGCATTCAGTTCATTTGATGCAAGGCTGAATTGAATGAGATCACTGAAATATGTTGCTATGTAAACATTCATGTACACAATAGACAGGATCAGCATATCCGCTATCCAGTTCATGGAAACATGATAAATATTTTCATGCATTATTGATTATTTTACACAGCACAATGAGAGCCAATGTACTGTAAAATGACTAATTTTCACTGGGTTTAAATTTCCTGTCAGTGAAATAAAACCCAATGCATAATTAACCCATTTACAGAACTCTGCATGAAAGTACAAATCAGTAATTTTTAAGTAAGGTCTCACAAAATAAAAATGTTTCTGGTCAAATTTTTTTTTTTAAAATAAGATGTTTTCTTTTCTTGTTAAAATATTTTAAAGGACACAAATTTTGCAGATGGCTTCACAGTGGCAAAAAAAAAAATAAGTGAAAAAGAAAAGATCAGCTAGCACTTTGTTTTGGTGGTGTGCACACTGACCAGAAACATACCTTTTTTTTTAGGTCTAATCTATATAAAAGACATACCGGTAACACAGTTTAGCTTCTCTGGGTGAAATTTTGAGCAAACGAATCGTTTACTAACAATCACTCACCTTAAGGGGAGGGATCTGTATGTCATAAAAGCTTTCATTTCTAGAAGGCATGATTAGAATGTTGTATTGGTGTGTGATTTTTCTACAATGTTTCACAATTGGATGAAATGTAGGAACTTCTTTTTTTTTCAGCTTGATTAACAGTCATATTACTACTATATTGTAAATATGGTATATAGTAATTACTGCCATTACTACTTGCTACACTGATTCGTAAACCTTTATTTGGTATGCCTTCTTTGAATTTTAATTCTTTGTATTCTTCACTGTACGTATCATCAGTGGGTTGATTAGTTATGTGTTTATGCTTATGGTAACACATCATGATGATAAAGGTGATAAGTGAAACGATGAATGCTGTGACAAAAATACTGATGATAAGGTAAGAATAATGCACTTTACCACTGTCATCATCACATTGTGATACATATGACATTTCTGTTGAAAGAAAATAAAAACAAATATGTTAATATTAACCAGTGACCAGGAGCCGATCCATAATGGGTTTACTGGATTTGTACAAATCCCCTTAAAACCTGTCACCACTAAATCATGATTTGCAATTTATAGTTTGCATTTATAAATTAAAGTGCAATCCCATTTTGGAATGCAATTTATTTAAACTCAATTAATTTGCAAATATATAAGGTTGTGTTTTAATTGAGTTTAATTGAATAAAATTCAAGGTAGTAGAAAAAAAAACATTGTAAAAATTGTAATTGTAACCTCAGGGTTGAAAAAAGGAAGTATGGTATGGTACAGATTACAATATATTATTTCTTTCTAAATTGCAAATCATGGTTTAGTGGTGGTCCTCAAGCCCTTGGATCTATCCATGGATGATCCATATGTTAGCATTGATTATATTATACCAGTATATTGATGGCGTTAATCCATTGATTTGATTGGTCCAAACACAAAATTTGCATATGCAATCCATGGTATATTGGCTGATAATGCACGGCTAAACCAAGTGGCCCTGGAACATGAATTGACTACAGGTTGAATACGAAAATACATAAAACCAGTATTATTTGATTTTTAGGGAAATATAGTGGTCGAATTTTAGAAGAATATTAAAAAAAATACTGAATTAAAAACATCTGAAAAGTTATATAACTATAATATTGCTTTTTGTTAATGGTGGGATCCAAGTTGTGAGCGTCGGTCGTTGGGTGATTGTCGTTCGCCACACAAACCTAAACCACCGTCCCTTAACACCGTGAGGTGCCTACACGAACGCCAGAACGCTATGTTCTCAGTGTTGTTACTCTGAGATGGATTGCGAACTTCCAACAAAGAAAACATGATCTTTAAGTACAAGATATAATTGAGGGATTTAATGACATAAAAATGAAAAAAAAAAACTATGAGTCACAGGCAAAAATGTATGCCACCGGTCCGGCAGCGGCAGCTGACAAAATTGCAGTGCACCCGGGTAATTGCCATCTGTTTAAAAAAACACGGGACAACGCAGGATTCGACGACGATATATGGTATTGTAATTCTTCACTATGGGTAAATAAATTACAGGAGATGATGAAGGTAATTTCGAAAGCTACAGATTTGTGCCGAGTGTACACCAACCACTGTATTAGAGCGACGGCGTGCAAAGTCTTTCGGCCGGAGTTGAGACAAGGCATATCATGTACGTAAGTGTTTTCAGCGAAAATTAATTCCAGCTAAAATAAAATATTCTACAGTATTTATTTAGGGATTATTTTCAGTTCAAATGGTAATTTCAATGAGGCAACAGCCAATATAGCAGAGAAAGCTGGAAAAGCACTTTTTGGTATGAACAAAATACTATGGGATAATAAAAATATTAAACTTTCTTTACATTTATTTAACGTTTTTATAAAACCCATCCTTCTATATGGATCAGAGGTATGGGGACAAGTTTCATCAACAACAACAAATTGGAAAAAAACAATAGAAAAAATTCATTTGAAGTTTTGTAAGCAAATTTTGCAGATTAACAGGACTCATGTAATCTAGCAGCAAGAGCAGAATTGGGGCAATATCCTCTTTTAATTGACATCAAAAAACAAATAATAAAATATTGGCTGCATATCGTAGAATTACCAGATGATAATCTAACTAAACAAGCATTCTATGAACAGAAAAAGTCATCTATATCAAATAGTTGGTTCATTAATCTTAAAACCATATTACAGGAAGCATCATTAGATTTTCTTCTGAAAAGAAAAATCCTCAAAACACAAACAGCAACAATTTGTAAAATTTTACAATCAAATCAATCAAGTGGAGAACTGCTATATCAAATGAAAATTCTAAACTCAGAACATATTCAAAATTTAAAACAAAGTATAATTTGGAGCCTTATTTACTTAATTTGAACGGTGAAAATAGAAAAATGTTCACTAAATTCAGGGTTAGCAATCATAGTTTAGCTATTGAAAAAGGCAGACATTCTATCCCAAAAGTACCAATAAATAACAGACTTTGTCAATTTTGTAATAACTGCATTGAAGATGAGATTCATTTCCTTTTAGATTGTCAAAAATATGAACAGCAGAGATCTCAACTGTTACATAAAATTAAAGTCCCGGCTGACAATAACATTTCTTGTTTCACATATTTACTTTCACATCAAGATAAATTAGTTCAACAAGAGATATCAAACTTTATTTTAGCTGCGACCAAAATTAGAGATTAGATTTCTTTAATAATTTATTTGTGTATTTATTTTGTTTTATACATATTTATTTATTTGTGAATTTTAAGTACATTCATTCAAGTTATTTTCAAAATATTGTCTTGTTAACAAAAATTCTTTATTGTTGCAAACACCCTATGTAACCTACTCTTTTTTACACTGGAACAATAAAGTTCATTCATTCATTCATAACCATAACAATAGTATGCTTGGGTTAGTTTATCTGATAACATTTTCAACTTACCAGGGATGGCATTATACTGACAACGTTTAGTATCATCTTGAGGCCCTTCACAAACACCTTGAGGAGGAAATGTTACTAAACACTTTCTATATCTATATTGTAAATTATTTGGTCCACATGATGACCACTTAGTCCAATTTTCCCATCCATCAGTCCCTGTTAATAAGAAACACAAACAATACAGTCACATGTTAGCCCATAGTCAGTGTGTTCTTTAAGTCAACATGACATGTCACTGGTGCAAATGCTTAAATGTTCAGAGACAGGATTCTATTTCCATTATATGCAGATAGAGTTCTGTGCCAAAAGTAAACAAAGTAACGTGTTCGAATGTAATGTAAACGTGACACACAATTTTAAAATAAGAAAGACATTCAAATAAGTCTGTAACACTTTCAAATACATTCATACAACATTTTACGGATGATTAAATTCTATTTTTTTCAGTGTCAGATGTATAATAATGTATTGCAAGCTTAGTGGCCTGAACCTTTTCACCACCACTTCCCTCTTTTCATCACAAATTCACAAAATAGTCCCGTTTATAGTCGCACTTTCCTTCAAAAGATTAGGACAAAAAAATTTTTTGAGTAAAAACTGAAAATTTATTAGAAAATTGACAGAAATATTGAAAAACACAAGAAAAAAGTGCAGGCAAATTTGGGCAAGAAAGTTTGGTGGTAGAAAGCTTAACTATGTCACGATAAACTAAAACATTTGAAAGAACATAAAAAATAGCCAAATGAAGCCAAAGCCAAAGTGAAATCCTTAATTTACCTGGACATCTTTGGATATTACATTCTTTTACTTCCAATGTATTATTTTCACACATTTTACCACCGCCTTGTGGTTGATATTCACACGTGCGTAGTCTTTCTTGTATTCCACCACCACATGTCACTGTGCATTCAGACCACTCTGACCAACATGACATAACCGCATCCACTGTTGAAAGTAAGAAAAAAACAAAATGTTATACGAAGAATTTTATACAAAATGATAATGCAGAATATTTGTTTCCATGGAAATTAAGTTTTTATTTAGCTTATTATTTTTTTACATATCTTTGGATACAATATATGAAATCAAAGAAAGCTTAGAAAGAACTCCCGTGTGCTGAGAGTATTGAAAACACATTAAAAATTAATTCAAAATTACTTGTACCTGAGATATTGATGGCAAAGCTGAAAAACTAATTATGTAAATCAGGTAACTAATATGAACAGAACAGAACAAAAAAATTATGAATTATTATGGTAATTAGAGAATTAATATGAACAAATTTTATCCCAAAATTAATCAGTCTATTGTCTTAGAGCATTTATGTACCGAATTTTATTCAAATGTGATGATCAGTAATTGAGATATCAGTGTTAATTAATTATGTTAATTAGGTGATTAATAAGCATAAATATTTACCAAAAACTAATTGGGTCTCTGCATAGTTCTAGATTCATTGAAATGTGATGATGAGTACTCTTTAAAAGTTTCATTAAAATCCATTTCATGGTTCTTTATATATCAGTGGAACATTTATGGAAAAAATTAACTAATTATGCAAATTAGGTAATTAATATCCACAATTATTTACCCTAAAACTAATCAGGTCTCTGCATAGTCCTAGAAGATCTATGTAGCAAGTCTCATTGAAATGTGATGATTACTACTTGAAATATCAAAAGCTGAAAATTAATTAATTATGCAAATTAGGTAATTAATATATACTGATATTACCCTAAAAACTATCAGGTCTGTGCAGTGTCCTATGACATCTATGTACCAAGCTTCATTGAAATGTGATCATTACCAATTGAAATATCAAAAGCACCCTCACAGTCACTGACTTGACATAACAAAATATTTTTGTTTCTTGCATACTTTAGAATCCCATGCTGCACCCTCAGTCACTGACTTGACTTACCAACACATTTTTGTTTCTTGCATACTCTAGAATCCCATGCTGTACCCTCAGTCACTGACTTGACTTACCAACACATTTTTGTTTCTTGCATACTTTAGAATCACATGCTGCACCCTCACAGTCACTGACTTGACTTACCAACACATTTTTGTTTCTTGCATACTTTAGAATCACATGCTGCACCCTCACAGTCACTGACTTGACTTACCAACACATTTTTGTTTCTTGCATACTTTAGAATCACATGCTGCACCCTCACAGTCACTGACTTGACTTACCAACACATTTTTGTTTCTTGCATACTTTAGAATCCCATGCTGCACCCTCACAATCACTGACTTGACTTACCAACACATTTTTGTTTCTTGCATACTCTAGAATCCCATGCTGCACCCTCAGTCACTGTCTTGACTTACTTACCAACACATTTTTGTTTCATGCATACTTTAGAATCCCATGCTGTACCCTTACAGTCACTGACTTGACTTACCAACACACTTTTGTTTCTTGCATACTTTGGAATCACATGCTGTACCCTCACAGTCACTCACTTGACTTACCAACACATTTTTGTTTATTGCATACTTTAGAATACCATGCTGTACCCTCACAGTCACTCACTTGACTTACCAACACATTTTTGTTTATTGCATACTTTAGAATCCCATGCTGTACCCTGCACAGTCACAGACTTGACTTACCAACACATTTTTGTTTCATGCATACTTTAGAATCCCATGCTGGACCCTCACAATCACTGACTTGACTTACCAACACATTTTTGTTTCATGCATACTTTAGAATCCCATGCTGGACCCTCACAATCACTGACTTGACTTACAAACACATTTTTGTTTCTTGCATACTTTAGAATCCCATGCTGGACCCTCACAATCACTGACTTGACTTACCAACACATTTTTGTTTCATGCATACTTTAGAATCACATGCTGTACCCTTACACTTACAGTCACTGACTTGACTTACCAACACATTTTTGTTTCTTGCATACTTTGGAATCACATGCTGTACCCTCAGTCACTGACTTGACTTACCAACACATTTTTGTTTCTTGCATACTTTGGAATCCCATGCTGCACCCTCACAATCACTGACTTGACTTACCAACACATTTTTGTTTCATGCATACTTTAGAATCCCATGCTGCACCCTCACAATCACTGACTTGACTTACCAACACATTTTTGTTTCTTGCATACTTTAGAATACCATGCTGTACCCTCACAATCACTGACTTGACTTACCAACACATTTGTGTTTCTTGCATACTTTAGAATCACATGCTGTACCCTCACAGTCACTGACTTGACTTACCAACACATTTTTGTTTCTTGCATACTTTAGAATCCCATGCTGCACCCTAACAATCACTGACTTGACTTACCAACACATTTTTGTTTCTTGCATACTTTAGAATCACATGCTGTACCCTCACAGTCACTGACTTGACTTACCAACACACTTTTGTTTCTTGCATACTCTAGAATCCCATGCTGCACCATCACAGTCGCTGACTTGACTTACCAACACACTTTTGTTTCTTGCATACTTTGGAATCACATGCTGTACCCTCACAGTCACTCACTTGACTTACCAACACATTTTTGTTTATTGCATACTTTAGAATACCATGCTGTACCCTCACAGTCACTCACTTGACTTACCAACACATTTTTGTTTATTGCATACTTTGGAATCCCATGCTGTACCCTCACAGTCACTGACTTGACTTACCAACACATTTTTGTTTCTTGCATACTCTAGAATCCCATGCTGCACCCTCACAATCACTGACTTGACTTACCAACACATTTTTGTTTCATGCATACTTTAGAATACCATGCTGTACCCTCACAGTCACTGACTTGACTTACCAACACATTTTTGTTTCTTGCATACTCTAGAATCCCATGCTGCACCCTCACAGTCACTGACTTGACTTACCAACACATTTTTGTTTATTGCATACTTTAGAATCCCATGCCATGCTGTACCCTCACAGTCACTGACTTGACTTACCAACACATTTTTGTTTCTTGCATACTCTAGAATCCCATGCTGCACCCTGACAATCACTGACTTGACTTACCAACACATTTGTGTTTCTTGCATACTTTAGAATCCCATGCTGTACCCTCAGTCACTGACTTGACTTACCAACACATTTTTGTTTCTTGCATACTCTAGAATCCCATGCTGCACCCTCACAGTCACTGACTTGACTTACCAACACATTTTTGTTTCTTGCATACTTTAGAATCCCATGCTGTACCCTCAGTCACTGACTTGACTTACCAACACATTTTTGTTTCTTGCATACTTTAGAATCCCATGCTGTACCCTTACAGTCACTGACTTGACTTACCAACACACTTTTGTTTCTTGCATACTTTAGAATCCCATGCTGTACCCTCACAATCACTGACTCGACTTACCAACACATTTTTGTTTCTTGCATACTCTAGAATCCCATGCTGCACCCTCACAATCACTGACTTGACTTACCAACACATTTTTGCTTCTTGCATAATTTAGAATCCCATGCTGCACCCTCAGTCACTGTCTTGACTTTATACCAACACATTTTTGTTTCTTGCATACTTTAGAATCCCATGCCATGCTGTACCCTCACAATCACTGACTTGACTTACCAACACATTTGTGTTTCTTGCATACTTTAGAATCACATGCTGTACCCTCACAGTCACTGACTTGACTTACCAACACATAAATTTGTGTTTCTTGCATACTCTAGAATCCCATGCTGTACCCTCACAATCACTGACTTGACTTACCAACACATTTTTGTTTCTTGCATACTCTAGAATCCCATGCTGCACCCTCACAATCACTGACTTGACTTACCAACACACTTTTGTTTCTTGCATACTCTAGAATCCCATGCTGCACCCTCACAATCACTGACTTGACTTACCAACACACTTTTGTTTCATGCATACTCTAGAATCCCATGCTGCACCCTCACAGTCACTGACTTGACTTACCAACACATTTTTGTTTCTTGCATACTTTAGAATCCCATGCTGTACCCTCAGTCACTGACTTGACTTACCAACACATTTTTGTTTCTTGCATACTCTAGAATCCCATGCTGCACCCTCACAATCACTGACTTGACTTACCAACACATTTTTGTTTCTTGCATACTTTAGAATCACATGCTGTACCCTCACAGTCACTGACTTGACTTACCAACACATTTTTGTTTCTTGCATACTCTAGAATCCCATGCTGCACCCTCACAGTCACTGACTTGACTTACCAACACATTTTTGTTTCTTGCATACTTTAGAATCCCATGCTGTACCCTCAGTCACTGACTTGACTTACCAACACATTTTTGTTTCTTGCATACTCTAGAATCCCATGCTGCACCCTCACAATCACTGACTTGACTTACCAACACATTTGTGTTTCTTGCATACTTTAGAATCACATGCTGTACCCTCACAATCACTGACTCGACTTACCAACACATTTTTGTTTCTTGCATACTCTAGAATCCCATGCTGCACCCTCACAATCACTGACTTGACTTACCAACACATTTTTGTTTCTTGCATACTCTAGAATCCCATGCTGCACCCTCACAATCACTGACTTGACTTACCAACACATTTGTGTTTCTTGCATACTTTAGAATCCCATGCTGTACCCTCAGTCACTGACTTGACTTACCAACACATTTTTGTTTCTTGCATACTCTAGAATCCCATGCTGCACCCTCACAGTCACTGACTTGACTTACCAACACATTTTTGTTTCTTGCATACTTTAGAATCCCATGCTGTACCCTCAGTCACTGACTTGACTTACCAACACATTTTTGTTTCTTGCATACTTTAGAATCCCATGCTGTACCCTTACAGTCACTGACTTGACTTACCAACACACTTTTGTTTCTTGCATACTTTAGAATCCCATGCTGTACCCTCACAATCACTGACTCGACTTACCAACACATTTTTGTTTCTTGCATACTCTAGAATCCCATGCTGCACCCTCACAATCACTGACTTGACTTACCAACACATTTTTGCTTCTTGCATAATTTAGAATCCCATGCTGCACCCTCAGTCACTGTCTTGACTTTATACCAACACATTTTTGTTTCTTGCATACTTTAGAATCCCATGCCATGCTGTACCCTCACAATCACTGACTTGACTTACCAACACATTTGTGTTTCTTGCATACTTTAGAATCACATGCTGTACCCTCACAGTCACTGACTTGACTTACCAACACATAAATTTGTGTTTCTTGCATACTCTAGAATCCCATGCTGTACCCTCACAATCACTGACTTGACTTACCAACACATTTTTGTTTCTTGCATACTCTAGAATCCCATGCTGCACCCTCACAATCACTGACTTGACTTACCAACACACTTTTGTTTCTTGCATACTCTAGAATCCCATGCTGCACCCTCACAATCACTGACTTGACTTACCAACACACTTTTGTTTCATGCATACTCTAGAATCCCATGCTGCACCCTCACAGTCACTGACTTGACTTACCAACACATTTTTGTTTCTTGCATACTTTAGAATCCCATGCTGTACCCTCAGTCACTGACTTGACTTACCAACACATTTTTGTTTCTTGCATACTCTAGAATCCCATGCTGCACCCTCACAATCACTGACTTGACTTACCAACACATTTTTGTTTCTTGCATACTTTAGAATCACATGCTGTACCCTCACAGTCACTGACTTGACTTACCAACACATTTTTGTTTCTTGCATACTTTAGAATCCCATGCTGCACCCTCACAGTCACTGACTTGACTTACCAACACATTTTTGTTTCTTGCATACTTTAGAATCCCATGCTGTACCCTCAGTCACTGACTTGACTTACCAACACATTTTTGTTTCTTGCATACTCTAGAATCCCATGCTGCACCCTCACAATCACTGACTTGACTTACCAACACATTTGTGTTTCTTGCATACTTTAGAATCACATGCTGTACCCTCACAATCACTGACTCGACTTACCAACACATTTTTGTTTCTTGCATACTCTAGAATCCCATGCTGCACCCTCACAATCACTGACTTGACTTACCAACACATTTTTGTTTCTTGCATACTCTAGAATCCCATGCTGCACCCTCACAATCACTGACTTGACTTACCAACACATTTGTGTTTCTTGCATACTTTAGAATCCCATGCTGTACCCTCAGTCACTGACTTGACTTACCAACACATTTTTGTTTCTTGCATACTCTAGAATCCCATGCTGCACCCTCACAGTCACTGACTTGACTTACCAACACATTTTTGTTTCTTGCATACTTTAGAATCCCATGCTGTACCCTCAGTCACTGACTTGACTTACCAACACATTTTTGTTTCTTGCATACTTTAGAATCCCATGCTGTACCCTTACAGTCACTGACTTGACTTACCAACACACTTTTGTTTCTTGCATACTTTAGAATCCCATGCTGTACCCTCACAATCACTGACTCGACTTACCAACACATTTTTGTTTCTTGCATACTCTAGAATCCCATGCTGCACCCTCACAATCACTGACTTGACTTACCAACACATTTTTGCTTCTTGCATAATTTAGAATCCCATGCTGCACCCTCAGTCACTGTCTTGACTTTATACCAACACATTTTTGTTTCTTGCATACTTTAGAATCCCATGCCATGCTGTACCCTCACAATCACTGACTTGACTTACCAACACATTTGTGTTTCTTGCATACTTTAGAATCACATGCTGTACCCTCACAGTCACTGACTTGACTTACCAACACATAAATTTGTGTTTCTTGCATACTCTAGAATCACATGCTGTACCCTCACAATCACTGACTTGACTTACCAACACATTTTTGTTTCTTGCATACTCTAGAATCCCATGCTGCACCCTCACAATCACTGACTTGACTTACCAACACACTTTTGTTTCTTGCATACTCTAGAATCCCATGCTGCACCCTCACAATCACTGACTTGACTTACCAACACACTTTTGTTTCATGCATACTCTAGAATCCCATGCTGCACCCTCACAGTCACTGACTTGACTTACCAACACATTTTTGTTTCTTGCATACTTTAGAATCCCATGCTGTACCCTCAGTCACTGACTTGACTTACCAACACATTTTTGTTTCTTGCATACTCTAGAATCCCATGCTGCACCCTCACAATCACTGACTTGACTTACCAACACATTTTTGTTTCTTGCATACTTTAGAATCACATGCTGTACCCTCACAGTCACTGACTTGACTTACCAACACATTTTTGTTTCTTGCATACTCTAGAATCCCATGCTGCACCCTCACAGTCACTGACTTGACTTACCAACACATTTTTGTTTCTTGCATACTTTAGAATCCCATGCTGTACCCTCAGTCACTGACTTGACTTACCAACACATTTTTGTTTCTTGCATACTCTAGAATCCCATGCTGCACCCTCACAATCACTGACTTGACTTACCAACACATTTGTGTTTCTTGCATACTTTAGAATCACATGCTGCACCCTCAGTCACTGACTTGACTTACCAACACATTTTTGTTTCTTGCATACTTTAGAATCCCATGCTGTACCCTCACAATCACTGACTCGACTTACCAACACATTTTTGTTTCTTGCATACTCTAGAATCCCATGCTGCACCCTCACAATCACTGACTTGACTTACCAACACATTTTTGCTTCTTGCATAATTTAGAATCCCATGCTGCACCCTCAGTCACTGTCTTGACTTTATACCAACACATTTTTGTTTCTTGCATACTTTAGAATCCCATGCCATGCTGTACCCTCACAATCACTGACTTGACTTACCAACACATTTGTGTTTCTTGCATACTTTAGAATCACATGCTGTACCCTCACAGTCACTGACTTGACTTACCAACACATTTGTGTTTCTTGCATACTCTAGAATCCCATGCTGTACCCTCACAATCACTGACTTGACTTACCAACACATTTTTGTTTCTTGCATACTCTAGAATCCCATGCTGCACCCTCACAATCACTGACTTGACTTACCAACACACTTTTGTTTCTTGCATACTCTAGAATCCCATGCTGCACCCTCACAGTCACTGACTTGACTTACCAACACATTTTTGTTTCTTGCATACTTTAGAATCCCATGCTGTACCCTCAGTCACTGACTTGACTTACCAACACATTTTTGTTTCTTGCATACTCTAGAATCCCATGCTGCACCCTCACAATCACTGACTTGACTTACCAACACATTTTTGTTTCTTGCATACTTTAGAATCACATGCTGTACCCTCACAGTCACTGACTTGACTTACCAACACATTTTTGTTTCTTGCATACTTTAGAATCCCATGCTGCACCCTCACAATCACTGACTTGACTTACCAACACATTTTTGTTTCATGCATACTTTAGAATCCCATGCTGCACCCTCACAATCACTGACTTGACTTACCAACACATTTTTGTTTCTTGCATACTTTAGAATACCATGCTGTACCCTCACAGTCACTCACTTGACTTACCAACACATTTTTGTTTCTTGCATACTTTAGAATCCCATGCTGTACCCTCACAATCACTGACTTGACTTACCAACACATTTTTGTTTCTTGCATACTTTAGAATCCCATGCTGCACCCTCACAATCACTGACTTGACTTACCAACACATTTTTGTTTCATGCATACTTTAGAATCACATGCTGTACCCTTACACTTACAGTCACTGACTTGACTTACCAACACATTTTTGTTTCTTGCATACTTTGGAATCACATGCTGTACCCTCAGTCACTGACTTGACTTACCAACACATTTTTGTTTCTTGCATACTTTAGAAACCCATGCTGTACCCTCACAATCACTGACTTGACTTACCAACACATTTTTGTTTCTTGCATACTTTAGAATCCCATGCTGCACCCTCAGTCACTGTCTTAACTTACCAACACATTTTTGTTTCATGCATACTTTAGAATCACATGCTGTACCCTTACACTTACAGTCACTGACTTGACTTACCAACACATTTTTGTTTCTTGCATACTTTAGAAACCCATGCTGTACCCTCACAATCACTGACTTGACTTACCAACACATTTTTGTTTCTTGCATACTTTAGAATCCCATGCTGCACCCTCAGTCACTGTCTTGACTTTATACCAACACATTTTTGTTTCTTGCATACTTTAGAATCCCATGCCATGCTGTACCCTCAGTCACTGACTTGACTTACCAACACATTTGTGTTTCTTGCATACTTTAGAATACCATGCTGTACCCTCACAGTCACTGACTTGACTTACCAACACATTTGTGTTTCTTGCATACTTTAGAATCCCATGCTGTACCCTCACAATCACTGACTTGACATACCATCACATTTTTGCTTCTTGCATACTTTAGAATCACATGCTGTACCCTCACAGTCACTGACTTGACTTACCAACACATTTTTGTTTCTTGCATACTTTAGAATCCCATGCTGTACCCTCAGTCACTGACTTGACTTACCAACACATTTTTGTTTCTTGCATACTCTAGAATCCCATGCTGCACCCTCACAATCACTGACTTGACTTACCAACACATTTTTGTTTCTTGCATACTCTAGAATCCCATGCTGCACCCTCACAGTCGCTGACTGGACTTCCATCTATAGGATGTTGACAGATTCGCTCTCGTAACTGTAGACCACTACAACTTCCGCATGATGTACTACACAATGACCATGGTGACCAGGAAGACCAGGTACCATTTAATGATAATATTCTTTCCTCTATAAAGCAATTAATGATGCAAAATTAAAATATTTGTGAGGTTAATTCACTTTCACCTGGTTTAGAATAGAATATTTTGTGGTTTAGTGAAACTTGATTTGACCAGTGCCTCGTGAACAGCAAATAATTCTTCAACCATTGTTGTTTAACAATGAAGTATGTGATTGATTTGGTTCAATACCACCAAATATTCATTTTTGTTAATATAGACAGTACTCCAATATCTGATTACCCACGGTTGTTGTTAACTGTACACTTTTGTAAATATTTATAAATGTAGATTAAAATTCAAAGAAGAAGCCAATGTTTTAGGACAACAATGGATAATCTGAAATGAGAGTATGTGATATGACTTATTTGTCTTGGAGACCAGTATAATTAATTTGAGGTTGAAGCTAAAACAGAGGCAAAATATTTTCCTCATATATATATATATATATATATATATATATATATATATATATACCGGTATATACCTATTTAGTCAGAAATTGGACAGACAAGATGAATACAAAGAGTCACTATGTAAGGAAAATAAAATAATAAAAATAAAACAGTTTTTAGACAATTTCTTTTCCAAAATGGGATAGGTGATTATTGGTTTTTAAATTGTCATGAATTTGTGCTTTATTTTGATAAATGAAATTTTGTTGAATTTCTTTTTAAATTAAAAAAAAAATCTCAAACAAATCTTTTCAACAAAATTTATTTTGCAAAAACACTTACCTGGGGGTACACATGGATTATTTAAATTGGGACAGTATCTGACCTCATCTTTTGTGCCTGCATAATATAAATCTTGTGGTATAGGTACTCGAGCTTTAAATGTATACTTTTGTCTGCGCTCATAATAACCATCATCTGTTTTATTGAAAACTGACCAGACAGTCCAGGGACTACTCTTCTTTTCTTCTGAAATATACAAAGTTATTTATTTATTTATTTGTTTGTTTGTTTATAACTATTAGCACAGGGAGAAATATACTGGGTTTAATTTTTAGCTGATTGCGCTGTCACTGAATGTTATATTGTCTCTTCAGGCTATTTCTATATGTAAATTGCATATGCTTAACTTCAGTGCATTTGGAAAATGCATAAACCATATTCCATATGCGATAGTGATTTCCTATTTAAAGCACTTTATTCCAACAAGGCTCATTCGAACACAATCATCAATGAACCTTTTTCCCAAATCATATTTATTGGCTAATGTATCTAGACCGTGCATGTAAACATTGGCAATTCACAAGAATATTTTAAGAAAAGGGTAAACTACAATTATTATTATTATTGAAATGAAAGCGGGAGTGTCATCACCTGCGCATGCGTCAGATGGCCATAGCGTGTCATTCTTTACAAACAAGCGTCTACCCATGAGCCTTTGCATTATTAGTGTGTGTTGTTATCGTCGCTTGGGACTCAATTCCTGCGTGTGCGCAGGTGATGACCCTCCCTCTATAAATTAACAACTTACCTAGACATGGGGATTGACGACAAGCTCTATACTGAATATCACTACCCGGACATTGTCCACCATTGATACAAGTTCTACTTCTAACCTGAGCACCACCATTACATTTAGAACTACATTCTGTCCAATCCATCCAAGCACTCCATTCACCTGAAAAAAAACATTACAGATAAAAGTTATTATAATACATCTGTCACCGGAACTTCATATGTTACAGCTGCGCATGGGTCGATACTCCTGCTGTACTGTCTTTGTACATACTTTAAGGTATCCTCGTAATAACCTAATATTCTACAAGTCATGTCCCAAGATGCAAGGGAAATATGCACCGGGTTCAATATTAGCAGATTTTAGGTTGGACTAGGTTTGTGAAGTAAACAATACTTTCACATCAAGATAAATTAGTTCAACAAGAGATATCAAACTTTATTTTAACTGCGACCAAAATTAGAGATTAGATTTCTTTAAAAATTTATTTGTGTATTTATTTTTTTTTTTTTTTTTATACATATTTATTTATTTGTGAATTTTAAGTACATTCATTCAAGTTACTTTCAAAATATTGTCTTGTTAATAAAAACTCTTTATTGTTGCAAACACCCTATGTAACCTACTCTTTTTTACACGGGAACTATAAAGTTCATTCATACATATACATTCTAGTGTCAATGTTTACTGGGTTTAAATTTAGTGCATTTGGCTATCAGCAAAATAATATACAATATAACCAAGTGAATAATTAAACCCTATACAGTATCAGAAAAGCTCTGACAAACCTTTTAGGCCTTTCCACTGCAACATCAAATATTTCTGCCAACTAGCATGAGAATGTTTGATAACAAAAGTACCGTAAAAACTCGATTAATTCGCGGTCTCTATTAGTTCGCGCACCCATTTTATTTTCGAAGGCTAATTTTTAAATGTATCCTTTTAATTCGCGGCGTTCAAAAACATGTTTAAAATTGTATCCTATTAATTCGGGCGCCAGAATAAAGTGGACAACTCAGAATATATTGCATGAACATTAAAAATATACATATAATGTTATGTTATCAGTATTTGGTGTCGCCGCAATCGCAGATGATCTCTGTTATCACCGCCTTTACGTGAATAATGCGATCGAAGTCCGCTACCCAGAGTTTATTATATTATAGTAAAATTTAATTTGACGCATGGTATGTTTATGTTTGCGTAATTATTACGAATGCAACGCATTATCAAGTCGGTGATATTGAAATATTCACAGACCTAATACCCCGGGTCAGTGCCCTAACAATAGTTAAAAAAAAACTAATTATCATGAAAGCAATACATTACGAAGTTGAAATATTCAGAGCTGGTACAATATTGTAAACAAATTTGCGTAATTAGAAAAGCAGTGCACTAAGTAAACGACGTTGATATATTCAAGCCATTACAGAGTTGCATACAAGTTGCGTAATTACAGTACCTTCGGATATAATTAATAACAATTTTACTAGTTTGATGCGCGGGGCACGAAAGAAAAAGGTTGCTAAGGTAACGCGCCAGTTCAGTGCGTGACTTGGGGTCAAACTTCGGTCAACACACACTTGATGTCAGCATCGCCGCGCAACAAGTTTCGCTAAAGTACTTGAAGTTCAATTGCGTCCCAAAATGATGTCGCTGATCACTCAGTTGTCGCAGCGTGTGTTGTGTCATGTCCATGATGCACCCCGTTTCGACTTTGGCCTGCTTTTCCTTCTTGTTCACGTAAAATGCGACCTCTCACCAATGTATTAAAACACTTTGAATTTATACTTTGCATGATTATATTTGGTCAACGCGAAACATTATTTTTTCTAAACATTTTCTGAGACCGATTTTATCAACGCAGAGTTATTTTTCCAAACAAGATGGGCTTCGTAATATCTGCCATAACATCGCCCGGGCGATGCCTAGAAAAATAAAAAAAGGCAGTACAGCCAGACGGCTACTTTGTAGCCACGTGTTCATTGTTTGTTTGTGTACAGAGTGACCTTTGCCATTTTTCACTGTTTCATTTCAAGTGTAACATGGTGCGTGGTCCTTGACGCAGTGCGTGTTCTCTGTCCGACTATACGCCATGAATGTCGCTAGCCATGAGTCTCAGAGGCACTAAAAAAACGTCCGGTAATCGTGTTCATTGGAAAACAAAACAAATCACTAATAAATTTATGAAAACAGTTCCTTTTTGAATCGATCTAAAAGTACTCGTTTAATTCGCGCACCAAAAACCAATAATTTCCGTTTTGACGCTATTAATTCGTGCACTTGAAAAAATAATTATTTTTACTACCGCGAATTAATCGAGTTTTTATGGTAGTGACAATGCTCATTAGTTATTTTATTGACTGAGACACATACATGTATATTTGATGACAACATCAGTGAACAACGCCGTTATTTTAACATTAACTTAGAATTTGAAAAGATTGGGTTAACAGTATATACTTAACAAAACTCTGAACAGACTATACTGTAAAATGGTTAATTATTCACTAGGTTTTAATTTGGCTTATTTCGCTGACTGGAAAATGCGCTAAATTAAAACCCAGTGAATATGTAAAATTTTGCATAAAACACATTATCCAAATGATAAAACCATGAATTTAAAACCCACTGAATATGCCTGAAATGGTAAATCAGTGAAATTTAAACCCAGTGAAATTAGTCATTTTACAGTAGTAGGTAAAACTTACCAACTGAAGGACATGGAGTATATTCACAAGACATTTGCTCAATATCAAGTCCAACACACTCTCTACCACCATACATTGGTGAAGGATTTGTACAAGATCTTTGATGTGTTTTTACTGCTTCAACACCACAAGTTTTAGAACAACCTGACCATGCTGACCACTTTGTCCAACCACCATGTACTGAAAAGAAATCATTGTATAATATGATCCATACCTCATTTTAGCTGAAAAATAATTCTGTGTTGCATGTAATTGTTACTAAATTATTATTCATATTTACATTCAAAATACATATAGTATCAATGAATTTCAAGCCCAACTCGAAACAAGTCATGTTATGACACAGTCCCTGTTGTACACAGGTGCAAACAGATGCACAAAGGATAATCCATAAGTTGTCATTTTTGGACTAGGTTCTAACATTGACCCATGGGTAAATACTTACACAGAAATTGCTATCAACAAATTTTTTTTTCACACAGTCCTCCAGCCCAACCCAGTTTTCAAATGGAAACCACAAATTATAGATTGTCAGGGCAAATGTAATGTGTCAGCACCATTTATTCACAGGTTCAAACCCAAATTTCTACAATGATTTTCAGTTAGAATTAATAGACAATTTTACAACAATTCAAAATTTTGAAGTGAAAACTTACTACCCTACTACATGTCTCTCATGCATGCTGCATGCGCCTTGCTTGACTCATATTTAGATGTACAATGTAGTTGCATGTATAGAGTAAAATATTTGTCTTGTATAAGCGCTACCAAATTACAGCCAATTTTATGAGACATTAGAATGGGTTGTATTTGAACACATTCAATTATGAATGCTGCATATTCAGTATATTCAGATTGTTGCTATTTTGGATGTCATTATAATTTCCTGCACAACACAATATTAGACTAGGAGGATTTACCCACACCCTGTCATTAATCATTTGCGAAAGCCAACTCTCATCACTTTCCACCAAAATTTTTTTGATCATTAACAAAGAAATTATATACTGTAAATGCATTAATTTTTTACTTGGCTTTAATTTCACTATTTTTGTCGATAAGTAAAATTTACTAAATTAAATCCACATGAACATGTAAAATAACAATAAAAGTAATTGTAAAATGTGAAAAGACCCAAACATCAATATAGTGAAATTAAATGCCAATGAAAATAAAATAGTTTCACAGCATACAAAAAATACATCCAAAATGTGAAAAATTCTGGATAGGAAAATGACAGTATTCAAATAGTTAGATGTAACTACCTGTACAGTTGATGACTTGTATATAATCTCCTTTACATTCTTTACCACCACATTCTGGCAATGGATTATTACATTGACGTTTTCTACACATACATGGTGTGTCATCACCATGCATCTTGTTACAGCGCTCCCAGTCTGACCAATTACCAAATCTACCATTTACTGGTATACCATGTAATATGGGACAACTTGACATATCTTGGTGCCAATGTGCTATATTAACACTGAATACAATTGTATATACATTAGACCAGTATATTATTTATTATTATACATTTGTCACCGTAAGTTGCGGTATTGCACTGGGTATTTGCATCCTACCATATTAGGAAATGCAAATTTCAAATATGGAACAATTACACACGTAAGCAAACATGGCAGCCCACAGGGCTTGACCGATCCCACACAAAGAAGTTCGCTAAATCTGTTTTATACTTGTTGGATTTCAGCATTTCCGTGATGTATTCTTGACAGGAAAAGATGTATAATAAGGTTATTACAAGGAAACCCAAAGTTTGCACAAACACAGTATATGGTTGCATCGTTGGACACTGCACATCAGTCGATACTCTCTGCACTGTATTCATGCATACTTTGTGGTATCCTCGTCATAACCTCACATTAACATGTCTATTAATTAATAACACTGCTGTCAGTGAAAAACAACAAAACAAGGTCCCAAAATTCAGAATATGGTAATTTATTGTTCAGAAGAGTACTCTTTTAATGATATGAATTTTAGCATTTAGTAGTCATGTTTTGCCATGGTTACATAACTTTCCCTTATTCATATACATCCAGCACTGTGTTTCCAATTGACAGTGCTCAATATTTTGTTGAGTGAATTCGTTTTTAATTCACACATTATTACCCATTGATGTCACTATGTTAGTTTATGAACATCAATTTTGACAAAACGTCAAAAATATTCAGGATTTTCTTACCTTTCATCGTAAGTAACACATTGTCCCAATGAACCCAATTTAGAATCCCAGCCACAATAAGGATCCATAGCATCCAGACATCTCCTAAAATCACCAATTTAATTATTTTGGTCAAAGACATTAACTAGAGTATACTAATTTTCTGTTTTAGTAACAGATATTGTACATTTATAAGTTCCTTAACAGGAATATATTCAAATTGTACTCTACAGAAAAGTGTAAATTATACTTTTTCTCTCTATCAACTGACCTTTTGGAACTGTACGTGTGACAGCGATGTACTGAAATTTTCATTATTCCACTTTCAGAACCAACATAGAGGGCACCCTATAAAAAAAAAAACAATCTATGTGACCTAAGGCATATCAAAGATACTCATAAATGATTTTATGAAGTCACTTCAAGGATAATGTATAAACTGAAGTATGTTTAATATACAGTTTACTGATCAAACCACTTGTAACCCAGAGAACTGGGCAAGGAACTTTCTTGTTATGTATCTGTGTTGAAATATACATGATTCTGAGAAATATTGCACAATCGTTCCATATATTAAATTAGTATCGGTAATTTCTAATAAGGTAAATATTCTGTGCAAAAAACATCACCATACATAATTATATACATCAAGCACTGTTACATAATTTGTTTACATTTTTGCCAACAGCATGCAAATGTTTGGTAACAATGTTGCTTACTGATCAGAACTAGTTCCTAGATTTACTGTGACAACATTTCCTGTGGTTTTAACAGAGACACATGTATATTTAATACAACAGCAGCAATTAAACAATGCTGTTATTATACATTTGTGTGTGAGCGACCGGTTCTTGCCAACTAGTCACTGTACATGTACATGTGTGCAAAACATGAACAAGTGCAACAGTCTATAGAACAATATCATATCATATGAGAAAACTTAAGGGCATGCTTCAGCACTTGACAACAGCATCTGAAGATTTATCATATTATTAAAATCAAATTACTAATTTAAAAGAAAGTATAAGAAAGCTTTATTCAAATTTATGTTTTTTTTATGCACTGAAATAAAAATGTTGTATTACCTGAGAGCTGAGTAACTTGATATTTTTAACTGGTTGTAAATCACCATCCTATCAATGAATTGAGAAATACATATTATATGACATTCTATTATTTGAACCTCTCGATTGAAGTCATATGAATGAGGAGAATCAATGTAAACTTACATCAAATGGATGGATTTCTTCTACCACACAGGAGTCTGTTTTACCAATTGGTTTGCTCACTTTCTTTATGATACCAGATTCTATGTATTAAAAGATATTGGAAAAGTGGACATTACATAAGGACTGACCAGAGACTATTATATTCCAAATGACACAACCAGAAATAGTAATTTTTAATGTGCCATAAAATCAAAACATAATTGTGAAAATACGGCATCAATTCATTGTACACAGATGGCACCGGATCCAACTGGCCAACTGTCACCAGCACACACCATCCCACTGGCAAACTACTACCAGTAAACACCCTCTCAGTGACCAACTGGCATTACCACACACTGTTCTGGATTACCTCCACAACTATGTGATTCTACAAGCACCTGCCATCCCACTGGCCAAATACCACACCCTTCCCACCTATCAAATCTTACGCATCATTAGCCCTACCTGATTACCACAACACACCCCATCAGCAAACTGTCATTTTCACTATAACTAATCTGTCAATTGGAATCCAAACTAACCACTCCACCCTAAAGTTCTCACACACTTTTCACCATCTACTGGGTACATACTTTCAAACTTCTAACTCTGAAAACATAATTACAACCTACATACCTGTACCAATAAACATGACATGAAATGTTTGATGTTTTCCTCTCACAATATCCACAACTATATCAGTAAACCTACAAAAATACAATGATTCACATAATATTTCAAATAGAATTAACAAATATGGGTACATGAATAAGTACTGGTAGGTTTGATTGCTGGAGGTAGTATTTTCATTACATCATACCTTTCATCATGTTTTTGTTCATAATATAATGGTACAGCTTGTGTAGGTTGTACAGCGTCATCCATCAATTGATACTTTCTAGCATCTTCTAACTTCCTCACAGTTTGTTGTGGTTTACCGTAATCTGGACCCATTGTATCACACTGCAAAAGTACAACATAACGCAAACAAATATTGAAACAATTCATGATCTTCCAATTTTCATAAATTTCAATGTTAAAGAAAAATCTTGAAATTGTTAAGCAGCAAATATTTATCACACCAATAAGTTAATTCATTTATTTATTTTAGGTAAAATTGCTCATAATTTTGTTTAAAAAAAGTTTCTATTTATGAAAAATAACAAAGGTTTATTTTGGCGTTTAAAGGGTGAATCGATTGATTAATTTAATTAATTAGAACAATTGAACCATTTTGAACGTCAATGTCAACTTTGGCCACTATCCTCAAAATATTTCTGTATAGTCTGCTTCTGAAATCTTGATAGAAATCGAAAAACCTTTCAATCAAAACCTAAAAGCCAATGTCAGTATGATTCAAAATTAAGTTGAAATTTACAGAAAATTTGATAAAATTTTTGGCAGGAATAAAAAATAACTACCATAGTCAACAAAAGGTTTATGGATTACATCATGTTAATGTCACTAGTACTAAATATGGAGTCTGGGTTTAAAACCAAAACATAGTTGAACTCTGGTGACCTTGCCCTTTGTTATATAATATAATTCCCTTTATCATAGTTTGTTTCAATATAAATATGCATTGTCATAATTAATTTTGAATACAAACAAGTTTTGGGGTTGAACCAACAGTGGGGAATCATTCTACCGAATGTCCTTAAAAGATGTAAATATCTTACAAAAACAATGGTGCCTTATTTGTTTAATTATTTTAAGGGACATAATTTCCAGCTTTCTTCAAAGTAATTCAGATATTTTAGTATAAAAACAAATGTCTCATTGAAAAAAAAAAGTGCTGCATTTAGATGTGAATAGATTCATAAAACATGCAAGATAACAGAAAATTTTAGCTGGCTTTAGTCCAAGTATTTTGTACAAGTGTCTGTCAAAAATTAATGATTCACTGAGACAAATATGAACTGCCTCATTGTGTGACTACTGTATTATATGAAAAGTAAAAAAATACACTCTTTATGAATAGCTATCATGTTGCAAGCTCTGCTTTGTATGCAAATCAACTTAAATAGTTAGTTGGTGTCCAGTGGAGGGAGAAGTCAACAGTACTGTTGCTTCCTGAGAATCTACATCTTCAAACACTGCAATCTTTGAAGTGTGTTTTTAAACTAGTATTATAAAAACTCTATCATTCTGTTCTAATAGCTGAAACATAATCCTGTGAGTTTTCATTTGTCGAATGAACTGTTTGTCAAATACAGAATACATATATTTTAGAATATTTTTCTTTTTAAAATGTGGATGAAATGTTTTGCTTTTAATGTATTTTTTATGTATTGTTTTTGATTTGATAACTTTGAACTAAACAGATTTTCTATTAGCTTCAGATCTTGATCAAAGTTTGGCACTCAGTTCATAGGAGTGCTTATATTGATTTTCTGACATCTTGTTTTCTGTAAAGAATTTATTGGTAGGTTTGCAAATGTGTATCAGACTGTGCAATCTCTCCATGAGTTGGTTTTGAAACCCAGTATGGGATTCTGAGATACATTACTAAGGATATTATTACAAGATAAATCATTTGCTTCATTGAACACATACAACAATGCATATTTCCACTGAGATCAGTGACCTTTGATGTGTATCACCAGTGATCAGTCAAGTAGAAACAGTCAAAATATTTTATCAGATTTTCTCAATTTTTGCATATTTTCATACAGGACATCTGTTGTTCAAACTCAGGGAAGACTTTATACTGATGAATAAGGTGACCAAGTTTGATAAAGTTTGGAATAGAATTAGTAAAGTTATTATGCACACAATAACAATTATTAACGACGACGACGACGACAACAACAACGACGACAACGCTGGACAAAATTTTTGATGGTACGGGCAAGGTAAAAAATAAGGTTATAAAACCAATGAGACCAACACAGGAAACTCAATATTTCCATGCATCAACTTCACTTTCTCTGGTTGATCACAAACACTAAGTAAATTCAGTCACACTTACCTGAAAGTCTGGTTCAGGGTTATTTATTTTAACCCATGCTGACTGCGCATTTTCTTGGTATTTGAAATCCCCAGTAAATGTATCATGTATGTTTTTTGTATCATACACGCATACTGCTGAACCATGTATACTATTTCTAAAATTTGATAGACAATAAACAAAGTTTTAACTATTACTGTGAATTACTTTTAGAATTTAGTTTTTGCTAAATACCTTAATTAGATTAGACACATGTACAGTAATTCATTTTTCCAAATTTATAACATGCAAACCATAAGGCAGAAAACTAATTTGATTTTATCTTTGTTCATTTAACTCTGCAAAACTTATTTAAAAATGAAAATAAATTACTCTTCAGTAACAGAAATCATTCACAGTTTTGAGCATCAATTAACTTCAGACCAATGGCATCAATTCAGCTTGTTTGACAAGTATAACATTATGATAAGTGTACTTTAAAAAAGTGCTTTTTTTTCAAATTATGGTCATTTATCTTATAAACTTATCAGATTTCATACCAAAAATGAAGAGGTAAAATTATTATTGGTTTTCAACTGTGCAAAAATAATATTGTTTTTTTGAAGCACATAAACAAAATGTACCATACCATTTTTATTGGCTGCTTACACTATGTAGGGACATAGAGCCCAACAGGTCAACAATGTGCCACCTCACCTATCTAATCAGTACCAAAGTTTCCAGCCCACTGGAACACATCGATATACAGATATGCTAGACAGATCACATTAGAAGTCATAGGTTGCACTGATAAAAAGTAGTTGTGAGCATCACCAACAAATTCATTTGTATTTAAGATACAACACTTGCATGCATCTCATAGAAAATACTCTACATGCTTGTTTCACCAGATTGAATGTTTGAGGGTTTAGTGACTTTACATAAAATGTAATAGTAAACCATCAACATCTTCCAAGTACTAACTCAAAACATAATACCATTACTCACTTGACTGTTGTAAAAACTGCATAAGTCAAGTTTTCTTCTTCAATATAAAATGTACCCTCTGTAACGAGAAAGACACTTGTAAGAAGTTCAGGCAAGAGTTCTTTTGGGCCCCAACACCTATAAATCGATCTTGAGAGGCGAATGCAATTACATTGAAGCTGGAGTGTTAGGGTTTAGGTTAGGGGCCTTATGGAACTCTTTCTGAAATTCAGATAACGAAACACAAAAACTATTTTGCCTATACAACTTGCCCCAAATTATGTTGTACTATTTGAGATGAATGATGAAATAACACCATCAAGTGATCGACTATAGAAATTATAAAGAAGAAACCTAAGATATATTGGTGTGAATTTTTAAAAACTTACGTAATTCATCAAAATAAAATGGAAATTCTCCAGGAAGTGAGCAATTTAAACGTGCTTTAGTAAAAGTTGTCCAGTTATCCTCCAGTAAAAAGTGACCTCCAGAATCATTCTATGGGATAAATTTACAATATATTTTAATTACAAGACTATAAAGTGTGATGTGGTTACAGCTTACTGTCACTACTATATTGTGTGAAATGTGTGGAGCGAATGCCTCCCAAATGTATCAAATGATTTGATTTTGAACTAAATTTTCTTTTTTTACAGCTCAAAAATGCTGATCTTTCGAAGGGGAATATGGCATTGAAATATCCTTCTTCATCAAAATTGACCAATCATATACAGCACATTATTAAAAGTGAAAAAATTCCAAAAAACTACATTTGTTGAATCATACACAATGTTTTGACACTATTACATTTGTTTGTCCTGTTTTTATGTTCCATTTCACAGGATCTCACAGTGAACAGAATATAGTCTATTCTCTGGGGTGGAGCTATGTCACAAAGCGTTCTATGTTTCTAAGACATACATCACTGTACCATGTATTTCTATAGGTTTTGCACATGCTCCTGTGGAATGCCGGTTGAAGAGATTGTGAAAACAGCTCAAGTCAAAGAACAGCACAAACTCAATTTTGAAGTAATCCTGAGCAACCAAATTTTTATATGTTGCATATGTAAGGATAATCTAATTACACAGTTCAGGAGGGTCTCAACAACGTATCTCAAACAACAGTTTTCTGAGAGTTTTCGGCATTTGTTTTCACTGTGATGGTTGCCAGGTGGTGAAAATGTTCATATGTCTGTCCCCTAGAATGGCCAGCTAAAATGCTGACAGTTTTGCTGAACACATCTTAAGGTAGATATGTGATTAGAGCTACCGATAGTTGGGTCTAGTTTAGTATAATTTTTTTATTTTCACTTTATTATTTCTACATCTTAGTAAATGAAGCAATATATATTGCAGTAAGACTAACAATTTTCAATACAAAATTTATGATGTAGAGTACTAGGCAAGTATTGTCAGTAAAGAAAATAGTAGAAAGATACACTGTGAGTTTGATTGGTTAGGAATAGTGAAATAATGTATTGTATAGAAATAATTTACCTTGCATACTCTGGCTACTCTGGAATAAATAGTCTGTAAAAAACAAAATAGAAATATATATCAAATATATGTATTAAATTTTTGAAAGTTAGGTTTAGGTTAGGGCAAATCAAGTGATGGAAAACATGTGTATTTTTGGTTAACCAACAACAGTCTTCATTAATCTCTATTTGATCCATATAAATTCCAAAATGTATACAATTACTTCATTAAAATGATGCCAAACAGAAAGGTGAAAGAAAATACACCAAAGTTAGATAAATGGATCAACCTTTAATACTTGTAAAAGTTGAGCACATGGGTTTTGGAAATCAAGTAGAACATAAGAACTTAAGTAATCTTAAATTTATAACAAGGTTGGCATTAAAGTCCCACTTCACAGAATTTACTATATCCCTGTCAATCCTTCCATAGAGCTTCATGATCCTTCATGATAACAATTGTTGGTAAGTTCAAGGAATTATTGTATGCACCATGGAATTATGGGATACCATAACTTTTTAAACTTGACTACTACGGTACTCATTTTTTAAAAATTTTTGTGCCAGGCGACAGTTACGGACATTGAATGTCACTGTTGTCTCTCCTGACTTTTTTTGTATGTGCAAATTGCAAGTGCTAGTGCTGACATTGAAGTCATTTTCTGTTTGGGACTACATGACAGGGCTGTGTGGCCATCTCCCTATCAAATGGCAATTTAATGCGCTATCCTGGCGTCAACCAGGCTCGGTCAAACACAAGCACCTGCAGACCTTAACCAAGGTTCCCCCAAAGTCACATTCGTTAATGAATAAATCTTGGCCAGTGGATTGGCCTTCCCATTGAGTCTGAGGCACACTCACCCAGGGTAGGGGTCAACCCTTTTAATGTTCAGCCTATAGTAGGATTTGAATTTGGGTCTACCGATCATGAGTCTGATGCGACAACCACTATGCTACCAGTGACCGGTTTTTGACTACTACTCATGCTAAAAATTGAAATAAAAATTAATTGAACAAAATTTTTGCACGAACAAACAAATGTCAATAAATGCTTAAGGGTCTTGAGTTGAAACACCTTTAACCTACACGTAATGGCTCTGTCTCAAAATTTACACACAAATAAAAAACTAATTTACTGGAGTCATAATATTAGTAAATTAATATTAAGAGCATATTTCAGAATAAAACATAAAGCAAGTATAAATGTATACAAATCATTTTTTACATCTATCAGTTTTGTGGTGACTTTTTCCCAAAGCACGTAATATGAATATATATAATGTGCATGATATATGCCTTGGTGGCACATTGCTTCACACATGCAAATCATATCACAAAATAAATGTTGAAAGATGGAATTTGGTGAACAGTATACAGTCAATTACACGACGGTCATAAAACATTTTAAGTGGTGTATTTAATATACTTGGGGAGGGGGGGGGGGGTAATACTTGTTTTGTTTATTAATATTGCAGGCAAACCATAGGCTTTATTGTCACCAAAACACTGTCCCAACCAGTAAGATCGAAATTTTAGTTTGACTTTAGTTGCGACTGTAATTACACTCAGACTTTGCAATCCCTAAAACAACTTTCACACAGAAATAAAGTACTTTCTAACAAATATAAGAAATGAAAACAGAGAAGTCATTAAATTTTAGAGAAAGGAAATGAGTTTTCATGCATGATTTGAGATAATTTGATACATGAAAGCCTCAAGTATGGAACAAACAATGGTACGATTGAGACTTAACAGCACAGGCACTATATTTCACACCTAAGACTGTCAGCGACTCAACTATTAGGTGGAAACCAAGCCAGACATAAACATTGATAAAGACTATGTAGACCAGTGTGCCCTCTTAACTGATATGACATGCCACTGATGCAAAAACATTTGCAACTAGTTGTGCTGATTTTTTGATATAGTGATCTTGAAAAAATCTTATTAGTAATGGAATTTGTAATTTGGTAAAATAAAAGTTGCTTTTTGTAAAAACAAGGTTTTCTGAAGCAAAAACATTTTTTATTGTGCCTCCTATACAGTTGCAAACAATTTTAATTTTTCTTGTAGACCAACATCCCCATCAGTCAAGAATCTGACTCACCTTGATTTTGACTCAGGATCCCAACAAAATCAGTCTATCAAATTTCTGAGATGACTTTTTTCACACCTGGTTCTTTTTACTATTGACATTTACCAGGTATATGATTAAACCCTGACCAGGATGGTTATCATCAATCCAATTCATACAAAAGCAGTCGTTTAAAGTTACATTTCAATTTTGCAAATCTGTGACCAATACATACATCATCAAATGTGAGATTGTGGAGGAATTAGCTTCAGAATATGAATTCAAATGGGCAATTAGCTAGATTTGTAAACAACAGACATGCACCAAATTAGAAGGCTTTGTTTATCCTTGAAGATCCGTTACATGTACATTTTAGATATGTTGGTCTCAAAATTAAGACCCTCCAGTACTCTCAAAATAAAATGGGTGGGAAAGTAAGGGTAGGATATATACTTTCAATATAATTTTTACATTTTTTATGTATTAAGCTTGTTCTGGGAGTGATATTTTACATATTAGCAAAATGGGAATGTGATTTTAAGAAGGTTTGGACCAATTCAAAAACTAAATATCATTTTTTTCATACTGTCAATAATATGAGATAATAATACACTTACAATAATGAAGCTGAAAATTGCAGTCAATGAATTTTTTACAAAACAAGAATTTGATCATAGAAAAAGATCAGATTTCCAATTGCTTCTAATGTAGAATGTATTTCTTCATATCTCAATGTTTTGCTCAGTGACATTATAAAGTTGTTACTGATATGAATCCTAATATCAGTACTGGTATACTTTTATATTTATTAACTTTACTTACTTTGTTTACAATGTGATAAAATGAATGGGAATTTAACTCTCATTAAATACAAATGTCTAAAACTTCAAAATTGATGCTTGCAACTGGTAGAATGTATTGGGTTGTGGGTAAATCACTGATTTTCAACACACATCTTGCACATATGTGGCGCAACTACTACTGCCCTTAAATAAATCACATAATACCGTAACCTAAATTATTCAGGTCTATTCCACAGATTGTAATCAGATCAACTTGATCAAGACTGTGCAGCCAATAAAGTATAAAGCTATATTTAGGAATATGTTTCTGGTCAAACCAAAACATCCTCCTAACTATTTGTGTTCCAATTAAACAGACAAATTTTTAGAAAATAGAAATTCATTATATACAGCTCTCATACATCACTGGTTCAAATCTAAGATACAGTACATGTCTGAAGTGGTGAGGTATCTGAAGGGCGCCCTCAACGCCGAAGGTGTCTTAAACAGCCATTATTTATTAGTTTATCAAGCAGTTTTTGATTGGTTTTGACAGAAACATTTACAAAGTCAATACCAGTACTAGCAATCATGTAGGGTGGCAAATTTACAAAGTCAATACTAGTTTTACCAAACACAGGGTGGTGAGAAGTATTAATGGGGGGAGGGGATAGGCTGGTGAGAAGTATTAATGGGGGAGGGGGACATGTCTGAATTCTTGTTTTTCTTATTTTCAGCATATTACTGGGTTATGATGAGGAGGCTTGATTACCCTGATTAATATGTATAATATGCTGGTTCTTTAATAGATATATATTTTCAGTACACCAACATAAAACTCTCTTCTATTCTGTAAATGATGCCCTTTGATTGAGCATTTAATATGTATAATAAAGTGTTCTGATTTGCTCTCTTAGTAGCGTATGCACTTAAATTACACATATGCTTTTATGATCAAAATAAGTAATATTTTAATGGCTCATCATACAATTTAAGCAATCTTTGGGTTCATAGTGGAGATGCTCTTCTAATAGAACAAATATAGTATGTAAAAGAGGAAACATTTCTATGGTTGCAAGACAAGTGCATTTCTATGGTTACAAGACAAGTGCATTTCTATGGTTACAAGACAAGTACATTATTTAGGGTGGCTTGTGGGAACATTGCTTTACACTTGACTTAGGAATGTTAAATAGACTCTTTTTAAGACCCTAACAAAACATACTTGTACTTGATCAATTTGTTGACTTTAAAAGAGAATGAACTTGACATTAAACAACTAGGAGTTAAGACATCTGTGTTCTGTTATTGTACTACACACATGTTCTATTGTTATCAGAAATAATGACCCAACTAGATGTCCCAGCAAATTTGATTAAAGTATATTTGAGTTTGAAAGTAACCAACAAAGGTCAAAGAATAAATATCGTGCTAAACAAAAAACACACAAAGGCTTGGTTCAAACTCAGAGTTCACACAACAAATGTGGTGATTTACATGCTACCCATTGAGCTATCTGTAATATGATTTTGATCATTGCTCGTTGGCTACAAGATGTTTCGCATTAGATCATGAATATTCATCAAAATGATCTTTAAGAAGATCTTGCATACAGGGTCCATCTGCTACGATTTCAGTATGAAAATGAGAACAGTGTAGCACTGTGTACTTCATTCACATCATAAACATTCCAGGTTTTATAGCATATTCCATTTAAAAATAGGGGTGGTTTTCTTTGCTATTAAAATTTTGTGCAGAATTAAATGCCTTCCAAAGCAGAGAATTTCCCTAAAACATATTTTTATGTTTTGGGCAGTGTGTTTTAAAGTTTTTGAACTTATTTGGATATAAAGTTCCCCCTACGATGAAATGTAAAAATTTGCGGCCTTAACATTTTATCTCAGGTCCAACTTGTATAGCTTTATCCCATACTTCAACCAATCAGAGTGAGCCACAGTAAAACGCCATAAAGTTTGTAAGATATAATATGATTGGTTGCATATTTAATTAGATAATTATTTAACATTCAGATTGAACCTGTCCAGTTTGAATTTCAATATGAGCTTTGAATTTCCATATGTAGGCATGAAAAGTGAAAAACACATCACTCAGAAACAAATATTTATAGTATACCTTTCCACAGTTCATATACTCTACTGCTGTCTCTCGAAAGTAAAAATAAATATATGATCCAATTTCATAAGACGACACAAAGTTGGGATCTGTAAATAAATAAAATTAAGATTTTATTTATAAATCCTATAGTTGTGAATGTAAATTCATAATTATCAAGATTTATATATCTTAATGTCTCTAACTCTTAAAAAAAATATTATAAATGGGTTTTAAATGGAGTCTTCCACAAAGAAATTGAGTTCGTTTATCTATTTATAAATGGTTGACAAGGTTACAGCATGTGCATGAAATGAGGACTGGATCATGGCAGGAATGTCATGATGACCTGACTGACAGTTCAATTGTCCTTTAACTGATTGTAACTGATTATAGGGACAGTTAAGTAAACATGTTATTGCAAAATGTTTGGAGCTTTTCAATTCAAAAGTTAAACGTTAAAAGTTCACAAACTCAGAACCTCTGTCATGAATAGTTCCTGACATTCAAGTAATTTTTTTGATAGATCAAAAATTCTATTAAATTATTTGACGATAACATTACAATTATATACTTAACATAAACAAAACTATGATGAAATAAATTTATTCGAAATTCTACTAGGACAGACCATATACATGTGATGTAACTCAACCAAAACATAATGTCTGTGTATACAATCATATTAATATAAGTTAACATAAGTTTGCATACTTTCATCAATCCTTTAAAACTTCATAAATTTCTAAGAATTGTTTTTAGAAATTACTAGAAATTGCTAGTGACAGAAAGGGTAATATGCAAATTGTACGCAAATCTCCTTTCAATAGTCCAAAACCAGCAATTTTGTTTGCTGTCCCAATGCATCTGAGACTTGCTGAAAAGTTGTTTTATTTTGTAATTATTATGGAGTCAAAAAAGTATTGTATCAAATCATTTTGGCTCCAGTTATTATAAACCTACCAATCTTTAATATTTTTAATATTTAATAATAATTTTGTTTGGTAGCATGGCTGAGTTTTTGAGTTTCAGGAGTTTACATCTATCTCTGATTCATTACGCTATTGGATATATATAGAATACTAAAATATGATTCAACATGGTCTCAATGTGTGTAATAATGGAGCAGAAATATTTGACAAAAAATTCATTTTGCGTTCACTGCAAGAGATTGCATCATATGCGAAATTTAAATTAAGTGCATTTTCAACGCCTGGCAACCATCACGGTGAAAACATCGGCCGAAAACTGTCAGAAAATGATACTTAGATAGTTGTTGAGACTACCCTGAACAGTGTAACACAATTACCACAACATATGCAACATATATAAATTTAGTTGCTCAGGATTGGAGCCCATAAAAAGACATGGTACAGTGGAGCACGTTTATCTTAGCAACAAAAAATGTTCTGTGACACAGCTCCACTTTTGGGAATTGAGAAGCTCTGGTTCATTCATTCCAAGATGTGCCCGACCTATTTCACTAGATATCAAATATCAACAGAGAACTAGAACAAATGTCAAATGTTAATCCAAAGATGAAACAAACAAGAGTTCAGACTACCGGGGTATATCAAATAAACTACATCAGTATGGGTTTGAACTCGGGTAACATAAATCTAATACTGCATAGTTGGCAATAACCACCATTAGACTGCACAATTCTCTTCTACGGATAGTCCCATAGCAATGTACCAGTAATTACCATCCTTTTGAAGCAGACTGCACAGTTCTATTTTATGGATAATTCCATAGTTGACCATAACCTCTATTTTGAAATAGTCTGCACAGTTCTATTCCATGTATACTCCTGAATTAGACTTGCACCTTCCTATCCTATCAATACTCGTGAATAGGGGATTTTCCGTACATTTGCGAGATCTCGCGAGATGTATGAAAAACGCGCGTCGAACGATTTGATTTTGAACTAGAATTTCTTTATTTCATAACTTACACCGACCGGCCGATCTTCGACAGAGGAATATTGCTTCCGAATACCCTTACTTAATCGAAACTGCCTATCATCAAATGTGTAGTAGTAGTAGTAGTCCAGAGTTTTAAATCCGGTTTGGTCCCCGAAGACGAGGGTGGCCGGATTCACCTTTAATAAACTAGTGGCAATTTAAGGTTTTTTGGAGCATGAGATAATTGGCCGGATGCCCTTCCTGACACCAATCCACTGTTTCGGCAGTGGGCCTAGCCTTTGAGGGCAACACCCATCATGCAAGGCAGCATGTGTAGAGGTATGTGCTATACATGACCTGGTCTGAAAGCATCATATGACTCATAACAGACTGTGTTCAGGAAAGAACCACTTGGTCAAGGATGGGGTGATCAGCACTTAAGTATACCCCTACATACCCCTGTACAGCACATTATTAAGCATGGAAATGTCCCCAAAATACTTTCGCGTTTGTCGAATCCCACGCGATGTTTGACGCCACTACGACGCTATGACCTTTGTTTGTCCTGTTTTTACGTTCGATTTCACGCACAACGCGTGATTCTCGCAGTGTACGGAAAATGGTCTATTAGCCTGCAAAGTTTTATTGGAGAAGTTTAGATACTCCTATTGTTGTTGTCATTGTCCTCAACTATTAATAATTAGACTGCACAGTTCTAAGTGTTGGTGAATTTTCTATACTGCAGTTATTCAAAGTGCTCTCATAATTTGCACTTACCACTTAACCATTTTGAATTAGACTGCACTGTTCGAAGTGTTGGTAAGTTTCCTTGTACATGTACTCTTTTAATGACTGGATCTCTAGCTGTAAAGTCAGTGACAGTACCACTATAGACATCACCGGTAGATGCGACCAGTGCTGTGTTGTTATGATATGGATCATAAGGACACTTAGATGTACCATGCACACTGTGTAGTACTTTACTAATATTAGCGATCTGAAACAAAATTAAGTCATTCAGTCACTTTGCATAAAGTCTTGCAACAAAATGTTTAATGTAAACTGTCCATTGTATTTCAGTACCAGTTGATAGTATATTAGGAAAGCAACTGTATATACATGAAAATCAAACATTTACAAGTAATTGTATTACATAATCCGTGATAGTTAACAAGTTTAAGAAATATAGTTTTGTTTATCATAATATAGTTCGGACATGAATGGTCAAAACATGTCTCAGATATGGATTCAGAACTGCATTTGTTAAAACAAATGGCTACCAGTCAGCCATTTCAAATCTGAAAAACAATGACATTCATCACGATTCCATAATATCCAATGTATGTATAAAGTTTGAACAAAATCCATCCACACCCAACAGAGAAACAGCTCCAGAATGGCAGAAATGTATAATTTTGTTGATTAGTTTAACATTAAAATGACTGCCATTCAGCAAAATGATGTACGATGTATATATATAGTATGAACATGATCAGTCAAGGCATATCATATTTGTTCTATCATTAGTGCATGTGCTTTAGTAAAAAACAGAGGCATGTCTATATTCATAATAATTTATAATTTTAAGGGATCAGCATAAAATATAAAATGCAATTTTTGGCTTATGTAATCTTCAACTCACTTACTGTTAACAACTGCCACCATATTTTGTACTATTGATGTTGAGTATCAATTTCATGTGCAAAATATTTTTATATATTGGATTCTGACAGAAAGAAAATATAACTTACTGGTCTCCAAGAGCACTGAGGAGCAAATGCATAGGTTCCACATACAAATAGTGACTGGTTCCATGGCAACAACACCCTGATAAAATTCCTACAGTCATTCTGCAGTAAAACAAGAAAAGATTAGATAGAGTGGAATAGCATATCACATCGGCTACAAGAAGTATGGGTAATTTTTACAGTATTGCTGTAATACCCAATTCTGTAATATAAAAACAAATGTTTATTATTACCTAAGTACCATGTAGCATGATACTGGATTATCACTTTGTGTGCCAAAGTCGACTAAAACTAAATCACATAATTTATATAATTTATTGAGCAGGTGACTGTATAAACTGTAGGTATGTAGAATACAGACATTGTCATTTGTGGGTGTGTGTCACAATATTTTGGTCTGAGTAGGTCATCAAACCCTCCATTTTTAATCATCCTACCATTGTTATGTTATGTCCACCAATCAGAGTTATAGCCAGAAAATAGAAAGTGCCTGTCTTAAAACTATCAAACGAAAGATAGCAGTACCTAGTCTGTTACCACAAACTTACGATCAATTTGTGTTGAATATGTATGGTTATTTTGTAATTTACTGGTAATTTTCAATCCAAGTTGGACAGATTTGTCAAAATTTTGCCTGTGAATTTGTTTACCTGTCTAAAATGTGCAGCGCCTGTCTAAAATGACAGGTTGACAGGTTGATGGCCTAAAGCCTGCCGCCACTGATTATTGCACAGCACCAATATACAGTGGACACATTCAAATGATGGATTTTTCACCCAAATGGCTGTCTATCAAACAAGTTATATAAAATCAAATAGCAAAATAATGTTTCTATGTATCATCATATTTGGTTATTCCACGTTTTTTGTAGGTAACTATAGATAAATTTGGTTCAATAAAAAAAGTAAATTTGTTGTTTATTGTTATTGTATGACACATAAAATATGTAGAAGCAAAATGGCTTCTAAAGTTGGCCAAACAGGATTACACCCACCCCTACATGGAAAACAAGCAGCCTGTCGGCTGAGATAGCTCCGCTGTTAGCAATGCACATGGCAATTAAAGAACAGAAGATATCATTAGAAAATGAACAAATCTGAGAGAGGTCCACATGTAGTACCTATATATGTAATATCAAAGCAATTGAACTTGAGGTTTTTAACAAGAAGTCGAAAATATCACTTTTTACCAAAAATGACAAAAATATTTATCAAAATTAGAGAATTAAAGGTATCATTACAAAATGAACAAATCTGAGAGAGATTCACATGTAGTATCTATATATGTAATATCAACGCAATTGGACTTGCGGTTTTCAACAAGAAGTCGAAAATATCACTTTTTACCAAAAATTACAAAAATATTCATCAAAATTAGAGAATTGAAGATATCAACATGAAACGAACAAACCTAAGAGAGGTCTACCCAAGGTACATATACACCAAGTATCAAAGCATTCAGGCTTGTAGTTTTCAAGAAGAAGTCGAAAAAGTAAAACATTGACACGGACGACGGTGACGGACAATCACTCATATGATAAGCTCCGTTCGACAAAGTCGACAGCGGAGCTAAAAAGGATAACATACTCAGTATCACTATATGTCTGTCACCAATCACCATGAGAATTAAGGTCAGATGATGTACAGAAGGAAATAATAAATCAATTTAATTAATTGAATTTGCATAGAAGGATTTATTGCCTCAATGAAATTTCAAAGCAAATATCTCTTATAATTTTATTCTATCATTATCAGTATTTAGAGTCGTTAATGTAAACTATTATAAAATTCACAACTGATCAACAAACTAGGAGTTTATTTCAAATAAATAAACATGGAAGAACAATAAAACAAAAAGACAAATCGTACTGCACTGTAATATACTTTATTTTAGCTGGAATTAATTTTCCCTGAAAAAACATTTTGGGTGTTTTGTATTAAATTTTGAATGTAAAATATAGGAAAAAGGTAAATTCACTGGATTTTATTTTCACTGAACAATCCCTTTGGCGAAAATAGCAAAAATTCTATGTGTTTAGAGATTTTTGAATACAACAGGGCTAGCTACTGTAAATAGATACATTATTTTAAAGCAGGTTGCCTAGAGTGATTTATATCCTGAATAATGAACTCATAAAGTTAATGCTTGTAGGCTTGCAGTCCTTAAACCTGGCAGAGTTATTTTGACCCTTGATCTACTAACAATCAAGCTGACTATGGGATATCTTCTTTTTTTAACTTTTTCACCATCAGAATGAATGGAGTAAACATACAAAATTTGGATCAGTTTTTACTCAAAAAATCTTCTAAAGGAAAATGCAGACTATGAACGAGACTATTTTGTGATGAAAAGAGGGAAATGGTGGTGAAGAGGTTAAAGTATCTGTTATTTCAATCAAAAGTGTTGAGTGATACCATTTTAACCGTTCTCAAAATAACCTGCACAATTTTTTGTATCTTTTCAAAAATTTTGATCATGTGGACAAGGGAAGTAACTGTGGAATACTTTATTTTCGCTGGAATTAATTTTCGCTGAATAGACTTTTTGGTTGTTTTGTATGGAATATATTTTCACTGATTTTTGACGAGTTGAAGGTAAAATAGAGGAAAAAAGGTATATTTGCTGGATTTTATTTTCACTGAAGTATTCCACAGTATGTCAGTTTGGAACAAAATTCACATAGAAATTATCGAAAAACACATAAAAATTAGCAAAATAATTTAAATATGCTGTTAATGTTACAGTTGCTCAACCATAAGTGTTGAGGAAAACTACTAATACTAGTATTACTTGCAATAACCATGATAACTGTTTTTGCAACATACGTTTAATATATACATACATATATATACATTCCAACAAAGCTGGTTATTGAATCAGGAGCAGCAGGAAATGAAGAAATAATACTACCGGTACATTGTGACAAGTATGGCATCATCAGAGGACATGCAAGCAATGGATGTATCCTTGATATGGGATACACAATGTAGTTATCAGAATTCAACAGTAGGGCCTCAGAAACACACAGAAAACAAAAAAGTAATCTTTTCATTATGATATAATAGGTTAACGAAAGAATATCGCAAAATGTGCAGTACAGGAACACATTAAGATCCGCTATGGGATGGTCGATATGAACGCCACACTCACTGCCTTTGTACATACATCACGGAATTCTCGTAATAACCTCATATTTTCAGTTTAATATATATATGCTTGTATGTTGTCCCTCAGAAATAGTTTACAAAGATATGTACTGATATCATAATGATATAAATAATATATTGTCCATATTCATTTTGAATGAATGAAAAACCCATTTTCTATATTTTATGAAAAGTTTCACGGTAATCTTGAATGCCTAAAATACAGAATCAACAAAACTGAGCTGGTATAGTAAAATAACTATGTATTTCTGCTGACTGGAAGTGAATTCACATAGATTAAACACCCTTTCATGTGCTGGTAGTGAAGCAACAAGGGAACTTGGGGAACCGGAAAACACTTCTATTCAATCACTTGGCAGGATATGTCTATATTCACTTGCAAATCAATCCGACTATTTATAACTTTGAGTTTTTGTGTTTGGATTCTAGGCTCCCACTTTTCCTGTTTGATAATATCTCCACATATGACATCTTGAAATCCACAACCATAATACAGCTACTTCAGTTCAACCATTCAAAAAATGTAATAAATTGTAATTTCTCTCAAACTATTTTTTCTAGTTCAGCCACCACCAAAAGTAATCAATTAATGGATGGACATCAATTACAAGAAATACCACAACTACGTTTTTACATGCAAAAACAATTAATGCTAGCTAGTACTGGCTCTGGGAATGATGACTTTTACATGATCCTAGTGAACCGATTATCTCTGAAATTCCTTAGCATCATGATTTCACCAACAGCTGTACTATGAGACAAGTCACCTTTAGACTTAGTCAATTAGTTCATTGATGTGAAAAATTATATCCAACTGGTTTCAAAATGCAGATACTAAGTGATGATTGGTGTCACTTCCACTTTTTACGACTATATAGGATTTAATTATTCAATGATTTAATTTATTTTCACCTAATTTCACTGACAAGAAAATGTTCAAAATTAAAACCCCTAATATGCAAAGCCATCCATATAATCTATTTTTTACTTCACAAACTTTAGAGTAGGTCCCTGACATACTTAGTGAGTATGCAATAGAAAGTACTGTTTTCTTCACAAACCAGTGAGTTTAATTAAATATTATAAAAACATACAGGATCATAATATCTGATAAATTGAATCTAGTGAATATTTATCCTACTACAGTATTCACCATGGAATAAGTATTCTGACTCATCTCATAATCTAATCACCGTTAATAGTGGGTGTTTTTTTTTTAATGATCCATGCCATGATGATCGAGAAACATATTTTTTGGTGACTTTTCAATAGTTAACTAGGTAGTCTAGTCATGTTTTCAGTAAATAGCATACAAGTTTGTAATAATTGAATTTGGACATGTGAAAATTTGAAACATTTTCAGTTTTGCATACTACGCATCATGGGATCAAAGATTTGCATACAAAAACAATAAACAACAAAATTTCATCAGCTCAAACACAATTAAAATGGCAAACATAACTTCACCAGAGTTTTACTATACAGAATTACAGGAATGAAAATTATCTTCAACGGTTGAACAAATCTGATAGAGGTACAATCAAGGTACCTACAAATCAAATATCAAAGCAATTGGAATACGCAATTCAATAAAATGAACAATTAAGAGAGAACCACCCAATATTTGTAGTAGGTATGAAACAGACACAGCCAAGAGTTTTTAAAGAAGAAAGTGTAATAATTTATGACAAAAGACAGCAATATATGAATAACTCTGCCCTATTAAAGTCAACAGCAGAGCAAATAAAAGCACATAAATAGTTTCATCATGACATAATACAATCTGCAGCTGGTAAGACATTTAATTTACTATCCATTTCCATTGCATTACATCTATAGTCCCCAAATGACACCTAGTAATGACGCACAGCTGGTATGACTATTATTATTTAGACTCACTTGGGACTTTCCTTTGATTCGGCATTCCTCTACAGCAGTATCATCTGCTTCCCATTCAACTGCCTGTAATGTTTTCAAAATAAAGTAAAATTACAGACAAATATCAAGAGGCAATCATTGAATCAACTATATGTACATGTGTAAGAGTCTTGGCAAAATAACATGACACACCAAACGTCACTGATGATCTGTTAGTAGTGAAGCAGCACTTGAGTTTACAATGTATTCAGCCACCAAAGCATTGCCTAGGTTACTCACACCAATGTTTTGTACAAATGATCTGATTTGATTTTTAAAATATGCGGGTAGTAAACTTTCCAAAAAGTTAATTTCAAGCTATTTATAATTTATATCAATGAGATAAGAGTATATGCCTGTTGTTATATGTCATAAAGATCCCATTTAAAATCACATAAATTACGAGATGATTACAACATCACAAAATAATTTTTTATTTCTAGAAATGCAAATGCAAATCTGTGAATCTACAAATGAAATGTGTTTTTAGCATACTTGCATTATGTTTGTCTTTTAAACTATGCTCAGTTCTGTTTCCACAGTCAGGTGTTTCCAAACGTCCTATGATGCCATTGGCTAGAACAAGCTCAATGGACATGCACATGGGTACAAGCTGGGATCTTTATCATGAAGCTAACTTACATACCCTTGCAAATCCTTGATTATATAAAAAATAAAAGTTTTTTGATCAAATGCCAACTTGACCAGCTTAATTTCAAAACAAATACTAACAAGATGAATCAATCTTTTATGGTCATTTATACAACTTTGAGACAGTGAGAGAAACATTGATAGTAATATAATTATAATGACAACATCTTCTATAATTTAAAGAACTGAACTTACAATTTTTTTTGCCAATCTCATTATTTGGAGAATATAGAAATGTTGTTTTACTTTATATCTGGTACCTACCGGTAATGTGAATTGCTCTATTTGTCGTGCCTATAAGTTTGCATAAATTACTGAATCACTGTCTATGGCAAAAAGATTTGTGGTTCAATGATTCATTTTAACCTCTATTAGAAATGTGTTATAATACACAAATATGGCATCTTTTTGACTCAATGGAAGTTTAATAATGCTCAAAACATTGTTTACTATTAAGGTACTGTTGGGCTTCATGTGTATGGTCTGATATTAATATGTATGAAAACATTTAGCATATAGTACATTTATTTTTCTCATTAAAATACAACTAATTGTTTTGAGACTTAGTTATGCTAAACATTACGTTTAGTTAAAATAGTTTGAAGAATAATAGTCTGTGAAATGTTGTTTAAAAAAGGAATTCTTTATCCAACTGTAGTGTAGAACTTATAGTTGTACAGTTACGCTGGTTGACAGGAAGTTTCAAATTATCAAACTTCTGAATCAGAGAATATAGAGTCATTGAACAATTTATATCGTGTTTCAATTCCGTAACTGATCGTAGAATGGGAGATAACATACATGAAATTTATTATAAATACTCATACGTCAAATTTTGTAGTGAGAAAAGATTTGAAATAGAATAAGTACATTTGGTCTAGCATATAGAATATTCACGCTATTAGTACCGGTAGTGCATCTCCAACAGAAGCCCACACAAACCAGCTATTACATTTATTGTATGCAGGATCAGTAAAACATGACATATTTTGATAGATATACCTTTCATTTACATCAATTATAAATATTTATTTTACATCAATTATAAAGACCAGTCAAATTACATATTGCTCTGAAATGAAAAAGCTGCACAAATGTAGAAGAATGCAATTGATATAAATTTTTCTTCTATAGATTATTCAACTTTTCATCAGTATTATGTATTTCACCATCTTGATTCTCCAGCGAAGGATTATGGGTAAAGACATGTTGTGAGCAATTGAATAAATGATTACCTAGCAATAATCTAGTCCAAGTATATAATTTTGAATGCTGAAAGTTTTTCTGACATTTACTTTACATTGCAAAAAGATAGCTCATAATTTAAACATTTCCAAAAGATAGCTCATAATTTAACATTTTCAAAGACTTAAAAAAAGAAAAATTGGGTTAAGACTTCCACAGGAACCCTGTTTATGTGTGCTTCTATTGAAGATGTGCTTCTAATATAACAAATACAGTATTCAATAGATTGGAATCTAGAAATATGAAAAACAAACCTCAATTTCTGTTAAATCGTCTAATGAGAGTCGAAATAAATAGTCTCTGTAAAATAAAAACATGTTGAGTTTGTTAGAAATATAAGACATATTGATTACACCACACAGGATATGTATTTATTTATATTAATAATATTGAAATTACTAATAACATATTTGTAGGAAACCATACTGTGATCAGGTAAAATACACATCACCATAGTCTGTGAGGTTATTGATGTTGGAGACACAATCAATGAACTCTAGACTAAACCTCCTCAAACAGTCTTGCACATGGCAATTTTATTCCTATCAATCTTTTGAATGTATGTGAATAGATCACGAATACACTTAGAGTCAACCATCTTGAAAATAAGTTCCAGAAAACAAAGGTTGAGCTAGCTGCTGCCAGTTGCCCTTTAAGCCAATATGACGCACCACTGACGCACAGAGATTTCATGTGACGCAGCTAGATATACTAATTCACTGGCGCATCATTGATGCAATAGAAAATCATACATATATCTATATACACCTTGGAATTTGGTAAAACAAAATTTGCATTTTTAAACAAAATAATTGTAAAAACAAAGAACATTTTTGTGTGTGCCCTAATTCACCTAGACACAGTTATATACAATTGTATTTTAATTTTCTTGAACACATCTCTCCTCGGCAGTCAACAATCTGACTCAACTTGATTTTTGGGAATTCCAGTTTGACTATGAATTCCTACAAAATTCATCTTAGGCATGCTAGATAGTTAAAACACTTTTACTGTACTGGCCATTTTAGCAAATTTGAATCATGAATTAGTAAATGCTATTAAATAGTTAAAATGCCAATAATCTCTTCACAGGAATATACCTTTTGCAGAATTTAAGTGAAAATACTGTATGGCTGAAATAGCATGTTAGAACTCATGAGTAGCATTTTACATTTAAACGGTTAATCAACTGGCGTTGTTGATTATATACGCTAACATATACCCATGAAACAATCAATCACAGTACTCAAATTGACAACAATTAGAGTGGAAATAAGAATGTTTTAAAGCTGAATTAAAATGCGAGTGTTATAAAGGTGTCATGCTGTGATGATTTGAAAGATTGGTGGATAGGGGCATTCTATTAACCTATCAATACTACTAGGAAAATGCTTTTATGTTGTTGAAAAAAACAGGAAATTTAGTAATTTTTGTTTCATAAACCAGTGTACTTATTCATGCTCATCATATTCTTAAATAGGCAACAATGACCAAGAAAAAAACCTAAAAATATTAAATAAATAAACACTGCTTGGATCAATAAATATGATATATAGTAGTTTTGGTAATATTTGGTAATCAATATTTTAAGCAAAGGCTTTTATCTATAACAACAGTCATTGTTAATGACATAGTCCCCGTTGGAATTAGAGGGAAAGTTATTCATGCCAAATATAAAGTAATATGCACCAAAAGCATAGTTAATAATTTAGAGTGAATAATTGGCTGGTCTAGTGTCAACAGAAATTATATGTATTAAATGACTCTTACAAAATCGTAATATATGGTCAGAAATCAAACAGGATATGCTATTCATGCATTTTTTGTATCCAAACTGAATTTCATTTGTAAAGAATTCTACCTGTCTGGGATAGGTGGACAGGTCCTAATTTCGCCTCCTCTGCACTAATTTTATAACCATAAAAATTCCTCTCTGGAAATTGTTACTAAAGCTCAAAGTAGCTGTATGTCCATTACACGGGCACTTTAAAAGAATGGCATGAGGCTTTCCATTGTCCCATTCGATTTGCCATACCCAAGTATATAGCAGTTACACAGTCTAAATTTCACAACCGATTTGTAAAATGTTAAGCATCATTTATGCTGAAAGGACATTACTAAACAACAAACATACTATATTACCCGTCTCTTTGTGGGAGGTGGTTGCAACACTTACAAGAAACTTTAGTAGTCAACTATTTATGCCTCGCTAAACTTCCATTTCATTCAGAATGACTAAAAAAATCTATGAGAGAAAAAACTTCTGTAGTAGTGAACATTTCATTTGCGGTCTTTAAGGTCAGACCACAGTGGAGACACAATTGCATGTCTTTCCCTAAATTCAGTTCCTGCAAGTACCTTCTAATTATCAAATCACAGAAATTGATAGTCACAAAAGTCACATGAGTACCACAAAGTATGCACAAAGGCAGAGGTGACTGTATCAACCAACTTTTTGCATTGTATAAACATTTGCGGTTAGTGATGGGATTTTAATTCTGTAACACGTCATGGTGCCTCTGTGTCCAATATAAACAAAAAAAGTTTCAAATGGGACATCAATAATCTTGGACACACCAATGTTGATGTAGTTTACTACAAATAAAGACAAATTTTATTTCAGTCATATTCAAATTAAGCACACTTTCACCATCTGGGATCAACATTATTTGTAATGCCTTCCCCCTAATGTGATTGTCTGATTTTCCTATTTTAACTGCTGTTTTTCCTGTTGTTCACTTTCTTTTGATTTCACTAGTGAAGGATGTTGACCCAAATATTTGGTACTGTTTTAGTCTATCATTTTGAGTGCCATTTTGATTCCCGTTTTTGCTGTTATTTGTGTAAAGGCATGTCATTATTACGGGTCACAGGCTAACAAACTCTTGACACAGAAAATCTTGCTAAGTTATTCCCTAACTAGATATAGTATTTGAAAGGCCAGAAAAAAAAATTTGACCAATCCATACCAATTCAAAATGGCCACCAAAGGGTTTATAAATGCTATGGGAAACTACAAAGTCATTATTTCTATGGAAACAACTTTTGGTACACCATCCTTTTATTTGCTCTATTTGTTATTAATTTCATAGAACCTTTCATACAGTGAAATATCAATATTTTGTACAGCATTTAAATTTTCCACCACATCCCTCCTTAATTACCCTAATCCCTAATGGTTTGTTCCAATTAAAACTGAACCTCCATGAATGATGAGATGTAAATATACATAAAACATAGGCAGGAATTTCTAAACAAAATACAATATTTATAAACTGTAGAGTTAGTTAGTGCCTATAATGGTAAGTATTTGATGTCCAGCTGTGGTGATTTGTTAACCTCATAATGGCTATAAACTTGAACTATAAGAGTATCATGTACTGCTGAAGAATTTCAAAGTTTCTGTGAGATACTGGTATGCTGTGTCATCAAAAATAACTCCTGTAGTATTAATATGAATGTAATTTGAGCAGAATCACTGTAAACTGTTTTTATATTTGCTGCTGTCCATTGATGTTTTGATTGTTTGATGACATTGGTGAAATTTCACATAATCATTCACTGTGACTTGCTGTCTTAAAAATCCTAAAATAAAATGTTTGCTGCTACAAAAGTCAATGTGACTTGCTGTCTTAAAAATCCCAAAATAAAATGTTTGCTGCAACAAAAGTCACTGTTACTTGCTTTCTTAAAAATCCCAATGGAGTGACTCAGTCTTCAAGTTCCTAAAAAAGATTGCACTGCTGCAAAATTCACAAAAATATAACTCTTATGAGCTAACAATTCCTGTAGTATTACTAGAACTTTCAATTCCGTATTTGTAATTTGAGAAGAAATGTGTTTATTTATGTCATCTAAGTAGTTTGTATACTGGAAAGTAATTTGGCTAATTACCATCGATTACAATGTCCATCATAGGTATTGATTTCTGCTTGTTTATGAACATATACAAATTAGCCCAAATAAATTGAGCAAAACTTGACCTAATTTGAGCATTGCAGATTGAAAATATTTTGTATGTATGTGACAGCATCTGAGAAGCATTCATGTCTGCCATATAGTATTTTGTTACCACTGCATTCCAAGAGCTATGATTTAAATATTCATGAGTACACATGAAGCGCAAAATCAGCATTTGGTTTTGAATGAAGTGCTTTTTTTGCTGATGGAAATACAATTTAAAGGTGTTTATAAACTTACGATGCAAACAAATTCACAAATTCATTTCTGTCTGATTTCGACTGTTACTTTGAGTCATGCTGAATCCTTGACAATCCAAAGCTGTTATGTCTATTTACATGCAGTACCGGTACAAACTTTTGGGTAACTTTTTTCGCTAGTGAGCTCACCCATAACTCTAATCCTAACCCTATTAACTTACATGGGAGAGGGGGTGTAGTGTTAGGGTTATGGTTCTGCTTAAGAAACATTTTCTAACTTTTGTGAGAAATCATGTAAAATGTGTATACCCGATAGTTCTATTTCAGAGTTAATTTTTAAGAAATAAGTGTATCATCTGGTAATGTGATTCAAACCCTTTAACACACACCACAACAGGTGCTTTTTGCATGAAAGTTTACTTTCCCTTTTTTTTCCTTGTGGTAGCCAACAAGATGAAGGCCAAACAGGGTTTGTGATGACTGTGAAGAGTTTTGATGTCAGTGTTGTGTCTGCTGATATATTCAATAGTGTGTTGATGATACGTCTCGGATGTGCAGAACATTTTTAATCTTACATGTTTGTAGAAGGATTAACCCAGTTGTTTTGATGCACATTGAGACCCATTCACAACTTACTCAGCTCGTAAAGAAATTACGCCCTCATTCCCTAGTTGGCCTAAACATATTGGGATCTGAAGTTTCATTTTTCGGGCATGTGTTGACTCAGTCCCGGCCATTCATATACACATTTTTGCATGCACAGACTTTTATAAGACTTCTAACACTAATTTTTAAACTCTGAAGTCATAATACAAATTATTGTTTGTGTTAGTTTTGAGTTTTAAAGTTCCATCTTTTCAAATTTAATAATGAACAAACAGGCAATATCTTCATGAACTTGTAGTATATATTAGATAAATTATGGTCAATTGGTCATTGAATTTGTACCACTGCATTTATGCATATTCTGTTTTGTCATTATTTTGATCTCATATAAAATGCTATAACAAGGTTACAGCATAGAACCATAGTAAATGCCAATTTATTGTCAGTTAGCAAGACGGCTTGAAGCTTTGCTGAACACTAGACTTTTGTATTGTTCTAGACTTGACGGCACCAAGATTTTCACTGTTTTATAGGAATTGTCAACATGTTGATTTGCTAATCTAGTGTACATATTCAATAACTATCATTCATTTTTTGAGTATTTACATTGTATGTGATTCAAGAAATATTAATCTTGTCTGCATTTTCTCTTATATTCTTGTATATATATATTAATAAACCCTAATTTTGGAGCCAACAGACAAAATTCGAGTTAATTTTAAGTTTTTACCTAAAACATTTGCCTATTTTTGTCCCAATTTTCTTAAGGAAAGTGCAGACTACAAACTGGACTATTTTGTAACAGGAAGAGGGAACTGGTGGTGAAAAGGTTAAAAAACTACAAAATAACCTGTTCACGTATTCTGTCACGTATCATTTTGAAAAACTGCACTTTACCCTTGTTTGGTATGATAATGGAATGATCTGAAACTTTGTGCTTATGTGTCAATGGAATGGCGCCTTCAAGTCTGGATTGATCAAAAACCAAAGTGTTTTGTAAAGTTGCAAGCCATCTTGCTGACTGACTGTCCAAATAATTCTCAGAATGGTAAAAATATAGGAACATTCACAACCTGCATTGTAAAGATATGTACACATGCTCCTAACTTTAAATTCAGGTCAGAGGTTTTTGTAACACTTCATAGGTGATGAGAGTGACAGTGATTACATAACAAAGACATAGTGCATACAAGGATGGAATGTGATAATGATGTTTATTTTTGCGATAACAAAATTAGTCATTTGTTGATCACTAGTGCACAAGACTTCACAATAAAATGTAATGTACATATATAATTCTAGGCTGCGCATAACAATAGGATGCGGTTTTAAAAATTTTTCGTGTGCGTTATTTTTGCTTTTACATTGGATGATAACCTCACTGAGAACCGGTGAGGACTGGCCTTCCAGCCGGGCACACACTTAAAGTTACAGTGTTCTTGTATTACAACGAATGAAAAGTCACTTAATAATTAGAGAATTAAACTTTGGCGGTTAGGGTAAATTTTGTAACTGCGGACAACTAATGAACAACTAATGAACTTTACAGAGTCAAATAAATTTGTGTAAAGAATAGTTGTCACAAATTTCATTATTATTAGTTGGCGAACCAAGGTTACATATAAAATCTGACTTTATAGTCATTCCAAAGAGTAATTGTTGATTCTAATGCTATTTAAAATTGGCCAATGGGCATTCTAGAATTTCAAAGGTTACATGACGTAACCTGGTTATGCCATGGTATAAGAGATCAAAGTCCTGACAACTCCAAATATGCAACAAATCAACTACTATTTAACCTTTTTACCACCAGACTTTTCTGCACTTTTATTTTCTATTCTTCAATATTTCTGGACAAAATTTGAGTCAATTTTCAGTTTTTAGTCAAAAAATTTGACTATTTTCGTCCCAATCTTCTGAAGGAATGCACAGGACTATTTTGTGAGTTTGTGATGAAAAGAGGGAACTGGTGGTCAAAAGGTAAAGAGGTAAAGCTATGTGTAGTCATAACAGCAATTAGAATGGCCAAAAGTAGCAAATTACATTGCCGTTAAAATCATGATCACTTGTTGGTTATGACACATTCCACTTGTGCTCATGGTTTATATGCTGTAACTATAACATTACCACAGTTTTGACCAATCAAACTGTTGTTGTGAATACCATTATAGTGTCATAATTTATCATGAAAAACAGGAAATCAATTATATGTAGAATCTCAAAAATATGCTTTAGAATCTATTTCTGTTGTGTGTCTGCCTTATCTGGCAGCGTATGGTCATCATGATAAGATGAACTAATAGTATGTGGAGCCATCATTGTTTGTGATACAGATTAATATGATTTATTAGCTCTGAATGTAGAATCAAAGTTGCCTTGAGTAAATCATAAATAGATTAGATAAAGTAGAATATGTTGAATAGGACATTGGATCTAAAACTCAAGTACAACAAGCAGCCTCTCGGCTGAGATAGCTCCGCTGTTAGCAATGCACATTTCAATTAAAGAACAGAAAGTATCATTAAAAAATGAACAATATGTATAGTATCAAAACAATCAGACTTGCGGTTTTCAACAAGATGTGGTAAATATCACTTTTTACCAAAAATTACAAAAATATTCATCAAAATTAGAGAATTAAAGATATCATTACAAAATGAACAAATCTGAGAGAGGTCCACATGTAGTACCTATATATGTAATATCAAAGCAATTGGACTTGAGGTTTTTAACAAGAAGTCGAAAATATTACTTTTTACCAAAAATGACAAAAATATTCACCAAAATTAGAAAATTAAAGATATCATTACAAAATGAACAAATCTGAGAGAGGTCCACATGTAGTACCTATATATGTAATATCAAAGCAATTGGACTTGCGGTTTTCAACAAGAAGTCGAAAATATCACTTTTTACCAAAAATGACAAAAATATTCACCAAAATTAGAGAATTAAAGATATCATTATTACAAAATGAACAATCTGAGAGAGGTCCACATGTAGTACCTACACATGTAATATCGAAACAATTGGACTTGCAGTTTTTGACAAGAAGTTGAAAATATTACTTTTTACCAAAAATGACAAAAATATTCACCAAAATTAGAGAATTGAAGATATCATCATGAAATGAACAAAGCTGAGAGAGGTCCACATGTAGTACCTACATATGTAATATCAAAGCAATTGGACTTGCGGTTTTCAACAAGAAGTCGAAAATATCACTTTTTACCAAAAATGACAAAAATATTCACCAAAATTAGAAAATTGAAGATATCATCATGAAATGAACAAATCTGAGGGAGGTCCACATGTAGTACCTATATATGTAATATCAAAGCAATCAGACTTGCGTTTTTCAACAAGAAGTCGAAAATATCACTTTTTACCAAAAATGACAAAAATATTCACCAAAATTAGAGAATTAAAGATATCATTACAAAATGAACAAATCTGAGAGAGGTCCACATGTAGTACCTATATATGTAATATCAAAGCAATTGGACTTGCGGTTTTTAACAAGAAGTTGAAAATATCACTTTTTACCCAAAATGACAAAAATATTCACCAAAATTAGAGAATTGAAGATATCATCATGAAATGAACACATCTGAGAGAGGTCTACCCAAGGTACATATACACCAAGTATCAAAGCATTCAGGCTTGTAGTTTTCAAGAAGAAGTCGAAAAAGTAAAACATTGACACGGACGATGACGGACAATCACTCATATGATAAGCTCGGCTCGACAAAGTCGACAGCGGAGCTAAAAAGTGGAAGAGGCGTACCAGGGCTTGACAATATGGGTAGTCTTACAGACAGGGCCATAAGTAAAAATTGCATTGGACAACGGAATACTGTAAAATACTTTATTTTCGCTTAGAATATACCTTTTTTCCTATAATTTACATTCAACTCATCAAAAATCAGTGAAAATAAATTCCATACAAAACATCTTTTCAGCGAAAATTAATTCCAGCTAAAATAAAGTATTCTAAAGTAGCTCACTTGCCTTATATAGTAAATAGATAGGCAACATAAAGTGAGCTTAGATGTTAATGTCAAACCCTGAGGACGTGCCTTTATAGTAAATAGATAGGCAACATAAAGTGAGCTTAGATGTTAATGTCAAACCCTGAGAACGTGCCTTTATAGTAAATAGATAACAACATAAAGTTAGCTTAGATGTTCATGTCGAACCCTGAGGACGTGCCTTATATAGTAAATAGATAGGCAACATAAAGTGAGCTTAGATGTTAATGTCAAACCCTGAGGATGTGCCTTTATAGTAAATAGATAGGCAACATAAAGTGAGCTTAGATGTTAATGTCAAACCCTGAGGACGTGCCTTATATAGTAAATAGATAGGCAACATAAAGTGAGCTTAGATGTTAATGTCAAACCCTGAGGATGTGCCTTATATAGTAAATAGATAGACAACATAAAGTGAGCTTAGATGTTAATGTCAAACCCTGAGGACGTGCCTTTATAGTAAATAGATAGACAACATAAAGTGAGCTTAGATGTTAATGTCAAACCCTGAGGACGTGCCTTTATAGTAAATAGATAGGCAACATAAAGTGAGCTTAGATGTTAATGTCAAACCCTGAGGACGTGCCTTATATAGTAAATAGATAGGCAACATAAAGTGAGCTTAGATGTTAATGTCAAACCCTGAGGACGTGCCTTATATAGTAAATAGATAGCAACATAAAGTGAGGTTAGATGTTAATGTCAAACCCTGAGGACATGCATTTATAGTAAATAGATAGACAACATAAAGTGAGCTTAGATGTTAATGTCAAACCCTGAGGACGTGCATTTATAGTAAATAGATAGGCAACATAAAGTGAGCTTAGATGTTAATGTCAAACCCTGAGGACGTGCCTTATATAGTAAATAGATAGGCAACATAAAGTGAGCTTAGATGTTAATGTCAAACCCTGAGGACGTGCATTTATAGTAAATAGATAGACAACATAAAGTGAGCTTAGATGTTAATGTCAAACCCTGAGGATGTGCCTTTATAGTAAATAGATAGGCAACATAAAGTGAGCTTAGATGTTAATGTCAAACCCTGAGGACGTGCCTTATATAGTAAATAGATAGGCAACATAAAGTGAGCTTAGATGTTAATGTCAAACCCTGAGGACGTGCATTTATAGTAAATAGATAGACAACATAAAGTGAGCTTAGATGTTAATGTCAAACCCTGAGGATGTGCCTTTATAGTAAATAGATAGGCAACATAAAGTGAGCTTAGATGTTAATGTCAAACCCTGAGGACGTGCCTTATATAGTAAATAGATAGCAACATAAAGTGAGGTTAGATGTTAATGTCAAACCCTGAGGACGTGCATTTATAGTAAATAGATAGGCAACATAAAGTGAGCTTAGATGTTAATGTCAAACCCTGAGGACGTGCCTTATATAGTAAATAGATAGGCAACATAAAGTGAGGTTAGATGTTAATGTCAAACCCTGAGGACGTGCCTTTATAGTAAATAGATAGGCAACATAAAGTGAGGTTAGATGTTAATGTCAAACCCTGAGGACGTGCATTTATAGTAAATAGATAGGCAACATAAAGTGAGCTTAGATGTTAATGTCAAACCCTGAGGACGTGCCTTATATAGTAAATAGATAGGCAACATAAAGTGAGCTTAGATGTTAATGTCAAACCCTGAGGACGTGCCTTTATAGTAAATAGATAGGCAACATAAAGTGAGCTTAGATGTTAATGTCAAACCCTGAGGACGTGCCTTTATAGTAAATAGATAGGCAACATAAAGTGAGCTTAGATGTTAATGTCAAACCCTGAGGACGTGCCTTTATAGTAAATAGATAGGCAACATAAAGTGAGCTTAGATGTTAATGTCAAACCCTGAGGACGTGCATTTATAGTAAATAGATAGGCAACATAAAGTGAGCTTAGATGTTAATGTCAAACCCTGAGGACGTGCCTTATATAGTAAATAGATAGGCAACATAAAGTGAGGTTAGATGTTAATGTCAAACCCTGAGGACGTGCATTTATAGTAAATAGATAGGCAACATAAAGTGAGCTTAGATGTTAATGTCAAACCCTGAGGACGTGCCTTTATAGTAAATAGATAGGCAACATAAAGTGAGGTTAGATGTTAATGTCAAACCCTGAGGACGTGCCTTTATAGTAAATAGATAGACAACATAAAGTGAGCTTAGATGTTAATGTCAAACCCTGAGGACGTGCCTTATATAGTAAATAGATAGGCAACATAAAGTGAGGTTAGATGTTAATGTCAAACCCTGAGGACGTGCATTTATAGTAAATAGATAGGCAACATAAAGTGAGCTTAGATGTTAATGTCAAACCCTGAGGATGTGCCTTTATAGTAAATAGATAGGCAACATAAAGTGAGCTTAGATGTTAATGTCAAACCCTGAGGACGTGCCTTATATAGTAAATAGATAGGCAACATAAAGTGAGCTTAGATGTTAATGTCAAACCCTGAGGACGTGCCTTATATAGTAAATAGATAGGCAACATAAAGTGAGCTTAGATGTTAATGTCAAACCCTGAGGACGTGCCTTTATAGTAAATAGATAGACAACATAAAGTGAGCTTAGATGTTAATGTCAAACCCTGAGGACGTGCCTTTATAGTAAATAGATAGACAACATAAAGTGAGCTTAGATGTTAATGTCAAACCCTGAGGACGTGCATTTATAGTAAATAGATAGACAACATAAAGTGAGCTTAGATGTTAATGTCAAACCCTGAGGACGTGCCTTTATAGTAAATAGATAGGCAACATAAAGTGAGCTTAGATGTTAATGTCAAACCCTGAGGACATGCCTTTATAGTAAATAGATAGGCAACATAAAGTGAGCTTAGATGTTAATGTCAAACCCTGAGGACGTGCCTTATATAGTAAATAGATAGGCAACATAAAGTGAGCTTAGATGTTAATGTCAAACCCTGAGGACGTGCCTTATATAGTAAATAGATAGGCAACATAAAGTGAGCTTAGATGTTAATGTCAAACCCTGAGGACGTGCCTTTATAGTAAATAGATAGGCAACATAAAGTGAGCTTAGATGTTAATGTCAAACCCTGAGGACATGCCTTTATAGTAAATAGATAGGCAACATAAAGTGAGCTTAGATGTTAATGTCAAACCCTGAGGACGTGCCTTATATAGTAAATAGATAGGCAACATAAAGTGAGCTTAGATGTTAATGTCAAACCCTGAGGACGTGCCTTATATAGTAAATAGATAGGCAACATAAAGTGAGCTTAGATGTTAATGTCAAACCCTGAGGACGTGCCTTTATAGTAAATAGATAGGCAACATAAAGTGAGCTTAGATGTTAATGTCAAACCCTGAGGACGTGCCTTTATAGTAAATAGATAGGCAACATAAAGTGAGCTTAGATGTTAATGTCAAACCCTGAGGACGTGCCTTTATAGTAAATAGATAGGCAACATAAAGTGAGCTTAGATGTTAATGTCAAACCCTGAGGACGTGCCTTTATAGTAAATAGATAGGCAACATAAAGTGAGCTTAGATGTTAATGTCAAACCCTGAGGACGTGCCTTTATAATAAATAGATAGGCAACATAAAGTGAGCTTAGATGTTAATGTCAAACCCTGAGGACGTGCCTTATATAGTAAATAGATAGGCAACATAAAGTGAGCTTAGATGTTAATGTCAAACCCTGAGGACGTGCCTTATATAGTAAATAGATAGGCAACATAAAGTGAGCTTAGATGTTAATGTCAAACCCTGAGGACGTGCCTTATATAGTAAATAGATAGGCAACATAAAGTGAGCTTAGATGTTAATGTCAAACCCTGAGGACGTGCCTTTATAGTAAATAGATAGGCAACATAAAGTGAGCTTAGATGTTAATGTCAAACCCTGAGGACGTGCCTTTATAGTAAATAGATAGGCAACATAAAGTGAGCTTAGATGTTAATGTCAAACCCTGAGGACGTGCCTTATATAGTAAATAGATAGGCATTTAAACATAAAGTGAGCTTAGATGTTAATGTCAAACCCTGAGGACGTGCCTTTATAGTAAATAGATAGGCAACATAAAGTGAGCTTAGATGTTAATGTCAAACCCTGAGGACGTGCCTTTATAGTAAATAGATAGGCAACATAAAGTGAGCTTAGATGTTAATGTCAAACCCTGAGGACGTGCCTTTATAGTAAATAGATAGGCAACATAAAGTGAGCTTAGATGTTAATGTCAAACCCTGAGGACGTGCCTTTATAGTAAATAGATAGGCAACATAAAGTGAGCTTAGATGTTAATGTCAAACCCTGAGGACGTGCCTTTATAGTAAATAGATAGGCAACATAAAGTGAGCTTAGATGTTAATGTCAAACCCTGAGGATGTGCCTTTATAGTAAATAGATAGGCAACATAAAGTGAGCTTAGATGTTAATGTCAAACCCTGAGGACGTGCCTTTATAGTAAATAGATAGGCAACATAAAGTGAGCTTAGATGTTAATGTCAAACCCTGAGGACGTGCCTTTATAGTAAATAGATAGGCAACATAAAGTGAGCTTAGATGTTAATGTCAAACCCTGAGGACGTGCCTTATATAGTTTTAAATTTTATTGAATTATGCCAATAAGAAGATGTTTTTTACGTGTTTAGCTTTGCCTTAAACTGCCCAGCTGTAGGCTTCCCAGGAAGTCAAGGATTTTAGATTGATTTATATGGCCAGAGGTAAAAATATAAAGCAAATATGAGCAGTTTAAATTATTATAAAAACACCACTATCAGAATTAGAAGTTTTATGGTGTCATAGCTTTACTATTCGCAAGTAAATTAATTTAAACAAAAACTAACTAAATTTGTTTAATTCTCATTGTGGTGATTTAGAACTGAGTAAATCTTTTAAAAACGTTGAAAAATGTTTACACAACATATTTTATAAATTTATTGGCGATCCGCTCTGCTAGGATTGCCCTTATAATCACTTTTGTCGTTTTGTGTGTGTGTGTGTCTGTGTGTGTACATTTCCAGTGTTCCAGTGTTCACGTATTATTTCTTCTGTGATTTTTTTGGCTTGGCCGATTTCGTTCAAACTTGGCAGGTAGGTCACACCTTAACCCTAGTTATAAGGAAAAATCTGGAAAAATTTTTTGGCCCACCGTTGCCATAGCAACAGCCAAAAAACTGATTTTTGGATAGCTTCGCGCCAAATGTATCTCCTCCTACAAATTTGGGATAAAATACTTCAAACATAGCTCATTCTACTCAGCTTGAGTGTGGGCACAAAGTTACCATTTGAATTTTTGATATCTGTTTTCATTACCGAGAAATTTGACCCCAAAGTTGGGGTAACTTTTCACCAGCAACGGCTCCGCTGGTTTTGTTCATACTTCACAGGTAGGTCGTGCCGTCACTAATTGGAAAAAAATCCTGGCCCACCACTGCCATTGCAACATCCAAAAACTGATTTTTGAATACTTTCGCCCCAAATGTATTACCTCCTACCAGTTTTGTACACAGTCAGCTGGCATCGGTGTCGCTGGGTGTATATGATAAAGGGAAGTTGTGCAACCAAATTTGCCGAGTTCGCAGTTTTTCGCCAATAAAACATAACTAAGGCAACAACTCACGGTTTTTCAGCATTTTTGTAATAAAGACATTATTCTCTATCAATAATCCGCCCAAAACAGGAACATTTCTACTAATTCTTGTGTTTTTTAGACGTTTTTCGAAAAACCTGCTATTAGGCTGCAAAAGTAGAACATTCCGGAGGGGGCGAAAAGGAAGAGCCAAATTTAACGCGTAAAAATAGACCGCGTATTTTGACCTCTATGCGGTCGTTGCCAAAGAGCCCTGCGTCCATCGCCTGGCGATGCTCTTCTGTTTCACCAGTTGCGTTTTTTGACTAAAATTTGGGCAGTACTGTCAGTCACGAAAATTGATGAATAAATTAATACACATAAAATATGAATCACGGGCTAATTCAATGGTCACCGAACACTCCACTATTAAACAATCTGTGGCAAGATAGTAGCGTACTGTATATTTGACCCAGATTTGACAAGCGTGGTACAGTTTTTTGCGCGTGTCCGTAATAACGCGCACAAAGGATTGTGGGACAGAGTCCTTTATTTGCTGGCATTCTTGACTTTTGACTGCAGTTCTTTTTTTATATTTTAGAGTAAATGCTTCTGATATGCTCTTAGGTTGCTTAATATCCGTCTGAAATTTTGGACTGTGGTCATATTTTTCGATTAGGAGTCGTATATTTAAATTACTCACTGTGACTAGTGTTTTGCATTATGAAGTATATTGTTATGAAGGTCAACACACTGCAATTTAGGTAAATATTTACCATTTCGTTATTTCATTATTTCGCTTTCCAGCATTTCCGGGAAACGCTTCATTCTAAAAAATGCTATCGCAAAACGGTTGGAAATAATAAATGTAACAGCAGAATACGTCCTAGCACAGTCACTCTACTAGGAGAGAGTAACTGTGGTCCTAGTACTAAACTAAGTGACTTCTAAAGACTGAATGGTGTTTGCGAACTTCGTATTAGTTATAAACCAACGTCAGCTTCACGTTTATGTCACCATGGAAACAGCCAAAAAACATGTTGCTTGTTTTTGAGCGGAGCGGATCGCCAACCAGCCTACCGGCTTGTTCTTTTTGTTTTCACAATTATCTGTCCTTTAAAGTGTTATTTGTAAAGATGTCCTGCAACTATCTATAAGTCAAGCTGCTTTGATCCTAGTCTCCACTGGTAACACATTAAATTACATGTCCTCATGAGGATTATCACACAATGTATGGTTTTTATTATTAGACAAACTGTGTGTTCAAGCAGCTGGCAGTTTCCAATTTAATTCTACATTCCCTTGTCCATAAAACAACCAATCATTACTGAGACTGAGAACGATGTGGGATTCAATCTGGAGATTATGAAATAGACTGATGTCTTTGACCAGTGATGACTGCATGGTTGCTATAGGTTTCACACCATAATTAGAATTTGTATCAAGATGAATAAAACAGACAACCCAAAACTGTATAGTATGGTATAGTGTATAGTGAAATGCATAAAAATGCACATTCGTGATAAGTAGAATTATAACAAGTTCTAATTCATGCACTTTCACTTGTGCAGTGTAACTGTGGTACCCCAAGAAAAAGAGAACAAGAAGCCTGTCCGTTTTATCTGTCTTACCTTGCACCAACAATAAGCTGAGAATTTTCTTCATCAACAATTAATCTCAGGTAGTTAGTAACACCATCTCTTGTGAATATATTTATATCTTTTAAATCTGTCAATGAAAGGAAAATACAGTTAGTAAATAACAAATGCAGACAAAGTAATTATTCTATGATACTATAAGGAAAAAATCTAATATGAAAAAATGACAAATTATATCTGAGATACAAATGTGGATATAAAAATAGAACTGATAGAACATGTCAGCATATGAAAAAGATCAAATGCTGACAATATGTGCAGATCTTTTCAAGCCCAATTTCTTTGTTGTTGCTTTTGATTTGTTTTGAACAAAGTTATTGCTAAATTATTTCAGTGTCACAACCATTATAAATGTTTGTTCCATACTTAATTTGTTCACATATTTGTCTGAATCATTGTAATTATGAAATGCTTTTGACATCATTCAAAATTAGTACTATTATTGGGATAGAGCTGTGTTGTTTGGATGAGCACTACTGTATCATGTATTTCTATGGGTTCTGTTGAATGCTGTTGAATATGTGCGACAATGACCATGTTGAAGATGAACAACATTTTGTCACAAATTGTCCTCATTACAATGAAATAAGATTAAAACTTTACATTGTAGCTAATAAACGTATACCAAATTTTGACAAATTTAGTAATGAAAATAAATTCATATCATTACTAAGTGACGAGAAAATGTCTATTCCTTTAGCGCAATATTTAAAAAACTGTTTTAATACAAGACAGCAGCACCTACATAAACTAAGCCAGTAATACATTCCTTGTATTCAAATTATTATCTTTTTTTTTTTTTTATGCCTTTTTGTTCCCTTACTTTTTATGTGGTTATTTTTCTTTTACTAATATCTGATTTGTAACCCTTTTCATCCCCTCCGGGGGATGTTGTGTGTTAATAAATAAATAAGCTTCAAATAAGCTGGTCAAATAAGAGCTGATGAAAACAGCTAAAGTCAAGAAAACAGCACAACCTCAACTTTGATGTAATCCTCAGCAACCAAATTGATATGTTGTGCATGTAAGAATCTCAACAACTAGCCCAAAGTACAGTTTTCTAAGTGTTGTTTTCAACGGCGATGGTTTTAAGGCAGTGAAAATGCCTGGATGTTCACTCCTAAGAGTACCGGTATATAACTAAATGGCAGATGATTTATTCTTTCATTCACAATAAAATGTAAGCACCGGCCGGTACGGTAAAGCAACGGTCGGTACGGTAAAGCAATGACCGCTACGGTAAAGCAACGACCGGTACGGTAAACCGAGTCAAACTCACAGGAAACCGGCTGGGTGGTAATGATCAGTTCCCTTACTTCAATCGTCCACGGACATATGAGGCAATTCTCATTATTGCAGTTGACATTAATGGGTGAAAATCGGACCAATGTTTATTGGAACAATTGAAATAACATGTAAATAGCCTCAAATTACATATTTTATATTCCTTCATTTCCCCAATTTTATGAATACTACAAAATATTGATGTCTTTGTACCCACAGAATGTACCCCAGTAGGCATTGCATGCAGTGTTATGATGTGGCCTTAAGGAAGACATATAACACAGTGCACTGAAACTCTGAGATTCATTAATGACTTTCTATAAATCAGAAGTAACTACTCAAGTACTGACACACAAATATTTTATTTTAGTGGATTTGATGTTGCATGGAAATATATTCATGTGGTTTTATATTAAATTTGCATATTCACTCAGTTTTAACTATAGTACATTTATCTATCAGTGAAATAAAGAAAACAAGCACTAACAACGCATAGTCCATGGTTGGTATTATCGGTTGTCAGAATAAGTTGTTTCCCAGAAAAATTACAGACTACCAGTCAGCCATATTCAATCAAATAATAATGTAAATTAATGTGCATTTGTAAGTCACCTTACATGGTCTTTGTGATAAGTTGAATGAGATTGGTTAAAGCACATTTAAAACATGGTTCTAGACAGACATACAAAACCAAAATTATAATCTCTGATTTCCAACTTCATCTGAAACATGGAATAAAATACAGCTAATAATTAAAGGTACTCTAAAACCATTTATTTTCACTGACATTTAATTTTGATGTTTTGAGCATATTCACTGTGTTTTAAGTTCACAAATTTGTCAAGAAAATAATGAGTTTTATTGTTATTTTACATGTTTATGTAGATTTAATTTAGTGGATTTTACTAAACCCAGTGAATAATTAATTGTTTTACACTAGTCGCCAGGATCATGTGTAGATGATATGGATCCCATACTATCCTTGGGAATATATGCATAGCTTAAATGTGTCATTTATTCAGACAAAACATTTTAATGCATCAATATTGAGAATTATCATTGCTATGGGAAACAATAGAAAAATGTTCTGAAATCAACAAAACATACTTTTTTTCGCCCAATACAGTACAACTTTTTCAAAATTTTGATGTGGTCCTGTGTATGATCTGCTAATTCACTATATTTAAAGAGCTTGACATAACTGTACAGAAAATACATTATATAACAATCACAGTGCAGAAATAAAAGCTACGTTCATGCTATAATTGCTAGGTTTACTTGATAGCATTTTATTTTAGTTTTTTGTTCCAATTACCAGAATCTGAAGTGTTTTTATATGGTTGTGGTCGACCAAGAGCTGTTTAGACAATTGGGGCTCAGTCCTATTGAGTTCAACCCCAAAGATTTAACAGTTGAAAACAGATTGAGTTGAACACGTTTACAGTATTTTTTGCTGGTTCTAGGTGTTCAGATAAAATGCTGTCATATAAACATGGTAATACAATAATCTGACTAATCTGGCATGTTTATTCAAAGATTCATCTTCTTTTCATTCATAAGTGATTGTAAATGTGGTTAAGCTCATACCATTCCTTGATGGCATTTGGAGCATATGATAGAATCTGCAGCGTATCGAGCTACCAGTATAGTCACAAGTCATAACTTTAACTGTTTAGACAATAAAAGTGACTCCAGGATGAATCCTTAGCATACATGTTTTCTTGACTGCTGTAACTATATCGATTATAAGGCTGTGTTGGACCACTACAAAAGTCAACTTTTCTATTGAAAAGAGCATTGTGTCAATTCTGTGGTACAAATTATGATATATATTATTCCAATTCAAAATTTCTGCCTGCTGTTTTATTAGATTCTATTTCAATACTGAATCAGTCAGTTACACTAGTGGAATGTATCTATAATATTTATGGTTTATTTTTAAGGGTTTTCAAATCTTTAACATCTGCTTAGTTGGCCACAAAAATAGCAATAAAAGGAAGCAAGAGAGAGAATCACAAGACTTGTTTTTGCGTCTCAAAAGAGTGTTTCATTTCCATCATTATCGTGTTCACTAGTATTTAGAACAGTGGAGAAGATAAGACACTATTTGAACGTCAACATTAAAATGGCCTTGAGGGAATTTCATTAATTTTGGCCCTGAAAATAAGTGTCCTCTAAAAGTATAGAATAGAGAATAGAATAATAGAATAGAGAATAGAATAGAATAGAATAGAATAGAATAGAATAGAATAGAATAGAATAGAATAGAATAGAATAGAATAAGAGACATTTATTTTGTTGGTTTAATCAAACATATATATATGTATAATCAAAGACTTCCTAAAATGCATATAAATACTACCAGTACTTTACCAAAATTTAATGATACATGTACTACCCGGTATATTAGTACAAGTGGATAACCAAACTGTGGCATACAGGCAAATGAACAACATACTGTAAAGGGGGTAATTATTCACTGGGTTTTAATTTGGCTTATTTCGCTGACTGGAAAATGCGCTAAATTAAAACCCAGTGAATATGTAAAATTTAGCATAGAACACATTATCTAAATGACGAAACCGTAAATTTAAAACCCACTGAATATGCCTGAAATGGTAAATCAGTGAAATTTAAACCCAGTGAAAATTAGTCATTTTACAGTAGTTTAAGTCATTGTTGATTTTGACTCAGACTGATAAAATGTGCAAACAAAATGGTCCTTTTACTACAATTTGATTTTTTTAATCACTTATATATTTATTGCTGTAAACCAATAGAACATTTGTAATTCTAAGGATGCAATAAAGTTATTATTATAATTATTATTATTATTACAATACAAACAACACAGAATAAACACCTATAGTCTAAACTATGTGGGTGTATTAAAATAAAATATGATTCATTCTACACACAAGTACAATGATTCAATATGTGTTAGTCCCATTTTCAATCCTGTGTTTGATCAAAGAGTGAAGACACACTATAAATGACAGCTATCACACCAAAATCGGGATTTCTTTATTCCTGTAATAACAATTTATCCTCTTTTTTTTTGACTCCTGCTAATAAAGTCATGTTTACAAAAAGAGTGCTCTTCACAGTTAGCCAAATACACAGTAAACAAATCAGTGCACTTAGCAGCAGAATAATGCTTTCAATTAGGTATAATTAATGCTAATTAGCAAAATACTCACAGTAAACAAAACAGTGCACTTAGCAGCAGAATAATGCTTTCAATTAAGTATAATTAATGCTAATTAGCAAAATACTCACAGTAAACAAAACAGTGCGCTTAACAGCAGGATAATGCTTTTAATTAAGTATAATTAGTGCTAATTAGCAAAATACTCAGTAAATAAAACAGTGCACTTAACAGCAGGATAATGCTTTTAATTAAGTATAATTAGTGCTAATTGGGCAAAATACTACAGTAAACAAATCAGTGCACTTAGCAGCAGAATAATGCTTTTAATTAAGTATAATTAATGCTAATTAGCAAAATACTCACAGTAAACAAAACAGTGCACTTAACAGCAGAATAATGCTTTTAATTAAGTATAATTAATGCTAATTAGCAAAATACTCACAGTAAACAAATCAGTGCACTTAACAGCAGAATAATGCTTTTAATTAAGTATAATTAGTGCTAATTAGCAAAATACTCACAGTAAACAAAACAGTGCACTTAACAGCAGAATAATGCTTTTAATTAAGTATAATTAATGCTAATTAGCAAAATACTCACAGTAAATAAAACAGTGCACTTAACAGCAGGATAATGCCTTTAATTAAGTATAATTAATACTAATTAGCAAAATACTACAGTAAACATTTCAATTACAGTATTTCTATATATATGATATTAAACAAATAATTGGCTCTACATTGCCATAGTCAATACACTTCCATGTACTGTCATGGATTTTTATGAGATTTATTATACATTCAGACAAATAACTTTTATAAGTTTAAATACATCTCAGATAGAAAAAAAAGTGACATTGAATCATTGGAGAATTTCAAGAAGGTAGTCAAAATTTTAATTTCTCCCATCTAAATATATAACAATTGTGTGGTGGAGCTCACAACTGTGTAAGGGGTAGAAAATCAGGGGATTTTCAAATAAGGAAAGATGCAAACGCACCTCAAAATTATAGTCGGCTGTAACTTATTATATATTGCTTTGAGTAAGATAATATAGTTTACTTCATGAAAAATAATGCATCCATTTGATCGGAAAACACTCTCACAGAAACTGGTGATGCAGTTCAATAGTTTTAAAAAGTCAGACTATATACATCAATAAAGTTAAAAGACTCTGAAGCATTCAAGTTAGTAGATTGTAGATAAAAGCTGTAGATTTATTGAATAACAGTCCTGAGGCTTTGTGCAAGTTAAAGAGACATATATTAAACCATTAAATTAAGCATAATGCAGAAAGGAAATAAACATTTCAAATGGTATCGGTTAAAATGATTCATAGAATTCATAGAATTTGTATGACTGTTATACAGACCAGAAAATTACCTGTAGTTAAAAAAATAAATGAACATTACACAATTGCAGTTGAAGTATTATCTAAACAAAATAACAGTCTGTTGCAAACTCATAGAATCGGTTTAAAGGCTTAATTATAGACTTCTTGTTTTGCGGTCTATTGGCTGAACACAATAGTTCCCATGTGCTTATTTTCTACACTATTGGAAGCCCTGTCTCGGGAGGGAAAAGTGCAAATAAATCAACATTAAGGAGGGTTGGTAGTTGAAAAAAACAAACAAGAAAAAACCAAGACACTTAGGTATTCAATCATATGAACATTTATTTTTCTCTCAAATTATCAATAGCATTAACTTCAAATCAGGTACTTGAAAATTCTCAGGGTTGCAGGGTCCAATCTTATTTGTTTTACAAATAAGCCTCTTATACACCTGCACGTTACACATGATATCCAGGGTTAGGCCATTCCATTTTGGAAAATATCATAGGGTGAATGGGTCAAAATTTGCTGTGCATTGAGCAGAAACAACTAGCAAAAACCAGGTTCAGACAATTAATCAGTGCCAGTAAACTTATCATAACAAAGAAATTAATCATAAAGTACCTAGACACATTAATGCTAAAGTCAATATAGACCAGCTAACAATTTTATAATACTGTGTATTTTCATTCCATCATTAATTTACTGCATTCTTACAGTTACCCCATCACACAGCAACTTTCACGTTTCAGAGATTGAAATCAGATGCCATGAAGGCAGTTGTATTTGACGTCTGTCATGACTGCCTTGGTGCTTTAAAAATTCTTTGGTATATCCTTCACAATTTCAATTAATTTTATGCATTTTTAGAAGTTTTGGCATTGGAAATGTTTGACCTCAGAATACAAAAGTTCAAGTGCTATAAATGCTCTACATAAAATGCAAATTGAACATGTTTTATGTGACCTCTTTATGTATATAAATGACAATGTCAAAGTTTTACACTAATTTAAAAGTATAAAGTTTTGGACAAACTAGCTTGGTGAGATTATATACTAAAAACCTTCAAGCAATCTTCAAATCTTAGTGTGTTTCCTGTCTCTGTGCATAATTCTAATTGAATGGGTGTACATCAACGATCACTGTACCTCCGCTGCTAAGTGAGTTTCAACGACTCAAAGAATACCACACAGCGAACAATACACACCCGACTCCTCACTCCCTTTACGATTGTGACATGTATAGTCTAAAATTTCCATTCTGAAAATTGAACAGTATTCACTTGCCGTAATAAAATACAGTAAATATATAGGCAACATACATTATGACAAATTTTACTTCCAACTTGCCATCCAGAAGACAAATTATTTTGAATACTACATGTATGAATACAAAGGAATTATTGAAAAGTTCAGTCAAATAAACAATTTTCACTCTCGCTGTCATTTTAGTCAAACAGTTTAGACATGAGCATTAAAATACTTGACTGAACTCAAAGAGTGGATTCCATTCGAATAGTTGAACCCGGCCTGGTGTCATCATGTTGGCATATCAAGTATGTAACTTATCTGCAATCTGGGCTAGCTGTGATGGCATTCACTGCTAGTAATTGCTGAAATACTATTACTGTCAATAAAATAATAATGTTATGATTCGATGTCTATGATATATTGGTATGTCCCACAAAGCATTTTATTATAATGAGGCTATTATAATTAAATTTGTTTGTATATTCAAAACACCAAATCAATTTTCTACTTTTTAATAGACCATTTTGCAAGATCACACGTTATGCATGAAATCAAACATAAAAACAGGACAAACAAAGGCCAAAGCGTCATAGCAGCGTCAAAATATTACATGGGATTCAATGAACAAAAAAATATTTTTTAGGTATTTATGCGCATAAGTGCTATAAACACATTTGATGTTGGACAATTTTGATGAAGTAAGGATATCGCAAAGTCATTTTCCTCTCTGAAAGATCAGTATTTTGACATTGAACTATTATGATTTTTCATGAAAACTTTATTAATTTTCTTGAATTTTTTCAAATATTCTGACAGGAAGTGTGATGAACCAAAACATGGACCTTTTTATTCTGGTCCTATCTTTCACAACATATGTACGGCATATTTATCCTAAAATGTCACTGTAATAAAAACTGTTTAATTCTCACTTCTTAATTACATAACAATTGAGTATTGTTACTACTGGTAGCATTATAACAATGGACTCTCATGACTTTGATGTGAAAAGTCAGGTGGTTAATTTATTGGTATAGGGAATGAAGTCAACACATTGATGACTGTTACAATAAGTCACACTACTATAATTAATTCCATCTAGTAGATGTATGTCAGATCTCGTACAAGATTGGTGCACAACTTTAATACCTAACAAATACTACTATATCTAGTATTGATTATTACACAGCACTACAATATACCGGGTACTACACTATGCAAAATATTTAAAGCATACCATTACCCATTCTCAAGATAATCCCAGCTTCAATATATTATGATATATCACTGTTTCAAGGTTTATTTCATCAGTTTTATGTTGACCGGTTTTTATTATTATCATTATTCTTTAAAAATAGTATCTGAAAACTTTTTTTGCAGATGTTTTACTAAAGCAGCTGTTTCAACTGTTGATGTATTTATGTTCTTTCTATATCTTATTGGTCCCTGAGTGCATGGCATAAAACAGCTGTACTCTTCCACAGCTACCAAAATAAAACATCCATAACCCCACACTGGTTTGTACCATACAATTTGTTGAAGTATATCTGGCTGGAAGGCTTTTTGCCAGCCTACTCAACCACCCCATCTTATTAGACAGCACACTACAGTTTTGACAGACATCAATGCTGGCCTGAATTACAACAGTCTGCATTTGTTGATTGAAAGATTCCTGTTCATTGCATTAACAATGCAGTGTCACAAAAAAATGGACTACAAACCTTTGGTTACTCACTACCATCTTTTTCCCCAATGTCCTTATACAGGCACTTTCATTTTTTATGCTACAACCATAGTTACTAATAATGACATTACTCTTATTTTTTAATATATTAAATTTAAATGTGATTGTCATGCAGCTTGTGTTCCAATTTCATGTAAATAAACAATGTATCTTACATGCATTGTGTACGTTGCTGTGAGTCCTATATCAAACAGAATGCGATGCAACGACTACTGCCCTTCAACAACAGAACACTATACTTTTGACACAACAAATATGATTAACATAATGTATTGTTATGAAAATTAGGTATGATGTCATGCTTTATTTCTAGAAGAACCCCGAGTTACTGTAGAAGGTTTTTAAATTCATTAATTTACAACAACAAAAAATGCATTTTATTGTTGAATTTATTTTGAATTTATTAATAATCTAAATGAAAATAAAACCCAGCAAATAAAATATTTAGCATTATACACATCATGAACCCCAAAACAATGCACTAGAATCTGTTCTTACATAAGGTTATTGCTAGGATTGCCTTTCAAAGATAGAATGCCATGTACAAATATTATGAAATATGCAAATGATTATTTTGTAACCAGTTACATTATGATAACAGCATGAGTGGATTAGGCACTACTGAGCTACTGCAACATAATCTCACACCAGAACTCCAAGACACTCACGTTTTTTCCAAGCAATATAACTTGCAAGTTAAAATTGTGTTTTTTTTCAGCCTTTTTTAGAATAAAATATACCATATTTGGTATATTAGAAGCACATTTCGATAGAACTCTATCTCTACCTCTGAAAATTTCATTTATTTTAACTTGGATCATTACAATATGACTTATTTTGACCATGAACACACTCCTGTTGTATACTAGTATATAAGTTCTACTACATGTATCACTTAGAAAATAAGGTGTTTGTTCTTAGCTTATTGTATTGCTACTTCTTATTTTTATTTGACTGTAGCAGGGCAAAGACATCACAAATTCTGGCTACCCATTAAGCCTACTCCAACTCCCAACAAAAATATTACTTTCAAGTCCGGGCTATAGGCTCAAGCACTATATAATTTTTTTTTGCATTTTACAGTGTTATATATTGAGTTCTGCATTTTATTTTATTTTTCCGTAAATATTGTTTGTGCATTGTGAATTTTGTTGACGAGTGTATGTTTGTCTTGGTTATGTAACCATTTTGATTATTTCCAAGGAGTTTTAAGCGTTTTTTTAATTGAAATGTATTGTTTATGTGACAAATAAAATATCCTATATATATGGACATCTCTGTTACAGTTATAATGCAGTTTAGTGTTTGGCTCTTTTTATATACACCAATATAAATAGGTTTCAACATACTGTGCACACAGACCAAAAGTTCCTGGGAGCATGGTATTAACTTTGTTTAATATTTTGTCACATCAATTTTTTCATAATTGTACTGAACTGAACAATTTTAAAAGCTTGCTAGCAATTTTAGTTGAGGTCATAACTCTGGAAACTGCAAAGTGCAATGGATCAAATTGTTGATAAACAGAACACTTCAAACTCTGCAGACTATAAATATATACGACTTGGAATTTAAAATAACCAATACAATCAGGTCTTTAACTGGTGTTGTATTAAACTGTAATAGGAAATTTAATAAGGCTGTGAAAAAGATGTACAATAATGCATATTGAGTGTTAAAACCTAGTGTCCATAGTGAGTTTCATAGTGTGGTAAAATATGTCAATTAACAACAAAACTGACAACATACGTCCAGAGACAACGGATAGTGAAGTAACATTATGTGAACCTTTCACCATTTCACAAACTTGTCCGCACTAAAATGTTGCATTTGACTATTTTTATGAATTTTTCTTAGTTTCCTTGTTAATTTTAGACTAAATGGTCATATTTTCTATTAGACTACAGGTCTTGCACCCTAGAACTTTATTGTGTATGGCTGCTGCTTTAACACAAGCATAGTGGCCACTCACACTAAAAGTGTTTGAGTACAGGTCTTGCTGAAAATGTTTTAAATATGAAAAAAAAATTACATTGGCTTTATTTTATGAAAGGTGAATAAAGATGACTTTGGCATTCAAGGGTTTGGAAGTTGGAAGGTTAATAATTAAGAGCTCCAAATGACCTCGATGCGGTTGGGAAACCATGGAAGGTAACTCTCATGTATAAACTAACATGGAGGGCTATTTTGTTTTAATTAAAAGTTGATGAAAACCTTAAAACAGATGTAGGCAGTTTACCAAACATGATTATATAAACGGCATGAATTGCCACCATCTAATGTAACTATTATGGATTTAATACCACAGAGCGATTCAATGGTACATTTCACTTTAAATACTACAGTGCAAATAACACCGACACTGACGCAGCAGAACCCTAGCAATAATTATTGTGACTGGAGTGAAATTTAACAATCAGATTGTCAAATGAAACATGCTGCACAGGCAATTATATGAAATTTAATATGGATATATCTCAAATTATCTACAAGAAAAGTTCTCATTCAGCAAATCCTATCAAGAAGGAAATTAAAGAACTGCGAATTAGGGTCATGGAATGGTAATGTGATATTTTGCGTGGTAGCTTGGGAGTCAACACAGCATATTTAAACTGACAGACTATGATAGTGAGACTTGCCATTTGGTAAACTTCTGTATGCCTTGAGCCTAATATTCATAAGAAGGGTTACTCTTACCTTGAAAGGTGATAATCTGAGTGACTGGTGGCTGGCAGTGATTCCAATGATCCAAAGTGACTACCAATACAGGCAAATGACAGCAAACGATGATAAACAGAAGACTGGACATACTGTCTGTATGTCTAATCCCAAATGATAAGTCAAGTATTGAGTTTGTTAAACGTCCTTCTGTAATCCACAATAATAGACTGCTTTGTGAGTGGAAATAGTAGTCGCCTGTCTCCAATTGATTTGGGATACGACTCCTTTAAATTACAACATCTGTTTAAATTGAATCTTCCACTGTAGCTCACAAGTCTTTTAAGTTCATCCTGCCAACGACCACAGTGAAGTCAACTTTTACCTGCAAGTTAGGAATAAATAAAAATAGTTTAACTTTTTCACCACCAGTTCTTTATTTTCATCACAAATTCACAAAATTGTCCTGTTTATAGTCTGCACTTTCCTTCAGACGATTGGGACAAAAATAACAAAAGTTTTTGAGTAAAAACTGAAAATTTACAAAATTGCTGTCCTTTGGCTCAAAAATTATGGCTTAAATATTTTAGAATATAAGAAAAAAAACTGCAGAAAAATTTGGGAAAGAAACTTTGGCAGTGAAAAGGTTAAACTTTAAACACTTTTTTGTTTTCGTGTTTAGACATTTCATTACAAGATGGTAAGCAGCCGTACTTCACTTTCTATATTAGAAATTAATAGTTCAATTGAGAATGAAAATTTAACTCCCTATTTTTATAAACTGACCCCTACGCTAAATATCATTGGAAACCCTGATTCTATACTCCACAACTTAGTGATACTTGACAAACGGTTACTGGGTACCTAAATGGTTTAACTGTGAAAACAAGAATAAGAAAGAAAACAACATTATGCTAACAGAAGAACTATTATCTGCAGCTCAAAATAAAAAAATAAAAAAACTTTGTAAATACTATTAAGGCCGGTGTAAGGTGACATATACTATTACGGTACCCACCAAACGCAGCAACGGCCTATACAATCCGTGTGTGCATCGTCAGCAAGCCTCATACGTCAAACCTCAGTCTACAGACGACTGAACTTTTAAATAACAGATCACTTCGGTCTGACTATTGTCATTCAATTTGACAGACGTCTAACAAAGGTTGTCAGTTCTTAGTTCTGAAAAGAACCAAATGAAATGCATACTATACTTGTAGGGGTGTCGCCGCTGAATGCATTGTACTTTGTGACAATATGATTTTGTCCTGAGTGTCGGCTTATACGTGGGTTAGGGTTTCGTCTGCTGCAAACATTCAAAAATGTTAAAACCCAGTCACAAACAAATGGTTACCGTAGAAATATTTTGAACCGATGGTGCTGTTGCAGTGATTATGTCTGTTCTTTGTACCGGAAAGTAGTAGTATCCTGCTCACGTTGACTGGTAGAGTTAATTGAGTACTTTGAATCTGTGTAATTATCCAAGTTCAAGCGATTTCCTGTCGGGTCCGAGTCAGTGTCGTGTAGGTCGACGTAATTTGCTGGGATATTTTAAAAGTAACGGTTATGAAACACTCATGTACTCACCGGTTGGGTGTATAAGCGGATTATTTCACGATTATTGTGTTGGAAACATACTGACCATCAATAACCCACAGTAGTTCTGTAAAGAAATCTGAGCTCGACTTCGTCTTTCTCTCAAGCTCCCACAAGACAGCTCAGCTTACAACGATCATGGCTGTTCTGATTACTGTAACACCCCCCTTTAGTATGCAATAATAATAATATTTCATTTCATTGACGCGATACTGACGCAAAAAGTTACAGCAGTATTGTCTTTAAAAAAGGCTATTAAAAACATACAAAATACAACACAACTAGGAACTATAAAGTTAGAAAAATAAGAAATAAAGTTCAAGTATTAAATATGATAGGGTAGGTCCGTAGTACTGTGGAAGACAGGACGTAAGCGGTAGAATCGACGCGAGGGTATATGACGTAATCATTGGTCAAATGAAGTGCCAGCAGAAATGTTTTGGCCATTATGTATATTTGTCATCATCTGATTAAAGTAACCTCGACCTGCCCCTAAACAAAAACAAAAACAACAACAACAACAACAACAACACAATATTGGTTACAAAACTATGTCATATTGAAAACAACCGTGGAACCTATTTATTACTAATCTAGGGACCAATGGGCCAAGTGACGTGAACTAGATGCCCATACATGTAGTATAGAAAGATAAAGTTATTTTATGAATATTTAATGACCGCAAATTATCACAACAATCTCGAGTTATGTAAATCTTGCCCGCATACACAGTAGTTGTCGCGATACGTACATGTCATGTCCTTTAAAAAAAAACAATACTTATACAATTGGTTACTTGCTAGCGCCGCAAAAACGAATTTATTCCATATTTCTAAATTATGTACCAAAATCGAAGAGACTGATGTAATTTATCGATTCCGTAAAAAAAAAAAAACAAGATCTGGAAACGGACTCGACAGGGAGGGGTTATTGGCCAGCATATTGCAGCCAAAAACACAAATATAAAGTAGAATTTGCGATATGCGTTAAAAAATCATCTCTGCCAGTCAGGCGCATTTATTCGCCTAGCCAATACATTGGGGTGGGTATCGAGTTCATATAACCGAAAAGTACGACTGTAGATGACTACTATTTTACTAAGATACGTCCGTTTCCACGGCGACCAACGAAAAATGCTATACGGAGAATATGAGAAACACAAACACGATTTTACAAAGTACGGATCTGGACGACTAATAAGTAAAATGCTATTGAGCAATACAATTATAGCAATGAATACATATTAAATGAAAGTGTTGGCCACGCCGCGTTCTGTTCGATATGGGACTCATAGCGACGTATACAACGCAAGTAAAATACCTTGTTTATTTACATGAAATTCGAACACGCACTGCGCGACGACCACCGCGCTTTAAGTATAATATTGGCTCAATTTATTTAAAAAAAATCAATATTTGACGTATCATTTGAGGTCTAGGAATTATTGGTCTGCATATTGCAAGAGAGTCGCATAATTCACGGTCATATTGGTTTTGGGGCAATCAAAATGAACAAAATGTTAAAGCGGGAGGGTTGTCACCTGCGCATGCGCGGGATTTGAGTCCCAAGCAACGATAACAACACACGCTGAAAGCGCAAATGATTATGGTAAACGCTTGTTTGTAAACAATTACATGGTATGGCCAACTGACCCATGCACAGATGACGACTCCCCCACTTTAAGATGGAATCGGTAGACTTATAGCTTGGAGTCTTACCTGAACCTAACTATGTGTTTATGTACTTCGAATGATCATTCTATCATAACTCTGTTTTCCGAGTGAATTCTTATTTTTTGTGATTCACTAATGATATGTAGTCACCACGTCCAATAATCGAGTTCAGTATTCAAACAACATATGACAACAAATTATAAGTCTACACAATATCGTTTATATTAGTAATTTCCATAATCCCCCAATTAGTGTCCGTACAGACATCATGTTGTAGTTAGTTTGGAGTGACTACATTCCATTGAACAAAAAACATATTATATTTCTCGATGTTTAACTATTGAGACTATATCGTATGAAACCCACATTATGCTTTCTAAAAAATCCTATCAGGTGACTTTGTAAGGTCGATTACTATTATGTCTTTTACTATAACAGTTTGCATTCCCGGCATCATGGTGACAACTTTGTAGTTAATATGTTCATATGGACAGCACATATGTCAATGAAAAGGCAGGGTGAGCCATTAACCGGGAGGGGGGTATTTATTAGTACGATAACCCATGACCAAAAATCTTTTCCCATTCCGCCGGAAAAGGAAATCCATGGTCAAATCTAATCATTTGGGAAATATAGTCATTTCCGATCCAGACATGGTCATTGGTTGCCTTGGTTACAGGATGTAGCAATAGCATCCTAAATCAAAGCACTCCCTTCATACGTTGATAACTGTGCACAACTAGTTGGGACAAACAGGAAGTTTTTAAGTTTGTTCATCGAGACGATACGGATTAAAAAATGCCATGTGTTCAATCACCGGAAGTACTTAAGGATGCACCATTATTGCTGGCGGGAGGTTGGGATGAGATTTGTGTGTCTGTAAATGTAAGGCCATTATTATCCCTTGTTTCGCGAACCCGTCGAATGAACAGGAGCCGAAAATGAAATAAAAATAAAATTTTATTTCAGCGTAATTTCTCGCGCCCGCCGACTTGTAAGCGCAAAAAATGCTAACAAATATTATTTTATCTTCATTTTTTTACCGCCCGCTGCGTAACAAACCCAAGTTGCATTTTCGTGCGAGTACCGAAGTCTCGCGCAGATGAGAAACATAGAATAACATTTTATTTCATTTCTTCTCTCCAATCAATGATTTCACTTACAATTCTTTGAGAATTACACAAATCTAATGGAAAAAAGAATTAATTTAATTTTTTTCCGCCATCCTCAAAAAAAAAAGCCTTATAAAAACTCGAGAAACAAGGAATAAAAAAAGTCAGGCCTAACCACGTCATAGTTGTTTGGCACCTGGCAATACTCTTAGAAATAACACTACACTATTGCCTGCAGGTGATAATACATCATAACTAGCAGCTAATAAATATACACAACATGGGAACAACACAGCAATAAAAAGCTAATGAAAATGCAATCAACACCAGGTGTTTATACCCAGTGATGACATCCAATCAAGGCAATGTTTTTAAATCTAGTTATAATCAGCAGTGTTTACACCTTATGATAATCCAATCAGCTTAACCTGTTTCTCCATGATAATTCAATCAACACAAGGTGTTTATACCTAATGCTAATCCAGATTACGTTTAACCTTTTTTCATCACAAATTCACAAAATAGTCATGTTTATAGTCTGCATTTTCCTTCAGAATACTGGAACAAAATAAGCAAATTTTTTTTAGTAAAAACTGAAAATTTACTAACATTTTGTCTGTTGGCTTACAAATAGGGTTCATTTCCAGAAATATTGAAAAAGAAAAAAGTGCAGACAACCTGTTTCTCCATGATAATCCAATCAACACAAGGTGTTTATACCTAATGCTAATCCAGATTACGTTTAACCTTTTTTCATCACAAATTCACAAAATACTCCTGTTTATAGTCTGCATTTTCCTTCAGAATACTGGAACAAAATAACCAAATTTTTTGAGTAAAAACCGAAAATTTACTAACATTTTGTCTGTTGGCTTAAAAATAGGGTTCATTTCCAGAAATATTGAAAAAGAAAAAAGTGCAGACAAATTTGGGTGAGAAAGTCTGGTAGTGAAAAGGTTAAATCTAACAATGATCCAATCAGCCTGATTTGTCTTTGCATGATGTCCAATCAACACAAGGTGTTCATATTTAAAAGTTAAGGAATGGCTATAATAGTTGCTAGCGTTAGTTAGCCTATTTGGGGTCCATGGACTGAGGTATTTACAACAATTAAAGTCAAATTTTGCCAAACTTTAATGATTACCGGTAATACGCCAAATTTTGAGAGAATTAGGCTTTTTTTCTGCAGTCTCTCTGGGTGGGTTGTAAGTGTACACGTGTTATACAACTCCTTTTGTATAAACTGACAAAACCAATGACTTGTGAAATCGCACTTGATTCATGCACATATAGTGAGCTACATGTTGAGTACTTTCTTAGTAAATGCTGATCGAAAACTGTCCACTATCACGGACTGAACAACAGACAAGCCAAAAAATAGTATTATTAATGATAATACAATCAATACTGGCATGCACACCAGGTATTTATATCTATAATTCAACATCAAAAAGAAAACCACACAGTTATATGAAAAGTTTATTGGGACAGAATAACTTCAGTACACTTAGATGCTAACAATAAATGATTTTAGTCTTCATAAAAATGAGTTTCATTTGTCTTGATTTGAAGGCAGTCTACGAAGAATTGATAATGAACAAAATCACCAAGAATTCACTTTCAGCTTTTATTCCAATACACTGGTAGTTTTAATCAACATGAATATCTAAGTCTATAAATGCTTAAAAAATTAGGGCAGTTTTTGAGAAAAGTAAACATCAAAAATACAAGTAATTTACTACTCAAAGTGTCATCTTGTAGAGGACTTTCTTTTGACACGATTCAATTTTAAAAGTGTATGAGGAATGTTTTTTACAATTTTTTGAAAAAACATGAAATATTGTGACAACATAATCTTAGTGATAACCAATAAGTGTTTATGTATCATATAACATATGCCAATGGTAAACAAATAGACCATTTTTCCCATTCACTGCCTGATCCTGCATGAAATTAAACAGTTACATCAGAACATCGTGTGGGATTCATAAAAGTGAAAGTATTTTTGATTCACAAACATAATGGATTTTTGGGGGTATTTACTCGCCTAAATAATGTGCTATACACATATGATGATAGACAATTTTGATGAAGTAAGAATATCACAAAGTCATATTCCGCTCTGAAAGATAAGCATTTCGTCACTGAACTATAAAAGAGACAAATTAAATTTCAAAATCAAATCATTAGATTTTTCCAGCAGACATTTGGTTCGCGTCTTTCACACATTACGCAAGATTTCACAGTGAAACATGAACATCCTAACATCTTATTCCACATGTTTACATTTGGTAAAAATATGGGCAGCCATGATCCATTTAAAAAGTCACTTTAGTAGTAAATTCTTGAAATCCTTTGATAAATGTGATAAAATAAATCTGTACAAAAGCAGTGCATTACAGAGGTGGACAATATTCACTAAGTTATACACCAGAACAATAATAAACAAATAAAAATCATCAATATACATAAGAATGTGATTTTATTATTCGTAAGTTTTCTAAAGAAATAAGTATAAAATGCAATAAATATGTCTACTTTTTACTTCAAATTTAACACCATTATCAGAGTGTCCATAATTTACATGATAGTTGACACCGATAGATGGTAAACAGCTTTAATTTTGCGAGACAAATGTTGCAAGTCAGGGAAATTAAAAGCACTGAACATCTTTCACTGGGTTTTTCCCTTAAAAACGAGAAGTCAGTAACTTTCTTGAAACAATGTCCACACAAACGCCATTAAAACCATGAAATCATGAATAGGTCTAGCAGAATACAGTAATGAAGAGTTGTACCATTACCAACTATGAATTCCATGCTTAGTACGAGAATTTAAGAGTATGCATAAAGTATGCAGGTCAAATTCAGCAGTGGCTATTTCACGTTCAATCAAATCCAATGATTTCATTTACAAATAATTATTTTCCTTAATATGGACAATTGAGTAAAATTTTTGTATAAGTACAAGTAACATATTATGATTCAGTTTTATTCAAAAAATTATTATTTGTGAACAGAGTTTAGATTATAAATAATTATCAGTCTGTCAGTATTGTGCAAGGAAAATGGTCATCCAATGAAACTCACACCCCCATCACTAGCCCCACACCCCTATCTATAATGATAGCACATACAACTAGCAAGAATTTGTTTCCATTGGTTTGGGTGAAGGAGCTGCTGGAGATGATACTGCATCACTTGATGTGGAGAATGGTATACTTGCATCACCTTGGTTACCTATAGAAATGAAAAATATTGGAACTATTGTAAGCTTTCTATATTGTTAAAGCGAAATACATATAATGTAAACATTGTTTATTTAAAACGATTTGAAAAGGAATGTTTCCCATCAATAGTTGTGGAATTCTATCATCTTTGTATATAACTAAGTATATATATTTTTAAATTATTGGTCATCAATAGAGAAATGTTTGAACAATAAAGAATGGCATGCTAACATGGGGGTAAGTAACCAAATGGACATTGGCTGAAGAAGATTTATTTTATTATACTCTGAATCAAAAATTTAAATTAGTGTATGCTGGCTCATTACAATGAAGCAAGAACACTGACCATGAATTAAATTACATATGCATATATAAACATCTATTGTTATATTGCAAAACATTTTTTTTCGCTGGCATATAAATTCACTATTTTGAGCATATTTTTATGTTTATGAATTTACCATTGAAACAATGCATTCTATTGTTCATCAAAATTTAATTTAACAGATTTTACATATCAGCAAAAATACTAAAAGTAAAATTAAACCCAGTGAGTAATTAATGCATACCAGCAAACTACTACTCTGAAAAATGAACACTAGAGGGCAGTATACACATACCTTGACTAACAATTGATGTTGGTGTACTTTTACCACTTATTGGTGTAGATCTACCAGTCTGTAGATCAGGTGGTGGGGTTGGTGTTGCTGCTTGGTTAGGGTTTGGTGTACCTGGTCCACTACCCACTGACGGTGTACCTGCAATCATATTACAAACTGTTTTAAATGAAAGCAGAGGTTTGGCTTTGTCTTTTTGTACATGACAATACAAGAAATTCTGGTGATGAAAACGTGCTGGAGTGTTACACGTGATGTGACGATTTGTTACTATCATGTCAGTCATTCTTTGAACGATATTGTTCATGTAAATGTTAAACTCAAGTTATTGCCAACATTGCTAATAAATGTACAGCGAATGCATTGAATGTTTATTGAAGTTGTTTTGCTACAATAGAAATTTTCACTGCTACAAAATTTTGTGATTTCCGCTCACTCTTGAAAATAAAGAAGAAAGAAAATTTTCAGGATGGGGAAACAAATTACTGTGATCACTTAGTGACAATGCAGTATGAGACACTGTTTTGCTAATGGTATAGCTTTGCTGCTCTCAATGTCACCATTGCTTCCTGTGGCAACACTTTGTTGTAATGTAACTACTATTTGTAGCAAAACAGTGTCTCATACTGCAATATTGCGCCTTGCCCACTCAGTGCATGGTAAACCTTACATTATTGATATTAGTATAAGAAAATATTTCACAACACAACAGTTGATTACAAGGACTTAATTGGTTTACAGATTCACAATGATTATAATCTTAAGACAAGTCAATCAAAGAATAGCAATAATTACCTGGTCCTTGCTGCTGCTGTGGTTCTTCTTCTTGAGTATTCCCAGCTGGTGTTAGCGGTGTCGCCGGACCAGTTGTAGGCGTCTGTTGACCTGATGTTGGTGCTGGTTCTGGAACTGCAGGTTTTTCCTGTGGTACCGCGGCCGGTGGTGGTGGTGGTGTACTTTGTGCTTGGTTTGACTGTGGACCCTGTTGTACAGTTGGTTGCAATGGTTGACTTGGATGCACAGCTTGCACAACAGCTGGTTGTACTGGTTGTACTCCTTGTGGTGGTTGTTGTGATGTCTGTTGTTGTTGATGTAAACCAGCAGCAGCCATGGCTTGTGCTTGCTGTCGTGCTCTCATTTCTGCTGCTCTCAACTGTTCCTGGTGGAATGCTTGCCTGTCAGATAATAACTGCTGTCTCTGGTATTCAAGCTAACAAGAAAACAATGAATAATTTTAGATTCAATCAAAGTGTTTTAGAATACAAGGAATCATTGTAGAACATCTTTACATAAAGGAACAACAGTTTTTTACCGAATTTTGCACTGTTAATGTTTATAATCTGCATTTTAATGCAGACATATGCAAAGCATTATGGGAGAGAACTTCTTATTGTAAATAATGGGAAAACTTATTACCCTGGAAACTGACTAAACTAACAAGTATGTCAATTTTTTTCACAAAATTAGAATTCATATCAATGATAATATGGCTTTTTCATAATACGTCGCTGATCAAAATTTTGAGATATAAATAAATAATTTCACCATAGAAACCAGTGTAAAAATGCAAATTTTTCCATTTTACTTTTTGGACAATTGTTTCTTGAAAAATTGTTCAGTAACCCCAATTTTTTTTCTGTATCCTTATGGAATTAAATTAACCTATAATAACAAAAGCATGACAAAGACAGCAATCTTCGATTCATCTGAACCTTCTTTATTATCATTTAGAAGTGATAAAAAGATTATAGTAACTTACTGCTTCCCTTTCTCTATCCATGATTGTCTCCAATTCTTCAAAATGACGAAGCTTTATTTCCAGTTTCTTCATTTGTGTTTCCACTAACAACGCGACTAGACTCTTTATTTTACGTTCCTCAACCGCTGCTAAATGCTGTCAACAAAAACAATAACAAGGTTTTTATGGTAATGTTTCAACAATACTATTCTATGTTAAATACACAATGAAATCAAATTAACATTGACTTTGGAGGTAAAGAGACTGCTGACTAATAATATTTTTTATACAAAATTGAAAACTAACAAAGATAATTTATCCGTCTTCAGCTACTATAGTAAATGTCAGTTAATTTGCATATTTATTTGTTGCAATATAAATTAAAATATCAAAAACTTTTTTTTCTGTAACGTTAAAGGTTGGCATTTTAGTGGTCAAACATTGTGAACGCAACATGCTTTAAATGCATTGGGAGAAGACCGGATATGAAATTCACAAGTCTGTCTCTCAGCTATTGTCGAAACATGACCTAGTGAAATGTTCAGTTCTACAAAATTCTGCTATCTTCCTCAACAAAATTCTTCAGTCATTAAGCCACAAAATGTCTTTACATGGGATTTAATGACACAGAGTAGTTTTAGTTCCTACCTTAGCTTTAACCGCTGCAGCTGCCAGTGCTGATGCAGCAGCAGTTGATATATTGCCTTCTTTCAGTTCTAATTCCCTCTTTGACAGCTTCTCAGCATCTCTTTTCTTTTCCTCTTCATCCTTCTCCCTATCTTTCTCCTTTTCTTTCTCTCCATCTTCTTTCAATTTATCATCTTTCTCTTCTGCTTCCTTGGCATCTTTTTTGTCTTCTTCTTTGTCTCCTTTCTCACTTTCTTCTTCCTTATCCACTTTCTTTTCTTCATCTTCTGGTTTTTCTGATTTAGTTTCCTCCGTATCCATAGCTTCATCATCTGTCTCTTCTTTCTCCTGTATTTGAGAATAAGTCATATTTATTTCTACACTATTCCCTCTAAGCATGAACTCACATAAGTGAGAAATGCTGAACCAGCCAATCACAGCGAAAGCGTTGTCGTTTTAGGCTTATCAAGAATTCCAGAGTTTTAATCCAACTTGAGTTAGTACACCAGTAATGGGAGAGGCTCCACTCTCATAGCCAGCATGATTCAAACTCAATTGGAAAGCCAAACCCAAAATAACTTAACAATTTTGAAAATGATTTCTAAAATTTGTGGGAAGATATATCAAAAATGTTCTATGAATAAGATTCTTGTGCTCGAGGCAAAATTGTAAAAGACAAGAATTCAGTAATTCCATTATGTCTTATTTACTCCTTCCCCACAAATATCAATGTGATTACAGTACCTTAGGTTCTTCTTTAACTTCAGGTTTAGCAGTCTTCTCATCTTTATCCGTTGACTTGACTTCATCTTTTGCTGCATCTTTCTCTTTACCCTCAGTATGTGATGTGGTCTGCACACCTGCGTCACCATCTGGACCAGTACCGGCAATACCGCTATTATCCAACCCTAGTTTAGAACTGATCACTCCACTGGCAACATCTGTTTCTACTTTCTTTATGTGCGCATCTATCAAAGCACTTGGAACCTCATCTTTCATTTTACTAAACTCCTCTACAAAACAAAATATTTATTTTTGTATTTATACAAGAAACGAAGATGGTATGATACATCTTTTTTTTTTATTTACATTACCAAACAAATTAGGATTGATTGATAGAGGGCAGTAGACTTACCACCCTGGAATGACTGACAGAGGGCAGTAGACTTGCCACCATTAATGATTGTTAGAGGGTAGTAAACTTACCAATTGCAGCTTTAGCAGCGGCACTTGCTACTCTCGGATCCACAACAGATGCTAAGAACGCAACAGTACTCATTACAGGATTACCACTCTGACTGAATGGAATAGGTTGATAAGCCAATGGACCTATAAAATACAATACATTTTATTAGCAAACTACACAATGAAAGACAAGTTCTTCCCAGGCACACATGTACAAGTATTCAAGCTCATTTGTCAGCTGAATATATTCACTAGTGGCCTGAAACTTATACTGTGTTGGAGATTTGAAATAAGCTGCTGCAACATTATTGGTCAGAATAATTAATGGTGCCCAAGGAACTCTGTAGAAAGGAGAATTGCTTGCTGGCCTACATTTTATAATTTCTAGATTTGAACATGAGATCCTTTATAATATTGAAATGTCTTCATTTGAATATATCGGTACATGTCTTTACCTAGAGCTCCTGGACCGTCTTCAAGATATGGATCTTCTATGGGTAATCTTAAGAATTGTAAAATACATTCATCCTGTGTGCGACTACCAACATGCTCTGCCACTTTGTTCCAATCATCTTTATACATTTCTAATGCTTCTAATAAAAGTAATGTTTCTTGATCTGCCCAATCACGACTTGTTACTGTACGATTTGTATGCTAGTAAAAAAAAAGCAGCAGATGTTTATTAAAGTATCACAGTCATCACACCAAGTCATGTTCGATATGGATCCAATGCAGTGTACCCTCTAAAAGAACCGATTTTGTAGTGATCTGAAGTCAAAACAAAATCAAGTTGACTGCTAGAGAAAGGTCTGTATTGTAGGCGCAAACTTAAGATACTGTGGCCACTGATTTCTCTTGTTTTTATGCTTATTTTGGTTATAAACAGAGAATTTAATTTTTCAAAATTGTGGATTTTTGACTCATGATTTGTCAACCAATTAGAAAGCATCTTTAAGCATAGTTTCAGGTCAATTTATTTTGCAAAAAACATTGCATGTGTTTTTTTTTTATTTGAATTTTAAAATCCTAAAAAAACAATGTTTAATTTTACATGAAAAATATTATTTATCCCTTTGAACATCATTATTTTCTGAATGTTTTATTTTTTTTATATAGTTTTCTATAATTTTTATGTAAATTCTGAACCAATGAATAAATAAAGGTTACTTACCTTGACAAAGGCTGCCTTTTTGCTGGCATACATGTCAGTTCTAAGACCAAAATTATTCAAATCAGGTCCGGTTTTCTCATCTTTATTAGGCTCATTAAATTGCATTACTTGCTGAGCTGCAGATTGCTGTGAACAAAAATATCAAAATATTATTATGGTAAAAACAATTTTACTGTCTCTAGAGACACAATTAGACATACAGACAGTTGATGTTAGGTAGAGAAAGTCAGCGTTTTCCAGGAAAAGTCTGTTAATCTTAAACAGTTAGTGTTTGTCTGGGACAGTCATTGTTAGTTAGCAACAGTCATTGTTAGTTAACAACAGTTAGTAATATTAGTAGAGAACAATCAATGTTGGTAAATATTAGTTAAGGACAGTAAATACTTTTTTAAAAAGGTTATTCTTCATATGTGAAATGCACAAATCTAGCATTTAATAATTTCATACCTGGCTAGTTTTAGATGGTTGTAATGGTTGTAGTCCTGATGGTGTATCTGCTAATATAGTGAAATGTGACGTTGGTGGAGGTCCCATTGAAGTTACTTTATTATCACCATCTACTTGGTAGTTAATAAGACCCCACTGTTCTAGGAAAGCATGTACTCTGTTAATATAAGAAAACATTTTTATAATTAAACCTCACTGGTGCAGTTAGTCGAAGAACTCCAACTTCTACATTATAAAGGCACTGAAATTTTAAATGCATTTGAAGGAAATATCCAATTATCTGCATAATACAGTCGTTATAGCATCCAAAACGATGAACATCACAACTTGTGTGTCTTACTGTTGTAATAGGTATCAGTAAATGTAGTACAAGGGGCAACATTTAAACTCAAATGAAGATTCTCTCCACTTTAACCCTCTTTTACACATGAAATTGGCAATATGTTCAATTTGGGTAGAAATGTGAACATAGTAAAAACATATCTATTATATTAAACATACAAAACGACAAAGTTTCATTATTATGTAAATTATTTCCATAGTAAATGCTACCTTGTGGTTTTTACTTTCAGAGCATTAAATTTGCCATATATACTTTAAGCATGGCCAACAAATACTTCATCTGGACTAAAATAAAAAAACGTTTTTGTAAGATAGAAACTCATTTAGAAAAGCCCCCCCCCCAAAAAAAAAAAAAACCCCAAAGGGATTATGTTAGTTATCCTACATCAACTTTTGATGTTGCCCAGAGTACCCATGAGTGAAAAAATTTTGAGAGATGAATGGCAAACCAGTAAAGTACCTATGACATATCTGGCTTTATTTTCATAAGTACAACTAGGGTTTCAATTATTGAAAGACAAAACTTGAATCAAATACACAAATCTTATTTGCAGGCAGATTTATAAATGGGTATCTTACCTCATGATCGCACAAACATCCCCGGCTAAATTCCTTCTACATGCTGTACATGTTAAATACTCTGCAGGGTTCAAGCGGTAAGTATCTATCATGAAATTACGATATGCCATGTATCTGAAAAATATAAGCAAGCAAGGTTAAGTCTACTGTGAAATACTTTATATTCGCTTGGCATTAACTTTCACTATTTTCGCTGAAGGAATGATTCAGTGAAAATAAAATCCAGCGAATATACCTTTTTTTCTATATTTTACATTCAACTCATCAAAAATCAGTGAAAATAAATTCCATGCAAAACACCCAAAACGTCTTTTCAGCGAAAATTAATTACAGCTAAAATAAATTATTTTACAGTACTTTGTATTCTGCTGAATTAATACTTAAAGCAACAAAATTATGTCTTGTTTTCATATCAATTTTGATGTCACAGCAATAGTTTAATACACGTACAAATAAATTGAACATGATCACCAAACAAAACATCATGTGTGGTGTTCATACAAAGTTTGAATAAAATTGGCCCAGGCATGCCTGGGAAATTGGTTGATGACACGACTGGGACTAATAACAGTTATTTATTACTGATTTACATACACCAGTAAGCTAGTAATGAAAACAGAGTGCAGCTGATGCATTTCAATAGAACCAAATCTAGTATTTATTTATCTCTCATGCGCCTTTATTAAGGATGCGCTACATTTGTTACTCACACTTCGGGGGTTTTCGATTTGTTCTTCGTATTAAAGAATTCTGGTAATGCTCTTCTTTCAATGGAATGTAAACTGTTATAATCAAACCATGCTGCATAGCTTGGTATAATAATATGATGTGTTTGTTCAGTTACGTTGTCTTCCTTAATATCAACCTCGTTCACTTTCTGACTTTTATCTTCTGAAGCGGGAGTAGTGGGACCAGATTTCATCCTAGAATCACTATCATCCTGTGAATGCAAACACACATGATTTGAATAAACAAAATGAAGTGTGTGGTACAGTGGGACAAAATAAATGTAAGAGTACGTCTTTTATGCTGGGTTATACTATAGGTCGAATAATTAACAGAGCCCATCTAAAAACTATATATTAACAGACTTGTTGATTATTTATGATTATTTTGTAATTTACAGTTGAAGTGGACAGATTTGAAGAAATTTAGCCTGTCAAATAAAATGTTGTTTATGTCTAATATACAGAGTGTGACATAAATACAATGTGATAAACATATTTTGTCATACATCTGTTAGAGTGTCTGAATGTATGCAGTTGTGACAAAACAGTTGACAATATGGTCTGTGTGCCCTTTATCACTAATATAATTCTTTCTTGTACTACAATGTTCCTGTCTAATATTGGGGGTTTGTGCAATCCGTGAGACTATCCAGGACATTAAATACTGATTGAATTCCAAAGGTGAATTCAGTTATGCAGAGGGTCAATGATAACTTATTAACCCTAATAAATGTTTATCTATTATAGAGCAGATCAGAGTTTGCCTCAGAACTAAATTGAAGAAAGCAATACTAGTATTGAAATACAGCATCAATTTGATAAATGATTTTATGTTATGATGATGATGTTTTTACCATTGGGTCTGTGTCATCTAAGTCAGCTAATGATCCTCCTTTGATAGGTTGAGTCTCGATATCTTTACTGGAACGAGAACTACTCGATACTGAAATAAACAATTTAATTTAGGTAAAGGAATTAGAATGAGTAACAAGGACTTAAACTTGATGACTTGAAAGTCATCCAAGGATTTTGTTAAATACACACTGAGGCAGTAAAATGACATATTGGCCTCTGCTACTCCAGTGTTCTCTCACTTGCCTTTTAGGCATGGCAGTGTTTTCATGAAAACATAGAAGTTATAAATATGTTAATTACACCATGATACATTCATATGTAAATTAACAATATATCATATGCAAATGAGTAACCATGCTTTGACTCAAGTATGGAGAAGTTCACTGTACTGCTTTTGTGCAAACCTTGTGGTATTCTTGTTTATATGAAGTGAAAGATATTAATAAATAAGGGAAATCAGCTATTATATTTAATTAGAGAGTATAAATAAACTGTAAAAATTCAGCAGACTCTTAATAATTACCTTTTGGTAAAACTACTTCTTCTACACTTGGTGTTTCTGGTGGATCATCCATATCTTTTGTGTAATCCTCAGGCTCTTCCTCCTTAGCAGGTTTCTTCTTGGTAGCCGCACTTGGACGTCCACTTAATTGGTATAAATAATTAATATTACTTAATGCAGTTATCTTTAAACTGCTTTAAACATGTTTTTTAATATAAATCATATTTTTTGACATGCATATAATCGCTTGTGATCTATGGTCCACAGTTTGATGTCAATAACATGAGGTCATCACGAGAATTACTATTGTATCAAGTGACTGGTAGTGGAAGTCAATGTAATCCCATACAGCCAGCGTTCTTGCAGTAAATTAATCTGAGATAACGGTCCAAAATGGCAAAAAAAAAACAGTTTGTTTTTTTTTTAAATTTTTTTTTAGTTGATCGCTATAGTGGATTGTCATCAAATGTAAATGATAGAAAGAGGTTGAATATGTTATTTTCAAAACTACTTTGTATGTGATAATAAATACCTTTTCTTTTTCCTCTTTGTATCAGCTGGGGATGGAGATCTCTTTCGTTTCTTGGATGATGCGGATTTCTTTTCTCTCCTGTCTGTTTCAGGACTTGGAGCAACCTGCAATAGAATGAATACATTGAATTAACTGAACAGTGGGAAAGAATGCACTGATTTATAATGGGTACAAGTCTATGTTTCTGACACCTGTGTATGACATGATTACACACCACAAAATGTCATATCTCAAGCATCTATATACTCGTATCTAGAGCTCAAACAATCACTACTTTTCAATTCTGCAGAAATCCCATGCCTACCCAATTATGGGGGTTTAACTATTAGGTGTTCTATAATACAAATTGCACCTTGTTTCCTGGACTAGCAAAAGTGCAATAGACAAGCTGAGTTTCAATATGTCTGCAATTCTGTAGCTCTAATGTCAAATTTACTCAGCTTTTGATGGTGTGTGTGTGATTTCTCGAAGTCAGGAAAAATCTGTCAATCATTGAGATTCTATGAATGAAAAATCGCAATGATTTCTGCCAAATTTAGTCGGGAAAACTCTTACATCATGAGAATGGTTAAAGAATGAATAATTAAAGAACACAATTATCTTCACACTTTAATAAAAATCATGAGTCACTATGACTAGTTGCATGATTTTCACACTAGTACAACTCTACTATTACATTTGACAAAAAAAATGTTCATTCACACTATGACAAAAATTCACTGATTGAATGTTACCCACTTTCTAATGAACCTCAGTTAAATTTCACTTCAAACTCACAGAAATTCATTGCTCATTATATTACAATGGTTTAGACTTTGATGATTTGATGGATAATAAAGCAAGATGGAGGTTATGGTATTCGCTTTGTTAGAAGTGCACATAAACCAAATATTTATGGAATGCTTTGATCATGAAAACAACTTATTTTGATCTTAGACATGCATTTATGTTAATTACATGCGCTTACAAACAGAGCAAATACGGTACTGATGAAATGACCAACCTCATCACAAGCTGTCTTAGCTCGCAATCCTTTTCTTCTACCCCGACCTGACTCTTTCTTGACATCACCCTGAACATAAAACACAATACGACTACACATTACCGTAGGGTATGGTGTACATATATTACACTATATATCAACCAAATTTAGAACCGCTAGAGCTGAAGCTGTCATTGAAGTACAAACGCAGTGTTCTCCAAATAAAAATATCAGAGTTGTGGCTAATTTAATTAACACTATAATAGACTAATTTATTGTATTCATTGTTAGGCCATCCATTTTAAAAACTAGTATGGTAGATTGGATTAGATTAGATTTTATTTTATTTATTTTTTTAAGAATTAGTTCACTCTGTGCTAGCTTGCTGAATACTCAACAAAACCATGTTTAATGATGTTTACAGTAACGTTTTCTCAATTTGTTTCATTTCAATTATCGATGGATTATTGAATAACAACATGGTTTTACATAACTGTTACGCTTTGTGGACTGTGTCAATCAGTTCATGTCAGGCAAGGCATTTATTTTCTTGCATCGAAAAGCTACTGAAAATAACTTTTATGAATAGACCATTGGCAATTATTTGTAAACTTTTTTTGATGCCAAATATTGGCCCACAGCATTATAAGTCTGTCAATGACTTGTGCATCTGACAAACAAAAAGAAACTGTTTTCTTGATCAGTTTATGGTTAGCTGCCTCAACTGTTGACTCTGTTGAGAAGATAGATACCCAACAATCACACATTTAGCCCTATGATCCTTTGCATCTTGGCTCTTGATTGATTGAAGCGACCGATCTGACAGGAAGGTATTTATGCAATGTATCGTGTTGATCGTTATGCTTAAAGTCAAGCCTTACTGTGAAATCTTGTTTTAATACAACTGTGATGTTCTTGTCCACTCTCAAAGATATTAAAAAGTCGTGTCATTTAAGATTTTGTTTTTTGCTGGTATGTTTGTTTTACGTAATTGAACTCCCAGTGTGGGAATAAATTAGCATCTCATTAACACCTTACATCTAATTTACATTACATTCAACTCCTCACAAATCAGTGAAAATAAGGTTCAAACAAAACAACCAAAATATTTTTTAAGCAAAAATTAATTCCCGCTAAAATAATTTAAAGTATTTTACAGTAGTTGAAAGATGACCCACCTCTTCCTGCATCTCATAATCTTCTTCATTCATCCACTCATTGAACTCATCTAAATCAAGTAACCATTTAGCATTCACCTGCAAATCAAGTCAGATTCATATTATGCAGCCTTCTCAAGTAAGATCAGAACCAGTGTGACCTCTAAGTCCATATGCACATAGATTTGCTGTGACACAGCTACTTGTGTTAATTCACTGGTACATCATTAACACAACATAATATCATACATTAATCTAGTGATCTTGATAAATATTATATTATAATTATGGAATTTATATTTTGGCAAAAGAAATTGACATTTTATAACAAAAATAAGTAAATACAAAGGAAATCAAAGGCCACAACATTTTTGTTAGATAATAAACAACAACTAACATGGGGCCCAGGGACACCGAAGTCCTTTAGAATTAAGTAAAACTTGGGAAGCAGACATACATGATTTTAACTGCTACTGTTCAAGATTCTGACTATTAATATGTTCAAAATTCAGCAAGTAATCTTCAGATGAATTTAAAGAAACATCTTTGTTACCCAGTATAAGTACAAGTGCTATCAACTTGCTTTATATCTAGTTCCATTCAAAAGACTAACAAAAAGGCACTACCGAAGATAAGTTTGTTCTCTCTCAGAACATTACATGTGATGTAACAGTCTTTGTGTAATTTTACATATATAGAAGCAAATCAGAACATGCTGGACAAAGGTCCATAAAGCATCAATAGTAGGGGTAAATCCTACCTCCCACTCTCCTTGGTGAGATGGTGTGCCTTCTGGTTCTTGATCTACATCAGAGTTAGGAGCCCATGTGTCATAGCTGTCAGGATAATACCACCAATGTACTAATGTATTCCTATCACGTCGTACAACTGGACGAAGCCAATCCTCTGATGACAAAGAAAATACAAACCATGGTGATAACTAAGTTAATCAACAGTACATCTATAAGGCTCATCTTGAAACAGCAACAGACTTTAACTGCAAATGGCCACCAAAATCTTGTAGAGCAAAGAAATCACAAAAATTGTTTGTTTGCCCATTACAGTGTTCTATTTTCTATCGTTACAGTGGACGAGATGAAAGGAGAGAATAGAACTTAAAGAGTATTAAACAATGCTAGTGGCTCATGTTCTCAACAAAACATCGGCAACCATTTGCGTTTAACGTCTACTGATTGAGGTGTGGAATAGTTTAATTTTGAATACAAAAACAACAATTGTACAATTTAAAAAAGGTTAAGGTATAGAAACTAAAACTTCTACAAGTTTACAAAGGCACATTCATAATTTGGTGTCTAATCAACATAAAATCTTTACAAAAAACAGAATTCTGTGATATTTCATTCGTTATAAAGACCAGCAATCGTTACCTTCTACAGGTTGTGATGGAGGTGGAAATACAATATGAGTAGCACAGTCTTCATCCTCAGTGATTGTACCCTGTAAAAGATAATATTGTAAATTGATCAAAACACCATGTGTATGGGTCGACACAAAACATAGCAATCATAGTAACTGAACTTGTTTATAGATTTAGAATCATGTTAGGCTTCCGCAAACTTTTCAACTGTATTCGCCACAAATGGGTTAAAGTCATTTCAAAAAATAAATTATTCTGCAAATCTTGTTTGATATAATGTGTATGTTACAGTAGCATATTACAATTTCCTACACAAATCTGACACATTATTTTTCATTCCCTCTCATTTGCGAAATGGTTAAATAAGTTGGCTAAGAAAAACAATTCAGTACTTAGCCAATGCGGCTTAAACTATTTTATCTTTAGTGGAAGCCCATTTACAATATATAAAGAGTGCTGATCACTGTATCGCTGGTGTTCCATACAAATACCAGTCAATGTACATGCATACTAGAGAAACACTTACTTTATTTTCGCTTGGAATTAATTTTCGCCGTTTTCACTGAAGGAATGATTCAGTGAAAATAAAATCCAGCGAATATACCCCTTTTTTCTATATTTCACATTCAACTAATCCGAAATCAGTGAATGTATATTTCATACAAAAAGTCTTTTCGGCGAAATTCTAGCTAAAATAAAGTATTTTACAGTACATAACTCATGCTTAGTGCGATGATTACACCAACCAACTTACCCTATGCCTTGTGACGATGTCTTTTAGCCTGTTTAAAAGTTTGCCATCAATCTCCGATCTGAGGAAAACTATCGGCATTGACAAACATTTATTTTGAACCAGCGTTCTTTCAATATTCATAAACATCTCAACATTACGATCCATACGGGATGGTGATTGGAAGTCAAACCGTCTCCATCCTTGATCACTTTTAAATTTATACACAGCAGATAAAATATGGCATAGACCACCACCAGGTTTGAAATCCATAAAACATTTCATCTGAAACAATAATAATGCAATATTTTTAATTGCAGTTTATAAGCAACATGTACAATTATATCAGTATCATCATTGGATTGGTCATAGACTTCAGAAATATTGGTACTCTACTTATTAGCAGTGAATGCATGTTCAGTATGAAGAAGTCACAGAATGACATCAACCCTGAAGTTTAAAGCATTGATATCAGTTTTCTCCACAGAAATTTAAACCACTGTGAGGGTAAAAATGTTCCAAACAGAAATTTTAATGATTAATAACATACTATTGTGGCATCAGGATAGTAACTGTGGCAAAGTCACACTGTTTCTATCCTCAGGAGAACCACTGGATATTGAAACAAAATAATTGAAATACGCTTGCACAAAATCAATTGTTAATCCTATAAAAAAATCCTCTACCATTGTTATTTTCTATGGATCTGAACATGACGACTTTCAGAGGCCTTAGCTAGCACATAATGAACCGTTTTCCCGAAAATGAATCCATACAATGTAAATCTCTAGAAAATTGTATGTAAGCAGGATGTCTGTCATTCATGTAGTAGCAGTACCTAGTAGCATATAGCATATCTAACACGGCATGGTGCCATGAGCAACACCCTTAATCTTTCACCACCAGTTTCCTCTTTTCATCACAAATTCAAAAAATTATCTGGTTTATAGTCTGCAATTTCCTTCAGAAAACTGGGGCAAAAATAGTCAAAATTTTGGGGTAAAAACCGAAAATTTACTCAAATTTTTCTGTTGGCCCCAAAATTAGGGTTTACTTTCAGAAATATTGAAGAATATAAGAAAAAAAGTACAGAAAAAAATGGGCGAGAAAGTCTCGTGGTGAAAAAGAATAAAACACCACAGTCATTGCAACGCATTGTATTCAATACAACTTGCATATGACACAAAGTGCTACACAAGTAAAACGCATTGTTTATATGTTGTGAACATGAAACAAACAGACAACCAAGGCACTTTAATGATGGTTGGTAAATAATTACTAGTAAATGGTAGTACATACCGGTAACCTGGTCAGTGCTGGTTTACTGACGTGCCTGCCAAAATTATCTTCCTGGAATTGCACAAGCTGTGCCACCAAGCTAGCCAGGCTTTTGTTGGTGGGTGGTTCCATTTGGGTATACTGTAGATACACAAAACAATATCAGACATCTTCAACCAAGTCAATAGTGTTGTTACATTTACTGTAAACCAGTTTATTATGAAATTGAGGGCAGTGGTCATTGTGCCACTTATGTGCAAATTTGTGTTGATAAACAATGATTTTCTCACAATCTACAATGTAATACACTCCCCAAATAAGACCGCGAATTTTGATCTGGAGTCAATGTGTACTAAATTTTTACTTTAAATTATCATTGTTACAATCATCCAAGGCAGGGGCCCACATGTACCAGACAGGCAGATTTTAGCTGGGACAGGTAGGTATACAAAGGTAAACAGGCAAATGAGGGTAATTTAAAGTTTTGCTAACTGACCAAATGGGGTAGTTCAAAGTTGCTAATATCCAGAAAATTGCTTTCAGAATTGTTTAAACTTATGAAATGATGAGCCAATAATTAAAATTGTATTTTTCTACGCTAAAATCAAAGTTGCTGTCTATGTTGCGCATGTACACCCCTTTTATTGCTATATATTTTCGTGATTCTGATTTAACTTGTGGAGACAAAATTCTGTTAAAGGTACTGTAATTCATTGCCCAATACTAGGCTTTCACAGAATTCTTTTCAGACTGTGTAAATCAGACCATAAATACCATTTTGGCGTAAAAGAGCAATGGCTTATTGGGAATAAAAGTACCAAAGTCAAAACAACAACCATTGAAAATGTTCCTCAAAATAGTACAAGGGGAGACTGATGAGAAGAAAAAGGTTTTCCCAATCAGTTTATTTTTGTGCCTACCATGGTGCATTACACATGCTTTTAAAGACCTCAATGAAATGTTGACTACAAAATTTGCCCTCAGACAATCCTGAAATCCTTGTTAATTGGAATGAAGTATGGGAAGCAGAAAAGTTGACTTTCCATTCACTGTGGGATCTTGTGTATTGCATGACAGGTGCAGACTGAACGTCGATTTTAAAATTTATATTGAAATGCTGATGTCTCAAGAGGGGAATATTGAGAAACCCTTACTTCATCAAAACAGACCAAAATCATCAAATGTGTATCATACATTCAATTAGCATTATACTCAAAACTATGTTCATATTTGTTGAATACCGCAAGAAGTTTTGACACCACTATGACCTTTTTTTTTAATGTTTGGTTTTATGTATAACACAGGATTTCATATTGAGCGGGAAAAAAGTCCACTGTGAAATACTTTATTTTTGCTTGGAATTAATTTTCGCTATTTAAACTGAAGGAATGATTAAGTTAAAATAAAATCTAGCGAATGAACTTTTTTTTTATATATTTTACATCTAACTTGTCAAAAATCAGTGAAAATAAATTCCATATAAAACACCCATAAAAGTCTTTTCAGCGAAAATTAATTCCAGCTAAAATAAAGTATTTTACAGTATTTTGTGATATCGCAAGGCATCTTTTTAGTTTCGGACCAAAAGGCAATGTGACTTTCTTCACAATACTTCATCATCTCAATAAACAAATCCTTAGTATTTACTGATGCTAAATAGTAAAAGCGACATATTATGAAATATCATGTACTGTTGCACCCTAGTGAATATAAACAACACGAAATTGTAAATAGAGAATTACGTAATCAAATGGATTACTTCATTCCCTAATACCATCCGAAACAGTGGGGATAGACGAGTGTCTAGCAGTGTACTGGAAAGGGACTCGCACAGCATTTTGGCCGTTGTTGCATTCAGAAATGAGAAAACATCTCAAATTCATCGTTGCCTAACATATTCACCGTAATGTCGAGTAAGTGTACACTCTGCTATGTGATCATTGGTTCATAATTCGGCGAATATAACTCAATGTTGACAATGTATTAACCGTTTGAACAATGAAAACGAACAGACAACAAAGCAGAACGACCATGTGAGCCGATAAAAAACAGTGATCGAGGTGATATGACGTTAATCTGCAGGTCAAACAGAAATCAATCGTTTTTACCTTTTTGCAGTTTTTCTGTAGCCATGTTCTAATGTTATCAAATTGGGCAATAGTCTCTCCAGATTCCCAAAATTTAATATCGGCACCTCCGTCTTTCTTCCGCGCCGCCATCTTGGAAAATGTACCTCAGTTACTGTATTTTACGTTACCCATCATGCATCAGCAAATTAGTCGACTAGGTTCCAGGTGAGAATGGAAGAAACCATTCAAAACACGGGAGATAAGCACAAATATCAGAAATAAAATTATAGATCAATAAATAAACATGCTTAAATTTAGACAATACTGATATTGCTTAGAAGCAGGCAGAGCACTGTTGTCCAGTCAATTCAACCCTCATAACGGCTTGCTTTCTAACTAAATCAACACAACACAACACAACACATATTTAATGTTTGTAATATACCTAAATTGATATTTAAACTCAATAAGCCATCGAGATCTACTCACCAACCTCGTGCCGATTAGGCAACCTTAATAGGGGGTCCAGGGGCATGTTCTCCCTTAAACATTTGGAAATTTAGACCCTCTGAAATGCTATTTCCTGCATTTTGAGGGGCAAATTTTGCTAACATAAAAGGTTTCAGCTCTATTTTGGAGGCCCCCCCAACATTTTTTTCGAAGGGGGCGACCGCCCCTCTGTCACTGAATATGTCATATGTATGTGGAATTCTTCTGTGCACGATTGCATGGTGCTGTCAGATAAGCAAAAATGGAAGTTTCACAAACTATTTGACACGATTAAGAAATCATCCAGACTGCAAATACTGTTTTGCCTTCACAGGTGCAATTGAGAAATCCATCAATTTTTTGACTGGTAAATATGTTAATGAGTTTCATAACTGCCAGCTTGACAGCCAATCACGGTGAAGAATTGATTAAAGAGTTAAGTAAGAGCTTCATGTAACTGCTGTTGTTTCTTCATTGTAACACTTGGAATGTGAATTAAAACGTTTAACAAGCAAGATTCGGTTTACATATTTCAAAACATGTTGCATTCCAAGAAATTCTATGCAACCCTTCTTAGTGGAGTAATGACATAAACTACATGTAGTAGAATTTGATACATTGTGTATTCAAAAATTGGTTACAAAACAACCTGAAGGATGACCAATAACAGGACAATTTCACAATCTTGTTGTAACTTGTTGCAAATGAACAATAATACATCGCAAATTAAAAACAAAACAAGTCTATGCAAACAGTGATACCTAGCCTGTTGTAAACATACTGGTTACAAGTACAGGTGTATCCAAAATGAAGACCGAAAATGAGTAGACATTAAGTACTAATAAACGCATCTCTTAACCATACACTAATCAAAACAAATATGGTATAATATGGCTGCTTTTAGCAGCAGTCACCCAAAGGTCATAGTTTTACAGAATACTACCTACAAAATGAAGCCCCAAGGTAAATCACGATTTTACACTCAAACGTCACCACTGGAAAAATTTAGCATTGATTCGCACATTTCTCTACACTATAACCGGTAAAACAATTCATCACAACATGGCTGCTTTTGACGACGTCACCCAAGTATTTTCCTTTACAGAATACTACCATGTTGGTACCCCTGGTGCCTACCACATTATTTGCGGGAATTTCCCACACTGATGTATCACAGAAGAGAATTTCAAACATATACTTCCTTGGTTAGATGCTTTTCATTTCTGCTTCTAAAACAGAATTCAAACAGCAATGCATGATGGGGTTAAGTGAAAACAAATAACCAAGTTTTTGTAAAGTTATTCAAAATTGAATGTGCTTTCAACTAAACTTTGCCAACAATACAACTTTGGGCCACACTTTTTTTATTCCTTGTTATTTGAGTTTTCATAAGGCAATTTATTTGAGGAGGGCGGGGAAAAAAAATAAAATTAATTCTTTGTTTCCATTAGATTTGTGTGATTCTCAAAGCATTGTAAGTGAGATCATTGATCGGAGAGAAGAAATGAAATAAAATTTATTCCATGTATAACCTTGTTTCTCATCTGCGCGAGACTTTGATCATGATACTCCCACGAAAATGCAACTTGGGTTTGTTATGCGGTGGGCGGAAAAAAATGAAGATAAAAATGAGTATTTTTTAGCAATTTTTTGCACTTACAAGTCTGCGGGTGCGAGAAATTACGCTGAAATAAAATTTAATTTTTATTTCATTTTCGGCTCCTGTTCATTCGGCGGGTTCACGAAACAAGGGATAATAAAAGTCTGGCCTTAAAAGGGATACATTTTAACTGAACAAGATGTTCTCAATAACCACACAAACAAAATATTATATTACTTGTTTAAAAAGTCATTTATTGTAAAGATTTCTGTTCATACTGATCATCATCTGATCTACCTTGGAAAAGTAAGCCATGGCTGATACACATTCAGACACCACACACACAAAAAAAAACATACAGATAAAAAAAATAAGATAATGATATAAAGTAGACTAAACAAGGACAGTAACTAAATAAACTCGTAATGACTTTTAATTTTTTATGCCAATGTATATTACATGTATAAAGACAATCAAATTCATGATTACTTACTCTCTTGCTCAAAAAAATTAAATTTCTCAGAATTACAGCTATGATTTATTATTCAATATTTTCTCCCCATACACGGAAATTAAGATGTACTCCTCCCTACAAAAGTCACTTTACATTGAATAAGCTATTCTGAAAACTAGCCCTCCTAGTCAAAAATGCAGAGGGGAAAAATACTTTTATACAGTGTTGTTATTCTCCAATCAAATTACTTTACATGATGAACATTAATCTGGAGAAAAAATAATATTGACTCAAAATATGATATTGTCTTGTATACTGTACACGAAATCATGCCTTGTTTAAAAAACAATTATCAACTGAATTCATCACTATTTCCTGTACTTTTTTTTTACCCGTTTGGCACAAAAATAATATCTGAAACCATATTTACAAAATTAATGCAATTATATCATGATTTTTTTACATGATCCTTATTTGAATATCCTAAAATTGATATTTGTACCCAAAATAAATTTCTATTTTGATTTTAACACTGCTAAGCTGTTTAGAGCCTATTTATGTTAGTCATTTTTTTTTTTTAATAGTTTTTTGGTTTTTATTAATTCATCCACTTCTTGCAATTAACTGCTTTACATAAGCAAGATATCTTATTCTTGTCGTCTTCAAAGTCAAATTTGTAGTCATATGTCAGCTGTAAATAAAAAAGAAAGACAGTTATGGTGATTTGAAAATTACAAAACAGAGTTATGCTGCTCTCTAGTGGTAAACAAGAATAGCACCATAGTTATGGCGCCCTCTAGTGGTAATACAGGAATAGCACAATAGTTATACTGCCCCCAAGTGGTAATGAATAACAATAAACCATCTTTCCAGAACTAGCAAGATTTGGGTGCAAGCAAGACGCCTGCTTTTGTCATGGTGACAAATGCGTTAGTCTGCTGATATTTGGTAAAAGAGAATGTTATTTTTGTTACATCGATTGATACATCCACAAGCACAATATCAGTCATCCATGCAGGTAGGTATACTAACGCTGATATCGATATAGCTATTTTTCTATGCGTATGATGTATGATAGTTCAGAATAGATTAACCCATTCTACAGTTTGAGTAATACTTGACTACAAAACAAGTGCATATACAGCACTGCCTTGATCAAGATTATAAAGATACATCTACGATGTTGATTCTGCTTCAATTTAGGGACCTGTTATTTTGCAGTTATGCCTAAATTTGGAAAGATAACTATGGTACTGATTTGACTAACCTCCTCTCCTTTTGCAATACGACTATTGGAGATGATAATAATCTTCTGTTCCTTATCAAATGTAACAACTTCAGCAACACAGTTAGGTGAGCATGAATGATTGACGTATCTAGCGGGTCCACCAGTCAATGTTGCATCTATAACATAATCCGAGTTGATACGAAACATGTACACACCACGGTTGGCTTCCTCGTAGATATCTTCTCTTCTATTGGCTACTTCATTTCGAATAATAGTACCAATGTATTCGATCACCATGGTGTGTTTCTCAATATCACGCGTGGCAAAAAGACCCAATCCCTATAAAATATATAATTATTCATTAATGTTTCGACACAGCAATATCCAGTGAGATTTTACACCAAACTCAAATTTATCTATTTAAGAAATAATTTAACACATTGCTAGCTGAAAGCCTTCATAAATGGAAAAAAAAACTTAGCAGGTAGGCAATGAGGTAATGTGATTTCAAAAGAGCAAATACTGTAAAATAATTTATTTTTGTTAGATATAATTTTCCCTGGAAATAATTTTTTGGTGTTGTGTATTTTTGCTGAACTGTTTTCTCTGAATCACCCATTCAGCAAATTAACAAAAATAAATACCCTGCGAAAAAAGATTTTTTACAGTATGTTAAGATCATGGTTTTACACCAGTTTGATTTTTCTGCACTGAGCTGAGGGGTTGATTTTTCTGCACTGAGCTGAGGGGTTGATTTTTCTACACACCTGTATCCTAGATCGAGCTAAGTAGACATTGTTCCGCCATTCTTGTTTTAAGCGTCTGTATTGGGATGACTTGGAATGAGCAAACTGCTTTGTGTATGGTGAGGCCAAGTCTCCCGTCACCGTAGATTGGTATGACCCTGACGATGTATTACTGGTCAATGTATGTGGTCTGCAGAGTAAATACGTAAAATATATTAGATACAGAGAACACAAATGAACACACATGACCTGCCACTCAAAGGTCAATAACCTATGACAGTTTTTATCCTTGTATATTTTTTCAAAATCTTGACATTTGAAAAATTACGCATGTTCGCACACATGCAGGAATCATTTGAAAGCATCATCTTTTTCCAGGAAAATAGCATAGAGTATTGGCTAATTTGCATAACAATATAATATGTCTATTGCATTCATAAAATTATGCTAAATTGGTTCTATTATTTATCAAAAATTAAACAGTTGATTACATTATTGGAAATGTACAACCTAGCTCCAAGCTATGAATGCTCTAACTATATATTTACTAAATTAAATATTGGTAAATTTGCGTACTGCGAAGCATTCTCTCCTCCTGACACATTTAGTTGAAGGCATATCACATACCTTTTAATGTACGTCCTCATTCTAGGTTCGCATCGAGCGCATCCAGTTGGATTAATAGCTAGTGGCAATTCTATCAATGGAGATCTTCCATATCGGAACATATAACCGAGAATTCCTTCCACGCCAGGTAGCTGTGAAAGAAAACCACACTGGTTAATATCATAATGTATAAAAGTATTACTGATCAAATCATCTTTATTACAGCTATTCTTTGGTTTCAAACACAGTTCAACTAAAACATTGTCAACGTGGGCGACGATGACAAGGACAGACATACTTGATGAACAATTTTTGACTAATAGAAGATACCGCTCAAAGGTCGCATTCATAGACATAATTTAATGACAGTCAGTGTTACTTTTGCATCCAAGTGAAACAAAAGTCAACAATTTTCTCGACTTTACAGAAATACTTTTCTCAATATATCAAAGTAAAATCTACCATTTACAATTGCTGAAGTAGGTTGACAGATAATGCATGATATCTGCCAATACTCGTTGATTGATTGATAAAGTGTGGATAGGTCAATGACCCTTCTAGTAAACAGATGCTTATCTATTATTCCAGATAAGTACACAGATTAACCCTTTGAATGGAAACATTTTGACAACATTTTGCCGGTTTTTTTTTTTTTTTTTTTTTACAATTCTTTCGTAATTTTGAACCAAATGGTCATAATTTCCTGCTGTTTACAGGTCTTGATCAAAATTTTTGAAAAACTATGGAAAAATTATTCAATTTTATTTACACACCGATTCAATTACTCTAAGAATGGAAGGTTCTGTAAGTCCATAAACGTCTTCTCCTGTTATAAAACTTGGAAACAGTTTTAACATAACAGCATCTCGTCTCAGTTTCTCAATTGATTCTAATACTTTACTCCAAACACCTAGATGCAAAAATAAATTTATGTAATGACAGTTAAAGAATAAGCAAGCTAACCATATATAATAAAAAGATACAAATGACAGGATTGACACAAACAGCAAAAAACAAACAGGAACAATACAAACAGAAATGGCACAAATGACAAGAATGGCATAAATGATGAGAATGGCATAAATGGCATGAATGACAGGAACGACACAAACGACAATGGCACAAACGTCAGGGACAACATAAACGACAGAAATGGCACAAAGAAAAGAAGGACATAAATGACAAGAATGGCACAAACGTCAGGAACAACATAAACGACAGGAACAACATAAACGACAGAAATGACATAAACGACAAGAACGGCACTAACAACAGGAATGGCACAAATGACAGAAACGACACAAAGAAAAGAAGGACATAATGACAGGAACGACACAAACGACAATGGCACAAACGTCAGGAACAACATAAACGACAGAAATGACAAATGACACAAACGGCACTAACAACAGTAATGACACAAATGACAGAAACAACACAAAGAAAAGAAGGATATAAATGACAGGACTGGCACAAATGACAGAAACGACACAAATGACACAAACAACAAGAACGGCACTAACAACAGGAATGGCACAAATGACAGAAACGACACAAAGAAAAGAAGGACATAAATGACAGGACTGGCACAAATGACAGAAACGACACAAATAACACAAACAACAAGAACGACACTAACAACAGGAATGGCACAAATGACAGAAACGACACAAAGAAAAGAAACGGCAATAGTTACCTTTACATGTACTATCTCTGAGTACAACATCTTCATGTCCTTGTTCAATAACCCTTATACAGAATTCAGGCTTACCACAGTTGTCATGGATACTGCACATGTAGCGACATCGTTTGTTTGTATACCTCATACTCCAGTACAGCCTAGTGGTTTCAAAACCAACCTATAAAAACAGAATCAAAAACGACATATTTAGGAATGTGTAAAAATAACATGCACTATAAAATTGTTGACTCCGAAAAAAAAAATTGCAGTCAACTCAATTAATTTTTTCAATTGTTCTAAAAATAGTAGTTTCATTTTAACTTAAATTCTGAGAAAAAAAACGTCATGGACTTGCACAATGACCAGAAACATTTAATATGTCTGTGCCATCTCACCATAGCATTAGAGATACAAATACAACACGCTTTGTAATCAAATTATGTTATCAATTTACACAGCCATAACAATTACTGTGCAGCACAGGTCTCTGGTAGAAATCTCATCAAATTTAGTTGGCATTAACACTTTCTGCATTAAAGGCACCACCTATAATATAATTCCATTTATAGTCTAATTTTTTTCCCCACATAATGTTGCGAAAATTTCAAAATTTGTTATCAAAAACTAGAAGCAATATCACATTTTGTCTGACTGAATTCAGTGAAAATTACAGATAATGTGAACAAATTTACTCAATTTAAGCAAACAAAAATTTGGCAGAAAACAGAAAAGAATGAACAGCAGCCCATACACTCCATAGCAGTAGTATTCTGAGGCATTTGCACAAATTTCTCACAATGGCAACGATCAGTGAGGAACAATAGACGAGTGTACTTACTGGATAAATGGCAGTTTGTGAATGGAATACTTGTAACTGATGAGGCAATAACTGTCCAACAGAATGGAATATCAGACTGCCTGTCCTCAGCGTATGTTTCTTTTCTCCTTGTTGCATAATACTGAAATACAATCACAAATCATGCATTCAGTTACTTGTAATTGGAAAAAAAGAATATAAGCAAATTAAATCTTGACACACAACTACCCAACAATTGAACAGCGCCCCCTAGTGGTAGGTGAGGACCCTCTAGTGGTGGTTTATGGGATAATAAAGCAGAAGTATATATATGGCACACCATTATGAAAATTAAGTTTCTGTTGGTTCGTATACCTTGCGACTTGTTTGTTTTCGTCACGACTAACATAGACTCTTCGGAATACAACATGCGTTCTCAGTTCGTTTTCACTCTGTCTTGACGGGCAATGTAGCGGGCAAAGCATTGTCTATGAAGAAACAATATATATGATTAGTGTGGTGAATACAACATAATGGCGCCAAAGAATATATTACATATTCAATGTTCATGTTTTAGTACACATGTAGACCAGAAACCTCACAAAATTACAGGAGAACTTGAATTTCAATTAATTCCAATTAAGATTACTAATTTATTAAAACTTATTTAAGCATATGTACATCGTATACAGCATATCTGGTACTGTAAAATACTTTCTGTAAAATACTGTAAAATATTTTCACTGAATAGACGTTTGGGGTGTTTTGTATGGATTTTATTGTCACTGTTTTTTGACGAGTTAAATGTAAAATATAGGGAAAAAGGTATATTTGGGAGATTTTATTTTGACTGAATTATTCTATCAGCGAAAATAAATTCCAAGCAAAAAAATGAAGTATTCTACAGTAATACAAGAATACCATATGCACAGTGTTATGTAAGATTGTCTAATTTGATGTTATGACTCCAGTCAGTGTGAAGTACATGCCATGAAGGCTATTCATCAAAATCAAATCTAAGGTACTGAGAGCAAGTAAATTGTGTTTTCCGCACAATGCATAAAGAAATAATCAATGCTAACACAGAAAGATACAGGATAAAGACATATGACAGCAATGAAGATCCTACCAGGTGACAAAATTACTAATACAAGTGTGCAGGTCTGATTGAAATAGTTGTATTCCAGTATATTTTTCAAATGTGTAGTACATGTTTTTGCCTTCCTATATTCTGGTGCATTCTACATTTTTCTACAATTTCTTTAGATGAAAAGTTGTATATTCACCTTTCTATTCACTTTTCAGTATGCGTACAACAAATAAATGTCTCAGTGTGATCAGTGTAGTCTATTGTTGGTTTTGGATTGTTAAAGCAAATGTATGTAATTTCTCAAAGAAACGACAACAGTTCATTATGCTTGAAACTACATGTGACCCAAACACAATAGCGTAAATGTATGTAATTTCTCAAAGCAATGACAACAGTTCATTATGCTTGAAACTACATGTGACCCAAACACAAGACACTATAAAGATAATTTTTCATGGCCTTACGATACAAAGTTGCACATTGAAAACAATACAAACAGTGGTGCTCACCTTGTCTTTGAAGAAGATACATTTGTCTCTGATGGCACAGTCAAAGTGATAGACGTTGGTACAACGAAACTTGTGACATCCGACAGTAGCACCCATTTTACTACAGTAACAGCACTGTATCAACACCCCTCTTTTATGTGCTTGTTCTACATTGATTAAAGCACCATTGAGCGTTTCGTAGACTTCAGCCGACCACAGAGCGCAGTTCAAATGCACCCACATATCCACATCCATGTTGAGTAACCTAGGAAACAAAAAAACATAGCACATCTTAAACTGATAGCGTAATTGAGTATTTACAAATATGGCTTATTCTGATTACGTCAATAGCTTGATAACTCAATGGTTTATGACATACACACCCAATTTGCAAAAAACTGGACAAACATTAGGACTTTGAAGATTATGATTTGAATAGATACAAATTAGAATAAACACAATGGCGTATACTTTTTTATAGTTGTACAACACTTATGTGTTACATTTAAGATATTGCTTTGTAATTATCTGTAATGACATTACATTAAACCTTTGAGTGTCTCTGTCAACCTTAGGCATCATCTATAAAATCATTTTGTGTGGTCTTCTCTTCTCCACATGAAATGTTGATAAAAATTAACAAAAATTTGTGTTCAAAACTAAAAGCAATTTTTGAAACTGCCTGTATTGCCTAAAATGATGATGACAATTTACAAAATGTGAAAATATTTGCACTGAATGTTAGACCAGAATAAAATCTGGCACTCAAGGGTTAATATGCTTATTTATAAATTGTTACCTGGCAGGTCCATCTGTACAACCATCACCCATTTCACAACAAAATACACACTTTCTGTGGTCAATTAATGACGGATCAGGCCTTAGCGACGTTCCTAATTTTCTGATTAACTAGAGATACAAACAAAAATAAATAAATATGTAATATGAAATACAACGCACTAGGATGGCTGAAGGATATTGTTTTACTATACTTGCATCATCAATATATGTGTACTCGCATCATCAATGTACGTGTTCTTGCATTATCAGTGTACATGTGCTTGCATCATCAATGTACGTGTGCTTGCATCATCAATGTATGTGTGCTTGCATCAATATATGTGTGCTTGCATCAATATATGTGTGCTTGCATCATCAATATATGTGTACTCGCATCATCAATATATGTGTACTCGCATCATCAATGTACGTGTTCTTGCATTATCAATGTACGTGTACTTGCATCATCAATATATGTGTACTTGCATCATCAATGTACGTGTGCTTGCATCATCAATACATGTGTACTTACATCATCAATATCTTGATCACTATGCGTTTTGTATGTTTTCATTGGTACAATATTCACATTCCATTTTTTCCATCGGATATCTTTCCACTTTTTCACTAATGGTTGTGTCTGAAATGTACAATAAAATATTATAAATATGGAATCTATTTTTACTCAATGCAAAATTTAAATGTTCATTACACTAGTAGCAATGCACTTACTATGATTGCATCTTCCATACTGCCATTTTTCCTCCTCCGGAAATTCCCTTTATTGCCTTTCTGTTCATCTTTAATAGCACCTTCATTTTGTTGTATTTTTTGTTGTATCTGTGTTTTGGATTGTAATTGTTCTTGTTTACACTCAAGATCCTTACTGGTGTGGTTCACAACGGTAGCCGCGGCGTGTTCTCGAATACCTTGTTGCGTTTGATGTGTGATTGCGTATTGCATATAACAAGTGGTACTACAAAATATCATATCACTATCACCATCGTTCACCGATAACACATCAGATGATCTTTTGCGAACACCTTCACCAAGCACGACGACATCACAATGTCGACAGAATTGTGTCTTAGCCTGTAGTAAGCTTTGTAAATTGCTTGGTTTTTCTTTCTTTATTTGAGTACCTACAAACAATTTAAGTAAAATAAATGAGTAAGAATTAGGACTCAAAGACTTGGTTAATCTCAGATATATGAACGTTGTCTTCATCATCATAATCATCACGATCGTCGGTAACAGGCTTTTATTTATTCTATTCCTCCATTTGGTACTATGATAAAATTGCAGAACTAAGGGGCATTCTCGAATTGGCAAAGTTCACCAAAGAATAATGATGTAAGATCATACATCATGCCCCTTCTTTACACGAAAATAGGATATTTTTGATAAACTAAAAAGTATGAAAATTTTAAAATCCATCTAGATGAAATAGTCCTTTGACCCCAACACCCCCAAACTAAATAGCTTTTTTTGGCTAACTTTGCTAATTTGAGAACACCCCTAACTCCCAATGTACTTTTGTTATCTGTAAACATGCTCTGGTGTTTTCTAAGGGAGATAATTTTTGTCAAGTTGGTTGAAGTTACATCTACAGTAATTATTGCAAACATTCTTACTTTCTTTAGGTTTCTTTTCCGGCATCTCTCCAGACACTTCAAAATTTGAAGGTTCTGTAATTTTTAACATATTTGATACGGCACTAATCACACCTTTAACATCGTCAGCAGCGGTCACTGATATTTCTAGCGTCACAGATGAATTAGCTGGAGTTGATGAGGTTGTAGACTTAGCAGGACTGTCAGGAACTGGTTTCATGCCACGAATTGGTAGTGCTGAAAATGACAACATAGATATGTATATACTGCCCCCTATAGTTGGGTTTTTAAGAATTGGTAGTGCTGAAAATGACAACATAGATATGCATATACTGCCGCCTACAGTTGGGTATTTAAAAATTGATAGTGCTGAAAATGACAACATAGATATATATACTGCCCCCTATAGTTGGGTATTTAAAAATTGATAGTGCTGAAAATGACATATACATGTATATACTGCCCCCTATAGTTGGGTATTTAAGAATTGGTAGTGCTGAAAATGACATATACATGTATATACTGCCCCCTATAGTTGGGTATTTAAGAATTGGTAGTGCTGAAAATGACATATACATGTATATACTGCCCCCTATAGTTGGGTATTTAAGAATTGGTAGTGCTGAAAATGACATATACATGTATATACTGCCCCCTATAGTTGGGTATTTAAGAATTGGTAGTGCTGAAAATGACATATACATACTGTCTCATACAGTTGGGTATTTAAATTTCTCTAAATATGATTATATAGATCCTATATGAAGGACAGCAGTCACAAATTCTGCACAGAATTGAAATAGTGCTTTGTGTTTCCCAAAACTGAATTTGTGCAGAGCGTTCACCACAACTCAACTTGCGATGAACGTTTGTTGAATTTGTGCTGAGCACATATGCCACTGAACTTGAGCTGAGTGTGTGGACCATTAAAATAACAACAACTAAGCAGGTGAACTGAGCTGGTACACAAGATATAATCTTACCCTTTTTTGGAGTAGGTCTGATAATTGGAAATGTTGGTGATGGTGATTGCACTTTTCCTAAATCCATCTTGTGGCCAATCAATCTTAAACCTTTCAAGCGTAAAGGCTCGTCATCTTGCACACACTCCGGAGAGGAGGATGGGACTACACTGCCAGGTCTACTACCATCATCAGACATTCTAAAGAAACAAAATCATATAAAAACAATTTAATGGGGAATTTATTATTAATGATAAAAACTATAAATTTTTGTTACCAGAGATGTTCATGATGGATTCAAAAAGAAGAAAAGAATCCAAGGACAATTTCCCATAATCCAATGTTTTATGCTGACAAACAGTTTATAGAGAGTATCATGGTACATAGTGGAACAATTAGTGCTCAACACACATGCAGAATGGTTTATATTTGGTGGAAATTTCACTTATAGAATTATACATCTTCACTTATAGAATTATACACCTATTGTTCTTCACCACATGGGATTATACACCTATTGTTCTTCACCTATAGAATTATACGTCTACTCTTCACCTATAGAATTATACACCTATTGTTCTTCACCTATAGGATTATACACCTATTGTTCTTCATCTATAGGCTTATACACCTATTGTTCTTCACCTAAAGGATTATACACCTATTGTTCTTCACTTATAGAATTATACACCTATTGTTCTTCACCTAAAGGATTATACACCTATTGTTCTTCAGCTATAGGATTATACACCTATTGTTCTTCACCTATAGAATTATACACCTATTGTTCTTCACCTATAGAATTATACACCTATTGTTCTTCACCTATAGAATTATACACCTATTGTTCTTCACCTATAGAATTATACACCTACTGTTCTTCACCTATAGGATTATACACCTATTGTTCTTCACCTAAAGGATTATACATCTACTCTTCACCTATAGGATTATACACCTATTGTTCTTCACCTATAGGATTATACACCTATTGTTCTTCACCTATAGGATTATACACCTATTGTTCTTCACCTATAGGATTATACACCTATTGTTCTTCACCTATAGGATTATACACCTATTGTTCTTCAACTATAGGATTATACACCTATTGTTCTTCACCTATAGGATTATACACCTATTGTTCTTCACCTATAGAATTATACACCTAATGTTCTTCATCTATAGAATTATACACCTATTGTTCTTCACCTATAGAATTATACACCTATTGTTCTTCACCTATAGGATCATACATCTACTGTTCTTTACCTATAGGATTATACACCTATTGTTCTTCACCTATAGAATTATACATCTACTCTTCACCTATAGGATTATACACATATTGTTCTTCATCTATAGGATTATACATCTACTCTTCATCTATAGAATTATAAATATATTGTCCTTTACCTATACAATTATACACTATACATGTATTGTTCCTCACCTATGGAATTATAAATCTATTGTTACCACCTATAAGATAATGAATTTGTTCTTCCTATAGAATTATAAATCTCTCCTTCACCTATAGAATTATATATCGTTTTTTCACCTATAGAATTATACATCCATTGTTTTTTTCATCTACAGAATTATACATCTATTGTTTTCTTGCACTTATAGAATTATAAATCTATTGTTTTTCATCTAGTTTTAAAGCTACTAGATTATGCTTCTATTGTATTGTGTTTTATCCATATGAATATGTGAAGTTTGTGATCAATTTGTATTATGGAAAGTAACATACTTTGGAGTGGCATCAGAGGTCGGTGGCGGCGTTGGCAGCGATGGAGGAATATCAATATTACTGTTGCGTATTTGAGGATTAACTGCTTTTGTAATTGTTCTCTGATGTACACTGATCTCCTGTAGGACATCATCTGCTGTTGCCATAGTGATATCTGCTCCTGGGATAACAGATAACTGATAACGTCTAGGTTCACTGAATGGTCCAACATCTGTGCATCAATGACATTATAGTAATGAAAGTATAATAATGGAGGGTCAAGGGTCACTGTGCTGGGTCAAAGGTTACATGATACAGGCAGGTATTGGAAGGCAGGCAGGCAGGGAAGGGAGGGGAGGGGAGGAATGGGAGTTAAGGTTATAAACAACTAATGGGGAATTTGTTAAAAGTAAATGGGTAAATGTATGATGTCACTGATGCATTGAGAATGTCATTACCAATTCAGAAATATTAGTAGACATAGAAAAAACTTCTAAACTATATCCTGTTTTCATTCTGAAGGAGAAAAATAGACCTCAGACACCGCTGTGAGAGAGTCACAAAACGTGTTTTAAGCCTCTTACAGTGTTCAGTTTTATCCCATCATCATCATCGACAGTTGACGTGATGATAGGAGAGAATGGAACACTATTTGAAGGGTTCTCACTCTCACTGTGACTTTGGTCTCATGAATTTCAGCAAATTAGGAAAAACATTTAGCAACAGTGAAAACCTCACTGGATTGTTTTGACAGGGAAGGTGCAGTGCCTTGGTGAAATTTAGTTTTAATTGCCATTGACTAGAAAACAATTTTAGCAGCGAGTACTACTCGAGTTATACCATCAAATTTATTTTGTTGCAGCCTTTGACCTATGAAGTAGTACATGCTATATATGAAATGAAACAAATATGTAGTCTGTATTTTTTTTTTGAACATTTGCAAACCAAATATGTGTTGAATGCTCTACTTGTAGGCCATCCCTTTTGTTGCATTGTATCATTTTAATAGAAGCTGTGACTTATGATACAGATTTTACAGTGTGCACAATATAACAAATGAAACAACTATGGTTTTTACCAAATATTTAGTTGTTTGTAACTGAATATTACTGAGAATTGGTGTGGCTGTGATTTACAATCTGTCACTCAAAAGTAGAAGTCTACTTCAAAATGAATTTTGTTGTTTTCAGTAGTGGCTGCATTTGTTCAATTGAAGGATATTGAAACTGTCTTTCAAAAGCAATCCCAGATTCTTTGAATAATTTTGTGGCATTAATATAATGTATGCACATAATGACAGTCACTGTGAGATACAATGGTCAAAGTACGGACATCTCTGGTTTTCAAAAGAAACATAAATAAGGGAATAACTAGTACTTACGAATTCCGTCTGGTCCTCTCCTCTGATTCAATTCTGAAGGATGTGCATTGCCGTTAACCATCGGCACAGGAATTTTATCGGGTGGAGATGGCGGTAAGGAAGCTGGCGGTGTGGGTGGATTTGTTAACGGTGCTGGTGGTCCAAACGGGAAATGTGAATAATAGTCAGCTATTCCATCAATTGTAGAATGTCCAAATGTCCCGTTTAGTTGATTTTCACCCGTTAACGTGGAACTACCATATATGGGGCATAAGGAATAATTAACACTGACTTCAGGTTCACATAATGGCAGTAACGGTAATTGTCTTATCGTATTCAACAACGATTTTGATTCATCGTATAATGCATCAGCCTCATCTTCTAAAGATCCTCTTCGTCGTTTTGATTTATCAAACAGTTTTTGTTTTTGTGTTTTCTTCCTCTTCTTTGGGGCAGCTTCTGCCTGTTGTTGTTGTTGCTGCTGCTGCTGTTGTTGTTCTTGTTGTTTCTCGTATTCCTGACGATGTATTTCCATGAGTATATCACGATCTGATATACCAGCTTGCAATTTCTTTGCGATCCAGTCCGAATCGCTAGTCGGTTTGACATACGGCAATTTCTCAAGCATTTCTAATTGTTTTTGTTGTTGTGGAGTAAGTACAACATTTGAGACATCATCATCATCTACAGTCTCTGACTTCACAGATCGGATAGGTGATACATTCTGTGTTTCCACCACAGGGGAAGAGACAGATTCAGGTGTTTGGGGATTCTTTGGCACACCACCACCACCAGCCGGTGAGTATATTGCAGGTCCCTGCAACAGCTGTTTCAATAACAAGTTTTGAGTTGGTTTAGAATCTTTTTTCCCCCCAGTTTTACCATTTTCTTCTTTTTGTTCACCGTTTTCATCTTTCAAAGAGTCACTTTTCGTCGACTGACTATCAGACTGTTCAGTATCCACTTTAGGCATATCAGACTCTATTTTATTTACAGTCGCCTCAAGTAAAGCACCTAAAGAATTGTCTCTGCTCTGATTCGCATTCATGTTTGACATCGCCATTATTGGATTTCTATCTTGTATATTGTGCTGTTGTTCGTCTATGTGATGTAAGGGTCTTGTCGAACCAAAATCTAATGCATCTGTCGGCATTGGAGTAGCTGGGGGCATATCATAAGGGTCGACTTCCTTCTTTTTCCGGCGAGTGCGTTTCTTTTTCGGCTTTTCAATTGGTGGGCACATCTCCATAGCTCCGGGAAAATTTGGTGGTACTGGGAATCCACCATCGGGATTCATGGGTGGATAGTTAGCGAACTGTTGACGTGGTCCTTGCATGCCAAGCATGGCGCCTGGTTGGGATCCTTGAGGCATAACACCTTGCATGGACATATGTCCCTGGGGACCGGAATGTACAAATGGTCTACCTTGCTGAAATGATGGTGGTTGCTGGTTCATTCCAGGCTGCTGTTGCGGTTGTTGGGGACCACTTTGTGAGAAGGGTAAAACATCTTGGTCAAAGAACGGCATCTCCATTAACGGTTGTTTGTTGTCACCTTCTATGTGGTCTCTAATGTGGTCTTCTTCTTCCATCCTTCGAATCGCCCGTGCACGGTCAACCTGCTGTAACATTTGTATTCTTTGACGCTCCTGCTGTTCACGCAAACGTTCCAGTTTCTCTCGTCTTTCACGTTCCTGGAATACTTCACTGAAAGGGTTGTTTTCATCCTGTGTTATCTGGACACTCACTTGTGGTGGTCCTTGTGGGGGACCATGTGGAGGACCTGGTGGGGGACCTGGCGGTAGACCTGGTGGGGGACCTGGCGGTAGACCTTGTGGGGGACCAGGTGGAGGACCTTGGGGAGGGCCAGGTGGAGGGGATTGTAAGGAAGTTGGTACCCCCATTGCCCCTGGGGGCATGCTGGGAACTGGAAACCTGGGTATGCTACCATCTTGCATGAAAGGAGGCTGACCTGGTATTGGCGGTTTACCCATCTGTTGCTGCATTCTCTCCTGCTGTTTCATGCGATATTCTTGTATTAAAATACCATGCTGTCTTTGTTGTTTCCTAATATGCTCCAGCTGTTTTTGAGTCGTGCTATGTTGCAGAGATATGGCCTCTAGTTCTTGTTCATCATGCTCTGAGAAAGGTCTATCATTCTTTTTGTTAGCTCTCTGCCTTGATGCTAATGTCTTCTTTTTCTTTCTGTGTTTCGCTGCCTCGGCTTCGAGAAACTTTTGTTGCATATTAAGAAGCTGTTGGTGTTGAAAAAGCCATTCTTCATATTGAGTCTGTTGTTGACGTTCAGTGTCTGGAGGACAGGAAGGTGAAATCATTCCGGACATAGTTGGTTGTAGTCCTGGACTTGGTACTGCAGGGGGGCAGTTTGGTCCGGGGCTTTGAAGACCCAAGGGTGATGCTACCATAACAGGCATAGAACCTATAGCGCGGGGTGATGGCACACCATGACTTGGACTTGGCATACCGAGTGGTGACGGTCCTCCACTTGTGGAATTGGAATTGTGAATTGTCCCCATTGGTGATGGAATACTGAGACCAGGACTTGAGACATTCATGGGTGAAGGTACACTAAATGGCTGGTTTGTTAGGGCATGAGCAGGTGGCATATTTATACCAACTGGAGAATGTAATCCACTAGTGGTTGTAGTAATAGCGGAAGGTCTTAAATTACCACCCATTCCTGGACTTTGTTTTGTTGGGAAACCAAATCGAGGGGCAGCACCTTGTAACACTGGGTCTTCTGTGGGTAGTCTTTCAGGCTGAATACCGGCTCTCATGATTGGAAACGCATGTGGTGGATCAGTTTTACCATGCGGGCCTGGTAATCGTGGACTTGTCATACCAGAGAATGTCTGCGGTGGTGGATTGGTCGTAAACTGATGTTGTTGTTGTTGCTGTAAATTCTCTTGATGTTGTTTTGTCATCGCTTTTAATAACTGGGCATGCGGACCAGGAGTGCTTTCAGTCTCTGTAAAATACAATTAAACAAATAACAATATCGTTAGTTTCTCAATTTTTCATAAACACCTTTAGAGATAAATTGCATTTTCTCAATGAGCCACAATGTAATTTTTCATTTAAATTCCTGGTTTTGCTTGAACATGTATTGCCTACAAAAAGGGGTTCTATATGTAGTGTTAACTGTAAAGTCAGGCCATCCAAAAAAAGCACAATTTTGACAGTGTGCCATTATAAAAGTGACTGTAAGTAACAAGCCTAACATGCTGAAATTGTTCAAAATCAAGATTTTAACTAAAATCCAGTTTACAGTGTCCAAAGCGCACTCTAAGAAAGACAGAAAGCGTACCTTTACTTGCAAACAGCTTGGCTTCTCTTTGTAATTTCTCAAAGTCAATATCACTGAGGAATGGGTCATTCAGAGGTGGGTGCCGGACAACGGGAGCTGCTGTTCCGGGCGGAGTCTGCTGTTGCATTTGCTCCATCTTCTCTTTTTCAAGCAAATCTTGCAACAAAAGAGGTTGTTCTTCGAGTAGAAGTGGTCGTTTGACTGATGATGCCTGTGATAAAGGGATAAAATCCACAAGGTTTTGGGGAATTGATGCAGTGGTAACTGCTGGCGTTGTTGAATTTGATGTGGAAACAACAGGAGTACTACTACCACTGGAGCACTTATCTTTCTTGTCTTCATGACTATCGCACTCTGCCAATTCAGGTTCAAGTTTCACAGGCTTTGAGTGTTGAAGATTAGCCGATGTTGTGTAACTAGCATCTGTACTCTGATGTGTTTCTTGCTGAGGTTCTGTCTTTACAGTTGATGGCAAGTCACTTTTCTCATCACAATCTTTCTTCTTTTCACAATACTCTTCTTTGGTACAACCCTCTTGTTTGGTACAACCCTCTTGTTTGGTACAACCCTCTTGTTTGGTACAACCCTCTTTTTCGCCACATCCCTCTTTTTCGCCACATCCCTCTTTTTCGCCACATCCCTCTTTTTCGCCACATCCTTCTTTTTCGCCACATCCCTCTTTCTCACCACAGCCCTCTTTCTCACCACAGCCCTCTTTTTCACCACATCCATTTTCTTCGCCACATCCCTGTTTTTCGCCACAGCCTTCTTTTTCACCACAACCTTTATTTTTGCCACAGCCTTCTTTCTCACCACAGCCCTCTTTTTCACCACAGCCTTTATTTTCACCGCAACCTGTGCTTTCACCACAGCCCTCTTTTTCGCCACAGCCCTCTTTTTCGCCACAGCCCTCTTTTTCTCCACAGCCCTCTTTTTCTCTACAGCCTTCTTTCTCACCACAGCCTTCTTTCTTGCCACAGCCCTCTTTTTCACCACAGCCTTTATTTTCACCGCAACCTGTGCTTTCACCACAGCCCTCTTTTTCGCCACAGCCCTCCTTTTTACTACAGCCTTCTTTCTCACCACAGCCCTTTTCTTCACCACAGCCCTTTTCTTCACCACAGCCTTCTTTCTCGCCGCAACCTTTGCTTTCGCCACATCCTTTGTTTTCACCACAGCCTTCTTTTTTCCCACAGCCTTCCTCACTACAATTTTCTTTTTGAACACAGTTATCTTTTCTATCACAGCTTTCATCCCTGCAGCCTTCTGATTTGTTCCCACCATTCACACTTTCTCCAGACTTATGGTCCGAACAACTGCTATTTTTCGATTCAGTCCCATCCTGCGATTCAGTGATATGTTTTTCCTCGTCCTGAACCAAACCATCGTCAATTTGCTCTTTAGTCTCTGATTGACCACACACTGGTTCCTTCTCCTCTGCACCAACTTGACCTGATGCTGGTATGCTCTGTGATTTCACATCTCCTTCCTCGCTTAGACCGAGGTCCTTAAAGAGTTGCTGATTAGCCTCTGAATGCCTATTTGTGTCTAACTCTGGATCAGCATATTCAAGAATATTGAATTCACCATCTTTAAAAAGATCATCATCAAGTGGTGCTTCTCCATGAACATTTGTGTCAAAATCATCCTGAGAACCTGGGAAACTGTCTTGAGAAGAATGACGAAAGTGCTGATCCTGGCCCATCACAGATTGCGTCTGGTGTTGAGGTTGTCCTGGAAACATTGGGCGTGGCGTTCCAAAGGTCTGCTGTCCCATAGGATTCCCGGGAATACTTGAATAACCTGAAGCAGGAGCAGAAGTTGATGTAGGAATGAGTGGAGGATGCTGCTGGGAAGGGTCTTTTAAAGAAAATTTCCCTTGTATTGTATTATCAAATCCAGGTCCTTCCATAAAACCTGACTGGTGTTGAGGTGAAAATGGTGGTCTTGGTTTTACCAGATGATCATATGGATCAAGAGGATTTGTAGAGAGATCACCATGTGGGGCGTTCTTCCTCGGTGTTGGCATTTGCTGGGAAGATGGTTGTGATATAGATCGCTGATGGAGTCTTTCCTGCACAAGTGCCATATATGGATTTCTTGGTCGTCCTAGGCCGGGAAATGGGCCTGTATTTGGCCCAGGTCCTCCATGTTCATGACGCTTCAATTCAATGAAATGCCCTGGATGTCTTTGAGGTGGCATTGATCCAGTTTGTCTCCATTGGGGCCTGCCCCTCATCCCTTGATCTGGATGCATTTCTGAAAAATTGTCTGACCACTGAGGTCTTGGCATAGATGGGCGCTGATCACTACCAAATGGGAATCCTGGCCCGAAAGAAGGTCGCTCACCTTGAAGAGGAGGTCTTTGTCCAGGAGGAGGTTGCCTTTGGTCCTGCATCATTGAATCTCTTGAAAGTGAAAACTGTTGGCGCTGTTGTTCTGTGAAATGTGCTCCACTTGGATAAGGTGGCGGAGGCTGCGATGGTGGCTGATCTGATGGCCAATGTCTCAAACCAACAGGTGATTGATCGCGCATCATCTGTTCCTGTTGTTCCTGCACTTGCCGACGAAGTCTTCTCTGCTCTTGTTGTTTCACTAGTAATTCTCTTAACTGTGCCTTGGGATATTCACCGGGCAGGTTTTGATCTGGTAGACTGACTATTGGAAATCTTTCTGAAACTGGAAATCGAGCATCCCCGGGTTGAAAAACCTGTTGTGAAACATTATCTATTTGAGATCTTTGTTGTGCTTGCTGCATCATCTGTTGCATCTGCTGCAATGCTGGTTGCGACTGCGAGTGAGGTAGTTGAGAAAGAGGAGCATCAAGCTGAGTATTGACATCAGACACTGGTTGTGACGGTGACGTTGTACTTTGAGGAGATCCTTGTTTCGGTGATGGAGTGTTAACATGTGATACATTTGCCATGGACCACGTATGCGCTACTTGTGATTCAGCATCTCCACTTGGTTCTGCTGGCTCAGATGTTTCAACAGATTTACCTTGACTATCACCACTTTCTACCAGATTTTCTGTTTTGTTTTGTTGATCAATATCCTTCAGCTTCTTCTTATTTTGACGAACCAAAGCTTAAAGAAAACAAAGAAAAGCTGGGAATTAGTTATATATTTCAAACTTGTGACACTGAAATATTCAATATCTAGAGTCTTGACTATCAATAAAATAGTAATTTAAAGAAAGATGTTTGTGCATTCAGCTGTGAAAATAGTTTGTGGGACTCCCCATTTGGGCAGTCCTTGAACTTGCGTATTCTGAAAGCATCCAAGTTCAAAGCCAAATATCTGAAATGCCTTAAAAATTGTTAAGGAAATTTTTACAACATTAAAAGGCTGTTTTCATAGGGTGGAATGAATGTTAACCAGATTTTACATCCACTGGTTTTCATTTATTGTTAACTCTGCATATGAACCAAGTTTTTATTTTGTGCCTTTAGATAACAGTGAAATAAAATAAAACGCAGCCAATAATGGTGATTTTCCTGTTCATTACGTAACCAGAAGTCTGCTAAAAATCAAACAATTTGATTTGAATTTTCTTTTTTCATAGTTCAATGTTATCAAATATTTCTAGCACAAAATTAAGCGTGGAAATATCCTTAAAATACTTTCATGTTTGTTGAATCTTGCATGATGCTGGATGCCACCACAATGCATAATGCATGATCTTGCAGTTAACGAAAAATGGTCCATTAATCCCTATACAGTATTTAGAACAGCTTTAAGGCATTCACATAAGGCGGGGAATCTTTGACACATCACTGAATTTCAAGCTTTTTGGAGATTATCTCGCTACAGCCAATATTAACATTCAATTGAGAACTGGTAATTTAAAGAGTCCATCTTGTCTGCCATGACATTCATGCCAAAATTGAGCAAGAACAAATATTTGAATCTGTGAAACAAATGTGGACGGGCTCACGAGTGCTAGCAAGCAGAATTGGTTGGATTAGATACCATAAAACAACCTGGCATACAAATGTAATCTCGTAACATAACTGCATGAAATGGCATTTGATGGGAAAAAAGCATGAAACAATACAACTCAATTAGTCGAGATACGAGCAATTTGTGATAAACTGAAACTGAACAAGAAACAAAGCAAATCTGTAAATACATTTGCAAGTGTTTTAATTATGCATGTATGGACCCCAATCAATCCATTCAATTCTTGCTTAAAAAGCTGAATAATACAATTTATGCTTACTACAGATACCTGCACTAGAGTGTTTGGGAACATCTTGTTGCTGCTGCTGCCTCATTTGTTGCAGTAATTTCCACTGTCGTTCTTGCTCCTGTTCTCTCAACAATTTCTGTTCTTTTATAAGTTTGGATTGGTCTTTTTTGGTGAGACTTTGCCTGACCATCGGCATTCCTGGGGCAAACCCACCTGATGGCAGTGGTGGTCGCGGTGGTGGAGGTGGTGGCATTGACATTCTATCCATGGTTACCTCACCAGGACCTCTTGGACTATGCAACATTTGCCCAGGTAATGCTTCGAACATTTGCATTGCACCATGTGGTCCTTGCATCTGTCCAGGTGGCCCATGCATCTGTCCTGGAGGCCCCTGCATCTGTCCTGGAGGCCCCTGCATCTGTCCTGGAGGCCCCTGCATCTGTCCTGGAGGCCCCTGTGTTGTCACTGGCAAACCTTGCATCTGTCCTGGTGGAACCTGCATCTGTCCTGGTGGAACCTGCATCTGTCCTGGAGGCCCCTGCATCTGTCCAAGCTGCCCCTGTGTTGTCACTGGAGGTCCCTGCATCTGACCTGGAGGCCCTTGCATCTGTCCTGGTGGAACCTGCATCTGTCCTGGTGGAACCTGCATCTGTCCTGGAGGCCCTTGCATCTGTCCTGGGGGCCCTTGCATCTGTCCTGGGGGCCCTTGCATCTGTCCTGGGGGCCCTTGCATCTGTCCTAGTGGCCCTTGCATCTGTCCAAGCTGCCCCTGTGTTGTCACTGGAGGTCCTTGCATCTGACCTGGGGGTCCTTGCATATGAGGTAAACCTTGTCCAAGCATGATACCAGGAATACCAGAATAGCCAGGAGCTTGCCCTCGCACAGGCATCATTCCTGGTAGCAGCTGTCCAGACATCTGATTGGGTACCTGCATATGAGGTGCCATGGGTCCAGTACTGAGTAATGGGGCCGGACTTGGAATGGGACTTCTCATTTGAGGTTGGTCCTGTGTCGGATCACCACTCTGAACATTTAGTTGCTCTTGCACTTTCTTCCTCTGTATACCTTCATTTAACTAATTGAAAAAATTATACATGTCACAATAAATACTCAAAAAGAAAACATAAATATTGACATGTATCCGAGAGACACATATATTCACATGTATTGGAGACACATATCCACATGTATTGGGGAGAAACATATTCACAAGTATTGGAGAGACATATATTCACATGTATTGGAGAGACACACATATTCACAAGTATTGGAGAGACATATATTCACATGTATTGGGGAGACACATATTCACATGTATTGGGGGACCCATATATTCACATGTATCCGAGACACACGTATATTCACATGTATTGGGGGACCCATATATTCACATGTATCCGAGACACATGTATATTCACATGTATTGGAGAGACATATATTCACATGTATTGGGGGACCCATATATTCACATGTATCCGAGAGACACGTATATTCACATGTATTGGGAAGGCACATATATTCACATGTATTGGAGAGACATATATTCACATGTATTGGGGGACCCATATATTCACATGTATTGAAGAGACACATATATTCACATGTATTGGGAAGGCACACATATTCACATGTATTGGAGAGACACACATATTCACATGTATTGGAGACACATATTCACATGTATTGGAGAGACACACATATTCACATGTATTGGAGAGACACATATTCACATGTATTGGAGAGACACATATTCACATGTATTGGAGAGACACACATATTCACATGTACTGGAGAGACACATATATTCACATGTATTGAAGAGACACATATTCACATGTACTGGAGAGACATATATTGGAGTCACATATTGGGGAGACACATATTCACATGTATTGGAAAGACACATATTAACATGTATTGGAGAGACACATATTCACATGTATTGGAGAGACACATATTCACATGTATTGGAGAGACACATATTCACATGTATTGGAGAGACACATATTCACATGTATTGGGGAGGCACACATATTCACATGTATTGGAGAGACACACATATTCACATGTATTGGAGAGACACATATTCACATGTATTGGAGAGACACATATTCACATGTATTGGAGAGACACATTCACATGTATTGGAGAGACATATTCACATGTATTGGGGAGACATATATTCACATGTATTGGGGAGGCACATATATTCACATGTATTGGAGAGACACATATTCACATGTATTGGAGAGACACACATATTCACATGTATTGGAGAGACACACATATTCACATGTATTGGGGAGGCACATATATTCACATGTATTAGGGAGGCACAAATATTCACATGTATTGGAGAGACACATATTCACATGTATTGGAGAGACACACATATTCACATGTATTGGAGAGACAGACATTCACATGTATTGGAGAGACACACATATTCACATGTATTGGAGAGACACACATATTCACATGTATTGGAGAGACACACATATTCACATGTATTGGAGACACACATATTCACATGTATTGGAGAGACACATATATTCACATGTATTGGAGAAGCACACATATTCACATGTATTGGAGAGACACAAATATTCACATGTACTGAGGAGACACTCTTATTCACATATGCAGTACAGTTCAAATCATTCATTAAGTTGATACTAGCTTTGATGCACTATCATATGACCCAGATGCATGTTATTCACAGTTTGGACGTTTAGAGTAAAATATCACCTCTGATGTGAAGGGGCGACAATGTGTGGTGGTCTGCACACTAGTTTTTGTTTTTTATTTAATTTAACTTGCCAAACAATATAAAGAAAGTACACTTTTTTTAAAGACACACATAATAGGTATGGAAGTGCATTTTCCGAATGAATATTTACTAGTGGCTGACAACAGAAACACGTTGTTGTAAGAGTTTTGAGACTGCAACGTTATTGGCCAGAATGTTGTTCAAACGGCGCATGTGGAATGGCGAATAAGTATGCAAAGATACTGTTTTCATCCCAGTGATTTTCAGACGAGACTCGATAACAGTTACTTGCATGATGATTGAAAGTTGATTTTGAAGAGAAATATATCTGCCATATATCGAAAATCTGAGACTTTCATCTTCATTTAACACTGAATTGGTCATGTGATTATACACACTGATCAAAGACTTTTTTTGTTTTGACAGTATGGCCATGGTAGTCAAATGATCAATTTTCTTTTAAAGTTATTCAAAATCAAATGCATTGCATAACTTTCTTGCAGTAATCCTTGACGCAAACGATTTCCTCATGTCAATATAATAACAATACCATGTTTACTCTATTAGAAATACATCTCAAATACAAACACATATAAATATCTTTTAATTTAAACAGGATCATTAAAATACCACTTTTCACCATAGGAACACTATTTATGTAAGTGTACTACTAATAGAGCAAATATGGTACTAGTATGTTCAACATATTAACTTGACACTATTGAGGTAGTAACATGATTCTCAAGTAGTCACTAACACCCAATATTTTCTTTGTATGAAGGAAAATTTGAGCTGTACTGCAATATACACACATACCACATAGACATTTACACATATAATGGAAACAAATATCGAAAGAGTATGACAAAATATATACTTTCAATACACCCAAGTTTTCTAGTTGCTACACCTTGTATTGTTTCAATCATAGCAAATGATATGTTTCTTGCCATTTCGTTTTTACAAAAACATTCAGTTTTTAACTTTAGGGGTGTCCTTGAAAATTCGTTAAATATTCAAGCACAATTATGAACCTGGACAAATACTAATTTTGACACCATGCATGTACATCCAGTAAATCCAGAAAAAAAAAGGATACCGCAAACTGTCTTACGGAAACATATGCTAACATGCTCATCATAATACTGTAGATTGGACCCAGTAGCCATAGCAACTAGAGAATTTGTTAACTTTACTGCTAAATCAATTATTCTATTCTGTTACCATAAGCATGCAAAGAAGAAATGGGAAAGGAAATGATAATAGTGAAAGTATAAACTTTTGTTCTATGTTAATTGTTACACAACAGAGCTTAGTGTAACAATAGATGTTCATTTTATACAGTAGCCTATTGTTGACTCAAAACGGCAAAAATAAAACAGTGTCATATATGACAGTTAGGCACTGCTATGTATTGTCTCGTAATGGTTTTACTAGCCAGTGTCAGGTAACCAGCCAATAACCAGCTTTCAGTTGAATGGACAATATCAGTTAACAGCTCAAGTTGGTAGACAATCAAGTTCTATATAATCACCTAGTTGAGTCAAGTAAACACTCCTAGTTAACCACTCATATTGGTTACCTAGCCAGAGCCAGAGCCAGAGCCAGATACTAACTCTGCATGATGGGTTAACCAATGTTAGATAACCACTAAATCGAGTTGAGTATCGCTGGTAAACCGCTCTTAGTAGTTGACAAGCCAGTGCAGTACAATCACTAGCCCAGTGCCAGGTAAGCTATTGTACTGGTGGGCAAGCCTGGTAGTAGTAGGTAACCCCACTCAATAGTCGGTTTCACGAGCTAGTACTTGGTTGATAGGTCAGGATGAGGCAGCAATTGACATTTGGGACAATAAGCCAAGATTGTAGAACAAAAGTTTGTTAGTGAGAAGATGGAAACAAGATGGATGCAAACTTACTATAACAGCAACACTCACTCGTGATGGTGACTGTAGATCTTTAATCTTAAGAAGAGACAACACAATGTTAGTGAGGAGGTGAAAAGGTGAAAGCTCACTCACATTGAACTATACCATGCATGGCCAATGTTGCAATGTCAGGTGCATTGTGATTAGATGTAATACCAAGCAAATAATAGGGCATGTTTTAATGTGTGCCTGGCAGTGAAACAGCATGCCAAGACATGGCAACCAAGTAAAGATTGTGCACAGGCATGGCTCTGTGATTTGCAACCAGTTTGCATAATTCTGTCATCGACATTACTCTTTCTATAGTGGGTGTAATTTCTGCCAACGTCCTGAGCACTCGATGCTCGTACTTATAGTTGTCTGACATTCCTACACTGACCAATCATGATATCCAGGTAGTCAGTTTGGTTAGTAGTCAGTTATGTTAGTCAAAAAATACTCACTTTCCATACCTTTTGTGCTTCTTTGAGTCTTTGCGCAGCTCGATTTTCACGAGCTCTTTGTAAGAATGGCGCTCTTTCATCAGTTGATGCCTTTCTCCATATTTTAGCAATCTGTTTCGCTCTACTCGTCCAATCTAGAAAACAATTTGTAAATTTATTCCCACTTAAGCTAGAAGCCTACTCATAAATTAAAATAGCCAGAATTTATTAATTTTGCAATAAACTGTACTCCAAGGCAATATAAGGATATTGTTTTTTGAGAAATTGATGGTTGTATTTTAGTGGAAAGTCGCCATTTTGACACTATTAAAACACCTTTACCATACGTTCCCATGGCAGAGATATTATGCAATATCTCAAAATCTAGCCTGGTGACGTAGGCTGAAAAAATCATATATTGTTAATGATGGAGTACCTTTTGTTGTTCTGAATTATTTAAAAAATCTGGGTTTTAAGAAGTTTCAAAAAATGCAATTTTTCTTTAACATTGTGTTCTATAGAATTGTTCTAAAAATAGCAATTTTCAAGAAATATTAGGACACGTTTCTCAAAAAGCTTAACTGTAACACACAAAATATGGCTATTTCATTGTACCATGGGACATTAGTTTTATGATTGTACATAATAAACTAATGAACATTGTCATGCAATTTATGACCAATTTTGTCAAAAATTATGACTAAGATTCTATCTCAAGATCAGTGAACGAAACTGGCATAAATTATTTGCTTATTTGCAGTGTCAATGTCATACTAACTAATTCATATTTTTTCCTTTAATCAGCACTGTGGGCTACACAAAAAAGACTATGAGACAACACTTATAATTAATAATATACAAGTACCTTATTTATTTTATGCTGGATCATTAAAAAAAGATTCACACTGACCAGACACACCTCTGTTATTTACATCACATGGGATACTAGAATGAATGAATAGGGTCATCTGTATGCGCTAGTTGCATACTAGCTAGTTAACAATTTTATGGGTTACCTGGGTATTCTTTATGTAGATCTGGATAGTTAATATTTGCATATAATACAGCTGATATGGTAGCCATCTCCCCAAGTGGTTCATCTTTCTCCCATTTCAGAACATTGCGTTGGTTATATGTTAATGTCTCCACATCGGGTTCAGACACTGGCGGCGTTGGCCACGGACTTTGCGGTGGTGTGAAATCGGGACTGAATACCGGATTACCCATACCCATATGATGGTGTGGATGAGGTGGTGGTGGCGGAGGCTGCTGCGGTGGAAATGAGGGATGTAATGGCAGCGTTGTCGGTGGTGTTGGTCTTTGCTGTGGACCCAGTGTCTGTGATGTAACAACAGTGGTACTGGTGGAAACTACAGCATTTTCACCAATCGAGAAAGGAATTTCACCACCTGTTGAATAGAATTCATAAAAATCATCAGAAATTTGTATTTATTTAAGGACAACAAGAACAACTTTCAATTTTTCTTCTACTTTGTGTTTTCTTCTTACCAACATCACACATGTGCAGTTAACGCACTGCTATATGACAACAGGAGATAGACAGCTGGGTCACATCTAATATCTTATCATCACAACACGCCACGAACCGTAAAAATAAATAAAGTCATTGTTTTTGTTTGTTTTAGTTTGATTGTAAGTGTGCTAATATGTGATTATACGTGATTCCTAACCAAGTGCACAGTTACAACAACCTCAACCTGTTTGTACACATTTTAACATCAAATAAAAATTGCTTTGCTTACCTTCTGGGTGGAGATGAGTTTGTGTATTTGTTTGTTCATGTGGACTCAACATTCCAGATAGAATCTCGTCCATTTCTTTGCCATCCATTTGGGCAAGTCCTACAACACAACAATTGATTTAATATTATTATATTGGTAATCCTGGATCTTTAATGCTGCTTCAGAGAGTGACATTTCGGCAAATTGATAGAACTCTTGTTGTGATTTTCACAGGCAAAGATATGTCTGATGCGAAACTAAAACAGGCAGGTTTTTATTTTTTATTCTGCAAATTTCATTTTGGTTCAATTGCAGGCAATTGGTGTGTCTACCCTAAATTTTTTTTCAATGGAGTTTATAACAGCAGATCACACAGATCACAAGTTTCAAAAATTACTGTCCCAAAAGTGTCTTAGCCATGACTTTTGTCAAGCTACAATATTTGCCTTGAGCTGTAGCTATGCAAGAAAGTGAGTTATTTTAAGACGTTCAAGTGACTGTGACACAGAAAAATTTAACCTTTTATTACTATATCATAAATATCATCCACATTTAGCCAACCCAAAAAGTTTTTTCAGCGAAAATTAATTCCAGCTAAAATAAAATATTTCACAGTAAGCGTTAATATGGCTCAAACTTCTCAAATAAACACAGAATAGTTGAACACATACCTTCTGTGACTATTTTATCAATATCATCCACGTCTAACTCTGCCATTTGATCACTAGTAGAGGTGGTTCTTGCGGCATCTCTAGTAGCAACAGTGTCTGGTGTAGCAACTTCAGTCACTGCACCTATGTCAATAGCTACAATAGTAATACAATATGTAAATTACCAAACAACTACCATAGCAAAATATTTCGCAAAATACCATACCTGCTACTGTACACTGAACATCAGTGAAAATAGTGAAATAAAAACCAGTGAATAATTCATACATTTACTGTATCTGCCATACATTACTGAGATAATAATTCTGTGGAAAAGTTTGTAAATGTTTGCCAACTCACAAAAATAGATTCTGACATACAGGGTCAATGCAAGCCACTTACTGATTGGCTACCCAACCCTAACACCTAATTGTCAGACCAATCAGAAAGCAGCTTGTTTGTCATTGACATTTTTTTTTTCAATGCAAGAAACTCAGTTTTGTATATATGCTCAACAGTAAATTGACAAAGGTGTACAAATGGCACCCTCACATGGCCAAAAAGTAATTGCTTTTGTTTATGATCATAGACTGCATAGTTTTCCACTGGAAAGTTGTCAAGGGCACTTTTTAAACAGGTGAGAAGGAATAGAAAACTTCTTTTTTTTTTTTGTCCTTACCAGATGTATCCTTATTGAGATCACTCAGGATGCCGAATAATTCATCATCGTGTGGTAGAAAATTCAACGGGTCGTCTGTGTTTCCCAAGTCATTTCCGTCAACATTCTCATTCTGTGCTACATCAGTTGTGGTTGTGGTCGTCGTCATAGCAACAGAGGTTGGCACTACGGGTAGGGGTACAGGTAGAGTCTTAGGTTGGGCAGTGTCCATCAGTGCTGCTTGTTCTTTATTTGTAATGTCAAACTCAGCTGAAAGGTCAGTTGCTCCCTTGGCATGTTTGCTCGATGTCAGTAAACTTTTCCCAAAAAATGCCTCCTGCAAACACAATATTCAATTTGAAAACGTCAGACAACATTGTTTGTGGACAGCAAGGAAAGAATTAGTTTGATTACACTTTATTTCAACTAGAAAAAAACTATTGTCTTATTGGCGACTAACCTGCAAGTAGGTTGGAAAGGCATGTTCTAGTTGAGTTTTCTTTCGTCGTTTCCTTTTCTTTTTTTCACCCATTCCATCAGGTCCTTGTTCCGAGTGACCTTGCTCATCCCCACCCATTTCACCTGTAATGCAATATTAATTATTAATATTTATTTAATATTTATGCATTTATTGTAAACCATTTAATTTTTGCTGCTAGAAATTTTCAATATTTGATGAGTTTATGGCATTCGTAAAAAAAAAAAGCGAACGTCGCTGAAATCCCATGTAGGAACTCAAGAGACATTTTCACTGCTACAAAATTTCCTGATTTACATTGATATATGAAATTTGTGATTTAAGTACAAAGCCACATGGGAAAACAAATTTCCAACTTCTGAGAAGATCTTGCGTGGAGCGAGTTTAGAATCAAGTGACATTATTTACTACTGTTCAATATGTTCGGAAATAAATTTACAGTCTTATGAACACCATGTATCTATTTTTGTAAACGTAACTTTGTAGTTGTGGTTCAGCATTTAAAACTCATTATCGCTACAGAGATGAACACAATATGAATGATAGGAAGTGTTTGAATGTGACGTCAATAATTTCTAATGCGTCAATGTTGGTGATGTAGTGTGCCCATATAAGAGAAAGTTTGAGCATCCATACAAGTACTGATAAGTCTTTTCACAGAATTGAAAATCGTATTGTTTTCAGTGTTATTTGTAGAATAATAAATAATAAAAACAACAAATACCTTCTTGAGAATTTTGGTTATACAACTGCCTATCAAGAATAGCTGATATTTTTCTATTTGCCAGTTTATTTAAAAATCCACCACGGCCACGCGGCCGAACTATAAACCCTCCAATTCCTAGAAAAAAGCAAAATGAACCATTAAATGCTGTCATAATAAATCATTCACGAAAAATAAGAATCAAAGAAAGCTTAGAAAGAACTCCCATGTGCTGAGAGTATTGGCGACACATTAAATATAATTTGAAATTACTTAGCTGAAAACTAATTATGCAAATCAGAAATATAAAATATGAACAGATTTGAGTGTAAAACTAATGAGGTCTGCGCAATGTAACAAAAAATCTTTGTACCAAGTTTAATTGAAATGTGATTAGAACCAACAAATTTTGAATTATTATGCTAATTTGGGAATTAATGTGAACAGATTTTTACCCCAAACTAATTAGGTTTGTACATTGTTTGTACTAAATTTCATTGAAATGGAATAATTAGTACTTTAGATATCAGTGTGAAAGCTTAAAATTGGTTAATTATGCATATTAGGTAATTAATATGTACAGATTTTAACCCACAATTATCCAGGTCTGTCTATTGTCCTACAGCATCCATGTACAAACATTCATTGATATGTGATGATTAGTACCTGAGATATCAGTGTGAAAGTTGGAAATTGGTTAATTATCCAAATTAGGTGGTTAATATGCACAAATATTTACCGAAAACTAATTGGGTCTCTGCATAATTCTAGATTCATTGAAATGTGATGATTAGAACTTTAGATATCAGTAGAAAAGCTGAAAATTAATTATTCAAATTAGGTAATTAATATGCACAATTATTTACCCTAAAACTAATCAGGTCTCTGCATAGTCCTAAAGGATCTATGTACCAAGTTTCATTGAAATGCGATGATTAGTACTTGAAATACCCGTGGAAAAGCTGAAAATTAACTAACTATGCAAATTAGGTGATTAATATGCACAAATATTTATCCGAAACAATCAATCTCTGCATAGTTCTTGAGTATGTAAGTACCAAGTTTCATTGAAATGTAATGCTCACTACTTATATCAAAAGCTGAAAATTAATTACCGTACTCGACCGCGTTAGCGCCCAGGGGCCTCAACTCAGAAAATCACGATTTTGTAGGGGTGGGCGCTTACCCGAGCACCCCCCTCGAAAAAGAGTACAAATAAAAATTTTGATTCATCAAGTGACAGATTACGTCTTTGAGGGAAAATCAAATTACTAAATTAATTTGCGTCATCATTGATTTTCACAATGAAGAAACAGAAATGATCACAAAAAATATGCACATTTTATTACAATATTAATTACGTACCACCATAATTTACGGAATTAAAAACATTTGAGTCTGTTGGAACACAGTCGAAGTCAAAATTGTCATATTATTTCCACTGACGAAGTTGTTGGATCGTACGCAAACTCTCGATGAAAATCACTTTCCGCCATGATGCAATTGCAGATTTGACCTACAGCAGCGTCGTTTGACCTAATGGGTCAAAGTTGGTTATTAACTAATCAGAATGCTGTGTTGTAGTGACGCAATTCTTTGGAAATTCCCGAAGACTTTCCGGTAACGCAATGCGGAAGTGAATAATCGATGTCGAAGTACGATCTGTTGGAATTGATTTCAGCGAATAAACGACATGGTTTTTCAAAAAAACTAGTAACTAGCCATTTTTGAGAGGTAAACTGAATATGGCATGAAATATTTATCGCATTTTACTTGTATTAACAGGTCATTGTCGAAGCGTAGTTTACGCACGGTTACCATGTTCTACGCATTCACAACATGTTCACAGCGGGCGATATCCATGCTGTATCGTATAAAAACGATTACCAAGATTCGTTACGCAAGACCAAGTTTTAAATTAGTTGCATTTTGAAGGGGTGGGCGCTTTGCCGAATGTGACCCCAAATATAAAAATTGCGCAAAAGTGGGGGGTGGGCGCTTGCCCGGGCATGGGCGCTAACGCGGTCAAGTACGGTAATTATGCAAATTAGGTAATTATATGTACTGATATTACCATAAAAACTATCAGGTCTGTGCAGTGTCATATGACATCTATGTACCAAGTTTCATTGAAATGTGATAATTAGTACTTGAGATATCAGTGGAAAAACAGAAAATTGACTAATCATTATGCAAATTAGGTAATCAGTATCCACAGATTATTACCAAAAACTAATCAAAACCTAGCATTAGTTCAGAGCATCTATGTACCAAGTTTCATCAAAATCCAATGAGTGGCTGTTTAGATATCAGTGGAACAGTCATGGAACCACTAAAAAATAGCTAATTATCATGCAAATTAGGTAATTAATATGCACAGATTGTTTACCAAAAACTAATCAAATCCGCGCACATGTTCAGAGCATCTATGTACCAAGTTTCATCAAAATCCAATGAGTGGTTCTTTAGATATCAGTGGGACAGTCATAGAACAGCTAAAAATTAGCTAATTATCATGCAAATTAGGTAATTAACGAGCATGGATTTTTACCAAAACCTAATCAAATCTGCGCATTGGCCCACATACACACACACACACACACACATACAGACACACTAACTGCAAAGACTCCCATTATGTGCTTCGCACATGGGAGTCAAAAACCATGAGAGTAACACTGTCACGTGTTTGTATAGCACCCATCACAGCTTGAGAGACGATTCATCTCACATACAAAGTATAGTAATGGTGATGTAGACAATATTGATGATCATAGCATCAAATGCATATCGATAATATATGGTGTTTTGACATGGTAAAAGAAACATGCAAACAAATGACAAAAGTGCATGTTAATGTTGTAACAATGCAAATAATGATGGACAACATGGCTGATAAAAACAGTACAAACATATCAAAACAACATATAAAGTGTAAATATTGTGAATATAATGACACGTTAAAGGGAACAAGAAGGATACAGAGTATTCACTGTCAGCTGCAATGTTAATAGTCATGTTAGTCCTGAGAGTTTGGTACATCAAAGGTCAACTCAGAATGTCAGAGGTCAACTAAATGTATCACAGGTCATATGAATGTGTCCTGTGGTCAACCAAGGATGTCAGTGGTCAACCAAGGATGTCAGAGGTCAATCCAGTGCATGTCAGAGGTCAATCTAGTGCATGTCAGAGATCAATCCAGTGCATGTCAGAGATAAATCCAGTGCATGTCAGAGATCAATCCAGTGCATGTCAGAGGTCAATCCAGTGCATGTCAGAGGTCAATCCAGTGCATGTCAGAGGTCAATCCAGTGCATGTCAGAGGTCAATCCAGTGCATGTCAGAGGTCAACCAAATGAGTCAGAGGTCAACCAAATGTGTCAGAGGTCAACCAAGTGTGTCAGAGGTCAACCAAGTGTGTCAGAGGTCAACCAAGTGTGTCAGAGGTCAACCATACATGTCGGAAATCAACTGAGTAATGTCAGAGGTCAACTAAATGTATCACAGGTCATATGAATGTGTCCAAATGTAACCAATGATGTCAGAGGTCAGCTGAGTATGTTGTGTTTCATAGGTCAACTAAACGTAGGGTTGTCAACAGAGAAGAAAACAGACAGCAGGGACGGGATTAAGGACAAAGTACCTGGTCGGTACGGTCTCCTTTTCCTCTTCTTAAAACTGGGATCTGTAAGGGAGGCATTATCATCACCACCGCTGCCGTCTGCCTTTTCTTCATCTTGTTCTGCGTCTGAATCTATGACACAAAATAAATCTGCCTGTCAGCTATTAGGTTGGCAGCAGTCAGCTTATAACCTTCACTCATATCCAGTATACAGATGCTATACGAGTAAAGTTCACAAGCAATGGGAAAACACTGAACACCTCTGAAATGCAATATATTGACAACACTGGACTTGTGATAAACTGATGATATGCCAACACCTAACATAAAGCTGCAAAGTTTAATCATTCACTAAACACATGGATAATTTCAAGCGAAAAGCTGCATTCCCACTTTGTATAATCCATAAAAAAAATCTTCATCTTTATGTATCATCAGAAAATAAGATAAGAAATCTTATTCAACTGAATCAAGTAATAAAATTACTTAGTAAATTAATTAGTAAAGTAGCCTTGGGTGACTACAACAACAAAAAGTAAGTTTGATTCGCTGATTAGACACAAGACGTTCAGTGCAAGAAAGCCGAGTACTCAAATATTTCAAGATTTGTTGTAATACCAACTGATTTTATTATCTTTATGGTGATCACAATAATTAATTGGAGGTGTTCTGCATAATACAAAATATGAATGCAAATTTAAGTTTACCAAACTGCAGCTATTTCTCATACTCTCATATAAAACCAACCATCTTAGCTACATTTTAGAAATATAATCATCAAATTCAGAATAATTTACCAGACTGATTTAACACTTGATGATGATGTGGATTGTTTCCATAGCGATATAAAACACATACTGTGAACTCACCTCGTGCAGCTGGTTCACTTGATTGATCCAGTTCACTAAGTTTGACTTGGTCTTTAAAAACAGATAATGGGCCAGGACGGAATCTGTTTCGGGTTCTCTGTTTCCGCCGATGTGGCGGTAATAGTGATAGACTCTTGATCTGATTAAAGCCGGATTCAGTTAAATAGATGCCTTCCACTGAGTACTGTTGACTTGGTTTTGAAGATTCTGAAATTAAATAATAAAACATAGTTAAATTATGAGAGACATGCCCAAAAAAGATCTTGGCTGCAGTTATGTTGGCCATAGGTGTTTGTTAACATTTTTGCCAATCAGCATTATAAAAAAATGTCGCACAAATCAGCAATTGATCATATAATCTGCTTTGAAATAGTGCTCAAATGTTGTTTTATCAACATTCACATGTATGTACAGTACTCTATTTTAGATGGAATTAGTTTTCATTGAAAAGACTTTTTGGGTGTTTTGTGTGGAATTTATTTTCACTGATTTTTGACAAGTTAAATGTGAAATATAGGAAAAAATGTATATTCTCTGTATTTTATTTTCACTGAATTATTAACGAAAATTAATTCCAAGCAAAAATAAAGTATTTACAGTAACTGTGAACAACGGCATTACTTTATTTATAGATGCGAATGAGTGGTTGTCCTGATTTGCCAACCAGTCACTGAGCAAAATGGAAGTGCATCTTCCAATCCCAAATGGCAATTAAAGAGCGGTGGTTGTCGTGGTGCGTCCTTTTCCATATGGGACTCATAGTAATGTACACAACACACATCGCTTCTTTAGATGAAAATTCAAACACATGTTGCGTGAAGACAACTGCCCTTTAATGCACTATTGGAAACTAGCATGTCAAATACATTGTAGACAAGATATCGTGAACACATACCTAGTTGTGTTACAGGTGAAGGGGATTCTTCTATGGGTAGTGGGGGTGGTGGTGGTGGTGGTTTTAATGCAGGTTCTGTAGTTGGTCTACATAATAAACAATGGTAACCCTGATCAGCTGCTCTTTCAATATCGTCTTCATTATGAAATCCATCACATTCAGCATGAAGCCATCTGTAAAATATATAAATACTTTATTCTAGTGCCATAATGTTTTTTTTACAAAATTTTCGTGCATTTTACATGTTTTTTTCTATATTAATTTTGATAATTTTGGACCAAATGAAAATAATTTTCTAATGGCTGAAAATGTTGATCCAAATTTTGGAAAAATTATGTGGATTTAAAATTTGTGATTGGTGAAAGAAGTTTGTGTGAAACAATTTTTCGTAATTTCTCTGAGCCTGATGTTATTGTCACGGTGTTGTGCCTGTCTCCATTCCAAACCACAAACCATGTCTTTAGAGCCTATGGCGCAAAGGATAGCAGGAACTAACCAAGTTGTCGAGGAGTCAGAAGGAATTTTGCTCGCAGCTACAATTTAACAGTTACAGCATTTAAATTTGCATATGGCTTCCTGTTACAGCATCCTCATTTGCATATGGCTGCCTGTAACAGCATCCTCATTTGCATATGGCTTCCTGTTACAGCATCCTCATCTGCATATGGCTGCCTGTAACAGCATCCTCATTTGCATATGGCTGCCTGTAACAGCATCCTCATCTGCATATGGCTGCCTGTAACAGCATCCTCATCTGCATATGGCTGTCTGTTACAGCATCCTCATCTGCATATGGCTGCCTGTAACAGCATCCTCATTTGCATATGGCTGCCTGTAACAGCATCCTCATTTGCATATGGCTGCCTGTAACAGCATCCTCATTTGCATATGACTTCCTGTAACAGCATCCTCATCTGCATATGACTTCCTGTTACAGCATCCTCATCTGCATATGACTTCCTGTTACAGCATCCTCATCTGCATATGACTTCCTGTTACAGCATCCACATCTGCATATGACTTCCTGTTACAGCATCCTCATTTGCATATGGCTGTCTGTTACAGCATCCTCATCTGCATATGGCTGCCTGTAACAGCATCCTCATTTGCATATGGCTGCCTGTAACAGCATCCTCATTTGCATATGACTTCCTGTTACAGCATCCTCATTTGCATATGGCTGTCTGTTACAGCATCCTCATCTGCATATGGCTGCCTGTAACAGCATCCTCATTTGCATATGGCTGCCTGTAACAGCATCCTCATTTGCATATGGCTGTCTGTTACAGCATCCTCATCTGCATATGGCTGCCTGTAACAGCATCCTCATTTGCATATGGCTGCCTGTAACAGCATCCTCATCTGCATATGGCTGCCTGTAACAGCATCCTCATTTGCATATGGCTGCATGTAACAGCATCCTCATTTGCATATGGCTGCCTGTTATAAATAATGTTCTCTTCTCTCTAGAAAGCACAAGCAGACCCCTTATTCCAGTATGGCAGGAACATATTCACATCCATCAGTACATCAGCAATGGTCATGCAGTGGATGTACCAGGTCTGATTTACAAGTAGTGATTTATAAGGCATCACACTGAGTAGCAGATGTATGATATAATCACTTTGTTCATATGGCCATCTTGGTTTTCCAGGTGACAAATCACACCTTGCCTTGTTGTTTCAACTAAATCATTTGCTTACATGTTGATTTTGACAATAAATGCATCATAAATTGTTTGAATAGTGTAATGATACTAGTAATTCAAAAATATTTATGGTATTTGCTCAATTAGAAGCGCATCTCCAACAATCATTCACATTTAGTAATACTGGATCTTTGAAATATTCCTTTTTTGGCCATAGAAAAACACTGACATAAACACATATGTTACTAATAGAGCAAATATGGTGTTTGTCAGACAACTTACCTATAACACTGAACACATTGAATAATAAGTTCATCTTCTTTGTATTCTTTAAAACATACAGGACATGTTAATAAACTAGAACATGGACCACACTGTGTGTAATTATTCTGCCATTCTGAGTTGAAGCCTGGTGATGTAGCACCACACTTTGTACAGCAAACACACCTACAACAAATTACATTAAAGATTATCATGACTACTTATCCATTTTGCTTGGTTTTTATTTTGCCATTTTGACCGGTAAGTGAATTATACCAAATCAAAATTAAAGTCAACCTGTAAAATTGCAATAGAACTCATGCAAAGTTAGAATAAGATTTGTCAATAGCATTTTAGAAACACAAACGCTGAAATCACACTTGTGCAGTACAATTCAAAGGCTTTCAAAATTCGGCCGAGGAGGAGACATTAACCTTTTCACCACCGATTCCCTTTTTTTTTGTCACAAAAAAATACTGTAGTCTACACTCTCCTTCAGAAGTAAAGCCAGGAAACAGACTCAAGTTTTGTCTGCTGGCTCTAAAATTAGGATTCATTTCCAAAAATATTGAGGAATATAAGAAACGAGCAACCTCTCGACAGACATAGCCAGATGTTAGCAATTTCAATTAAAGAATTTAAGATATCATTAGAAAATGAACAAATCTGAGAGAGGTCCACATGTAGTATCTCTATGTATAACATCAGAGCAATCAAACTTGCGGTTTTCAACAAGAGGTCGAAAATATCACTTTTTACCAAAAATTACAAAAATATTCATCAAAATATCATCACGAAATAAACAAAGCTGAGAGAGGTCCAGCTGTATTACCTATATGTATAATATCAAAGCAATCAGACTTGCAGTTTTCAACAAGAAGTCAAAGATATCACTTTTTTACCAAAAATGACAAAAATATTCACCAAAATTAGAGAATTGAAGATATCATCATGAAATGATCAAATCTGAGTGAGGTCTACCCAAGGTACTATACTTGTTCCTTGTCTTATAGTTTTCAAAAAGAACTTGAAAAAGTAAAAAGTTGACAATCACTTGTATGATAAGGGCTCGAAGCTAAAAAGTGCAGAAAAATTTGGGTGAAAAGGTCTGGTAGTGAAATGGTTAAGTTTTACTCACCATTTACATTTCCATCCACCTTTTGGTACATTTTGAAGTGGTGGTTCAAGACAGTAAGTATGATAACTAATATCACAGTCATCACACAGTAAAAGTCTTCCTTCATCACTAGCTTTTCCGCATCCTTCACACACTGTGCAATCCAAACAACGCCAGCCTTTAGAAAGAACCACTTTAGTGATCTGTGAAAAGACAATCATGATAATAAAGAAACACTGGAAATATTGCATAATTTTGTCATTCCCAAATTTAACGTAAAAATATGTTTATATGTGTTATAATACGAAATAACTGACCTTAATATTAACGCAGTATGGATGATAACATTGTCCGCACTGAGAACATGTTAACAGACGCCCTTCTGCATCTCTACCAAAGCTGCCACAGCTAACACACATATCCTATGTAATAATAAAAATAATAAAAATATTAGTCATATTATCTGCAGTTGATAACAATGGAAACAAGCCATGCATGGCACAGTTCCCGGTTGTTATCAAATCTAAGTTATATAGTTTTGTTTATAGTAATATAGTACAAGTACTTGTCCATATTGAGAGAAATTGCTTTGGAACAGCATTAATTAGAACAAAATGACCACCAGTCAGCCGTTTTGAATCCAGTCAGAATAACAAATTGATGTGCATATGTATAATATTATGTATGATGTATGTGTGAAGTTTGAATGTAATCAGCCCAGACATGTCTAAGATATAGAACGCACACATGCATGGATGCATAGACGCACGAACACACTCACACACAGAGGTCAATCCATAAGTCCCTGTCTTCGAACTGCTTCCTAACAGGGACTAACAAAAGCCAAGTACAAAACAGTACAATTAGCATAGAAAAACGGTATGAGCAATTTGACCTCAAACAATTTCAGGTTCAACTATAGAGGGCAGTAATGAGGTTACCTGAGTAAGTGTAAATTTATCTTTGACAGAAAACAAGACAACTGTGGTATGCATTCCTGTATCTTCCTCTTCCTTATTTTTCTCGTTGCCGCTGTCCTGAGGTTTTGTTTCACTTATTTGTATGCTCGGCTGTAATCCAGGGTGTCTTATTTTTGGTTTAGGTCCTCGTTTACCAGGTGGAGCAGTATGTCGTCGTCTTTTATTTAACGCAATGCCTCGTCCATGCGATGAGAAAACTTTCTATAAAGTGCAATAAGAACAAACATTTTAATTTTTTGAAAGTAAATAATTACGCCATATTTTTCCCCCATTCAATTCGGCTAAAAAAAAAACACAGACGATGACAACCTGGACAGATGCAGTTTATTTTTCTGGTGCAAAAACACGATTAAATTGGACTGTTTTGCGGTTTAAAGTACTATCACCGTTAAATATAGCAAAATGAAGGAGAGCTTACCCGTGGTCTTCCAGCACCAAGTCTTCTTTTCATTGGTTTACCCATTCCTTGTATACGCTTATTACAAGCAAGTAAAGACGACAGACTTGCTGAACTACTTGATAAATCCTTCTGGAAATTAGAATTCATAGTGGTCATTATTATGCAAGTTAATACTGTAAATGCACTAATTACTCACTGGGTTTAAATTAAAATTAGTTATTGTCACTAAAAAGTGAAATCTGCAAATTAAATTAATGTGAACATGTGGAATTACAATTTCCAATTTGAAACCAAGTTCCCTGAAAAAATTGCATTAAGTAGTCAATAAATTGTGTTATTGCAGTCGATTCCTTTCAGGAGGTCAATTTTAATTTGGAAGATTGACCTTGATAAGCTACTCTACCAACGATTGGTCAGTCGATTCCTTTCAGGAGGTCAATTTTAATCAGCAAGATTGACCTTGATAAGCTATTCTACCAACGATTGGTCAGTTGATTCCTTTCAGGAGGTCAATTTTAATTTGGAAGATTGACCTTGATAAGCTACTCTACCAACGATTGGTCAGTTGATTCATTTCAGGAGGTCAATTTTAATCAGCAAGATTGACCTTGATAAGCTACTCTACCAACGATTAGTCAGTTGATTCCTTTCAGAAGGTCAATTTTAATTTGGAAGCTTGACCTTGATAAGCTACTCTACCAACGATTGGTCAGTTGATTCCTTTCAGGAGGTCAATTTTAATCAGCAAGATTGACCTTGATAAGCTACTCTACCAACGATTGGTCAGTTGATTCCTTTCAGGAGGTCAATTTTAATCAGCAAGATTGACCTTGATAAGCTACTCTACCAACGATTGGTCAGTTGATTCCTTTCCGGAGGTCAATTTTAATCAGCAAGATTGACCTTGATAAGCTACTCGATTGGTCAGTGATAACTCACCTGCATGAATGCGGAGCTTCGTAGACCAGGATCGTAATCCACATCTGCGCTATTCATACTGTCCTCGTTAGTCATACCGCATAAATCTTGTGAACTCTGATGACTTTCCGTGTCCATTCCGTCATCCAGAATACGAGGCAATAATGATTGTTCAGGCATGTCCATATGTAATCCAATTGGAATATAATCAGGGTCATCGTCTATCTGTTGCGTGTCTGATATGATATCAGTTTCAGTCATATTACTGTCCGTATCTACATTTGCTGCAGGATATCCCGAATTACTATCTGTTATTTCAAGGAGGTTTTCTGAATCACTCAGTATTTCATGCTGGTAAAAGAAACAAATTCAAGTTATGTAAGATGGAATAAGGTACATATCAGACATCAAAATACCCATTGTTTGCCATTTTGGATCAGGTGTCAAAGTACCATACTCATATTTGGCCATTTTGGATCAGACATCAAAATACCCATTGTTTGCCATTTTGGATCAGGTGTCAAAGTACCATACTCATATTTGGCCATTTTGGATCAGACATCAAAATACTCATTGTTTGCCATTTTGGATCAGGTGTCAAAGTACTGTACTCATATTTGGCCATTTTGGATCAGACATCAAAATACTCATTGTTTGCCATTTTGGATCAGGTGTCAAAGTACTGTACTCATATTTGGCCATTTTGGATCACACATCAACATATTATATGGTGAAATATGTAATCGTAATATAGTACTGAACATAGTACATTGTATAAAAAGTCAGCCATTTTGGACCAGTTGGAAAATGATGAAGTAAATAGGGAATGCGATATAATCATACAGCCATTTTGGATTAGATATGAAAATGAAGCAATGTAACATATTTGCTCTATTTGAAGTACATCTCCAATAGAAGCAGACATAAATACAAAATTGCATTTATTGTATATCATAAAACAATGACTTGATTTTACCATAGACACACCTCTACCGTTAAAATCCTATTATAAACCGCATACCTAATAGTAACCGCACCCCCGATTTCGGCTTCAGTGTTAATGAGTTCTCAACAAAAATGAAAACATGAAAAGTACCTATTACTAACCGCACCCCAAATTCAAAAAGATTGTGACTGACTTTGTTTCAACCAGCTGGTACATTGTTCCTAATCCTATTCATTCGTTTCGACAACGTGTCTAAAAATATTCACATCTCTTTATTGTTCAGTAGTGTTAGGATGTCAAACACGAAGTGAAACTGCTTTTGTTCTTGCGACAACTTTTGTCAATACTCCTTATGAATACGTCCGTGTGTCACAAGTTTTCGACAATGAGCTGTTATCACTGAAAAACTGTTAAATTCTTTTTCAATGCTCAGTTTATCTTTCGAAAACAACTAATTTCTTGATTTAAAAAAAGGTCATGTCGTTTTCCCATGGAAATCAAAGCCAAAAGATCTCACTACATTATCGGTAAATCCCTTCCGGGTTTTGTTCACCATGAAATGGGTGACCTGTCATTAACATATTTAAATGAACTAAGGTATTTTGAACACGTGGGCACCATCCAGCATTTTGATTGGTTAATTAGTGACTTGACCTACCCGGTCAAGTAATGTCTCGTGTGCGTTCAAACTACATGGCGGATGTCGTATCCTATCGATCGTGTACATGTGACCGAAATAATTCGCTTACGGTGAAACTAATTTGAATTTTACTTGCATTTGATAACAATTCAACGAATTTATTTTTCTTGAGTTATTATAATCACTACTGAGTAATAATCAACAATTTCAACACTTCGAAAACAAGTAAGTTATTCACTTGTGAGCCGAAGCATGGCTTCGATGGATTGCGTTACCGTACCCACGGTACTGTACTTTTTTAGTGCCGTACCATGATCATTTTCTACTAAGCAATACATAAATGTTTGTTTTTATTTGAAACTCCTGTCAGAATATACTTTCCGTTACAATGAAAATAAAAAAAAAAAATGCATATTACATTAAATATACTGAGTATTTTTTTCATGTGAACAGTTTTTTTTGTGACGTGACGCTTATCACTCTTCCCTGACATCTAAATTGGAGTTACGCTTATATTCAAAAGATGGTACGGTGTATTGTTTGTTTTGTGCAAGTGATGTGGGAAAAAAATGACCACGCCCATTTAGTGATTTCAATATGTACGTAATAGAAACCGCACACTGAACTTGAGCTGTTGATCCCAATTTTTTATTTGATACATTGTAATATAAACCGCGGTTTATAATAGGATTTTAACGGTATTACTAATTACATTACTAAGGCATTACTAATATAGAGTAAATAACGTATACAGTGTAAATGGTGATATACAACCATTTTGGATTCAGTTTTCAGGTAGAACCAAAGTATGACATAGTCTTACCTGTTGATTTGGGTCTTTATTTCTACAGTCTACGCAATTATATATAGTAGTTAATTTATCATCTTTCAACTGTTGATACACTGAAATATCAATGCTTTCATCGCAATCTACATGAACCCATCTAGACAAACAAGAATATTCAATATCAATAAAAAAAACATTACAGGATTACCGGTACTCTCTTCCAATACGATGCCAAATAATTTCAAATTTGAATAAACAGATGACTTATTCCTGACTAGATGGCGCTGGTTGTTTAGCAGGCATTATGTCTCGGATTCCAGTTGAGTCAAAGTATGCAACAAATAAGCCGCTCTATGATTGGTCTAAATGTTAGAATGAGGTAGCCAATCAGGCACAATCTTGTAAGTGCTTTGATATGTGAGTAAGGTTAATTGAATTAATGCATAGATACGCATAGATAGCAACCATAGATACTTACATACAAAGAAAATATATGAAAAAAATATAAATAATCGTTTTTTTTAAATTGAAATGTAAAAGCATGATGCAATACACATATTAGTTTTGCGAAAATGTTGTGACAGTAATTTTGAATTTTATAAGAATTGTAACTCACAAGGGATAACAGGTTGTGAAGTAATACAAAATGTCTATTTGTTTACATTGGCTTGTATGTTCAGTAACTTAGCAACCATGGAACGCACACTACAACACTCACTGGTCATTACTTACTTTTTACAACTTTCACACTGAATCATAGCATTATGTGCTGTATGCTGTCTATAAGCTTTCCCACATATAGGGCAACATAGACCTTTATTTCGTTGTTGATAACAGCTATCACAAACACTGTAATTAAGATGCCATCGCGAACTTGGTCCGCTACCAGGTGTTCTTGAACCACAGTCAGTACAAATTCGACAATTCTGTAATATGACATTATAGAAAAAGGTTAAAATAAATGAATTTATAGTTTTCATTTGGAAAAACTCATTGGCAAATACTGTATTATTAGTGCAATAGAAGTTCATGTAAACCAACTGTTGATTTATGTAATGTACACTTATTTTGACCACAGACATCTCTGCTATTTACGCACTAAAGCAACAGTGCTACTAAAAGAACAAATTTGATATTCTGATTTTTCTGAATTTTTTGATGTAGTTATATTTATTTTTTTATGTATTACATCTGGGCTTTAACATCAGAGTTCAACAAGTTTTAGAAGAAAACAAGCAGCCAGTCGGCTGAGATAGCTCCGCTGTTAGCAATGCACATTTCAATTAAAGAACAGAAGATATCATTAGAAAATGAACAATATGTATAGTATCAAAGCAATGGGACTTGCTGTTTTCAACAAGAATTCAAAAATATCACTTTTCACCAAAAATGACAAAAATAATCATTAAAATTAGATAATTGAAGATATCACCACAAAATTATCAAATCTTAAGGAGGTCCACATGTAGTACCTATACATGTAATATCAAAGCAATTTGACTGGCGGTTTTTAACAAGAAGTCAAAAATATCACTTTTTACCAAAAATGACAAAAAATATTCACCAAAATTAGAGAATTAAAGATATCATTACAAAATGAACAAATCTGAGAGAGATCCACATGTAGTACCTATATATGTAATATCAAAGCAATTGGACTTGCAGTTTTTAACAAGAAGTTGAAAATATCACTTTTTACAAAAAATGACAAAAATATTCACCAAAATTAGAGAATTGAAGATATCATCATGAAATGAACAAATCTAAGAAAGGTCTACCCAAGGTACATATACACCAAGTATCAAAGCATTCAGGCTTGTAGTTTTCAAGAAGAAGTCGAAAAAGTAAAACATTGACACAGACGATCACTCATATGATAAGCTCCGCTCGACAAAGTCGACAGCAGAGCTAAAAATAATAATTGTATGAACATAGAGAAAAATCTGTATTTTCCAAAGGGCACTAAGGAAACTGATTGGGCATTTGATGCCTCTGTGTTACGACTGCTATTTTAATTTTATATTAATTTTTTTTTTTAATTGGTAGTAGCAACTGAGACCAAGCACATCAATGTTTAAAATGTATGAACAAGTAATAATGCTGCAAACACAGAAAACTTCAAAAGTGAAAATTTCAGGAGTGTTAGCTATGAAGTTAGCTATATATGTTATATACTGTAGAATACTTTATTTTCGCTTGGAATTTATTTTCGCTGAAGGGATGATTCCGTGAAAATAAAATCCAGCGAATATACTTTTTTTCCCTATATTTCACATTAAACTCATCAAAAATCAGTGAAAATAAATTCCACACAAAACGCCCAAAAAGCCTTTTCAGCGAAAATTAATTCCAGCGAAAATAAAGTATTCCACAGTAGGTTACTACTTACTTTACATTTCCAGCCATTCTTTGGTATAGTTTGCATGACAGGACGTAAACAAAACGTATGGTAACCTTTGTCACATGTGTCACATACTAACATTTTATTATCATCTCCAGGTTGTCTACAAAAAAAGCAAATGGAAATAGAAGTACACGAAAAAACAAACAGAGCTACAGAGACATTGGTACATTACAACAGCAAGAATTATTTGACATCAGTGATAATTTTTATTGAACAGTAAGTTTAGTTTTAATACTTAAAGAATGACATTGTATACTAAGAAGTAGAGATAGTTTAGATTAATGAAACAGTGGGTTAAGTATACTGATTTAGAGATTCTCCAAGCATTGAAAAATGAATGGAAGATGTGTGGGGCAAATGTCTCCTTAACCACATGTTCCAAACAACCCATCATAGAGCATTCAGACCCAATTTTCACCGTGTACATCAGTGTGGATGATACATGGTTTGGAGGTTGTAAGTATACAGATTCATTCTTACAACTTGGTAATAGCTTCATGATTTAGGTATAAAGAAATCCTGTTTTATGATGAATAGCATCCTATGGTACACACACAGTGCAAACAGTAGCTGTGACTGAATACTAACTTACCTGCATGTTTGACATATCTTGCACTCCGGACACTGCCATCCTGCCCGGACTACTGGATTAACATCAACTGGAGGATCCAGACAACTACCATGATAGTGTTGACCACAACTTGTACAGAATAACTGCTCCATCATGTCACCGGGACTATCACATACAACACAATTCGCTTCTTCTTCAGCAGCTGCAGTAGAAAGTAACAGGGGTTTCAAGATTTCAGGAATGCAGCTTCCGCTTTTGTAATATTAGTGAGGGACCCTTACATGACTCTGTACTTTCTCATAGACTCACTACTAGCAATGCTAACAGGGGCTTCTGGGATGCAGCTTCTGGATTTGTAATATAGTCAGGAACCCTTATACAACATTATACACAGGATATATTAGTAATTCCTCTGTACTTTCTCATAGACTCACTACTAGCAATGCTAACAGGGGCTTCTGGGATGCAGCTTCTGGATTTGTAATATAGTCAGGAACCCTTATACAACATTATACACAGGATATTATTAGTAATTCCTCTGTACTTTCTCATAGACTCACTACTAGCAATGCTAACAGGGGCTTCTGGGATGCAGCTTCTGGATTTGTAATATAGTCAGGAACCCTTATACAACATTATACACAGGATATTATTAGTAATTCCTCTGTACTTTCTCATAGACTCACTACTAGCAATGCTAACAGGGGCTTCTGGGATGCAGCTTCTGGATTCGTAATATAGCCAGAAACCCTTATACAACATTATACACAGGATATTATTAGTAATTCCTCTGTACTTTCTCATAGACTCACTACTAGCAATGCTAACAGGGGCTTCTGGGATGCAGCTTCTGGATTTGTAATATAGTCAGGAACCCTTATACAACATTATACACAGGATATTATTAGTAATTCCTCTGTACTTTCTCATAGACTCACTACTAGCAATGCTAACAGGGGCTTCTGGGATGCAGCTTCTGGATTCGTAATATAGCCAGAAACCCTTATACAACATTATACACAGGATATTATTAGTAATTCTTCTGTACATTTTGAAGTCAAAAAGAACACCATCAGAGATGTTCAATCTCCCAGCATCTTTACCACAAGCACTAGTTGAACGTCTATATCTGCAATAGTGCTCCAGATATTATGAATTTGTGTGACCATATATGGTTATTAAATATGTTGATCAGATCGTGTGCCCAATGTTTTCAATAAAGCACTGGTTGAATGTCTGTATCTGCAAAAGTGTTCCATATACTGTGGAATACTTTATTTTCGCTGGAATTAATTTTCGCTGAAAAGGCTTTTTGGGCATTTCGTATGCAATTTATTTTCACTGATTTTTGATGAGTTTAATGTGAAATATAGGAAAAAAAGTATATTCGCTAGATTTTATTTTCACAGAATCATCTTTTCAGCGAAAATAAATTCCAAGCGAAAATAAAGTATTCTACAGTTTGATAGTTATGCATTTTTAATGAGGATATACATGACCATATATGGTTATTAAATATGTTAATCAGATTGTGTGCCCAATGTTTTAAATAAAGCACAGGCTGGATATCTATATCTAGTGTTCTTCATATAATGCAACTGGTGTAATAGATACTACTGAGTTTTATTGTTATTTTACATGTTCACGTAGATTTAATTCAGCGGATTTTACCTATCAGTGAAAATAGCGAAATTAAAACCCAGGGAATAATTAATGCATTTACAGTAGTAGACATACCATGAGCCTCTGCTTGATCTAAGTGATCTGGACAAAATAACAGCATGTCTTTAATTTCCTGCGAATAAAAACAAGAGTAGTAGAGAAAAATGTTTGAAACCCTGAATACAGGATGAATCAGGTCTTCTAAGTATCACTATCATCCAACATATTGGGTCAATTTCCTGAAGGATTTTGGATAACCCCACACCAAATCATAATTCTTCTGTGCAATGGATAATAATATCAAACATACTCGTCTGATATCAAAGAAAAAATTTGGGAAACCCGTGAGCCAACGCAAAAAAGGTACAGGAGAATTATTTTAATTAAAACAATACCATTTCCTAGATAGTGCTTGATAAGATTTAATCTGATTCAAGTGATGTTATAGTGGCCAAGTCTGGTTAAAAAATAAATTATATTTATATCATATCGTAAATGTTAATTTTAATTAAAACTATGGTTTTGTTTTTGTACTGTATTAGAAGGAAATCAGACTGCTGCCAATGACCATGTGAGCAATACAGTAATCTGCATTTTTAATGCAATGTTCAGAATGTTTCAAAAAAACAGTGCAATCTATCAGTCTTAATATATTCTTTTTAATATAAGATCATATTTGAGATAAGATCAAGGACGTGTTACTGTATCTCAGGTGCAGAATAATCTATCATCAAAGTAGATTATCTCTGCAAACCAGAGTATTATGAGTAAACCCCAACCACTGTAATCTACCTGTATCTACGTACTATAAAGCATAAAGCCATTATTGCCCCTTGCTGATATTAATGTGCACCATTAAGGCAGTGACAAGATTTAGTACTAAACGGTTATTTAAAATAAAAAAATTCATACACACTAATTAAGTAAATGCATTGTAAATCCACTTTTAATTTGACAGTGATAGTATAATTTGATTTTTGCTATTTTCAGGAAAGAAGTGATTGAAGTGTATATTACTAAAGACAAATTGTATACCCACATAGAAAGTGGGTATGAAGTTTTGGTTGCCGGTTTATACACATTTTTTGTTACTGAAAATATACCTCTTTTACAGTTTTAAACACAATATATTTATCTATATAAAACAAAATATTGTTATATATAATTTTTTTTGTCTGTTCAAGAAGAAACTCTCACAGGAATTCAGTGAACTTTATGTTCTGTTCCTGTGTTTAACTGGTTTAGAAAGGGCAGTAAGATTCCAAAACCAAAACAGAAAACATCTTTACAATAATTGTTTCAATCACTGTGTTTTTGTTCATGCATACATATGCTCACTTTTCAACAGTGAATATATATAGCTTCAATAAATAAAAACAAATACGAAACAAAAAAGAATAACATGCCACGAGAAGAGAACTCAGTTGAAGCTTGTCTGAATTAGAGGGCTGGTTTTGGGCATTTACATTAAAATATCAGCAAGGTGCAAAACAATTGCCTACAGTTTTATAAATCCGCACTTTGACCCAGCGTTTAACACCAAAGAAGAATAAAAAGAATCATTCTTACCATATCAGCGCTTACCTGGAATGCCCCACTACTGGCAGCACACGGGTAATGATAAATTTTAGCACATCTGTGAACACGACACACTACAGTGGCACCGTATTTCTTACAATAACTACAGCGTTGGGATATCCCTGAGAAGACTGCTTTATCTACATTAATAAGCTGAAGATTCTCATTCTGACACACCCCCTCAGACCAGGCAGCGCAGCAATGGTGTGCAACAGTGTGACCTACAAATAAATACACATACAGGGGTTTTTACAGAAAACAATTTTAAGAGGAAGCACACCTTGCCGAGGAAGCGGGGCATTTAAATTGTTACCTATTCTTGCAATAGTAGGTAACGAAAACATCATGGCTCCTCGGCCTGGAAAACGTAAAATCATGGTGCATTTATCGTGACTGAAATATTTTTGTACTTAAAGCATATTTGATGACCAGACACATTGTCAAGTGGTGATGCTGGGATATCTTCACAGAGAAAAGATCGTTTTGTGAAAGATTTCATGTTGTATGGCAGCATGTAAAAGCATGGCCCAGGTGTGATTTCAAGTGTAATTGGCATTTCGTTAAGAGGGCGAACCACTGACTGACATACATATTTTAAATAGACAAACTGAATAATACATTTATCAACAATCCCATTATTCTTTGTCTTATTATTGTTATAATTACAAAATTTAGCACATAGTAATATTTTGGTAATGAAGTTAATTTCATATCAGATAAAAATGTTTGTTTGAAAAATCTGCTTATAACTGACCTGATGGTTCAAATACAATATTTAGATCTGGTTCTTCCTGATGTCCAACTCGACTAAGTTCATCAACAATCACCGGTGGTTTGCCGTCTTCACCCATAACGACACTGTGAGGATTTGTACGACGTGGCGATTTACTTCTATCCCTACAAATAAATTATCAATAACGAATGATGTAATGAATCACTTTATTTCAACACAACTAAAAGACGAGAGAGATTTCTGAAATCCAGTACTCTGTTTTAATTTAGCCAGAAATATTTTTTTTGTGAATTTTGTTCTGGGGTACTTAGGACGCTGACTTTCGAGTAACAGTTTCCTTGCATGGATCCAAAAATTACGAAATATCAACAATTTCAAGCGGAAAAATCTATACTGGTGCGCTACATACGTGTGAATGTGTCAGGTCACATTGAGGATACAAGTCTGATTAAAATCTGATGTCAGTTGAGGTTCTGGTCACTGGAGACCTCACCTTTTAACTATTGTAACCAAATTACAATGCAAATCACATTCAGATCTCGCAGGTTGAGTAATTAATCACAACTTGTGTTACAGATCTCTTTCTAGTTAAGCTTGCTGGAATTGGTTGACAAATCCAAACATTGGTCAGATACAAGGCGATGTTAACAGTGACCAAAGCATTCACCTATGTCAGATTTTAATTTGTTTAGTTTTTTCACCTGAGATGTAATTGTGGATTAGTATTACACAAATTTTACATGGTTAAACTACACATGGCTTGATATGTGGGGCAGATCACAGCATAAGATGGAGAGATCAACTACAGTGGGTAGGGAAGATCACAGACTATGGTCGGAAGATCACAGCATAGGGTGGGGAAGGTAATATCATAGGGTGGGGAAGGTAATATCATACTATAGGGTGAAGAAGGTAATATCATAGGGTGGGGAAGGTAATATCATACTATAGGGTGAAGAAGGTAATATCATAGGGTGGGGAAGGTAACATCATAGGGTGGGGAAGGTAATATCAGAGTGGGGAAGGTAATATCATAGGGTGGGGAAGGTAATATCTGGGTGGGGAAGGTAATATCATAGGGTGGGGAAGGTAATATCATAGGGTGGGGAAGGAAATCCATGCATACGGAGTAACAATATATACATGTTCGATAATAAAAAAGAAATACGAAAAAAAAAATATGCAAATTAACGCTTAGAAGCAATTCAAAAGGTGGTGTCAACTAGGTTGTGTGTTAAGTACAGCAACATAGAAAGAAAGTTATCAATGCTGTTTAATTTAAGTTGAATGACATCATCCTTATCTTTGTAACACTTCTTATATCCCCCACCCCAAACCATGACCAAATCATACCTAGTCGTTTTTGGTGGTCCCCTTTGTCTTCTTGTCGTCCAATGTCTTGGACTTCGTTCATTGTATTGCAATTCTTGACCGTCCTCTGTAGGTCGTCGTTGCCTAGGTAACATCTTCTTAAAAGGGTTAAATCCAGGGGTAGGATCAAATCTTAAAATATCACCTTGGCCAAGTAAACTTTTTTCACCACAGCAGCATAATGCACATATTCTTCCAATATCAGAGCTAGTGTGAGATGAACAATAACAAATCATGACTGATATTGATGACAGACAGTTGTACTAGTATATATGAACTTAAAATATAAAATATATTACTGGTATAAATGACATGTAAAAAACAGACCAACTATCATTTGCCCAATCAGATTGAAATAAGATTCTAGAGTTCGCTTATTTTTTATCTTTTGTATATTCTGTTTAATTTAAAGGGAAATTCAAGTCAAAAACATAATGCTCCCTAAAAAAAGTGCTCCACAAATGAAGGAGAATGGAATTAACAGTTTATTTATATCACTTTTCTTTCTCTAGATATTCAACTTTTCATCAATAGTATATAGTCCACCATCTTGATTCTCCAGCAAAGGATTGTGGGTAAAGTGTGATGACATATCCACTGTTATGAAAAATTTAGAAAATGCTTTCATCTTCAGTTTTGGTAATTGCAAAAAACCAACAATACAACATATTGTTGATACCAAATAATGAGTAAGTAACAAAAAAACAGCAAATATCATCCATAATGAATCATATGGTGATATACCTGCAAGAAATTGAGTACCGAGGTATTAGTTTTTTTTGTGTCTGTTGTATGCAAAATATGTTGAAAATGATTTTGGTATTAGTTTACTAGTTGAGTAAGATTTAAACAATTCTTGACTAAAAGTTGTTGAGAAAGCCTGTTTTAGCAAAATGCAATAAAAGCAACTTTTTTTTTATTTCTCATTTGTCAATGATTCAAATATAAAGTAAACAATCACTGTATATTACTCCCGTTCTATACGTCACTTAGATCCAATATTGAAAATTTTACAGTGAAACAACTAAGATGCTTCAACAAAATATAGTTTAAAAACAAACGCTCACTTTTGCCAATAAATATGCATATCTCTAAAAAAACCATCTACATGTCGCTATAAAATTCTGATTTGATCAACTGATGTATTTCATGGGCCGTGGCAAATTACAACATGGGTAGAATGTACATCAGGTAAGTTTTTTGCCACAGCAGAGAATCCATGTCCAATTATTGGCTATTGATTTTTCAACTGTATCAACAGAGTAAGTCAAATATACAGCAATGCTTCTACAAGCAAACACCGACAGAGCAGAGAATGATGGATGCAACTGCAACTCCAGGTCAATCCACGTGCATGTGCCAACATTGATTAATATCTCAACAAGCAGCCTGTCGGCTGAGATAGCTCCGCTGTTTGCAATGCACATGGCAATTAAAGAACAGAAGATATCATTAGAAAATGAACAAATCTGAGAGAGGTCCACATGTAGTACCTATATGTATAATATATCAAAGCAATTGGACTTGCGGTTTTCAACAAGAAGTCGAAAATATCACTTTTTACCAAAAATTACAAAAATATTCATCAAAATTAGAGAATTAAAGATATCATCATGAAATTAACAAATCTTAGAGAGGTCCACATGTAGTACCTATATATGTAATATCAAAGCAATTGGACTTGCGGTTTTCAACAAGAAGTCGAAAATATCACTTTTTACCAAAAATGACAAAAATATTCACTAAAATTAGAGAATTAAAGATATCATTACAAAATGAACAAATCTGAGAGAGGACCACATGTAGCACCTATATATGTAATATCAAAGCAATTTAACTTGCAGTTTTTAACAAGAAGTTGAAAATATCACTTTTTACCAAAAATGCCAAAAATATTCACCAAAATTAGAGAATTGAAGATATCATAATAAAATGAACAAATCTGAGAGAGGTCTACCCAAGGTACATATACACCAAGTATCAAAGCATTCAGGCTTGTAGTTTTCAAGAAGAAGTCGAGAAAGGAAAACATTGACACGGACAACGACGGACAATCACTCATATGATAAGCTCCGCTCGACAAAGTCGACAGCGGAGCTAATAAAAAGTTTACCTGTTGACATTATATACAGTCTATTGAAAATAGTAGTTTTGAGCTAAATATTTATTTTATACAGAATCATTAAAATATGATTTATTCTGACCATAGACACAGCTCAGTTATTTACCTAAGTGCATGCTTTAATAATAAAGCAAACTGTCTGCCAATTATTAGGACTCAACCATTTGAAATCATGGGGGTGACTGGAAAATTGTGACCAGTTGAACTGTTTTTTTTCCCGCGATGTCAATGTCTTATTTGTATATTTTCATTGACTGTGCCTACATGTTTTCTTGCATGTATTTTTGTTTTCTACCTCTAGCTTGCAATTTTTTTTAAACAAAACTTCCATACTTCAATGTTTCAAATGGTCTGCCCCTTACAATTTACTTATTATAGACTATATAATAAATGCATGGCATATTAATTTTAATAAACAGTAAAAAAAAAAAAAAATTGGCTTCAAATTACACTTACAGAGGTTGAGATGTTTCATCGGTTAAATATGGTTCAGAACATAATCCATAATGCGAGACATCACTAAATGTTCTATGATCGTCATGGTAACTATCATCATATCCATGGGATGGCATCATGTTGGAGTCTTCAAAATACTCTTCTTTTAAATCTGTGATTTGTTGAAGATCTAAACTTCCCGTCAGAGAATCACAAACGTCAGATACTACAGATTCTCGAGATGAGCAAGCTGCATCCGTTGCCATGACAACATTGTTGTCATCATCTCCCGGGTATCTCTCTCTCAGCATCGGATGAGGTCTGCAATTGGAAAATAGAGCAATAAAAAATTTAATTACTTGGAAGTTATTCTTGAATATAAAATGTGTGTTTTTTACTGTCATACGTCACCAACCTCACCAGGTTCAGAAAATCAATCCAAAAGAATCATGTGTTGACAAGCTACTTTTAACAGTGTGAATGCAGTAACAATTAGGACTACCATATTTCAGTGGACTGGCATGGCAACCTTCTATACTTACATCTTTTTTCTCGGCACTGGAAGCGTGCCATCTTTACGTGGCCTACCACGGCCTCTTCTAATGTTAACAATACCAGAACCTGGACTTGAGCCGTCACCCGTTTCAGCAACATACTAATAGTTAAATAAATAAATAAATAAAATAAAATAAACATGTTGTAGAGATTTGTACCAGAAAAATCACCAAAAGTAAAATATCTCTAGCCTACTAAATATGGTTTTCTCTCCGAAGAGATAATTTTGAGAGGCAAAATTATAAGTTAGTCTAAATGGAGCAGAGAAATGTTTTTTTTTTTTTACCGCAGTTGCCCAGGCAAATGCCCACCCCCAAATTTTAATACAATAAAGAAATTGAGGCCATGTCCGGACATATGCCCAGGGGATTTTTTCTACACTTGTAATAAAAAAAAATCTATTTTGCGTTCATTGTATTAACAGTTGACTTTTTTGCAGTCAGTTGTGATTAAGTAAATGTCAATTGTGTAAAACGAGGGGAGGGGTGAACACGATATTGCCGTGACAGCAAAATAGGTAATTTTGTGTTCTGCCTTTAGGGCACCGCTGTTTACGTAATTTACATTTGCGTTTCAAGATAAATACGGTATATAGTTTTGAAAAGTATATGAATTACAGAACTGGTAATTGGTGTTCAGTTTTTGCAGAGTTCAGTTTAAATTTGCCCTAAAGCATGTCTTTGGGATAGAAATAGAGAGAAAATGTTCATGTCTGATTTTATTGTATTTATCTCATTAAATAACTCTAAACTGTTGTCAGTAATGTTTGCAAAAAACTTTTATCAGGCTGTGGGCAAAATACAAAATGTACCATGCTTGACCCCAAACATAACACATGTTGACCCAAAATGACATGTGTTGACCCTAAATGACATGTGTTGACCCTAAATGACATGTGTTGACCCTAAATGACATGTGTTGACCCTAAATGACATGTGTTGACCCTAAATGACACAAGATCTATATAATTAATGTGCATGTCAATGACAAGGCATGAATTTCAGAGACCAAAAGTTTCAAGGCTAGATATGAGATGAAATTGGCATTAACGTGATCATATTTAATGCTACAAATGCAATAAACGTTTAAATAGCATAAAGAATAGTACAAAAGTTCTGTTGTTAAGGAACAAGAATATGTTAGTACTTACATCTGGGTCTGGTTTTGTTCTGGGGAATTTCTTTTTCCGACCTAGAAATTAAGAAAAATACATGACATCAATATATATAAAATGATATACACAATATAGAAAATATATGCCACGAATTCACAAAACAATGGTTGGTATGGTGATCACCTCAATTGTATTTATTCCTATGGTAATTGAACTGCATTGTTTATCACAAAGTTTTGGGTCACTGTGACCTGGAGAGAATCCTGCTCAGGTCTATTTCCGTATTGACATGAACCTTTCTCACATGACCAAGATCTGGTTCGGAAATAACAGAAATTCTTCATTTTCATGAATTTTTGGCACTAAAATGGTCACTGCCATTCAGGTATCTTGAATCTGATCATTAATACAAGTACATATGTCACCCAAGATATAATGATACAAGTAACATCAGTTCATGGATGTCCGAGATAAAGGTACGGATGTAAACATAGAAGTGAAATTATTTGTCCATTTTTAATAAATAAAGCTGTGCCTGGGCTTGTTTCAAAGACCTTTATGTTGAGTCAGTATAACCGACCGCTAATGGCTGTATGACATGTTATATTTTGTAATTCCAATAACAAGTTGTTAGTGCAGTATTGGTTGTACATGTAGATGACTTGTAACTGAAAATAAATACAGGTATGCAGTGTGAGGGGGGGGGGGGGGTAAGTTCTGTGGGCGAATCGCGTTATTGTTCTACACAGAAAAATGCAGGTCTGTATTGGATAAGGATTTAGCAGAATTTATGATAAAAATACTGTGATAATAATTTATATGGGTTGGCAGTCAGAACACAAAGTAGAATGTATTATGAATACATCGGGGGAAAAAATTGAGAATACCATTTATCACATGTAACATGCGGTCACTTCGATGGAATATTACCCCCATATTCATTAACTTGTCAAATACAGAAATATTTTTGCTGGTGGGCTGAACAATATATCCGTACATTATCACGACGTACATTAAAAACTGAACCATGGCAGGTTTCAATCTTGTTCGTACACTTGTTGACCACTACCCAACAATTCTATTTTGTGTACTTGGCATGTTCTAGCTGGTGTTCTACATTCCCAGACTGAGTAAAGCAAACACGGTAGTTTGTGGAAGTTAAAGAAGAAAGGCATAAACTACTGCATTATGTTTGGAACACTATATCCACTTTCATTCAGAGATGATACACAGGTATTTCCAAGCCGCAGTATCTGCCTTTTTACATAATATGCATATTCACAGTAATTTTAGGGGAATCAATGTTTTAAATTTACTATTACATTCTATGATAAATAACTGTGGATTTAAATTAGCGTAATTAGCTATAAGCAAAATAGAGACAATAAACCCAGTGAAGACTTGCAATATGGACAAAATTTAAAATGGTTGTGAGAATTGGGTTTCCATGAAGTCCGAGTACCCATCTGTTTTGGCTCTTTGTAATTTGTAACCTGTCACTCAGCAAGTAGTGTTTCTAAATAATGTGTTTTTACTCATTGTTGTGTTATTTTGAAACGCCTGCAAAGCAGTACAGTCAGTGGATCTTGTTACACATACTCCACCAAAGGTGACACTAACCTGCATAGGTATATGTGCAATGCATTCTGTGTAAATGTTTCATGATTTTACTTCGTGCAAGTATTCTATAAATTATCAAGATAAAGTTGCTCGTTTATTAGGTCATGATGCTGCTTTTTTATTTCTTACTCTACTGATTGAATCATTTTTTTTCATAACCAGTATCCGACTTTTCTCTGGCATTCATACATGACATGAACATTTAAACTTTTTAGCATGTGCCAGGATCGTGAACGTGAACGTAGTAGCTTTTGTCGTACTCTGTATATTTTATATTTATTTATTCATTATTTACTTTTATCAATAAAACAAAGTTGCTCATTTGCATATCTGACCAATATTTATTGTTATAATTCACAGAAACACGATTCTGGTGCTTTAAGGTACATTGTACATAAAGAACAGCAGGGTGTATCATACCCACCTGATAAAATGGCAGGCTTCGTTTCAAACCATGAAACAAATCTTTCGTGATTTGGGAACAAACAAGGATTTCTGTGCGCTATGTATTACAGACTTGCTAGCGGGGTACATATGCTGATTTAAAATATGTCTTTCTTTTTTCCGTATAACGATATGGATTTATACATATAGCTACATATGGTTACATGTACGTAGTGCATTGTGAACATCTATATTTCAGTGTGTGTTAGAATTCTAAGCATGTCTGCAGGTGGCCATGTGGATAGCATGACATGCATGGTAAGTCAGGAAGTCGGTCACTGTATGCAACACAAGTTTGAATCTTATTTGTGTGTTTATATGTGTTTTCTCCATTTCTTGCATCTACAATGGTTATAGCGATGTATCAAAATTGAAAACAGGATTTCGTGCCGAGATCAGTTGTTGTCGTTCAGACATTGACACGATGTAGAGAATACCGGTACGTTTTGCACACTGACAACACCAAGGTATCTTTCTATTTATGGGAGCTAGAACTTAATCAACTCATCGCAGCTATTGAGTAAAGATGACATAAACACTTCAGCTGATAAGGAACTTTCCAGTCAGAGGGAGTTGAGAATGTAGTAGAATGTTGTGAAACAGGATAACACATGTAGCACATAAGCGACCCTTGTCGAGTTTTGCTACTTTGTTACTTGTACTACTGGAGTATGGATTTACTTATAGCAAAATGGTCACCAAATTGTTCACAGTTTGGGGTTCAAGATGAATAATGATTGTCTCTAAAAACAGAAAAGCACATGTATTTGGGGTCACCATGTATTTCAGGCCAATATGTGGTTAAAATGTGTTATGTTTGGGGTCAATATGTGTTATGTTTGGGGTTAATATGTGTTATGTTTGGGGTCAATATGTGTTATGTTTGTGGTTAATATGTGTTATGTTTGGGGTCAATATGTGTTATGTTTGGGGTTAATATGTGTTATGTTTGGGGTCAATATGTGTTATGTTTGGGGTCAATAAATTATTTTAGACCTATGTATTTTTACACTGATTTGACCACTTCAGAATTAATATAAATACTAGTACATGTACATTTTAATTTTCTTTTTTTAAAGGAAAACCACTGTGTATTTAAATAAAATTTGTCAATACCATAATTTACTTTTTACTCACATTTTCATAATGCATCAATTTGAAGGTGGTAGGTTTTACACATTTAGACTTTTACCACCATTAACATGTATGCATGCATTACCATTGCTAAAACATCTATAATTTAGTCTGCAGAAATAATAATACTGACAAAACCAATGTGTTTTTTGTCAGACTATAACAGATAAGTGATTTCCTGTGCAATTCTCAAACCCATGCAACTGTAAGCATGCCCACTTTTAAATCTATTTTGCTTATTTTAGAAACCTAATTTTAGTGAACTGGTTTTGTGCATAAGTATTTGAGCCTTTCACAAAAAAAGCTGGTTGGTTTGACCTATTTTAGCATTTTTAGGTCGTTTTGTAACAAATTGTTTCAATAGAAAATATTGTAAAACCGCTTTAATATTATAATTTCAGAATTGAAAGAAAATCCCAAAATTGTGTAGCGTAATGCATAGCAGGGGTCAAAATTATTAGTTGTCTGCTTGTCCTTGACACAACAGGCAGTTTTGGTATTGGACAACCAAATTCGAAACCTGATTGCCATTTTGGGACAACCATGAAAATAAAGAAAATTATTTACGCAAGTCCAACTCTGACCATGAAGCTATCATTTTATAGCTCTATGCTTTGACTGGCTTAGTAGGCATTAACTGGAAAATTCATGTGGACAACCAGTTGCTAATTGCAACTGTGGGACACAACCAGGTATTTTTTTCTTTGTTTAGATAGTATAGTATTATAACTATAAAATTTATGAAATTTTTTCTTCACAGAAATTATCAAGTTGCTCATTTGCATATCTGACCAATATTTATTGTTATAATTCACAGAAACATGATTCTGGTGCTTTAAGGTACATAAAGAACAGCAGGGTGTATTATACCCATCTGATAAAATGCCAGGCTTCGTTTCAAACCATGAAACAAATCTTTCGTGATTTGGGAACAAACAAGGATTTCTGTGCGCTATGTATTACAGACTTGCTAGCAGGGTACATATGCTGATTTATATATGGTACAATAAAAATTATGATTTTATCAGGTCAAAAAACCTGAATAATACCATATATGGTATGATTTATGGGTTGTATTTTTATGAAAACATGTTATATTATGACGCTATTATTCTAAGAAATAATACTAACATATGCATGAAGACTTTAATTAATTATTTAATTAATTAATTATAACAACAATAACAAGCCATGCATGGCACAGTCCCTGTTAGTTAACCAAATTTAAGATATATAGTTTTGTTTATAGTAATATAGTGACCCCTCGCTACTGTAGAATACTTTATTTTCGCTTGGAATTTATTTTCGCTGAAGGGATGATTCTGTGAAAATAAAATCCAGCGAATATACTTTTTTTCCTATATTTTACATTAAACTCATCAAAAATCAGTGAAAATAAATTCCATACAAAACGTCAAAAAAGCCTTTTCAGCGAAAATTAATTCCAGAGAAAATAAAGTATTCTACAGTATTCATTAATCATGATCGTGATGTGTTTTAATAAATACACACTATAAATAAACCCATGGGTGTATATGTGCCTTTTACCGTACATGTTTTTAATGCATGACCTTTCATGGCCCCTCGGTAAGACGCGACCCTCGACAAGTCACGGTTTTTGCTAAGATCTTGTCACCTGTGAGTTAGCAAAGGGCCACTGTAGAGATGGAACATAAACATGTCAGAAGACGTATGGATCCAGAAAATGATACTTGATTATGATTAAATTTTAAAATGATTGACATCTTGTATCTGATCGTCCATATTGAGAAATATTGCTCTGGAACAGCATTAATTGTAACAAAATGGTCGACTACATCTATTTTTATCTATAACATGATGTAAAACGGATATATAAAATTTGAACATAATCAGTCAAAGCATATCAGAGATATGGCTCTAGAAGTGCATTCATTTACACAAAATGGCCGCCAGTCAGCAATTTTGAATCCGATCTGAAAAATAAAATGATGTGCATCAGGAATCCATAATCTCTAATGTAAGTACCGGGTACCAAGTTTGAACAAATCCATTATAAACGCCAAGATCCAGTTCTGGAATGCCAGAAATGCTTTATTTTTGATGATTTTTTAGCACAAAAATGGCTGCCATTTGACCATTTTGAATCAGATAGTCGCACCAAAATATCTATGTCATGATATATAATGAATATATAAAATGTGAACATAATCAGTCAAAGCATGGCGGAGATATGGCACTAGAAGTGCATTCATTAAAACAAAATGGCCACCAGTTGGCCATTTTAAATCAGATCGTGATCGTGAAACATAATATTATGTATGATGCATGTGTGAAGTTTGACTGTGATTGGTCCAGGCATGTCTAAGATACATGTTCGAACGCACAACAAACGCACAACAAACGCACAACAAACGCACAACAAACGCACAACAAACGCACAGATGCACAAAGGTCAACTAATTAGCAGTATCATATTTCACATGTAAAAAAAAAAAAAAGTGTTGACGTAAATATTATAGATGAGTTAATACTGTTACGACTATTCCAAGAAATAATACAAACATATGCATGAAGACTTTGATTATTTAATTAATTAATTAATTATAGCAACAATAATTAGCAGTATCATATTTCATATAAAAAGAACATGTGTTGATGTAAATATTATAGATGAGTTACTACTGTTACTACTATTTCAAGAAATAATACAAACATATGCATGAAGACTTTGATTATTTAATTAATTAATTATAGCAACAATAATTAGCAGTATCATATTTCATATAAAAAGAACATGTGTTGATGTAAATATTATAGATGAGTTACTACTGTGAGCATAACTGAATGACTCTTAGCATGGCTCAGACTAACCATTGAACAATTTAGATAATAGAAGTGGACGCCAATTTCAAGAGAGAATATCTTTCAAAGACTTTGCTACATTGTACATGTAGATCCATGAATTAACTAATTTATTATGGTCACGTAACTGTGAATGATTCACAAATTTCACAATTTGATTTAGAAACACTCTCACAAGATTTGTTCACACTACTGAACTTTCGTTAAGGGTAAAATAGTTTTAGCTGCAATATTCAGGGATTAAAAATTCAAAAAATTTCCATGGCGAAATTATACCAAGATTTACAATGCATAATAGTACATTGGACTTGTACTTAACAAATTTAAATGTTTTGGTATTACTGGGCTTGTCACTAAGTGTAAATTACCTTTAGTCAGGGTCAAATGTTAAATGCAAGAATCTGCGCCTGCCACAAAAATCTTGAATTTCTCTTTTTTATAGTCAAAATGCATATCTTTCACATAGGAACGTGGCGTATACTATCAGAATTTATGATGTAAAATTTGTTAGTCAAGTCAAGCTCTTTATTATTATCTTTGTTGTCCAATGTGTTTGATTGTATACAAACCCTTGATGCAATTGCAAGGCAATTTCAGCCATGATGTTTCTTGTATTAATTGACATGCAACAATGTCCTTTGACCTGATGGGTCAAGTTTGGTATTGACCAATCATAATACTATGTTTCTGTGAATTCATGAATAATGCAATACTGAAGTGAAGTGATGTTTTACTACAATCTCATTCTGTAAGAATTAATTTTGGTGAAAAAACAACACAATTTAAAAAAACAACAACAGGTGATTAGCATTTTTTGAAAGGTAAACTTCAGTTATTTGAAAGGTCATTGTTGAAATGTAGTTTAGTAAAGTCATACATATACATGTCTAGTACACATCTTCGAATTGGTTTTAAAAATTAATAGCAGAGTAAAAATCTTCTGGTGACAGAACTGATATTTTTCTTATAATAAATTAGTCATTCATCATATATAAACAATGTGAGTGTAAAAAGGAAAGAAATCAAGTATAACAAAATTTGGCTTGTGACCTCAGATGCTTCCTACAACCACATTCAATCTAATATTATCTTTATTTTTAGCTTTACAATGTCTCTCCCCAGCTGTGACTCAAGATCCTTACAAATCAGTCCTGTTAGAGGGCGCACTGACGTTAACATACAAATACTTGAGGTCAGCAGAATCTTGAAAATAATAAAATTATGATTCAGATAAAATCCTGACCTTTATCATAACTTGATTGAAACTAGTAAAAGAATCTTGACCTACTGAACATTTAAAAAAAATTTCAACCCCTGACTCTAAGCCATTTTATAAGTCAGTTACTTACTTATTTTAATAACAGCTTGAAAGAGAAGACATAACATTATGAAAGATCACCAAATTTTGTCAAATTCTTGTATCAAATTACTATTTAACATGTCATCAAAAATGCAGACTTAAAAAGATGTATATGAAATTTATTTTCTCAAAATAATTTATAATAATTTCATGAGCGGTGAAATTGACATTATTATAGCCAGATCTGAGAGCAATTCACCAATGCCAAATTGAATCGTTAGTTGAAGGCCAGCACGATTAATTCACATTGAACTCAATCCATAATAACACATGATTCCATTATTACATTTTTTTACCTGAAATTGCTGCAAACAGACCAATCACAACATAAACACGAGTTTAATTTCTTTCAAAGCAGAACTCAATTTTTTTTAAAACAGTTCAAGATGTTAACAATACTTTGCAATAAATATTTGTTCACAAAAATAAAATAAGCTTATACACCAAACACTGAAGTTAAAATAAATTCCACACACATGGGATTTCCTCATTCACCATGGCATGTGAAGTGAGGACATCAGCTACCTAACTCACACAGATTGCTTAGTATACTAGTAACAACATTCACTAGGAAACGCATTCCATTGTGTGAAATAAACAAAGACAGTTAAAACCCATTGTTTCTACAAATGTGTATCAAGCAGCCACAGAGCAATCAAACCATTTGGTATGAAAGCTACCACAGACTGACACCAGAAAACTCACAAATTTCAATTCATTCACAATAATGTATACAATCATTTGAAATATGTAAGGAATTCCTTATACATATTGTGATCAGCTAACAAAGGTCATTTGCTTTGATGCTTCTAGACAAGTGACCTACAATGACATTGTGTAAACTATTAAGGGAAACATCACATTGACTCGAATGTGGCACAATGTAAAGTGATATTAAATTATTTTTTACTCAAAATTTCAGAGAATTATTATATAACTGTTTGTTGAGCGTTAATTTTTTTGAAATAAATAATTAAAAATGCAGTTTTGCGATGCATTTGTTTGGTCATTGTTGCTCTCAGTATATGCATTGTCATTTAATATCAGTTTTGGTATCGCTCAGTAAATTCCAACAAAGAAACAAAATGAATTGCTGTGAATGATGGGTAATATTACTAAATATAAACACAACGGCAACGGTATTCCCTCAAACAATTTATTTCGTTACTTGCCATCCACAGACAGTGCTGTTTTAACATAGGCGACGGTCGACACTATTGATTTCCACCAATATACTACGCGATTGGCCAATATAAAATGGTATTAGCGGACGAGTCGATTGGTAGAGAGAACCGAAAAAATATGGCTGCTCGGAAAAAACAGCTTGGGTGTAAATTGGAGGCTTGCCACGCGTACCAATGGAATACAACACAAAACAAACAGACACAAACAATGACTGCACAAAATGATTTCGAATAAAAAGTGTAAAAGTTGCCACAATTCAGCCCAATCACCACACACCATGGTGTGTTGTGATAATTTGCTACCGGCAGTTTCAGATGGAAATATCGTTCCCACACCGGTGGTTACCTGAATACAACCCTCCCGGCCGGCAAGACATGTCGGTGCACATTTTTTTTTCATTTCAGATTTCGACCACAACACACACCGAACAGACTGCAACTAAACACATTGAGAACTCACCTGACATAGCGTCGATTTGCTTTGATCTAAACTGTGTGCAGTGAATGAATCGGCATAGTAATATTGAATGCTGAACGAACTCTCGATATCGAAACGATCCGATGAAACACTACATAGGACTTAGAGAACGACGGGCGTCCTCTGGTTGCTCTTGAAATTTTGTACGTAAACACCACGCCGAGTTACCAGTAAGGACAGTGTTGTCAATCTTCCCAAAAAATCCACAACTTTTCACTTTTCGCGTCGATTTATATGTCTCACTGTCTTTGGTAGTGAATGTATGCCAGTTATTGCTACATCGAATACGGCAGCGACAAGAAAGGATATCATCAAGACTCTTAATTAGCAGGTTTCCAGAGACCACATAGAGGTTTCTTCCCGAGATGTTGACTGTCGTATTTCTTCTTGAAAAAATCCACAAATTTTATAGCCGTACACAGACAAAACGTCGATCAAAGCAAATTAATTATCTGGCCGGCAATCACCCCTTTCCCGGGTAAAATTACGAATAAAAACCAACCATCGAGTCAATATCCAACAACGACACGGCCGCCATATTGAAAGCCTGAGTTCGCCTTGACCTCCCGCGAGTAAACACCCTACAAAATATAGTTCCCTTTCTACCTCCAATTGCCGCCCCAATTACTCTTGTTCAACAGAGATGTATACTTCATTGGGTAGTTTAGTTATTTTTTTTTAAATTTCGGCTCCACAATTACTAATAGAAGTAGAAATAAAGAAGAGTCGATTCACCCCCCATCATCAATGATAAGGGCGTTTTCCTACTGCGGATGAATATATCCTTTAAACCCCCGCGATCGTTAATTTACATATCCACAATAGTTCCAAGGCCATTATTTTGGGAGGTCACCATGCTTCCCCAACATAGTCAAAACTTACGTAAATTGTACTTTAATAATTAAACCACTTCACTAGAAGAGCACATTTTATTCCTGAGGAAGTAATTCACCCATTCTCCCTGGGTTGCATTTTCCGCCGTCCACACTGTCTGCACTGACGCGAAAGTGCCGCACTCAATGTAAATGGTAGTTTAATACCCATGGCTTCGGTTAAAGAGGTTTCTTTGTTTTTTAATTTCTTTGTTCTTCGAGGTGGCATCGATGTAAAATTAAAGAGTGTGGGGGTTCTGAAGACACTGACTATCATAAAATATGAATATTCTGCCGCAACTATAATCGGATACGTGGTTTCCACGCCCGGTTTATTAATGGACGACGAGTGTAAATAATGTCCGCAGTTACCAATTAACACAAATAAAACGAAGTTAGGGGGTTTTCTAAACGAGCCATCGAAGGCCTGGGCAAGAAAACTAGTGCGCCTACGCCCCATGCATGTTACGACATGGGCAGTGAATCAAATGTTGACCGACATTTACGACTGTAATGACAGCGCACTCCGACTGAAGAACAGGATAGTAAACTTGTGCTGTAAACGAAATACTGAGCACAGCAACGCGCGCGTCGATGGTGTCTAGCGAGTTACTTATTTGCTAAATGTGATACGCCCTCTCTGGACCTCCTTCACAATTCTATTGTTCTTTCCGTTTCCTGTCACGTCTATTTGTTTGGCTAAATCACGTGCCTGGAACACTCAGCTTGGTGTGGATATTATTTTGTTGGTTGGTTTATGGGGAGGCTCTTATGTTTACTCCCACTGGGAGGAGCAAGGCATGTGAAACTAAAGACACTTATTTATTTATTTAATTTATTAACACAGCACTGACTTTGGAAAGTACACAACAGTAAGGTCACTAAATTTACAAGACAATAAAAACTGATTAACAGTAAAAGATAAAAAGTACATACAAGTTACAAAATTACATTTACAAATAACATGATTCACTGTCGAAAATACATCTATAATTATACTATGGGGTGCTGCAGTTTTTTGTTTTTTTTTGTTTTTTTTTTGTTTTTGCAATGTTTAAAAAAAAGGTTATACTAAGCCGACAAGAGGTGTTGCTGTCTCATGATAAAGTTTTTTTTGTTTATGTTTTTTTTTTTTTGTTTTTTATAAATTTGGCCAATGCAATATTCATTGAAATGTTTTTATTTCCCATTGTCATTATTAATTTGTTCCCTTTTGTCATTATGTGAAATCATTTATTTGCTTTCCGACTTCATCATTTAATTTCTTTCACTAGTGAATTGTGATAAAAATTAAATTAGAAAGTGAAATATGTGTAATGTTCCAGTATTCTTGTGACAGCCTCGTCACGAATAAATAAAATATGATTATTGATATTTGGAGGCTGGATGGGTTTAATATTTAAGAAGAACAGTATATTAATTTTATAGGCTATAAAGGGGACATGAAATGATAATTGCCCTCGATTGCGATGAAATTCGATAGTGTCACAGTTTCTCTATCAGAATTCAGATAGAGGGACTGTGGTAGATTACATGTCATTTTGCCTTGGGGTGTTTTTCCATCGACCAGTTTCAATGATGAGTGTATGGGACGAGGTTCGATACCTACACATGGCTAATCTGAGGAATATTTGGAAGATACATGACAAATAAGTTCTGGTGTAGGTTCTTTTTTTAAACGCAGGTGTATATTTTATCAGAGACAATTGCTCAGATTATGTGAAAAAGTTTGGATATAAATATCGAAACATTTTTACCGGAAAAAGTCATAAAAATAGATTTCCATTACTAATGTCTTGTTGGGTCCATGCTTCTCTAAACCATATGACATTTTTGTATCTAATTCGTATTTAGCCTCAAATTCACATGATCTTATATCTACTAAACATCATTCATAAGTTAACCTGTTATTTTTCAATGCCTTGGACAGTATTCAACAATTTGATATTTGAACTTTAAATACTCTAATTGAACTTCTGCCTAATCCCCCTCTCATTCCTAACACTTGATTGTCGATTAAAAGACCAGTTAAAGAAATTTGCATACATGTATTTATTTACGAAACCCCAGTCATTTTCAATTTTCTGTGGATGGACTATTTTATTTACTTCCGACGAGATGCCATAATGCTTGCAAAAAGTTGTTCTCTTTTTTGCATATTCCAGAAAAAAATGATTTTATTTTAAACCTTATTTGACTAAAAAAGACAAAATTGGAATCATAATGATTTTTCCTGCATAGTGAAGAGATAAATGGTCCGAGTTTTTTTTTCACCCAGCCATATTTACACGCTAGCAAAAATAACGGAAAATTAAAATTACTTACAACTAAAATAAAGTATTTTACAGTATATTATAATAAGTTAAAATCAAGTCTGAATGAAAATGTCTTATATTTTGTTTGCCTTACTTCTAAACCGTTCGACATAAAAGAACCACACCCAATGTTCACAACGCGAGTAATATGCATGGTACCCCGTACGACTACCACTGCCATTTCAAGTACTCTAAATCACGTTTTAACGTTCACTATATGAAGCACTATAATAATGTAACTTTGTTATATTTGTTCACAGTTCTAAAGTTGTTGCATTCCAACTCACAAAGTCAGTGTTTGTTTACTTTTCATGTCATGTACTCAGACTTCTGGCGAGGATTGTGAATTATTAAACGAATCAACAAAAACATACTTCATCAAGCCATTTGCTCAACAATCACAGCAAGCCATTCCATAAGCAGAGTTATATGAGAAAGAATAATTTTGCTCGATTTGAAAATTGATAAACTTCACGCTTATAGTGATAACAATAAAATATTTGCTCATTCAGATTTGACAACCCTTAACCCTCGATAAATTCGCCGTCTTTAATGTCACGTTGGCGAGCGTTCGAATTTTGTAAACCAATTCGCTTATTTTACACGCGTTATAAAATACACAGCTTTGAAGGAAAAAGACAGAGACAAAAGAAAACAGCACAAAATGTGGTGTAAAGTGGTGTGACACTACTATATTTGAAAATCGTTCATATGTGCTCAAGTTTTCCAGTGGCTTCCATCTCTGATTGTAATATACTAGTAATTCTTTGTTTACACAATAAGACTACACCGTGAAGCTCTCTCCACAAAATGTAAACACAGTAGTAAAGAACTAGTAAATGCCCAAGTGTCCCATCTTCGTTCTTGCAAAATAAACACAAGGGCGAGTTTACATTTTTCCCATTCAAATTCGGATGAAATCGTGGTAATTATGAGAAGTCTGAATATTACAATACTCAAAACGCTACAGTTGTCACGCAGAACGTGTTCGAATTTCTATAATATCATTACATACAATATTGCAAGTGTATTTACTGGTTAAGGAATACATAACAACGCAAGCAGAATGACATGAAATATTATTTCTGTAATCGGTTTTTGTATAAACCAGACCCTTCTCTAGGGTATATGTATGACAATTGTTGTGTTTTTTTTCCATTTTTTGGCAAGGGCAGCGATAATACATTGAAGTTTGGGGAAAAAATCGATACGAGAGATGCCCACGATGTTCCAAAATTGCCAAGTATGAAAATTATTCATCATAAATCAAGTTATTTACTCTATTGACATTTTTTGCAGCAACAAAACTAAAATAAACAATGCAGTTAGCCACTGACCGTTTATATTTACCCGAAAATGAACATCTTTTAACGGTTCGTGTCATTTTCGGATGGAATATGGCGGTATACAGTTGTACGATAATGGTAAACAAAAGAAAACACCAAAATACATGTACTCACTGACGATAGAGATTCCTGCAGGGTGCCGTTAACGTTTCATTAAGGGCAGATTATAATAGATCAATTCTGTGTTGGGACTACACTGTGTGATAGTGGTTTTCATGTGAAGGTACCTGTCTGAGCGACGTATACCCGTATCACAGTACCACCGAAAAGAACCGTGCCCGTTTACATTGTTCTTTCATGTATTAGTTTCGGGGATTGACGACATTTCATCGAAACCCCAAATAATATTAAATAAGGCCAAAAAAAATGTTTTGTTGCCCTCAGCGACCGACCGAAAAATATGACATATATATATATACTTTTAATAGGCCCAAATATTAAAAACTCACCATTTTAAGCAGTAAAAAGTGTTTCCTCGAAAAATTAACGATCCCGGACCGTTGTTTGATCCCCAGGGTCCCCGGGGATAAGTGGCGAATTTCAACCACGGGTTGATCTGTATTTCTCTTAAAAAAATCCGACCGACCCAATTTTTCAATTTTCCGACTTGAGGGCAACATAATTTGTTTTGGCCTAATAGACTATCACTAAATGGGGTATCATTGCGTGCTCACAATTGCCTCTATGTAGAAGAATGTTTTTGTGTGTGTTTTTTTGAAATCTAAAGTCAGAAAATCACATCTTATTTTATTTAGAAGGTCGATGGCCAAATCTGACCCACTTCTAATCACGTCAGTGATCTAAAGCGTTGATCTCGTCCCATATCATAGTATACGAATTAATAACATTGTATATGTATTAATTTAATTAGTTAAAATTAAGAAATTAGGTGAAATGTTAGCTAAAATTAAAAGTTTGTCGCATGCTAGCAGAGACATCCTAAGGAAGTGGAATCGTATTGTTCAAGATAATACAGTGTCTTTGTTGATAGCATACGTGGATAGACTCAAACAATTTATTTTTTTCAAAATGAAATTATTTTGTCCATTTTTAATTTATTTACAGAAAAACGTTTGAAAATACGACTAGGCAGAACAAATTTTGGTTTTCGTAAATACATTGTATACCACACGCCATTAAAAATGAGCAATTTTAGCTTTCAACAAACCAGTAAACAATAAAGTGACAATAGCTGTAACTAACGATCTTTGTTTCCGATTGATAAATTTTATCTCTGTGCCATATGTGCGCCATTCATCATTTTTACCGTCCTTATCACGTGACCTATTTCAACGAAATGACGACTATTCGTACTTTACGTGATATCCTACACTTTGCCCATGTAATCGTGTCTAAAACAATATTTCGGTAAGAAACGAGTAGTTTTAATTACAGCGGATTTCTTAATTTTAAATAATACAATACATTAATTCGTACGGATGCCGAAAAAAACACCCCGGTCGAATTATTAGTGTAGCTAACCCGTAATATCAACATGACGAAACAAAATTTTAAGATATTGGTTTCAGACGTCTGGAAAACCGGTTTATTAAAGTGAGAGGGTCGTCACCTGCGCATGCGCGGGAATTGAGTCCCAAGAGACGATAACAACACACGCTGAACGCAAAGGCTCACGATGGGCGCTTGTTTGTAAACAATGACACGCTATCGCCACCTGACGCATGCGTAGGTGATGACTCCCCCGCTTTAATGATCACCTGGCAATTTCAAACTTCGTCCAATTTCTTGATTTGTCGCATATTTTACGGTGATTGCAGACTATTCATATTTTTGTTCGGTTTCAATGTTGATAGGGTTATGATGATAAGAACCACATGGATGAAAACATGTTGTGAATTTAAAAATAAATTTCCTTGCCGGGTAACAGGGAAAATCCCTTCAATTCATTTAAATAAACCAGAAAACTATCGGGTAAATATAATCCATTTGGTCATCAGTAAAATGTATGTTGGTGTTATAGGCAAGAAACTTGTCACTCTGATATCCAGCAGGCTATTAACCGAATTAAGTGTAGTCGATATTACATTTATCCCAAATACAATAATTATTCATTATATTTCATGTAGTTGTCATTTTGTTGTTGATAGACACGTGATTAAGTTATATTTGTGTTTCTTTCTTTTTTAAATTTCCCTACCATTCAATTCGTAAATGCATTGTTAATGTTTTACTTTTATACGCATGAACTTCGAACATCATTTAAGTCCGAAACACAATAACCAATATCGTATTCCCCGTCACATCCAGGGAATACGAACGTGCGTAACGGGTTTCCTAACAGCCAGCCACTTCTGATAGCCCGCAGTTCTAGTATTGGCAGTAACTATGAGTCTTAAGGCAACAATGTTGTGATTAAACTTTTTTTTTTTCATTATCGGATAATTATCGAACTTACACACCTGTTAGGTGATTGACAGCACAAGTAGCCAATCAGCGATATCTGCTGGTTATTTCCATGGTAACAAGGGACAAGTCATTCCGATGTTAATACTGGCTGTAATTCATCGCTGTGAACTAGCAGCTGTCCCGAAAGTGTCAGTGTTGTTGTTGAGAGGGTATAGTTATTTTACACAGTGAAGTCGTAAAGCAGCTGCGGTGACTGAGTTGTCAGCCTGAGTGTCCACAGATGGTGAAAATTAGTGATTGTTTTTGAAATTTTATTGATCTTACCTACTACTTTAAATTACATTAAAGCAGTCAGTGTATAATTACGTAACACCGCGGGACATCGGTCTTATATCGATCTAAAAATTCGATGAATATCAGACAATTATCGCAGTCTAGGAAAACTAAAGTTGGATCCCAATTCGCCTCTATCTGATAGAAAGAAAGAAGAAATCCCAAATCCCAAATCATACTCCACTCTGTCGATCTAAAAATTTGATAATCATTTCATAATGTATAGTGCAATATCCCGACTAACTCAAAATCACGGGTCAATGTTAAAAAGGCCACTGAACCGTCTGCACTTTCACTTTGTAAATTAAATAAGTGATGCGGATAAAGAACAGTCAACATTGGCGTTGAATGTTTGTACGATTTTATTCAACAGTTACATATACCAGCGATTTAACCCGGGTAGAACACATCGCCTATCATCTGATTTCAGTTTCAAGATATACTAGTATATTGTTCATTAAAGTGACAAGGAACAATTATATGTGGAATGACCAGGCTAAGGACAATTATCAAACAAACCTTGAAAAGTTAAATAATAATGAAATTAAGAATTTTATGAGCAAACCTTATAGCATTTATGAGTCAGAAACTGCAGTCACAGATTTTGAAAATTTAATTACAAATATTGCAGACAAATGTCTAAAGAAAATTACTCCTAAACTTAAAAAAAATAAACGCAAAAGTAAACAAAAAAACTGGTTTGACCAGGATTGTTGGTCCCTTCGTAAGGAGTTAAGGAGCCTATCACGTTTATTACAAAAGTATCCTCAAGATCCATATATCCGAGGGAAATTTTTTCAAACCCGTAAACAGTATAAAAAACTAATCAAACATAAAAGTAATCAAAAAATGATTGCACAACTCAAAGAATTGGAAAATTCTAAATCAGACACATCTAAATTTTGGAAGATTCTTCGTGAAATGAATGGCGAGAACCCCAGTAATAATAACGGGAATGTTCAACCTGGTGATTGGTTGGTTTACTTTAAGACCCTACTTAATACTGATAGCAGTACATCAAACTCTGAGATTGCGAATGAACTGGAGAATAGTGAAAAGAGTGCAAGTAGCAACCCCTATTTAGACAGACCAATCTTAAAAAATGAAATAACTAAAGCCATTAGACTTCTTAAAAGTAACAAGGCTTCGGCAGAAGATAGAATTTGCAATGAATTGTTAAAATACGGTGAACATCACTTATTAGATGCAATACATAAACTCTTTAATATTGTTTATAGTTCAAATAACTATCCACATTCTTGGAGCACTGGCCTGTTGGTACCAATCCACAAATCTGGGTCGAAAAATAACCCGGCCAACTACAGGGGAATTGCCATCTCTAGCTGTCTTGGCAAGTTATTCAATAGTATTCTAAATATTAGGCTGACATCATTTTTAGACTCTGATAACATTCTTTCCGGTCGACAGTTCGGATTCAGGCATGATTGTCGAACTACAGACAATCTTTTCATACTAAAAACCCTGGTAAATAAATATCTCTACAGTGGTAAGTCAGAGTGCGCCAATAAACAAAATAACACAAATATTAAAAAATCAAAAAAATTATATGCCTGCTTTATTGACCTTAGAAAGGCCTTTGACAGTGTCTGGCATGATGGTCTATTCAAAAAATTAATCAAATATGGTATAACTGGAAAAATGTATAAAACTATCAAAAACATGTACAGTAAAGTAAAATATAAAGTTAAATGTAAAGAAGGCTTAACAAAACAATTTCAGTCCAATATTGGTGTTAAACAGGGATGTAATCTTAGTCCAACTCTCTTCAATCTTTTTTTAAATGACCTGCCCACTATTTTCAATCCTAATACCTGTGATCCTCCTTATTTAGAAAACTCGCATGTCAGCTGTCTACTCTATGCCGATGATATTGTGATACTTTCTAAAACTAAACAGGGATTACAGACATGTCTTGATAGTTTGGCATTGTATGCTAAAACGTGGAAGCTCTCTGTCAACACTGACAAAACCAAAATTTTAATTTTCAATAAATCAAACAGACGTTTGAATAATGATACATTTTTTCTTGGAGGTATCGAACTTGATACAGTTAAATCTTATAACTATCTGGGACTAGTCATTAGTGCCAATGGTAAATTTAAGGATGGCCTAAAAAACCTTAAACGTAAGGCTCAAAAAGCTCTGTTTTCAATGAAAGCAAAGCTTGGCTCAATACAAAACATAAGTATAAAAGTTTCAATTTCCCTTTTTGACAAACTCATCAGACCTATCCTCATTTATGGTTGTGATGTTTGGGGTGATGAGTTCTCCACTAAATCACCTATTGAAGACGTTCAATTAAGTTATTGTCGGTATCTACTGGGGGTGTCACAACACACACCAATTATGGCCATGTATAGCGAGTTAGGCAGATACCCCCTAGACGTATTTATAAAAAAACAAATAATTAAATATTACAGTCGGGCCATGAATTCTAATAATGCGTTACTCAAGGAAGCTTTTGTGGTTAACCAAAGCATTAAAAGTAAATGGTATCTAGAAGTGACATCATTATTAAACAATATCCAACTATATCATTCAGTTAACAACTGTGATAAACTAACCTCGGCACAAATGAAACAAATTGATTTAGGCATCAAGGATTTATTTCTAACAAGATGGAAAGGTGAGGTCTATAATGATAACCGCACCAAAGCAAATGAGAAAAACAAACTAAGAACATATCGGCTAATCAAATCAGATTTAAAACTTGAGCCATATTTAGTCAAGCTAAAAAACTTTGAACTGCGTAGTGTGCTTACCAAATTCCGTCTTAGTGACCATAGTCTCAAAATTGAAATGGGTCGTCATAAAAAAATCCCACTAAACAACAGGGTTTGTGACATGTGTAACAAAGGTCTAATTGAGGATGAAATGCATTTTCTGCTGGATCGCAACAAATATAATGAGTTGCGTGCCAAACTGTTCAATAAAGCTAAGGATATGATCCCAGCATTTGAAAATAAACCTGCAGAGAAAAAATTCATGGAATTGTTACTGAATGAAAACATTATTATACCAGTAGCACAGTTCATAAGTAAAAGCTTTGAAGTCAGGAAGCAGGGTCTTACTTGACATCTTAATGCCTGCTGTCAATTTTGTAATTTTATATTAGATTGTATTTTAGAGATTTTGTATTATTTAGTAATTTAGTGATTGTATTTGTTATTTGTTATTTAGTATATTGTGTTTTTGTTTTGTTTTTTATATATATATATTTCTCCTTGTACTTTGTGACCATTTTCTTTCCCTCCGGGGATTGTGTAAGAGTCAATAAGTAAATAAATAAATAAATAAATTGTTCCCCCGAGGACGTTGCTAAGACGCGCACCACTGTACCGTGTATTTCTATGGACTCTGCGCTGTGGAACGCCGGTCGAAGAGCCGGTGAAAATTCGAGAAAACAACACAAACTCAACTTTGAAGTAATCCTGAACAACCAAATTTATATATGTTACACAAGTAGGGCTAATCTTGTTACACTGTTCAGGAGAGTCTCAACAACCATCCCAAAGTACCGTTTTCTGTGATGTTTGCCAGGCGGTGACAATTCCCGGATGTCCGAATGATGTCTGATCCGAGAATAATTTGAAATTACAGCGATTCGTTCGCTGACATAAATTAAAAAGAATGCAAGTACAAGTAGTGCCACCATCCCCCAAACAATATATTCAAATTGTAAGTACAGATACCAAAATTCTATAAATTATATTTTATCCAATTTCATTGTGCGTTTATGATTGAAAACGTGTTTTCTAAATTTTACAAACAAATCATGATAAACTTTCAAAAGTAAACGTGGATGAAACAGTGCAAAACAGAATCAACAGAAGCTGGTATAGTAACAAATCTGTCTAATACTGCGTATTTTTGCCGACCGCCGCAAATCTACGTCGATTTGACCCCCCCCCCAATTCCGAGCATAGCAGCTGAGCAAGCACGAGAAACTCAGTGAACTCGAAATTGTAAATTGCGCCCTCTAGCAACGGAACGCTTCTGTGGCGTCTAACCATTATAAGTATATCATTGAGTGCAATGTCGTTGAAATCAAATCGAAAACTGTGTTTGATTGTACAGTCGGTTGTCATCTTCATTCAAAGAATAAAAAGATATTGACGCTTCGAGCCATTCATCATCGTCCGAATCGCATGGTTTCGTTAGAGCCGGCCATTCATAATTGGTTAATGTTGAGGATTCGGGCGAATAAATGGTCCTTGGCTGCCGAAGATGGTCATTCATTTATAACATATAAGTTTCGTTTATAGAGGGCGCAATTTATAGGAATGATTCAAGCTAAATAATCTGCACGAAGGCTCGAAAGGCTTGAGCGTTATTTTGAGATTAATTTTAAATGCAAGTCACGCAATTATGTACAATTGGGCACATGACGCCCGCAGTCTTGTGAAGTAAATAACTAACTAACCATTGACGCTATAATTCGAATATCATATGCAAATAACTGTATCCTAAGGAATGTTTCCACAGTGAAATTTAGCTTATACTGCCCTCTAACGTCAAATCTCGGTTTTAGCACGAGTTCACAACGGCGATGTACAGGACATTAGGTCATTCACCTTTTTGTAGTGGGTGGCCAACTTATCTTAATTGGAATGGGACATAATTTTTCAAAAGAAAAATTTAGACCTGATCTCTCGATTTTATCGAAAAAAAATCATTTTCAGTCTGTGCTTGCGTTATTTTCTATGATGTTTTAACGAGTGTGTGGATAATGGTAACGCTGGTACATTTCACGTTTTAAATTTGTTGTACAATGTGTTTTTGTTTCGCTGGCTGACTAAATTTGAGCTCTGTATTTGTTGTATATTTTTTGTCTATTTCAATCACTTTATGTATTTGTACTCTCCCTAAATTATGAGAAAAGTTAAAAAAAAAAATCTGAACATACATGTATCTTGATAAAGGTGGGGCACATATTCGTACATAACAATGGTTAAAATGTGACCAAATGTTTAATATTCAGATTGTCAGATATTGGAATTTAACGTTTATCGAAACGTTAAGACAATATTGAACTAATGCAGCATTTGACGGGGAGGGGGCTCAGGAGCTTGCAAACTAAATTAGTAACACATCTTGTTACAAAGCAATATCCCTCAAGGATAAAGCCTGAATTACCGCTATGAATCTCAGTTGACAGGCTGTACCGACATAGACACCGTGCTGGGCTCGGCTGATAGCGGTATTCATCAAAGACGTGCTAGGCGCCACGATGTCTGGCAAACAGCTCTCACTGTGTTCAAATATGGCATACATCTGAATAAACACGCCGTTCGACCTGGGAGTCGCCCAACCACAGCCAAGTATTTGATTTATGGTGATTCCGTGCTTTTTTCACCAAATATTCATGTCAGAGTACACGGATGGAAACTGTGGTCGGGAGAGGACGTTTTCATCATGACATGGAGCCGTCATTATTGATAGATTTAATTAGTTCGTACAGCAAGAAAACTGACTCAAATCCGGTGTGATAGACTATTTTGTTGGTGTCTCCTACTAATTCTTATAATCCAAACAAATCATCTTTATTTTAGGTTTATAATGGTTCTTCTCGGGAAAATCGTATTCACAATTTTGTGTATCGAAATGGTGGGCGTACTTTCGTCGACGGTGGTCATACGAACGGCATGGGTTATCAGTAATTGACTAACTACAGGTACTAACTGACCTATACTCAACGAACTTTTTCAATTAGCGAGTTTGCATAATAAGCTACACAAATATCCAAATTCAGTATAAAAATAACAAAATTTCATCATACTAGTTGTATTTGTATTTTATATAAGTTCTTATATAGCTTTAAATGGGTACAAATTTGATTAAAGTTAAGTGAAATTTGGGAAAATTGAGATGGCCTGGTTGGAATAGTTCAGAGGGTCTAGATGGCCTGGTTGGAATAGTTCAGAGGGTCTAGATGGCCTGGTTGGAATAGTTCAGAGGGTCTAGATGGCCTGGTTGGAATAGTTCAGAGGGCCTGTTCCATAATACTTGTGTAGAAAACACCACGGGACTAATGGGTGTTATGAGGGCGTTGCCTGCGTGAACAACTCCCCGATGCATATACAGGCAAGGTATATGTTCATGGATATACAGCAGGCGAAAATATCACATTACACCGTCAGTGTTACTCTAAAAATAGGGCGAAACGTGAAATCTTTTGTCTGTCCTCGGTCATGGCGTTAAAGCTCAAACAAACAAAGTTTTACGTTTTAATAGTGACAGAAAACTAAATTTCAGTCTTCAAATACACCCAATCTATAACATTTGCATTTATATATAAATACTTAATCAGAATTGTGAATGAATATATGTACTTATGTGTGGTTTAACTTATAACAGATTTTGTTGAAAGGTCGATGGAAGCCGACTTTGAAAGTGCCATAGCCACCCGTCATTTTGGATTTTTTACACAGTAAACCTAAAAATACCCATGATGCTTTGTTTCATTTTATTTTGCTATTTTCTCTAGAATAAACCCTATAATGCACATTATCTATATGAACGTTTTTTAATGTAGAATATCTGTGAACAATTCCCCCACTACTGTATGAGTACAGAACTGTGTTGGTTGGTTCATTAAGTTATTTAGGGAGGTTGTGTGCAGCATAGAGCTCCATGTGTGTATCTTGCTAACCTGGAAGTGAATGACTTGTTTGTTTGCTTGTTTGTTCACGGTATTATAATATAATTGCAAATTAATTTGAAGTAGTAGTCAAGGCCAGCACAATTTTCCCTATTAACAATTCTTTCTCTAATTTCTACCATCTGTTAACACGGACCAATCAGAAGCCAGGGCCACACCTGTTTTACGACTTCAATGTTTTGCTATAACATAACTCCACCCTCCAGCAAGTTTACAGCGGGAAATTACGGCCAGTAAAACCACGTCATACCGCCTATCACTGGCCGGACTTGGTATAATCTTTGACAACTTTAGACATTCAGTAGAGAGCGTTTATCTTCCCAATACATACAAGTTCCACGATTTCGTTGAGTAGTCACGGTTTTTTGTCAAAATATTCACTTTCATAAAAAATTGTTCTTTTATATTGCTGGAAACGTTTTCTTATTCGCTCAAGAAACATCGTCTTTGTAGGGGTGGAATGTTGTTTGAATGGAAATGGTAAATTCTATTATAGATGTATTCGCATTTCAAATCATATTCCGTTGTTCACTATCCAATTGGCAATCGCCAAGGATGCATACGAGTCCCGTTCTTATTCTCTTTCTTCATTAATGAACCTGCACTCTAACATCGACAACTAAACAATAGTATTTAAAGTGTGTGTGTGGGGGGGGGGTACCGGGTTAAAAATAAAAACAAAGTTTCGTAAAGGCATGTAACAAGAAGATGTGCCATATTTTGAAGTACTATTTTATTTAGAACTTTTTCCTGTCGTAATTTTTGCAACTAACTTTGATATACGGCCCGATAAAGCATGACATTTTGAGTTGCTATTCACCTAAGTGCAACCGGACTAATAATATGTTTAGATAGAACTGCAATAACGGGATTAACTTGTTTTGTAAAACAGCTGTTCTAAGCTCCATGTTTGTTTCTATCCAATACGTGGGTTGTATGGCATCCTTAAAATGGCGGACCCCCCCAATACATTTTGCTGGATCCGCCACTGCTTTATTATACGGATCTGAAGTAACGGGGTTCTAAACATATGAGTATTTTCTTGGTGTTTTTACTACAGCTTCCAATATCTGTAATTTGGGCGCGCGTGGTAGATACGCAGTCATTTTGCACACGGACAGAGTATGCATAAAATATTAGTCCAAATTAAATAAATGCCTAGAATCAAAATTATTTAAATGCCTAGTACCAAGTACTTACGCTAATACTACAACATTATTTTTATTTGTACGTTGTGGAAAAGTAAGGGTAAGGTTTATATCACGAGTAATCGTTGTGTTTGTGATAATATAAATAATTTCCGTAACATAAAAAATAAATTCACTAACTTCACCTGATTTCCGTATTCACCTGATTGTTGCCCTGTGATTTAGTGAATCTATCACTTTACTTGGCAAATGATAAGGGCCTAATAATAGATAATACGTCTATGGCCAAGAAATCCGCCGCATGTCTTTTGGTTGCGATCGAAATAGAAAAGAAAATACTTAGACATGTGCAATCACACGTTCGCCGTTGACGGGTGCATCTAAATTAAACGGGAGCACGATAAAAAACCACGGTGTAAAAATCGTTGTAAAAATCACGCAAAGAAGTAACGAAACGACAAATAACGGTAGCGAGTCAGGAAAAAAAACAGTCACAGGAAAATATCAAGTTAAAAATATCACGACGAAAAAAAAATCACGGTGAAAAGGCATATGGAGTGAGATCACCGCCAAAATTATTTCAATATCTTTCAATTATCTCACCATTATTTCAATATCTTTTAATTATTTCACCATTATTTCAATATCTTTCAATTATTTCACCATTATTTCATCATTATTTCAAGATCTTTCAATTATTTCACCATTATTTCAATATCTTACAATTATTTCACCATTATTTCAATATCTTTCAATTATTTCACCATTATTTCAATATCTTTCAATTATCTCGCCATTATTTCAATATCTTTCAATTATTTCACCATTATCTCATTAATTATTCAATATTTCCGTCTCGAAACCACACTTCTTCGTCTGTTCTCTATGCCATCAGCATCCACTCTCCTCAGACTTTCGCGTACACGGAAAACAGTTACGCGGCGTTTCCCATTGGTTATTAACAGTCCATGTAGTCGCTTCATGCCAGTGTTTGGAAGTTGTCTGATAATATCACTAACTATAGCATCAAGTTTATCATTGATGAGATTTGCCTAGGTGTCTGCAACAGACAACTAAAACTCTGCCGTACTTGAGTGATAAAGAAACCCTCCATTATAAAGAACGTGGTATATTCCCACTCGGCACATATAAAAAAAACAGATGGCAAAATAATACAATCGCGTTATAAATGGTACAATGCAAAACATCAAAATTACAAATATCAACCAAACTCAACTATTTAAAACAAATAAAACAATAACAATACACAGAATTAAAAATGGCAAATTGGAAAGTAATTTAAAGTTCACTGGAACAATGAAATAAATAATGACTCCGGTGAAAAGAAAGAAATACAATTAGAATTTTGGAATTGGAAATTTAAAAACAATTTGAAACTTGAAATCTCTTTAAAATAAAAAAATGTAGGTCTTTGAGAAAGCTTTATTAATTATCTACTGAGTAAACATCACTTAAATTAGAATCTTGAACTCGAAGACAATCTCAGAAAGAAGGGATATGTGATTTATGTTCAGAATAAACATAATTTTATAATATAATGTCCCCTTGATAAAAAATAAACACGATATTTATTTGACGAAATACATCACAGACTTAGCTATTCTAAACAATAAATTAAAATATTTAATGATAATGAACAAATCTCGTTTCACTAGGCTGACCAAATTCATAAAAATATTATGTCACTGAGACAGCAACACTTCGCAATGTAAGTTTCCTTTCCTCAACTTCCGGATCATTGTATTGTATTTCATTTAATTCTTTTTCAGGGCTTGAAATATCTTTAATAGGCCATTGAACTTTTTTACTACGTTATTTTCACCACTGGGTATGATTGCTTGTTATTTTATAAATTGTATTCTTGGCATATAAGGTAGATTGGCCATTTTTGATTAGTCGGTGTCTTATGTGTTGTTTGTTTTGTATTAGTTTTCTTGCCCTGGATTGTCATTGTCTTTCCGAGGAATTGTATGTGTCTCAATAAACTGTTATATACCATTATTGGTCACGTGACGCATTGTTCTCAGGCTGGAACCAACACAATCTGATTAAAATCTGATGTAGTGTGCGGGCTTTAATTATTTTAGCTATAAACTTATTTTAATTTTATTTTTCATTACTTTTGTTATTAATGCCCTTTTATTTTATTATTTTACTTTGATTTTTTTTAAATTCCGCCCTACCTACATCTGATCCGACGCCTATGTAAGTCCCGTTCAAATCTCGCGTAAGTAACAGCCAATCACAGACCCCCTTTTATACAGGCTGTCGGTTGCTTACTTTTCAGTGTATACGGGCAATCTATCTATACATTATATTTTGCCCACTTGAATAAACCATTAATAGAAAATTGCTAGTATATTTTTATTTGCAAAAGAAATTCCACAGCATTTTACAATTTTTGTCATTACATTGAATATGTTTTTCACTTCCAACAAATGTGTACACTTCCAGATACATCTTCGCCAGCCAAGGTTCGTTCATTCAGTCATCGCTTCAATTTTACATCACTGAGCATAATTATCTAGAATGGAAGCAAAAAAATAAGTAAATCGTAATGATTAGAACACTGTAAACAGCTATAGTAAACAATGCAAACTGATTTTAAATTGTATAACGGTCACCGGCCCACGGCATCGACGCAGAAAATTGGAGCAAAATAATATTTCCTGATCAATTGCGATGTGTTCCAAATAAAAAAAATATTTTATTCCAGTCCAAATCAGCTCAATTACTTTAATAAAGAGTTATTGTATAATGTACAAAACATTGATACAATTTGATGAATATTTACAGCTACGGCTTCAATACCGGAGACGATTTTGGCCCGATCGTCAACAAAACATCACCTGTCTCCAGGGCTGGCGACTGGAAAAAGACACCGGTGTTCGGTCGAACCGGTGGAAACAAAATCGTCACTCCCAGAATAACTATGCAAAATAAGGATCGAACCATTCGAGCCACAATATTAACATAAAAATGACTTTCGTTGCATTTTACAATGATAAACTTACCGAAAAGCCGTGTCATTCCCCGGGTGTCATTCTCGGTCGCTAACGTCTGTATAATCCGCCATTTTATTTGAGTCTGTTTGCTACCTGACGTCATCATGTGCACTATAGAAGGAGGTCTGTGATTCGTTGACTAAAATCGTCGATAGTGGGTCTCGTTGAAATCTCGTTACATAGGCATCGGCTCAGATGTAGGTAGGGCGGAATTAAAAAAAATCACAAAATCAAAATCAAAGTAAAATAATAAAATAAAAGGGCATTAATAACAAATATAATAAAAAATAAAATAAAAATAAGTTTATAGCCAAAATAATTAAAGCCCGTACACTACATCAGATTTTAATCAGATTGGAACCAACACGACAAAGTGTAGGTTGTCGGATATAACGGCACACTTTTGGTCAGATTCTGGAAATAATACGCTAGCCTAATTGAAAACGTTGGCCAAGTTGCGTTCGAACCATGGCCTACTTACGTCAAGTACATCTAACACCTACTGTGTACTTGGATGGGAATGCTATACAAGATTAGTTTCAGAAATCATACTATCGTCGTCACGTGTTAAAGGGGAACCGCTCAATCCCATGGATTGCACCAAAGAATCATGGGACACTATTGTTTATGTTGTTTACAATGTTAATCTATCTTTTGTTATCCATTGTTATTTTAATCCAGAAAGTAAATTTGTTGTGAAATTAAGCTTAACTGGAAGGTGCCCCTTTAAGTACGATAGTGTGTGTTTATGAAAATTTACCGTTTCACTGATTACAACCTCAGACTACTATAGATATACATGTACGTAGTAGTCTGGGATACAACAATGTGGCAAAGCAGTGTAAGCACTTATGCGTGCTCGTAGTATTGCCGTGGCATAAGTGGTTGATCGCACGTGACGTCATAGACGTGAGGTTTTCAGTCTAACATTTACGCTTATGGTCAGAGTTTTTTGGACGTATTAACTCGTGCCATTAACAAGACTTACACTTAAAAATAAAGTGTAACAAATTAGTTTGTTTATAAAGTCAGACCTTTGAATTTTAATCGTCCAAAACATTATTTAAAAAATACTTCAATGTAACGATTTAGTACAATTTTCAAATCGAATTATTTCAAATTTCAAAAATCCAAACAAAAAATCCAAAATAAATTGACAGAAAAGGCCGAAAATACAGAAATTTTTATAAGTTAACTTGAATACAAAACACAGTGAAAATCACAATATGATTTTTTGCAACGTTCCCATGGTAATATATGTATTTTTCATATACACAGATTCTGTTATTGTTTTTTCTTAAAATAATGGAGAGATATTATTGGTTCAATCCCGCACATAGTTAGTAGATTAGTAGATAACACGACAACTCAGATTTTGGTTGATGTTGTTTAGGGGGGTATATGTGACCTGTTACCATAAAAAGAAATTCAGTTGCAATTATAACGGCAGATCTAAATGCAGTTTGTGTGTGAACTTGGTCTGTTGCCAACTGCTAAGTAACCTGCAATGTCGTTCTTTGTAGCACCACACTGTAGGACCTGGATTCAACAGAGATGTTTAAAATCGGTGTACGTACCTGTGTTTTCATCATCATGTTAATTTGCTAATGCGCGTAGATTACCATATATATATAGATGGCATATATATGATATACGATTAGTATAAGAATAAAAATTGAAATCCTTATAAAATTACATCATTAATTATTCTTATATTTTTTTTCAAATTCAAGCTAGTGTTCGCCCAACAAATCTGAAAAGGCGGTATTATAATAGAAAGTTGTAAATCTCGATATCGTATGGTTTCATTGGTGAAACTCACCACAGGACGCAACCTGAATGTGTTTGTACTGTCGAGTTGGGTCATGACAAATCATCGCAAGTCACTTTATATTTTCAGTCGATGACACGTTCACATGACAACTATATCCCGCAAATCCGTTCCATGAGTCATGAAACCATAACATTGAATAATATAAATCACAGGGCTAATACAAGATGGGTTGAAATATAATGCGCCATAAGTTAAGCAATACATCACACGAAATAAACTGCTAGAAAGATTCCCACGCATTTTTAATGAAAACAACTATAATTCCAGGTACAGACTTCCTCACAATTTAACAAAAACATGTTTTTTTTTTGTATTTGTATTTCCTGAACGAAATACAACATAGATCAAAACCGTCTCCGATACGCATGCGCATATTGCTTCAAGGTATCAGTCAAATTAGCACACGTGCGCAGGGAAATACAGTACGGCGTGGTTGAATTTTAGACACGAGTGAGATGTGATGAAGTTCGATTTAGAAATTCAGGAATCAGACCAGACAACTTCTTATTTGAATTTGGCGCATGGCTCAGGTTACTTGACTGTATAGCTAACACTAAAGCAACCTCAAATGCACATGTCTTGGGTCATTTTAAGTCACTTTAAGTAATTTTGAACTTATCCCATTCTTCGCATTGCCAAGTGCAAGATGTGCTATAATCTGCTCTCTGTCTACTCCACACTTGGCCATATCATTGAAAAAAACATTTGCGCTCAGGGTAACCAGGGTGTGTGTGTGTGTTGGTGATCTGCTCCGCTAGGATTGCCCTTAAGATCACTTTTGGGTGGGTAGGTAAGTGCGTGTGTGTGTGTGTGGCGAGAACAAATCGAGAACGGTGTAAATTTCCAAAATACAAGGTAAAATATGTTTTCATTTCTGTTTAAAATGCACTATACAAATAAATAAATAAAGAGTTGGAGGTGTCATAGTATGGAACCCGTGGTGATAAAAGTAACTATGTTATATGTCTCCTAATATAACGTATAATTGGCTGTATTATTTTACATCCATTTGAAACACGATATACCGATCAACTGGGTTCGTACTACTTCAAAACAAGCATGCAGATACACAATTGGCGACAGATACAAGAAGTCACAACCAAACTTTTTTTCGAATATATCAGCTGGGAGGTGTTCCTAGTGATGCAATTATTCAGCTTGTTCCATAATTTCATATTTTCGGGAATCGTTGCTAATATCATAAATCATTGAATCTGAATGTGCTTATTAAACTATGCCAAAATCGCCGACTCTGGCCTCTGTACTTCACAGTTACATTGTTAGACGTGCTCGTATGCCTGTTTTCTACGTACAAAATATAGCAAATTTTCAAAAATCGGGCCACATATCAATCATTTTTCGCGACCATTCCACCGTATTTAATTTCACTGCATACAGCACAGATATTAATATATTTTATTTTTATATGGAAAAAAAACTAAAGATATGCAATATCGTACTGACCACGATATCATCGGACCGCCGACACATTTAACTATCATTCCGTGATGCACATTGGGGTTACCAGACACTGAGCATGTCAAATAGTTCAACTAAATAACAACACTATAGAGTCAATAATAATAAAATTAATATGATCACATTTCATAGTGGGATTATCCCTGTGTTTATAGTGTCACTAACTAAAGTCATCACATAAATTCCCCATCTGTACCGACTCCGTTTTAAACGAGATAACTATTTTAATATTCTCTGAAACTATTTATATGGTTGTCCCGTTATCGGAAAAGATGCAGACACGGGTTGGAAGTTGAAGATCACTTCCGGCCAGGTCGTAAAAATGTGCCCAAGTGCACATGTTTAATGTTTTTAAGAATTTCACACTGTTAAAATTTATGGCTGCTCTGTAACCACGGTAACGAGCGATCTTCTCACGCAGATGACCATGTGGACGTCTGTTAAAGATGAACAACTGTACACCATGTATCAAAGTTGCTTGGACAACGTACATGCCTAAACTTGTTTACTCAAGTGCCCTGCGCTGGACCGGCATATGGCGAGGCAGCCGAAACACCACTCAGATGTCACGTTTCGACTGTGGGAAGGTTGTAAAACGAACCGGCCGTAATTGACAGATTGATCGCTTCGATTCGTGTAGTGAACTGGCAGTAAACATCTTTTTTCGAAAACACCAATAAATACTGCTAAATAATCGGAAGTATTCAAGCGAGCGCGGATACTGTCCAAAATGGCCCCGATCACGTACTGATCCGCCACGCACTCCCATGGGGACGGAAATAAGTCCGCGGACACTGTCAAAAGTTTTAACCCTGTCTCCGTTACAATCCTGTCAGTATACTCTTACTAAATGTGGGTGTCAATTATTTAACGATGGGCTGACATCACATGTGTTTCTGATAAGTCACGTGACACCCATGAGCGACTCTACGGGGTATCTACTTTCCTGTGATACTTCTCTCTTGAACTGATCAACAAATACACGCCATATCCGCGGCCCTGTCAGCAGCGAGCAACGATCGCGTTTGTATTAACAACGCTACTTACGAACAGATCTCCGCAATCAGCGAGCTATCCGTACTATCTCTTCGTCGGCACTGTCTCTAAGTCACTGAAAAGGAGGACTTTCATTTGGAGCTCATCATCGGACCGTTTCTGTTTATCACTCGTTCAACTTGTGTCGTTTACTGATAGTGGACAACCGATACAATATGGAGCGTTCACTTTATAGTGTTAATAGCGCTCCTGTCTTACAACATTTCCCACCCTCTCTCAATGCCGGTGTCTCGACTCCTCGCCATGTTCCGTACCAGGTAACCATTCCATCATTTTCACATCTGCATCTGTGATAAAATCTTATCATCAGCATAACCTCTTCATTTTTTATAACGAAACTGGATGATTTTTTTGTATTTCTATCATCGACAAACGTAAAATTTTTCATTTGCTAGAATGTGAGATTGACATGTGGAAAGGGTAATATACGCAAATGTTCCGTTGTCATCTCAGCGAAATGTGTTGTATGAGGCAATATTTATTATACTATATATTATATTATATTATATTATATGATATCTAATTAATTGCATATCCTTATTACGATTATTGTGACTTATCCTGCCGGATGGTGAGTTTGATTTCATCCTCAAATCACGATCACTATTTAGAAAGAACAGATATGTTATCCTGTTATTGGGACCGTCTGTGGCAAATAGACTGTTAATGACTGTATTATCTTTTTTCTTAACTAGAGAACAATGGGTTATCATGTAGCGGGTATGTCTACGCCGCTGTACACCACGTCGCAGCAGGCACGGACTCAGTATCCATCAGAGTGGGCTATTCATAGTATGCCGAGGGGATCGTTAACGACACAGAGCAGTGCCACTCTCTACAGCCCATCTTGTAACATCTCTCCGTGCAATGCCACTATCGCCGACTATCACCAACCTTCGGTAGGAAGCGTGGCTGAGGCCGTCAACAGACCGGTACCTATTGCGATTACAGCGAACAACAGTATCGACAACTGCTGTAGATCGACCCCGAATAAACACACACCGACAGCATCAACACAGCAAGACAACGGACATCGAACAAAAGACGATTCGGGTAAGTTAGACTATGTTATTATTATTTAATGATATTTTGATGTATAGGATGCAGTATGTACATTGACGTTTGGGAGATACTGCGTACCCAGTCACGGTATAAAAACAGTTCAAGTACATGTCGCAACCTCAGATGAAAGTGGTTCAAGTATTCTCATAGATCAACTAAACGAAATTTTTAAAAAGAATATCTATATTCTTTTGGCCTCTGTTTCCAGACTGGTGGTCCCCGTCTTTGCTTGAATTGACTTCCCCGGGCTAAAGCAGCGTGATCAAATACTGGATTAAAACTCGATCCTTAAGTATATACAAGGGGTGTGTTCTAGCTACAAGTTGTCGGGATTCGAATAACCATGAAAATCGAAATAAACCAAACTGTACACCCGAGTAATGCACATAATTTGCATAACATGACTGCGGTCAGTGTGGAATACCGTGCTCTTGTAAACTGTAGTCCAAAAATCGAGATGTATTAATTTGATGACAGGTTTCCATGGGCACGCGTTAGCGAATAAATACTAGTATAGTATACTGGACGCGTGGAAATGACGATTTCCCCCTCTTTCATGAGCTATGACAGTGTTGGGCAAGGAGCCTGGAATAAAACACTGTCAGTACATATTATCGTTAAGGGCGTTGCTAAATAATAAAACGTTCCAATGTTCCCATTTTCCCACCAATTTACGCTCCAATACTCCTATTTATAGATTGCAGAGAGGTCTGCTCTATGTTATGCTAGAATCCTGCGTCAAATATTGTTAAATTTGACGAATGCAGCAGGTATGGGCAGTGTTTAATATCATCAACCGGGACGGAGAGGAGCCAGCATGGCTGCCATGGATTCATGGCGCTCAAAACACCCTCCAATTCAGTAGGTTGCATCGGAACGTAATCTCTGTCGGATCACACACACAGACGAAAATCTAGCGGCTGTCAGGAGCTTTCATTCCACTCAGGCAGCCTTGATTGCCAGATGCCGATCATTTCGTCTTGCCCAATTGGCCAGAATTTCGGATCCGCCAAACCGTTGGACTATTAGTGGTGGTCTTTTAGGCGCCCGTCAATGAACAGCCGTAACCCTCAAGCCACGGCACAAACAAGACATAGCATAGCGTATGTCTTCGGGCTTCAATTTCCCACAAAACGCGTATCTGTGTTGAAATATATATATGAACATATAAAGAAAGTTGGGTGGTAGATTTGGACTTTACCAAAATGGTATAGAATTGATTATAATGGAATAGGAATATAGTTTTTTTTTAAACATTTTATCATCTAAGTCTTCGCATCATAAGTTCGATGTTGTAATAATCGTGCAATCTTGCGATATACTCCATACAGTGTAAAAACAGTATAATTGTTTATTTTGAAATACTTGAGAATTCAATTTGACAAAAGCTAGCAATACGATATACACTGGCTTGAGGGAATGGAAATAAGTGTTCAAATCAATTTACGCGTATAAACAACCTTGGATCCGATATCTCGAGCTACGTACTTATACACTAACTTGTACACGGGGTTGAAACTTTGGGGAGAGAAACCAGGTGTGAATCATGAATAATTGTTTAATTAAAAAAATAGTAGTATATTAAAAATGTGGATATGATAAAAATAATAGCGTTCACCCTAGCCTCCTACATTTCATCCTCTATTCGACTTCGTCTTTCGAATATCCATGTTGATGTTGTGGGCTGATTATATTTTGATCACTTGTTTTACAACATTCCCTTCTCCGAGGCATACACGATGCAGACCGCTAACAAGAACATAAAATGTGACCTAAAATTCGCGTTACATTAGATTCTAATACAAATCACAATATGACAGTCACTTCATTCTACGAAAACTTTCGACTTTCTGCATTAAAATAACACCGCTTCACAATAATTAAAATATCGAACATATATAACAAGATATAATATAGTATATATAACTGAACACAAATTGTTTTTTCTTTAGCTATAATGTTATGGGGGCATTTGCTAGTCTATGCGTACCACGCCAAACCGTATCACGGTGTCGCGTAGGATAGTCATCAAGCAGTCGATCCGTTGGTATCTGGTATTCTTTAGGATTCTGGACTCTTATCAGTTGCAACGTAGAAATTGACCACTGGTATATAATTGCAAAGTGGTAAAGATTGACCATTGCATTCCTAAATTGACCGCCGTACTTCGCTGATCACTGAAGCCTATCTTTATCAACCGGATACATACGTGTTGGTGGGATGGTGCCGCGTCGATGTGTTGGTGCGTGTCGGACCATGGTTATTAACATTACGCGAGTTAATCCGTAACCATTTCAGACACATCCGAGCCATCATGGTAACAATTTTTAGTCAGACTATCTTGGAAACGAAATCATCAACGTTTACACTACAAGTAACCAGTTAATAAAATTAAAAGTCGGAATATGGTTCAAACGCGACATTTAGACGCTGATGTAAAACTAACCTGTCACAGCAAATTATCGAAGACCTTGTTGACAAAACACACATCTACAAACACGGGTTTTATAACATTCAAATGTTTTATAAATTGGTCGATAAATAACAAAATAGAAACAAGATTTGATGGGTGAGATGTAATAAAAGAAAACCTTGTCAATCTGTTGGATTTCACAATGGCATGGCGTTTCCAGTATGGAATTATAATCAAAAACTGCACTTGATTTGCGAAAGATGAAATACATACTGTAGGCTTCATCTATTAAACTGAGTTGTAAATGTACAAAACGCCCAGTGGCTGAGTATATTGGAGATACAAAAATTGTCAATTGTTTTCGCTAAGCGAAGCGTTTCATCAAAACAACAAAAAGGAAATAAATAGATGGAGTATCAGAACTTGTTTCTATAGAAACAATGACTTTGTGGTTATCTTTACATGCTCTTTGTAATTTTCCGCCTGAAATTCTTATTGCTATTTGAGAATTGAAAATGTATATACATATAACTGTTTTTCATACACTTAACTCAAAATGTGTTCGGCTTCTCTAGAACAGACAGTCATCGGGAATTTATTCAGAAAATTCAACTTAAAGTTGCATACCCGCTTTGTATGATATCCAGGAAACTTCTCAATATGACCCGGGCAAGCCTCATGAGGGTTTTGGATTGTATTTAGTTCATGAGAGATGTTATCCAGAAATATTATAATAGAAATTATGTTTTATTTGGTGATTAGACGCTATGGCTTTCAGAGCAGACTTGCTTGTTTGCATTTTTCAGGATGTATTGCCAAATAAACTGTTTTTATTATTTTTTTATATTAATATATTTTCTTCTTTGCATGTAATACAAAGTATGAATGCAAACCCTGTTAAGAATCGATATAAATTCGTCGCTGCTTTTAAATTTAGCGTTTCGTGAATGAAACAATAATTTTTCCCAGGTTGATTTTTTACCATCCTAAGGTAATATGTCATTAGCATTAGTTTAAAAAAACTGTACAAATGTACCATTCGTACTATCGCTATTGCCGAAACCGCGTGTCATGTAAAAAAAAAAGTAAAAAGATATCAGTCAAGTCTAACACGAGGCACCGACCCAGTGTGAAACTTACACAGATAATCTTACATTATAATTCGAATTAATTACACAGCGTTTTCCAGAGCACCAGATGACGGTCTGCAAGTGAACACACTGTCGACTGATTCAATAATGACCCCCCTTAAAGACCTCCCCCGGGGAATGGAAACCATTCCGATTTCACATTAAACTCGTGTATAAATATTGGCCCGCTGCGTGTAACTGTTTAGTGGCCATGAGATTGCTAGAAATGTGTTCTTATCTGGCCTAGCTATTTACTATACATCGGTATCTGTACTCTCGTTCCTTTCACCCCTTTCATGTAAACAGACTTAATGCACATATACTGTACATTTGCCTCGGAACCGTTCAGTATTTAAGATCACTGGGCAGCAAACTATCACACCCAAATTAGTTCGAAATGAATAATATTGTTTATTGCACATGCTTCGCCACCACTAGATACTAGTTTAGTTCCTGCATTTAGTTAATCGCGTCGTCGTTGCCATTCTTATTATTATTACATAGAATGACGTTGTATATACCCCATCGCCTCGCTTGCATAGCTCTGTCTTTTGGAACTAGGAGGCAACAACAATTAAGACAAACTCGAAGCGGTTCCAATACAATACAGCAAACTCATATAGTATTTATTGAAATGTGTAAATAATATGACTCAATCTATAACACTATTTTGACTATTATAAGGAATAAATCTAAAAGTTACTCATTTTGCTCAACAATTCTACTGTGCAAATATTATGTTTAATACGTGCTGCTCAAATGGAGGAAAGTTTTGAATAAAATGTATTTATATGCGATTGATAGTAAAATTCGACGACGGCGACGATGATGATGATGATGATGATGATGATGATGTCTTCGTTCAACAAAGCCATTTAATTTGATTACACAAAATATGGTTTGATATTTTCAAAACCTGATACAATTTCCTATCAGTGGATACTACTATTTGTCTTTGAATTATGACGTAATTAACTTAACCCCTATGATAACATCATCAACAAGGTAAATATGAATACTAAGTATTTGTTTCTTTATTTGTCGTTGTCGACAGATAATGGCAGCGAGGACGGCGATGGTTATAAACTGGATTTAAACAACAAACCACGCAAGGAACGAACAGCGTTTACGAAGGAACAGATACGAGAACTGGAAAACGAGTTTTCGCACCATAATTATTTAACTCGGCTTCGTCGATACGAGATAGCAGTCACGCTGAACCTCACCGAGCGTCAGGTAAGTTTGTATGTGTGTGGCACCAGTCTGTCTACCTACTTGTAATGCAAATTGGGTTGTGTCGGATTACTTTCACCATTCGGAGTGTTCTCTATCCTACTTATGTTTCCCTATAGTGTTTGTTCAAGTCGACCGACTTGAAATTAGAACGCCTTTCTTATTATAATGTAAACAACAATAACCACTTAGTATTTCGGCTATCGTCCTCACATGTAGTGGCCAATTATGCCACTCTACCAGTTGTTCGGGCCGGGTTCTAGCTGTTCTGTACGTTGACAGTGTCTGTCATTTATGGTCATAATCCACGTCCCTAAACCTCTGAATATGCATGGGCATGCCTTTATTACCGAGCACTGTGGAACTTTTGTCAAAATATTTACACAGTTTTATTTCGCAAAATCGACGGAATAAATGTTTCACATCCGTAATGCGGTAAGAGACTCAAGAGACTGTAGACCGTTTACCTGTGTCCCTCCATGGCTCCGGTCACTTTGGTTTTCGGTACTTACGGGCTTAGGTGGAGTTCGGATTGGAGACAACAATAACTGTCTAGTTCTTAAGAAAATATAAAAAAAGAAGCCGTTTGATGACGGGACGTACGATATACGATATACGGCATTCTGGTTACCGCCCTATGTAGTCGATGCAATATACATAAGTTACGTGGTGCGTGAAGTGAAAACGAAACGAAAACTATAAAAGAATTTACTGCATGGACACTGGCTTCTCATAATTACAATTGATTAATTACATAACAATTAATTGTCACGTGATACATCTAGTGTCATAGCATGAACCGCTTATATTTGAATCACCACAATGGAAATTTACAAACGTTAAACTTTTGAATGAGTCCCAATCTCGTGTATAATGCCAGCAGTCACTCTACCAGTAGAGTGACTGTGATGCCAGTGATGACCGAAAGCCGTGAAATTCGTACACATTAACAATCATTATTCCAACGTATTTTATAAATTGTTGTTGGAATAATATAGATATCATACATTCAAACATGGCTGATCTGTTTCCACTAGTCAGAATTTACGATTTATATTCTCTGTATAGATACTTTAATCGCAAGAAGATTCATTTAGAACATGAACCATCACGATAAACAAGGAGACCCCAGATGAAGGACTTGGGGCTTGGAAATGCAATATTGCAATAATATTGGACGATGGGAAGGCGTTTGAACAGCGCTGCTACAACCCTTTACCATGCCATTACATGTGTTACATCGGTCGGTGTGCGGGTGGCAGACAATTGTCTTCGGCTTGGATTGAAAACATTGTGTATTTATGGACACATGCATTCCCTTCACTGATACCTTTTGCTGATTTTTATAATCTTGCACATTTTTACCCTTTCTCTTGATGAAACAAACACAATTCTTCCTGGCTCGGTTTTTACCGAATTCTTGTCGTTTAGCTAGTCTACTTATTACGCGTTTTATAGAAAATACAGAGAAACCTTGTTTGTCACTTAAGTGAAGATCATCGTGAAATGAATTTAATTACTACGTACAATAAACGAGACTATATTTATTGCGATACGTAACTATTTTTGTATCTGGACTATCTGAAAATCATTTCCTTACATCCGATCAGTTTCCCTAACCCAATGCGACACACCCCTCCATTATATACATAAACGTTCATATGGGTAGATATATGGCAGCTATTCGGAGTCGCAACCCCCGCATGTAGGAAAATCTACACCTCCGCTATCCCCAGGGTCGTAACAAAACGACGGTACTTGTGTACTGGAGACTATCACAGAAACAAACACTAACTTCAATCGGCGACATGTTACATAGCCAGTCTTCCGTTACGACTTCAATTTCACAAACATCAAACTTACCGAGCCGACATGATGGAATCACATCGCACCAACCGAATTATAGAAAAACGACTACATTATCACGGCAGTTGATATTTAACAAAACAATTCTTTCCGAACTGGCACAGAAAACTAAACCGGCGTTAAGGAGCTTGTAAACACAAATTTGTTTCGTTGAGTTTACTGAATTGTTAACGAAAAACATCCAATTGGCACACATCGTCCTTTCTAGATACACCGCGTGTCAATAACATTCCACAACATATCTAACATTAAAATAACGGTCACTGGGCGCATAGTGGTTTTCATATCAGACTCATGATCGCTGGTAGCATAGTGGTTGTCGCATCAGACTCATGATCGCTGGTAGCATAGTGGTTGTCGCATCAGACTCATGATCGGTAGACCCAATTTCAAATCCTACCTTAGGCTGAACATCAAAAAGGGTCTACCCCTACCCTTGATGTGTGTGACACAGATTAAATGGAAAGACCAATTCCACTGGCCGAGATTCATTCACTAACGAATACAACTTTGGGGAATCTTGGTGACAGGATAGCGCATTAAAATTGTCATTCGATAGGAAGATGACCGCACATCTCATGAATACATGAATATGACTTCTATTGCGAAAATGCACTATAGAAAAATTCAAGGACAAATAAATACATTTTAAGAATTCATTAATACTGATTCAGCATCTTCATTTTTTGTTGGAAGTTTGAGCTTCGCGATATTATTCAGAAGCTGTGCTATGGAAACCAAACCACTCATATGCTGCATATTAAATTTAATTTGCAATACCTCCCGTATCCTCTGGGAGTCATTTGTTTGTCCTAACTACATATGTTCACAAAAATACGACACAAATCAATTCGTTTGGACATAAGGTTGAAAGTACCATGTTCAGTTAAATTATTTATATGACCAATTTATCAATGACGTTGTGATGTTGGAAAGAAACAATGCTCTATAACGAAAGCCAGTCTGTCTATAAAGCACAATGTCTTTAATGCTCAACTATCTAACAACTTTGTCAAGCATATCTTTTCCATATTACATCGATCAGTAACAGCTATGCTTTCCCATTGGTCCATTGATGCACCTGGCTAGCCAATAGCGACATTCGTAATACCGCTTATTTCACGTATTGGACGCCACCCCCAAGAAGTTCTGATAGTTGAATACTTGGTTTTAAGGCGATGGGGGATATTTTAATAGGAAATATCAAATGCACAGTGAACATTTATTTCGAAATGTATTAACACAACCATTTTCAAGTGATATACCACGCCTTTTTCGTAACACTGTTGCGTACACTGTACGAGTATTCCATCGGATATAAATCTAATGAATCTGGTCATGCTTAACTGTCATTCGCACAGTGTTTGAACTCCTATCCAATAAACGCATTTCGCGATTTTTAAAATAAATAACCTTTTCCATATCTAAATATTGACGTAATTGTTCGACAATAAATTATTTATTCTTATACAGTATATGTTTCAACATTAATTAACGACCATGATCCCGTCCACATAGAAAGCATACTATTACACCCAGTATGTAAATAAGTGATGTGTGTTGTCCCGTGATTTTTAGCTCATCACATCGAAACTAGATTATACTACATTCAGTAACCAAACATGTCACCATTTCAATAGTTTTATTCACCGAAAACGCGATTATACGAGTTCATATACCGAACTGTATTGGCCAAAGGGCGGGGATTGCCAGACTCTGTTCTAGGCGCATGATGGAAACTTATGTTACAAGCTACGCACGTGTTTATACCTCTTCTTTGACAAGTCCATAATCTTCCTTGCTGTGACCACCCGTGCATGAAACAAACATCCGGGCCTGCCATGCGCCTGAACTTGAACATCTGCAAAATATAACGTATTGAAAATCGATGAAATCAACAAAACTTGTCCCAGCATAACTATGTTAAAACAAATTCTGTACAAGTGCTGTACACTTACAGACTTCTGTTTAATATTTTGTTCTTTGTACGTACCGTACATTCTCACGACAAGTAATGTCCGTGATTCGACTGGATCACGGGGGTTATATTTAACACATTATTCCGATGCTTTAGTTTTTAGAATTGCGTTGATGAAAGTTAGACAACCACGAAAACTACGCAAATGAGTTTACAGCGTTTATAGTTGCCTCACAGTGTTTCGTACTCCGTCAATGGATTTAGTGTTGGTATTTCAGAATTATACATGTCTGTTTTATTGATAATTTTACACCGATACACCAAGATAACGCGGGGTTACGTGAGATGTATGAGATGGCCTACTCGATTCATTCAAAAATTTGAAGAAAAAAAAAACGTTTTCGCGATCAACGACAGAAATTCTTGTTTTACACTTCTGGTTGCGCCTTTTCCCGTGATGGTACAGGGTTCAGTATAGCGGGATTCTAAGATGAGTCGCCCATATGAATAACCTTTCCATGGAAATTCAAAACTTTCGCGCCACTTGTTTTTCGAGTGACGAAGCTGCTTGACCTCACAGTAATTCGTTACATTCTGTGCAGATTAACGCGTTTTTTTTTCCTTCTCAAATTGTAGGTAAAAGTTTGGTTCCAAAACCGTCGCATGAAATGGAAGCGCGTTAAGGGCGCCAGAGACAGAGAAATGGCGGCAAGGCGACTACACGAAGTGGAATCGAAATATGGCGGCGGCAGTTCTCTGATAGCTATGGGGCGAACATCGCCTTTGTCTCGAGTGGACGTGTCGAATTCAGTGCACGATTCGGAGGAGAATTCGATCTAAACTCGCATGTAATCTTTGTGAACGTTTTGAACCATTGATTGTGAACTTGAAGAAGAAAGAACTTGAATATTGCTCTTGAACGACCAATCGTCCGTGATTGTTTCATCTTGCTGAACAAGTTATAAGCATATTTGACGGATGGCGTAAATTGTAGGAAACGGGAGTTGAACCAAGTACTGTGTCACAGCTTATCTGTTTGTTAGCTGTTTTGTCGACGATTTGCGTTTTTTTCAAATACAACACCAGGCAAATGCATGGACAATTTGTGTCCGGTGGATGTATAGTCCAGTAATTTCGTTATACAAGTCACCGGTTATTATTGCAATCACATGGGTATGACGTCACCGTTATTTGTTGTGATGTCACCACTCACTCGCTGTATTGTTTTATGCAATTATGTTTTGCAACGTAACATGTCGGCCATTGCGTGTTGTTCGACGCATTGTGCTGAATTGTAGTTTATTTGCATTATATATATTCATTTTGAGCCAAAATTGGTTAAGACTCTTGATAAACAAGTACCACATGACGTCACAATATAAAGGCGTCGTTGACGTGAATAAATTTGAAATTGTAATTTTTTTAGTTTTGTTTTCAAACATCAGTATCAGAGAGGAGGGACATTTTTTTCGACAGAGCGCCGGTCTCAATAAATATTTAGAGAACCGCTCAAAATATTTTGAAAAATCCGACGTAAAGCACTTCAATTTGCTTCGCGGTATTTTCTGATAGTCTAGTCTGCACGTGGCAGCGTGTGTTTCATTTAAATAAGTTACCATGGTTTCCTGTGGCGTTGCGGTGCAATTATTCCGTTGCATTAATTATGGTTATATGTAATTGTCACGCTTTTACGTCTGTAAAACTTGTAACACGCATGTGTGTATTGCGTTACGTTGCGTTACGTTTTACGCAACGAGCATTATATTGTTATTTACTAATACTTTTGTATGCTAATATATTATAAACGTAATTGTACTTGTGTATTTCATCAACATTCTCAGGAAAGTCCAATCGTGTACAGCTTTATACGTCACTCCTACATCTTTGTACGATTATACGAGGGTTTGATTCCTCAGTGCGCATCGTTTAGTATTGGGGGTAATATTCCGGTATTGTTAGTTACATGGAAGGTTATTATCAGTTTCAGTTTTGTAAGGTTGTTATTCCGATTTAACTGGTTAAATGTTCGAATAGTATAGAACACATCTTCTGTAGTTTAAACGATGAAACACGGGAAATTGGTGTCACCTTGATTTCGTATGTCAACCGCCTTCATATCACGATGCTAGCCAATTCAAAACTAAACTTAAAATAAAAACCCACTATTAGATAAGACACCGTCTCAAATATTGACCCGTGACGTCACACAATAATGTACAAACAATTTATTAAATAAAAACTAATTTTTCAGTAATAATGTGTTTTTTTTAACGTTTTTACATTAAAGTGACAGTTGCTGCAACATGTAAGTATTTGGGCAAAATTGTGGTTTTGAAGAAAGTATTCCAGCGAATTTCAAAAGTGCTGCGCGACGTTCGCTGCTTTAATGGTTTGATACCTTGAAAGTATAACCGAATAGGTTTCAACACATTCCTATAAGATGTACTCTAAATATATTTATATTTTTACTGTGACCGATTTACGTGCTTGGCATCTGACAACTCTAATATGAGACAAATGCGTTACGAATTAACTGGTGCCCCATTATGAGAATCATTCCTGACATAAATTTCGACCTCTGACCCCTTCATGTGAACTCCTCGCTTGATGCAGTAAATTATTTGCGTGGCCGTTGATGTACATCATTACATACAAGCTTCAGCGTCAAATTTAGATCTGATGTTTTAATTGTTCATCGAAATTATTTATTGTATGTGCTACCATGGCAACATAGCGCGCTAGATCTGGCATGTACTTCACGCTTTCTTGACAAGAATTACAATTCCACTGCAGAAACAATATTCAATGTCTCCTAAACCGAAGGCGTAAGAAATGAGAGGTTTGAAATGTTGCCAAACGTCTTTCTTGAGTTATTGATTCGTAACAGCTGATTGGCCTTGTACCACCAGTTTGCAACATAATAACTAATGAAACATTGATATCGCCATGACAACAATAATTACCAAACTGTTCCTATATATAACTTGTTGAGAGGTTGTCGACAAAGGGATTGATGATTGATTTGATTGGTTAATGAGATTGTTGGATATGATTGGTTAGTGTGTTTGGTGTCGTTTCTGATAGGTGCTGAACAATTCTTGATTATTGAAAACGCTGATAATGAGCAAACTTTTAACTAATAGAACAATATAGAAAATACCACTGATTGTCAATAATGACGACACTGATAGTTTTGTCAGTGGGCATTATTAACTTAAATGTCATAGATAATTATTGTCCGGTGGTTATTGTCCGGTGATTATTGTCCGGTAAGTGATCAACCATGACACCGGTGCACCGGTGACCGACGTTTAATGACGTAATGCTGTAAGCATTATGCCAAAGCAGTCGAGCAATATGATGTTTTTCAGTCTCGGGTCCATCGTCGGTTGTCAGTGAACACACGTGTAGTTTTTGTTACGTTGATTGCTGCTCGTGTCGCTGTGTTGTTGGATGTATCAACAATAAACAGAGGGATATTATTAATTTATTAAAGGCGATTTATGAAGAAGATTATGGTAAATTAATTCATGACAATAATGGTAACCAAACAACATATTTTTCATATTATTGAAAATTGTTCGCATCATAAAAGGAACTGATGATAGAATAGCCATCATAAAGACATTGCCCATTACGTCATGTAATTTAGACCAAATATTAGTATATCTTCGAGAAGATGTGGTTGCCAGTATCACATGTATTGTCAACGACATTTTTTACAAGATGTTGCCAGCGAAATACCTGGTGCTGAATTGATGTTCAAAAACTATTGCCCTATGTCCTAGTTTCCAAACTTGTCTAATCGAAATGGCAATAACAAATCAATTACAAATCAATCAATTAATTATCTTGATACTATACTCCAATCTGCTTATAAGTGATGCCATAGTACTAAAACTATTCTTGTTTCATGATTAATCATTTATAGCTGACTGAATGACCGCAAAATCTCTAGTTCTTTTAGATCTGCAAGTGAGGGCTTTATTCGACACTGTCGATATTGATATTTTACAATCGGTTAAAAAAATGTTTTGATATTGGGACTTGCCAGTACTTCACATCACCTCCAATCAGCCGTTGTTGTCGAAAATACGATGATGGGGCGTTTTCTGCAGCTGTACGAGTATCAGAAATGTCAAACTGAAACTCAAGACACATATGTCCAAAAAAGAATTTATTATCTAAACATTTTTATTATTAGTAGCATTCATTGCATTTAGAGTACTGTTATTTATTATATTAATATTTATCGCATTTTCAATTAGTTTATGTACAATCAGTCCTTTCCACCCAAAAGCATCATGGGTAAATATATGACTATATTGTTACTGGGTACATCTATTCGTAACATATATCCGCCTCTACGTCCATTTTCGCTGGGTTTATATCTGACACATTGCTACTATTGCATTGCTCTGTTATATACACCCAATTTATTTTCCCCGCAACAAAAAGATACTAATTTTTGTTACGGACACGTACAATTGCATTTCTGTAATTCTTTATATCACGTGTAATCTCTGCAACCAGTGTCCATTTACCCACTGTCTTCCATATATGGACGGAGGGTAGGTCAAAGGTCAACACGTCTGAATGGGTGTCAAACATGACTTCGGCTGAGAAATCAAGCCTTAATTAAGACGCATCGTCCGTGACTATTTGCGGCGTGAGTGAGTCGGCAGATGTAACATGAGGCCGGGTATCGTTTTCAGGAATGTGGCGTTTAGCGCACAATTTGTAATTTGTATCGTCATTTACACTTTGCAATCTGATAAAGTCATTAAATGTGCTATGTTACAGGAAGTGAAATATGCGTCATCACCGTCACGCTGCACCGAGAATTATCAACAAGAAAACAAGATGGCCACCATATTACATGTGTAAAACGGAACTGACCAATATGTGATCTATAGTGTAGTGGGGGATAATATTGATCAGTTAGAAACACTACTATAAAGTGTGACATTATGATATTTTTTGGTTTTGGGGAAAAAAACTTAAAATAAAAGATTTTGACAAAAAACATCAGAATCATATTAAGAATAAATTGTATTTCATGTGAACATGAACACCAATGATAATTTTCATAATTACCGATCACACAAGAATATTACAGAAACAAATATATATTTTCTATATTTTTGCATTTTATTTGTCTTTTATTACGACTGAAAGAAGCTACAGGAAATTAAAAACTCAGGCATGAGCAATAACTTCACTTGGTAAAATACTGTATGTTTCTCCATAAAAACGAAAGAATTTTACAATGTCGAAAACGGAAAGTCATTGCTACTAGATTACACATATCACTTGAGCAATGGTGCTGATAAGTTTATTTATTACTGGAGCAAGGTTTATATATTTAAAAATGTTGTTAGGGATGTAATATAAATGAGAAAATGTAATTGACAATACTCCTGTTTGAAACACTGAGTGATTTATCGTGAACTAAACGCATTACTACTTGAAGCACAGCAATTATTCGTTTTCATGAAATACTACAATTCAACGCAATAACACGCATGGGAAATGATTGTCTCGATACGTAAAACACACAGCTCTGTAGTAGTTTTTTTTCATTTTTATTGAGCAAATGCTGCAAAAGCCACAGTTTAAAGTTAATGATTAACTAAAATGAAATTTAGTTAATATGAAGCAGTAGTAAATAACAAATAACAATATAAATGTATGTTTTCATGTGTATTGAGTCTTTAAACAATTGATTAGTTTTAAACAAGTGGTATCACTGATGTCAATATATTTCATCCACCAGGGTAAATAAAAAAATATTGGGATATCACAAAATATCTATTTTATTTTCAATTAATTCATGATGTACATGTATCTTGTCATGATTTGTCATTTAACAAAAACGCTCATTGATAAACATCTATTCCGTAAGCCAATCTGTGCTCCTATCTCTTCACCAAATTCTCTTACTTTGGGCAAACTAGCATAGACAGAGCGAATAAAGAGAACCGTTCCGTTAACGAATCAATTTTAGTATTGAAATTTACAAACTGACCGCTATCTTAAAATGCCGTCATGGTGAATTAACAAATTGGTAAAATATAGCATGACTGAACATAAATTCAGCGTCACCATTTCCGCTTTCTGATCATTCACAATAGTTAGAATACCTATTAGTTTTCTTCCTTTGTTAATACTCAAATCAAATTTTCATTTTTCATAACTACAAGTATACTAGTATTTTGTAATGCGCCATGCATTTATGCCCAAGAGACAGGGCAAGGGGGCTCAGCAGCGCATGCGCACGTGTCGATTGACCGTATTATATTAAGCAAAAACGTCATGTTTAGATAAACCATTGAAAATCCTTGTATAACAGCGTATTTCCGAATTCAGGAATCGGTTGAAAGGATACATCAGGCATTTAATAATGACATTGGCGTTGTAATATTCGTCCAGACGAATTTGTTCGGACTCGGACGCGTGTCACATGGGCTCGATCAAAGTCACGTGGTATTCTTCAAGTTCCTTTCTTCTCGTCCGCACATTTTGACTGGATGTAGTTTCACGCGCATGTCATATCTAGTATGAGCAAATCCACAAACTAATATTCTTTTGTTTACTAGTTTGTATGTAATTACACAACACGTTACGTGTTTGTATCTTGTTTTTTATTTGCCTCAGAATTTGGCGGGGGGGGGGGGCTGGTGTAACTTTTTGTGAGAACCAGTGTGACTGGTTTGCCGACGGTGTTCTAAGGGTTGTTATTCTAAATTAAATGTTCAATAGATGTTAGGGTTTTGGTTTTATTTTACCCGCGAATCAAAAATAAATATTACAATTTTATTCCAAGAGAGGGATATTTCGCGATATAATTAAGATGCGACGGACAACCATTTGCATACACGTTATATTGCCAGATTTCGCGATACAATCAACTGTATACATGGTTATATGAACACATTTCGATATAACGACTGTGTGCAAGCTATATATATATATATATATATATACCAGAGTTTGCGATATAACCTCGACCCGACGGATGACCAACTATATACACGCTCTATAACCAGATCTCGCGATATCAAGTATTAATAATCAAAGTCCACGACAAACTACTTATCACAATAGTCATAGGGAATCTAGTTACACTGCGAATCGTGCACAAAACCCATCCAGTCTATAGTTTCGAAATGTGGTTATTTTTTAATTTATCATCCATCGCGTTACATCACGCAATCTGATCTAATCCACCAAATTATTCTCCCTGGAAACGGTCGTTACCATTGAATAGTGGCATAACATGTGTTACAGTGACACATTTCAATTGGGAGTAAGGTGGAACCGACCTTTAGGCTAAAATTTAATATATGAAGGAAGAACGCACCGAAACATCGAATATTATTATTGAATTTAGGTGGGGAATAATAGACCATTTTACGCTCTCTACGAGATCTCTCGTTATGCGTGAAAACGAACGAAAAGAAACAACACAGGGCAAACAAGGGTCATAGCGTTGTAGTGGCGTCCGATTCGTCAAACGATAAATTGGGGGGGGGGGGTATTTCCACGATTGATTAATAATGTACACATTTGATGATGATCAATTTCGATGAAGTAAGGGTAGCTACATAGTGTACCAATTCAATGTTCCCTTCTTCAAAGATCTTCACTTTGACATTGGGGTATAAAAAAAAGTTAAATTCAAAATCAAATAGTTCGATTTTGCGGCAGAAGTCTGGTCTGTGCTTTTCACGCAATATGCGAGATCTCACTAGACATTTTAAAAAGCAATTCGCATTTTAATGAAATTGTTTTATCCCGAAAAAGAAGCCTTAACCGTGACGAGAAACATGATTTTCTCATCTCTATGGCAACCAATCATGTCTATACAACTATTGCATCGATACCAAACAAACAGTGTGTTAGTTAGTTTATATACAAACAATGTCTCCAAGGTTTCAATTTCCTGTCAGAACACGTATAATATTCAAATAACTGTATGGGATGTGTGTGTAGAACAATGTGGGAAATGTGCGTAGAACAATGTGAGAAATGTGTGTAGAACAATGTGGGATATGTGTGTAGAATGATGTGGGACGTGTGTAGAACGATGTGAGATGTGTGTGTAGAACAATGTGGGATATGTGCGTAGAACAATGTGAGAAATATGTGTAGAACAATGTGGGATATGTGTGTAGAACAATGTGAGAAATGTGTGTAGAACGATGTGGGATATGTGTGTAGAACAATGTGAGAAATGTGTGTAGAACGATGTGGGATATGTGTGTAGAACAATGTGGGATATGTGTGTAGAACAATGTGGGATATGTGTGTAGAATGATGTGGGACGTGTGTAGAACGATGTGAGATGTGTGTGTAGAACAATGTGGGATATGTGTGTAGAACAATGTGGGATATGTGTGTAGAACAATGTGAGATATGTGTGTAGAACAATGTGGGAAATGTGCGTAGAATAATGTGTGATGTGTGTGTATAACAATGTGACAAATGTGTGTAGAACAGTGTGGGATATGTGTGTAGAACAATGTGAGAAATGTGTGTAGAACAATGTGGGATATGTGTGTAGAATGATGTGGGACGTGTGTAGAACGATGTGAGATGTGTGTGTAGAACAATGTGGGATAAGTGTGTAGAACAATGTGGGATATGTGTGTAGAACAATGTGGGATATGTGTGTAGAATGATGTGACGTTTGATGTCAGAGGTCGTACAATATATGTAAATTGTACAACCTTGCATAGTTTGAAGGAGATTCATGAGACGACTACTCAGTTGTAAATACACCAGCAGAAACTGACACACGTGAAAAAAAAACGTCACAAATGTCATCCACAGCGAGGAATTTCTTCCGTTGTTGTTTGGACGTTCATCATTCGCAATATATTTAAATTTCTCAAAAAAACAAACAAAAAACGACCTCCGTTATTAGAAAGATGTTTAGATACATAAAATACTGTAGAACACGTTGAAATAGCTGCATGCCATTTTAGCGGATTTAACTCTTGGCATGAATTAACAGAAGCTTAATTTAGCTAAAGTGTCGACTATCTCATTGTGAGAATATACTTTCTGTTAAATTAGCTGCATATTGAATTAGCGAAATTGCAGATTAGCTAAAATAGCTAAAATAACATGCTAGCTAGAAAGACATGTTTTACAGTAGTTACTGTCGAATTAAAAGAAAGAAAGAAAGAAAGAAAGAAAGAAAGAAAGAAAGAAAGAAAGAAAGAAAGAAAGAAAGAAAGAAAGAAAGAAAGAAAGAAAGAAAGAAAGAAATAAAGAAAGGAATTTGAAGAGTTTGAAACTACATTCAAGAGCGGAAAGCAGGATTTGTATATATATATATATATATATATATATATATATATATATATATATATATATGTATATATATATGCTAATACATCGATGGCGGAAAGTTTCAACCCGCGAGATATGGGAGGGCTACTCAGACAATATAATAGGAGTAGCCGCTATTACCAACGGATCCCCACCCAACAAAAACAGCCGAAATGGCCCTGTCACGTTATTTTGCGAAAAATATTCACCTCTTTACAGACTAGACACGAGCCGTTTTCCCAACCAAGTTTATGTTCGCTAAACGATTTAAAAGATTATAATGTTTTCAACTGCAGGTAATGCACCGTAGACTCCATGGCTCGGAAAATGAACCACATTTTTCAATGAAAGTAATTCAGCTTGTACTAGTCCTACTGCAGCAATTATTGCCTAGTCTTACCATGATGATTTGATAAAGCTTGTTATCATCATGTCGATCTCTAGAACAATTTGAACAACAGCGGATGGAATGTTGACTGAAACTAATGTACAAAGAAGGTAATACTAGTATACCATATGGTAGTACCGAGGTCGATTTGTATTAATACATTATTTACATAAATTGCGCCCTCTACTGGCCTATTCACATAACAGAAGCGTTTCGTCACTAGAGGTCGCGATTTATAAGACAGGTGTATCCTCGGGGCGGACATCCGGGCATTTTTACCGCATGGCAATCATCACCGAAAGGCCGAAAACTCTCGGAAAACAGTACTTTGGGATAGTTGTTGAGACTTCCCTGAACAGTGTAACAAGATTACCTCTGCGTGTGTAACTCATATAAATTTGATTGTTCAGGATAACTTCAAAGTTGAGTTCATGTTGTTTTCTCGAATTTTCACCAGCTCGGCGATCCGCGTTCCTCAACAGGGCGCGCAGAGCCCATAGAAATACGTGGTACAGTGTAGACTGGCGCAGTCGGGCGATTAATTTGTTTTTGTAGTTTAAATAAAATAAAAAAAAATCGCGAAATGAAGGTGTTAGCGCAAAATTTCGCTGTTACAGGGGATTTTGCGTTAACACCTCCATTTCGCGATTTTTTTTATTTTATTTAAAATACAAAAACAAATTAATCACCCCGACTGCGCCAGTCTAGGTACAGTGGTGCGCGACTTAGCAACGTGGAAACATCCTGTGACGTAGTCCACCCCCGAGGATATTCTTTGGATATGACCAGTATTCAGCATGGTCGGTTGATTGGTTTGCATTGCAGCTCTGGGCAACCTGCTGTTTCACATTTAGTTACGCATTTCTCCTTTTTGTTTATATTGATTCTCGACATGTGCTTATTATCCTAGGTGTTCGCATGTAATTATTTGATTACTATAGTTTTCCCTAGCTGAATAGAAGTTGCAGCGACTTCCTGTGCACTGAGTAGATACGTGGCTGATAATGTACACTTTCATACAAATCAACTCAATAATAAAGAAAAACTTACTGTGTTGTATTGAAACAAAAAATTGAATTAAAAATGAACAATAAGTTTGTCAACAGCAACATGGAAATTAACTTCTTTGACATTCAAACTACAGCTTTTAAAGTGACACTTCAGATAGACTAAGTGTAGACACAAATGCTCTAGAAGTACTTCAACTATGTAACAAATTATAAGAGGCTCAATATTGAAAAAAAACACCAACAGAGAGTCAACAAAAAATTGGATGCAGAAAAATTATGTACATGTATCTTGATGAAAATTCGTCATATGATCAAAATATTACTCACTTATCCGAAGCAGAAAATGCAAAAAAAAAAAAAATAATAAGAAACGCGGGACAGCCACTCTGGACAATATGTCCTTAAAGTTGTCTGGGCGAAACTCGCTTGCCGCTACCAATCTCTCGTATAGCTGTGTAAACGTCACATCTCCCTGGTCGACGTCAATTGCGTACTAGTCTACAACAATCCGTCCATTTTTTCTCTGAACTTTTATGCTCACGTGTTTTGGTGGCGTGGTTGCCATGTTGGAATTCCCGGCAAAACGCAATTACGCATGTGCAGAATATCATTTACAACAAAATTTGCACGTTTTGAGGTAGTCCAAAACGAGTTTTACGACAAGCCAGCGCTTTGCGGCAATATGAGTCGGCAAGTTCCGGGCAGAAAACCGATCTGTGAAGACTCGTCGTTGGAGATTTTTTTTGTTTTTTTGTTGAGAACAGGCGAAAACTAATGCGCGCACGGATGTCATCCATAAAATTAAGTCGGTGTGGCCTTAAATGAGGAAGGGTAACGAAGGTGATTGCAAATATGCACATACTGTCTGTTGTTTTTAATTTTAATGGAATTTGGTTTACTCGTACAATTGCTTTATGTCATTTTATATTTTAAATCAAAAAAGTATCTACCAGTATGTACCTTTTTTCACCGATGAGTTGAACTCACGATCTCCCAGATGTCGGGCAGATTAACATTACATGTACACAGATATTAACCACATTGAAATATTTAGATTTATTCATTTCTGCCAGAATATTGTCCGCACACAATTTTGTTCATATATATTGTTGTTTCAAAGTTTTTATTCTAACATTTCCTGCAAGGAAAAGATCGTACCAAGCAGCACCATCTTCGCCAGCCAAGGGCCATTTATTCGGCCGTAGTCTCAACATTAACCCTTGGCAGATTTCACCACGATTTAATGTATGTCGCGCGCCCTCAAACGATTATAAGATTCACTTCGGCTCATTTGCATCACCCAATCAGAACTCACGAAAGAGATCACGTGGAAAGAAACTACACATTTCATGATAAAATTAAAATGGCGGAATCAAATGAACGTGTTTAGCTTTTTTCTCTGAACGAGTTTACTGATCATCAAAAGAAAGCGCTTAGTGCTGTATCTGAGGAAAATGACGTGTTGATTGCAAACACAGTATCTCGACTGTGTTGCCGGGCTGTGTTGCGACGAAACCGAATCGGGCAAGTCAATATGTTATCAGTTTCGACAGTTTTGTCAGTTTACTAAAACACAGTTTAGACATTCCATCGTCCTCATTCACTTGCCCACAAACAATTTTTAACGTTTGAATAAGAAATTTTGGGAACGCCATTGTTTTAATGTTTGATGAGCTCTCCGATCTTCACGTTTATGATACACCTACTCTGATTGGTGGCGCCTGCTCCTTGCCGCGCCCAATCAAATGACTCAATTTAGCTGCTGTGAAATACAGCTTTTCCTAACACGATCACGCACAGGTTCGGGCCGGTTATGAATAACCGGCTTTAGCGAAACTGTGCAATTCAGACGATGAGGCAGCACGTACATCGTTAAGTTTATATCCATTCTGATTTCTTATTTGTAATTTATTATAGGTTCTCAAGGGGCAACGATGTAATAGTTACGCTATGTTTGGTTTAATTAAAGAAGTAACAAACAATCATGACCCCCCAATAAAACGTTTAATTCATATTTTGAACATTCGAATATCGGACTGGAGTGAGCCAAAGTTGTTGTTATTATTCACACTACGGGACTTGAAGTCATGACATCTAACCCTTCCAACAATAGACATTTCATGTTGATTATATTCCGTGTTAACAACAGTAAACATTGATAACTTGTGTATGCAAATGTTCACTTAGGGTGGACTATTATTACACACTTGGAAAGGGGGCTTAAAATAACTGGTAGAATAGCTGTGTAAATTGTATTTTACCTTCATTCATTTACGAGCCAAATTGTTTCCCAGGATGACGCCAGAAATGATGAAATTTGTATTTTACCACTGTTCAAATGTTCCATATTTTGTGCCGCTTCACAGACCACCAACTGCCAGGGGCGAAAACATACTTTTACGAGCGTACGGGCAACCAGCCGTGATACCACCGACACAAAACTACTACCGTCGTTACCGAACATGGAATCATATAGGACAGTGAATAAATAATACATACATGCAATCTATTTACGATTAAATAAACTGTCTTTATTGTGGGAACGCTTCTACAGCAAGCAACATTCAGTGGTACTGGTAGACACTATAACACGAAGAATCTCAGGGGTGAAGCTAATTCCCCCTTTCTCCACCCTGAGATCTCAATGTTAAAGTTGTTTATAGATATCAAATTCGAGGATCCAATGATATGATTGATCCTATCCATGTATTGAAATAACAATGATGGATGGTATTACTTTTCTAACGGCATTCGACCCGTATAAACATATGCATTAACATCAATGTATTGTGATTAAGGCACCAAAAACTCGATCATATTATGTATATAGGCTAATAATGAGTCACCACTATTTAAATGATATTTTAATTGTGTATTTTCAATGCTAGAGCAGATGTACTGTTATTCGAGTTCACTACTTCAACCCACGTGTGCAAACGTGTGTGTACAACCCTCGATGGACTTGTGTCATTTCTGTGTGATGACTCATTCAACATAGGAGTATACCATTAATGTTGCGGGGTTTCAACTAGTAATAACTGAGGGAAAACATAGTTTACCCTTTGAGTTTTTTTTTGATGCACCCCTTACCTCGAATGCGCCTTACCCATATATGATCATACTGTTAAAGAGTCACAGTCATTGCGTCGCGTCGTCTTCGATATGGGTCCCATGCAACGTATACAACGCGTGTAAAATACATTGTACGAGAACCACTACTAGTTAATACAGTTTATTTTTTTTGTTTTTTGTTTACATTTTATTATTTCACACTTCGACAAGTTCATAATGTCATTGCAGATATAATTAGTAAACGCTTTTTGTTGAAAAATTGATGCAACTGTAATGTTAAATAGTAAACCTCGTCACGCCTTTTTAGAATATTTCTATCCCACAATCCTTTGCAAAACCATTATGGAGTTAACATATTTCTTGCCAGCAGTTTAGTTTACTTTTTTATCGAAAGTGTACGACTTTAGTAACCTGTACGGGATTCTTTATGTGGCACAATGGCCTCAATGGCCAGTGTTCTACGCAAGGTTGGCCAAGCCAGCAACATATGTGACACTAAGCTGGCCAATTCAGCACCTTCTATGGCCAGTATGTAAGGTAGTTGCAACAACGCCCTCTATTGATCGTTGAGTGCTAAGGTAGCCAATATCGCACTTACTAAAGTCAGTTATGTACACTACGTTAGTAAAAATGACACCCTCTATTGCTAGTTAAGTGTAGTAAGGTACCAAAGACAGTACCCTCTAGTTACGTGTAGTAAGGTACCAAAGACAGTACCCTCTAGTTACGTGTAGTAAGGTACCAAAGACAGTACCCTCTAGTCACGTGTAGTAAGGTACCAAAGACAGTACCCTCTAGTTACGTGTAGTAAGGTACCAAAGACAGTAATCTCTAGTTACGTGTAGTAAGGTACCAAAGACAGTACCCTCTAGTTACGTGTAGTAAAGTACCAAAGACAGTACCCTCTAGTTACGTGTAGTAAAGTAGAAAAGACAGTACCCTCTAGTTACGTGTAGTAAGGTACCAAAGACAGTACTCTCTAGTTACGTGTAGTAAGGTACCAAAGACAGTACTCTCTAGTTACGTGTAGTAAGGTACCAAAGACAGTACTCTCTAGTTACGTGTAGTAAGGTACCAAAGACAGTACTCTCTAGTTACGTGTAGTAAGGTACCAAAGACAATACCCTCTAGTTACGTGTAGTAAGGTAGAAAAGACAGTACCCTCTAGTTACGTGTAGTAAGGTACCAAAGACAGTACCCTCTAGTTACGTGTAGTAAGGTACCAAAAACAGTACCCTCTAGTTACGTGTAGTAAGGTACCAAAGACAGTACCCTCTAGTTACGTGTAGTAAGGTACCAAAGACAGTACTCTCTAGTTACGTGTAGTAAGGTACCAAAGACAGTACTCTCTAGTTACGTGTAGTAAGGTACCAAAGACAGTACCCTCTAGTTACGTGTAGTAAGGTACCAAAGACAGTACTCTCTAGTTACGTGTAGTAAGGTACCAAAGACAGTACTCTCTAGTTACGTGTAGTAAGGTACCAAAGACAGTACTCTCTAGTTACGTGTAGTAAGGTACCAAAGACAGTACCCTCTAGTTACGTGTAGTAAGGTACCAAAGACAATACCCTCTAATTACGTGTAGTAAGGTAGAAAAGACAGTACCCTCTAGTTACGTGTAGTAAGGTAGAAAAGACAGTACCCTCTAGTTACGTGTAGTAAGGTACCAAAGACAGTACCCTCTAGTTACGTGTAGTAAGGTACCAAAGACAGTACCCTCTAGTTACGTGTAGTAAGGTACCAAAGACAGTACCCTCTAGTTACGTGTAGTAAGGTACCAAAGACAGTACCATCTAGTTACGTGTAGTAAGGTACCAAAGACAGTACCCTCTAGTTACGTGTAGTAAGGTACCAAAGACAGTACCCTCTAGTTACGTGTAGTAAGGTACCAAAGACAATACCCTATATGTCCAGATAATCACGGTTGCGCCACCACGCGGCACAACAAGACATTATTTCCAAAATGTTATGTCATTTTTTCGAATCGTCTTTCTTTTATTAATGAGCCAACATATACAAAAAGGGAATAAAACAATTAGAATTGTTTGTATAACCATTATAAAACTAATAATGTTTATGAACCAAAATTATAAGACAATTTACCTTCCTGTCAATCTAAATGTGTCACATCAGTATGCAGCTAAGGCAATTACTCGTACTTCATTAAATAAATGGCAATAAAACAAAGAGAACATCTCCATATTACACACAATTAATTTATTCAATTAAACAATGGAAGTAACCTTGTACATGGACACCATATTATCAGTGTATTTGTATGTTTCCACTCAGATGCACCGAGGTCACGAGAAGACCCACATGTCGAATACGTTTCGGTAAAACTATATACATATATTGAATCCACGATGCCAATATCATAATAACAAGCAGCAATCATTTAAGAGTGTTAAAAACAAGAAATATATTCTGCAATATTGAACATTGATAGAAGAAACAAAAGCATGAACAAATCTATACTATGTATTAGTACACATGTATAATGGAAATTGTAAACTTTTACAAATGAGAAACAATTGTCTGAATATGTCATAGAGAGAAATAAGCTAACATATACCACAGTCAGTTACACAACTATTACACTGTTTCCATTATGAAACCACAGAACTATCTCATGTTGTAATTATTTACAAACACATCTATCATTTTCACAAGGTGTTCTTAGTATCTACATTAAATATAATTTATATACAAATATTCTTCGAGTATCTAAACGACTACTGATAGTCCAATACATATCTGACTTAAATTCCTTTTCAGATATTTCGATTAAATAAATAAATATATGAAAAACGGTCTAGAACTAGAAAAATTCTTCGGATCCATTAAATAGAATCATTCCAGGTATTTAAACTAGGAGAGATATTTGTTCTTTACGATCGATATAAATGTAAAATAATAATGATAAAAACAAAACAAGAATATAGCTAGCTATATCATTGGCTAGCAGTATGCAACTAGTACGTAAGTGCAAAATGTGATTAAAGCATTTACGAAGCTCAATAATTCAAATATTTTAATATTCTATCTTTAAAACATTATTACAAACTTAATATATTGGGCAAACTCTTTTTGTGGCAGGACGTTATTGTATAGAATATTATAAATGAATTTTGAACGAGTTTATTTAGTTGATCATGTTCTGACTATTAAATTGAGGACCAATGAACCACCATAATGTAGTACAGCATAAGGGCCATTTATATTACTCATAACGTAAATGTCTATACGGATCTTTAAAATTGAGTATATTTTAATACATTAAATGATGTATTTGAACAATACCATTTGGTTCCTGGAAAAAATGATTACTTTCAATCAAAACATTAAACATAAGATCGGAAATCTGCTGCATAGTGTTTTGAATAATTGTCGGACTCCACGTAGCAAACTAGTTGTACAAATCAGTGTTGTGAGTTGGTGAGTCCGTAGACGGGTGATTGTTTGAACGAACAGTTGTATGTATACTATTAGTGTCATGAGCAAAAAAAAGGTAATTTTTATGAGACATTCTTTTCTTTTTAAAATTATATTGTTAAATAATTACAAAGCGTTAATTATTAAGGATTGTGACCTTTGACTGACCATGGAAGGTACTAATGGACTGGCCCAGCAGCAGAGTCCCTATTCGTGTACCCTGAAACTTTAAATGGACTCAAGTTCTATATTCAATTTATAACAATTTCGTAAATACTAAATACACTGTAAACACAATAAAGCATTGTTTTGTTGAACAATTAGTAAAAAAAAGAATACAATTAAACATTTTTCATTGAAAACTCATTAGAATGAGAAACACAATAAAGGATTGTTACATTCACACTTAAAACAAGGAATACAATGACGCATTGTGTAATCATGATAAGTAACACAATAAAGCATTGATTCACTAAACATTTGTTAGATTCATAGACACGCTAAATTGGAGAAATTGTGAAATAAATTGCATATGCTATTTGATTTAAATGATTATTTGTTTCAAGTTCTGATTCACTAATTTGGATAACATAATACACAGTTCGTACAAAACTTTTTTTGCTTTGTTTTTGTCTGGAGACATGGTAATGGTAATAATCATTTCCTATCATAAACATGCAAGTTTTAGTATACACCTGTCTCAACTTTGGAAATCCGATTATAGATAGTTGTGTCCAGCAAACGTTACTGACAAGTGGCCCATCCTGCTGTGAGTCTCTGGGTTCACACCCACCATTCACAAGTAAACTGAGTTTCTCAGAGAGCATCTTGCTCGTTGATATAACGGTATGATTCAGATCCTGGATGTATATAGTATGATTTATACTTCAGCTTCCAAAGAGAAACCATTTGAATGTGACTCATTTTGATGTATAATCGATGTGCGTACTATTTTCCAAACATCATTACTCGGGGTATATATCCATTTTCCCCACGATTTTCTAAATTTTAAATTCGCAATACAAGACGATTATTTTACCGATAATTACGACACCGTTTTTGTCTACATCCTATGAGATATTGCCATAAACCGAATTCCTTCCCTTATGGCTCACAGAGGAAATAATTTTAGTGTTCTCAATTTGCAATAAATTAAACTGGACAGCTGGTGTAATCTGCTGGCACACGCGAGACTGAATAATAGTGTATTTTGTCTAGGCCCATTATTAATTAGGACACATCTGTCTATCCGCACCGTCGTCGTAGACAGCATTTCTGTCTATGTCTCTCGTGGGATATTATTTAAACTGACATTTATTTACGGTTGGATTTTTAAATTTAAAATTAAAAGTTGTGAATAATGGATATTACTGAGTTGTAACTGTCAATGGTCTAATGTTCGACGATGTGAAAACTAATGAACCGTTACGTCATCATAATACATTAATATTAGTGTCAAATCATATATTGTATGATACAGTGATGCGTAGGATGCGTACTACAGGTCAGTGAAAAGTGTAAATAAACACAATCGTGTTTGTATATTAGGTAAGACCAACTGTGACAAGTAAAAGTTCTACGCTCTAGTCTTCTTCAAAGTGTTAAGACCGATAAACTAATTAACATCTAAACAATATATTCAATTGCAAGTAGTTAGTTCAGATTGCAAGTAGTTAGTGCAGATTGCAAATAGTTAGTGCAGATTGATATTAGTTTAGTGCAAATTGCAGTTTTGACGAACGCTGTCCTCAATTCGCGCGCATAAAATCCAGTCTAGGTGGTGCGCTTACGGGTTGTTCACCGCTAGGGCCAGCAATGTTTCGCCAAATTTCATTCAAAACTGCTACAAATCCGGGATAAAACCTACCCCTTTGTCAAAATGATAAATTTTGTGTCATATACAATTACCAACAACTAGCACGATTACCACTGTCACGGAAATTGCAAAGTATTCGTTGTCATAGTTTTGTTCAAATAAATTAACAACAACTTTCCTGGAAGCCATTTTGTTTTTTTTGTTTTTAAATATGAACTCTGTACGTACGTGCTTTTTGAATCGAATAACATACTTAATAATAGTAAAACAAATCAGTTATGTAATTCAGTTATGATGTTAAATATGTCTACTTGTTGCTCATATAACTACCCATCTTTTCCTGGAAAGTTATAACCGCAACAATCTACAATTGGATATAAGCAAAACATCGAATGCAAGACTATACCATTATTGTACGAGATCTCGTATAGACCGTCGTACTTCTTCATGTTTTGCGCACGAGCGCGTTCGCATTGACTGCTGGGCAAAAACCTCTTGTTCGCACCCGAAGATAAAATAACAGTGCTGCTGTTCACGAATGTTCAGGTTTTTGAAATTTATATATATGTATTCCTTTTAATGTTACAACTTGTACGCAACGCTGTCACAACAGCTTATGAGCTAGTTCTAGTTCTGATCAGTGAACGACATTTCTTATCGCGTATTCGTGTGGTGATTGGCAAAAATGTAAACATATGACGTCACAGTGCTTCGACGGCCTATAAATACGAACTTTGGTACTGTTAACGCACGAACTCGTATTCTCATATAACTGTGTTATCTTAATGTTGTGTAGGAACTATTTTTTATAAGAGGTATACTGCTTTTGTGAACATGGTATGTTACTGTACCATTTATTTATGTATTGTACGTTCATTAGTAGCAGTATTCGTTGACGAATAAACGTTTTTGAATGCAGTTTGTTTTGAAAAGACATCTCGCGCATGCATTCTGCTAGACCGTCGTGTTCATGAACATACGGGTTCTTGGACGTTCTGGTAGAGATAAAGGAGCATGAACTTCTCGGTCATCAAGTCGCTGTTTCTTGGTTCTATTTCGACTGGATTTCCGTCGACCAGCACGCTTACAACAGTGAACACACTCGTCTAGTAAATACTCGACAATCTGTAACAGCGTGAGGAAGCTAGCACCAAGGAAGAGTCCCATATTGCCTCCAATAATACCTGTAAGGTATGTTAGTGTATTACACATCCGAAGCTTTGAAACATTGTAGGGAAGATCAAAGAAAGGTTACCTATGCACCCACCGATATATACCGCTCGATAGGTCAGTTTATAGAATATTTGACAATGTTTGACCTGTCAACATATTGACTCAAATAACATCATTAAAGGGTAGTGGTAGTCATGCAGCGCGTGTTCGATTTCATGTAATTAAACAATGTTTTTACACGCGCTGTGTACTAGTGTATTTGTATGGTTCCCATATCGAACAGGACGCGGCGCGACGACCACCGCCCTTTAAGTATGTTAGACATCTGCTGACATGTAACAAAGTCAACGTCGAAAATTTTACTTACCGAGTAGATCAATTATAGTAGTTTCTGGAAGCTGGTCCACTGTCTCAAAATTCAATTCTTCAAAAAACATTGTGAGAGCTAAGACGTTTTCCCTGTTAACAAAAACAACAATTTCACGATGGTTCAAATTAGTCGACACGTACAAACATTCATTTATTAATCTGCTTAAATTAAAATGATATTGAAAAGATATTTTACATTTTTTGTTAAAATATAGAATTCATATACAGATAGAGAAATTACTTTCTAACTCCATGTGGAGCAGATATTTGAGAGATATGCTTACTTCTTTTGATGCACCGTGTATTTACTGTGATCCATAACTACGGTCTATTGCTAATTCACTTTTAATTTATTGTAACAAATACACAACTAAGGCGTGTTTCTCAGATGTGAGTTTGGACTGGTTATTATTTCAGAATTCTCCATTTCTAAATTCAGAAAGTTCAAAACAACTCGTTTCGATAAATAAGCATTTTCTCGCCGAAACAATGTAATAATCTGTGAGCAGTTGATTCATGGTATCACGTGGTCACAGATCTATATCGAATGAGTGATATTGGAACAGAAATATACATATGTGATCCTGATCTATAATTTTCTCTCAGTGACGTCACACGGCTACTCTATGGAACATGTACGTGAATGTTCAAAGAGCAGAAAACATATTCCATACGCATTGCAACAACCACATACAAGACAAACAATGCCTTAAAGATCTGGCTGATTTAATTATTCGTGTTGGTAAACCTATATATACCAGAAAATTAATTTATAACAGCCCGGAAGATTGTCTAGAAAAATCGGTAAATTGTAATTATCATGTAAATAATTCCCAGGAGAAAACAATAATTTCAAACTGGCTGCAAATCGATTAAACCAAAACATGTGATCTTGTGTTTAACAAATTGAAACCATTTCCCCATTTATCTCCAATTTGATAAGAGTAAACAGGTGCATTGGCGTTCTCACTTTATGACCAAGTTTTAATTTTACGACCTCATCTAGCTTAAATGAGACAGCATTGTGTATGATGTATATGACCGTTGGTTGTGTATTTTATGATGGTAGGTGCAAATAAATCATGTTTTCCGATGTTGTTTTTTTTTGCAGTGGCACCAGAGGACGCATGGTAGTTGGAATTCATTGGTCGAATCATTCTCTGACCTAGGATATATCACAACTAGGGTCGTTTTTCCATCTATTCGATTCGTTGCTGAAATTATCACATGGTTCTTCCAATAACAGAACATATCACCTAGATTAAAGGGCGGTGGTCGTCACGCAGCGCGTCTTCGAATTTCATGTAAACAAACAATGTATTTTACTCGCGTTGTGTACGTCGTTATGAGTCCCATATCGAACGGGACGCGGCGCGACGACCACCGCCGTTTAAGTCGCATTCTCTGTCCAAAACAGAGCTGCTGGTCCCAAGACCAACCTCTTATATTTCGCCACGCTAACACGCATACATAATAAGCATAAATTCATTAACATAAACCCTGATCACTAATGTTACATTGGTAAATCAGATTGTTTATAAGATTTAACCAATCATAAACACTTTCGTTAGTATAAAGCATGTTGTTAATCTGTATAATCGCAGCGCGTGTTCGAATTTAACATAAACAATGTATTTTACTTGCGTTGTACGCGTTCCATATCGAACAGGACGCGGCGCGACGCCCACGCCCTTTATTATGATCTTGTCACAGCAAAAGGGATACATTGTGATCGAAAATGTGATAGTGATAGGCAGCGCATTTGCCTGCAATGACGAGGTTGTTGCTCTGATTGCCAGTTCGAATCACGAATATAATTTAGGTATATGTGCGTTTTCTTCTGCATGTTAAATTATTGATATGCGCAATATTCATTCAGTTTATAAGATTTTTTTTTAAACACAGTTTTCAGATTTCACATTTTTTTTTAAATCACCCATGAAAGCCCCTCATGTTTAATACATATACTTAAAACACTGATTTTTGTCCTGAAGTGACAAGCAAATTCCTCAGTGATTTCACCGGGCCCCAGTGATTTGTTGTTTTCAGATTATTAAGTGCCGAGGCGTCAGATCGCTATCGTATAGAAGGAGGGTTTAATCGAAACACTCTTTCGTTCACTTAAGCGGTTATGTCCAATACACACTGCTTGAATGCGAAATAGTTCTACGATAATTAGCTTCACAAACACTGTGCAATAAATTATTATTATTTCATCAAGATTGAACAAACATTTTGTACATGCTTTTTTGCTTCATTTAATTTATCGTCTAAATTTTAATATTTCATTACTCAATCTTGATTTTATTTAAGTTATAGTCGTTTTTTTCTATTTTCGAATTTATTTTGTAGGTAGCGATTCATGACATAATGGACTTTTTTAGTTTTTAATGTGTTACGCTGTTTGTTTAGATAGAATCGTGTTTCATACATTAATATAAAAGAGACTAGTTATTATATCCAACTAACCGGTACAAGGAATTGTCATAATTTTTTATATCTATTAGAAGAATATATATGAAGAATATTTACGTTTTTTGGAGTTAATATCCGATATATAATATTCGTGCTAATATTAAGTGTATCGTGTCAATTCGTGGTTCACATTTTTAGTGATTTTACATCTACTGCGCTAACCTCAATGAAAATTTGTGATGTTTTTTTTTATATCTCAGAATGCTACACAAGACTAAAGAGTCGTTGATGCTTGGATACGTAGAGATAGTATATCCCGACCATTAATCTTCGAACAAAAGTTACTCATGTCAAGAATTCGTAATGCCAGAATCAGAAGTCAGAGTCAGAAACGTGTTCATTGTCACGTGACACGTTGTATATGTCAGTGCCAGGTTCCTCAAGCTTTTTTGGCCAGAAATTCCCGAAACATTCTAGAGTGGAGATACATACCCACTCGTGGGTCATTAAACATAGATCATATGAGAAGATGCCCAAAGCAAACGACTGACAACACTCGACAAAAACAATCCATAAGACAAAAACAAAATAAAAAACGGACAAAGCACCACGCTACATAGTCAAATCAATAAGAGAAATAAATATGATCTTGTAGATGCACTAAGGGATGCCAGGTGCTTGAAAAAGAGGGAAATAATTTTAGAATAGAGCATTTTGTTTTCTGAAGCATTCTATGACCGAAACATTTCTGGCATTGTGACCCAGTTATAGCTATTCAAAACAACTACCTGTTTAATTTAGAAGATACGTTATTATTTTTAAAAACTTACCTTATGTGTTCAAGTGTGTAGTTGGACATCGCTTTGTTTGATCTTCTAATGTCCTTTTTCAGAAGGGCAGTGGACATTGTAAATGAATAAACCTCACTTTCACAAGGCGTGTGGCATGTATGTTTACATTCAAATGGCAGATACCCTTCGATATATTCATCTGAATTAAATTAAAAGACAATCATTGAGTTTTATTTCAAACATTATTCACAGTTATATGTTTTATGAAAACACACATTTTTACTAATGAACGTCCCAAAGCAATGTATCTATGGAGACGTTTAGATCTAGTAATTTGTGGTATAGCATTATTTCGTCGAGCAATAAATAAGACACGTTTTCTCATGTACAGACCGATCTGGGCATCACAAAAACAAAATGCATGAAAGTGAACACGTGACAAGTAGAAAGACTAGGTCAGGTCAGCAGCTGTTTCAGATACAGTACGTTTTCCATTACAGATACCACAGAATGGAAGATTGAATATCACGGGATGATTAAACGATGTTCTCACAGATTCTCATATTATAATGGCTATTGTATGTACAATATATGATTTGTAAAGTTTTGTCCCGTCTTTTTGATTGCCTCGATGTAGTCTGGTTATTATCCTCTGCCATTTTGTGATGTGATGCCTATATATTTGAACTAGCACCGAACGAGGATAAAACAAAATGGCGGATTTGATGACGAAGGCGGACAAACACGAACACCACAATGATTTAAAATATATTCACACCATCTACAGCTGATATCGCAAATAATGTAATTATGTGCTATGAATACGGAACTAGATTCGTGATTTTCTTACAATATGCCATAATCGCAAATGGACGCCAAAATCGAGAAGAGAACGAGAGAAATAAGTGATTTATTGTTATTATTAAAATAATGCTCCATTCTCCCCCAGTACAACATGTCCGCTTCCCCCTGGTCTACAGGAACAGAAGCACGAAACATGTCGCCTCGTTCTCTCGCTCTCATAGATATCTTAGCGGCCATTTGCTTCCACGATCTTTTGTGGAGTGGAAATTCATACATACCCAGTGTTTTATGCGCACAATTATGCACACGTTCCGCGGTGCATACTTGGTAGTCACCGGGCTGTTCCACCAACCGACATCCACAGTGTTTCAGCAGCAACTCCGTTTCGCATTCGATCCGACATGCTGACATGGAGTAGTGATCATAGTGCTCAGTTGGTAAAACAACCGGTTCACAATCACCATAAGGCTGCGAGAGTCTTGTTATCTGTACAATGAGATAAATTGTGTGTGATTTGTATTGCTAATTAAAAATCACTACTCATACTAGTGTATAGGTAGTGGTAGTGTAGTGGTAGTTTCGCCGCTGTGTCGAGATCTGCACTATAAAAAGAATCTGATTCATATTTTAGAAGCAACCAGTAGATGGGCCTACAATAAAACTGTAGATGAACCAAGTTCCTACGCAACATTAGCAGTTTTTAACCCAAAATGAAGGAATCATAAACATGGGTTTGGAGTGAGAACCACCGATACATAAAACTGAATCAGATCGTAAAAACACCCACATCACTCGGGAAGTCAAAAATATCCAATATTACCCATATACTCATAAGAAACAAATATACAACTTCCAAGACATATGTTGTAAATTACGTTTACCCAAATATCACTATAGGAATTTACTTAAAAATAAAACCAGGGACATTATCATAAATAAACAATTGTAAAACAATTTGAAAGAAGAAGATGATGGAAGGACAGTCAATACTATGAAAAGATACTTTCTCTCTTTGACACCAGGGCTATGTGCTGAGAGTATGATATATTTACCTTTTTGCGTGTTAAGGACATAAAATAATGGCTGCCAGCTCCTAAAGCAAATCCCAACTCTTTAACGTACGGGGGCTCTTGCCTCGAATGTATCATCAGTTTTAATCCAACGTTGATGGCTGAATCTTCTAAGTCAATTGTTGGCATATGCTCATGTGTATTAACATTAATAATAAGTCTCAAGCCATTATCTGGGGGGAAATAAAAAGCAATTACTGAGAACTATGAATAATAATAATAATAATAATAATAATAATAATAATAATAATAATAATACGTCAACACTTTATGTTTTGTGTTAGTTTCCCTGAATGATTCGAATTCAAGTTATCACCAACTTGTCACTGCAAAACAAATGCATTCATATATACATTTTCACCATCAATTCGTTTTTCCTCTTTGAAGATAGTTTCCTCATTTTCCGACATGTATATCATAAACTGATATATACAAATGAAGGTATACATTGTATTTAACCGTGCTGTTTCTTCCAGACTACCATGCGTTAACGTTTATTTACACTGAAAAAAGTTAATATACATTATGGTATTTGCAAAACAATGTTTTACCTGTGCCAGCTCTCTTCGAATGGTAATGATCAGTATCTGGATGGTACTTATTGAAAGCATAACAGCTACCATAATGCGTAAATACATGAGAGATGGCCTCCTCTTCGCATTCTCTACCATTCCATTGACACTAGTTGAACGTGTGAAAAAAAATGTTATTTAAATATATATATTGGTTTTCTCAACAACAAAAGTGTTCACATTCATACAATCCATTATATAGGCAATATGGAACTATCAAAATAACAAAGAACCCATGTCAGGTGTGAACCGCTTAATTAAAATGTCGCACTGTCACACTAATCAACGTACAACACACGACATGTATTTTGTTGTAGCGATACCTCTTGGTAATTGCCACATTGCGAAATTGATTTTCTTGCCAAGAGTGGCGCCAAGCGTCTTCCTGAATATATCTTAGTGGGGATTATGGATGACATAAGTGATAAATTACGCGATCTGTTTTCGGTAATTTTTCTCATCTGTCAGGGGCGCTTCGACATATGGTTAATTGCCCTTCCCTTTATCAAAACTACTCAAAATGTTATTGTGCAATGCGACATTACGTCACAGCAGATTGTATCTTTCGATGGGAAGATTAGATCGCATATTTTTTAATGCGGCATTCATATGCCAGAAAATAACTTCGCATCTCTGACTTTACCGGAAACGTGTACTTTCGGAATTTCTTCTGATTTATTTATCGGTATAAATACAAATAAAAACAAAATCAGATGAGCCGCTAATTTTAAAAAAGTGAGGTGAATTTATTGTTAAAAGACAATATTTTACTATGTTTTTTTTCAACCATTCGCAGTATCTATCAGTATTTATGTGATCAATAGGTCCCGATAGTATCCCAGCTGGATCCTGTCATGTTTTTTAAAACATGAAACATGGTTGTGTAAAAATGCACTGTATGGACAGTTAGAATTTTCACTTAAAGTAGTGGGGCATGTCAACAGTACCAATTGAACATTGGAAATACTTACTGCAAATAACAATATTACACTGAACAATAAAACACACTTAAATTATACAGAATTACAGATTGTCAATATTGTATGGGCTAAATTGTACGCATATGACAAAGTACGTGAGCAGTAAATCTGTCAAAAAGACCCTTATTCTACTTTAGCTTGTCGTGGAAACGAAATATCATGATAAAGATCCAGTCCGTTGAGATATGCTAAGACTACTTCAATTACAGCATTACAAAGTTATGCTAAATTTATGTATATATTTTTTATATGTTAATGAATACAAACTTGCATATTTTTTCCAAATTACTTGCACTGCACTACTCTCCCTATCTACCGAACTCTCGCTGTGTTATAGTTAATCATTGAGAAAATGATGTTGCCAAATTATGTAGAACTTGTTTAACCGCTCACAAATCCCATATATGATATACATCATGATTTTTAGGATCTATGCAAAAACTTAGTCTCAGAAATAGAAATGTCAAAACTCGAGAAGAAAATGATTACTCAAAGTACAGGAATTGTTTAGAGGTGAGAATGTCATGAAAACAGTCCCCCGGAAAATAAATAGCTTTTTAACATGTCTTTGAATCATGCCTTGAGCAAACGTCACACATTTCGTATTCATACCCAGAGAGCCCCCTCCCCCCATTGAGAACATGGATATGAATACAGCAAGGTCCAGCACGTCATTTTGACTATACAGTTTCTACGTGACAAATTGCTAACAGAATTGTTAATCAATTAGTCTGTGAATTTGATTAGATGAATTGGTGCATGTGTTTAAGTGAAAGCATCAATAATACTCCTGAATGGGAATATATGTTTGATTAAGTGGATACATGAGTCAATATCTTAATCAAGAAAAGAAAGACGTGTTATGAAATGAGGGGGATCAATGCATTTGATATACTAATCCTCAGAGATTAACTCTACAGAAACGCTTCGAGGATTTTTGTTATAATTGTTATCTGGATTTTTGATCAATTAAATCTGGCTCAAATATGATAATGTATAGCCTTATCAAAGATATGCGCAACAAATATGCACCAGTACTAGTGTATATTCTTTTTTATTGTACACCACGGTTTGACATCTATGTACTAGCCAATGCTCTTGTGAACACCTTTTTGTATATAGGTGGAAAAAAAATGTGCTAATTTATGTAGTTATATGTGGTTAATTCACTATATTCTCAGTGTTATTATTCTGCATCACCTTCAACGTTAAAACGGAGGGGTCCTCACCTACGCACACACGGGAATTGAGTCCCAAGCGACGATAAAAACGCACGCATAAGATCACGATTTCTTTGTTTCAGGTTCCTCGTGTAAAGGTATGTTCATATGCAAATAATTTTCTACGTAAAAACTACGAATGCGGTAGAATTTTATTATCGGTTGGCCAAATGTTAATGTCAAGGAATTGTTTGCCTCGACAGTTTGATCCCCCCTCCAGTTTGTAGGAAACTGAAATACACTTCATTCAGTTCCAGGTCATATTCGAAATGGCTTCCCCATATAGTAAATATCGGTAAATTAATCGCATTTATTTTTTTGTTATTTGTACGCCAGCCATTTGTACGCCAAGAAGTCATTAAATACAGATATATGATATTGTTTATGTAAAAGAAGATAAATATTAATAAACCTTAAAACAAATATTATCTCAATTTAGCTACACTAATTAATTGGAGTAGATTGCATAGTAACTAATTCCATTCATTTACGTCATTGCTTATAAATATGTCGGTATACGTATTTAGTTCTGAATATTCAATGGAATACGTATATTAAAAATCATCTTTTTGACAACTATACTAATTTTTCCAGTTTATTACAGAAAATCATTTTTCCGTCCCATCAGAAATAAATAAATAAATAATATTACGCATAACAAATTACATGGTAATACAAACAGCACGTATCACATGTATAAGACTATTAGACACTGTACCGTGTATAGACACTAGTTCGTCTCACATTTCACGGAATATAAATACGTTGTTCGGTTGTTGTCATTGAAATGCGACTAATGTTGGCATTTAAAGATATTAAAAAAAATGAATAATGTCATTGAACAATTCAGCTGTGTACACAATCGTTACATACAATATGATATTGTTAAACTATGTCAAAACTCATATATGTTCGAAATATACACGGACGGCGACGTCAGTACAGCTCTACTGTAAACATTTTGACTATTAATAGCCAGTAAAATAAATCAGTTCTTGACAAAGCGCTAAGTCGACTTATAGATCGCTTTGCACTTCAAGAATATTAGGGGTATGGGATATACTGTTTATGATGTAGTTGGAAACAACTAATGACACTTTTTACATGTCTGATACTAAAAAATAATAACAATAATAAAAAATATCAGTAATATTTTGGTTATTATTATAAAATATTTATTTGGTTTTCATAACATCAAACACAATGCAAATTAGTTGCTATTTTTAGTGAGCCTCTGGAAAGTTTAGTTAAACTACTAAGAAAGCCAGATACAGCGCAAGGCAAACATATATAGATCTGTAGATGGTATGTACTCACACCAGCCAAAGCCCTGATTGCTTGGACGATATCTTATTTGTTCACGCATGATTCATATATTTAAGAAACTTTGAACCAGAATCCAATCTGTTGGCCTAATAATGAAGGTTATAACAATATTGGTGGTGATAAGTACAACACGTTGTATTCAGTTATTGAATGAGGAGTTTCACTCTCTTACGAACAATGATTATGTCTGTTATTTGTATTTTTCTTACTTCACACAATGCATCAGTATCACGTGCATATCACGTGATTGTCTCCAAACTGACACTTACCTATATTACACCCTACATGTGTAATTAGGGCCGTTAATAAGTTTCGAAATTTCAAACATTTGATTGGGATAACAATTAACCCAGAATAATGAAATTAGAAAAAAAGTTTTTACCTAATAACTAATTGATCAATTGATTTAATAATTAACAGAGCATGTTAAAATCAGTTCCTCGCTGTCTAATAAATAAATGGAAGTGAGCAGGGGCCAATGCTGTTCCAGGTGAACTGTTACTGTCACTTATTATACCGGAGTATGTACTCACTCTATATGAATATTTTACGATTAGAAATACATTCGGAAGTCCACATGACATCACTACATAATCAATTATTCAAACGAAGAGTATGAATAACACATGATATGTAAATTAACAAATGCAATCCGTGTAGATATCTGGAACTTCATTTTATCATGCGTAACTAAAGTGGACAGCATTGATGAATAGCGTAGATTCAAAATTCAAACAGTTGCTGCTACCTTGTGGATTTTCAACAAAATTAGCTCTCTACAGTGGACTATTGTGTTCCTTTTTTTCTCTTCATTCATTTACTAACTAATACAAATAACAATAGCCCAAAAATATTCAAAAACATTTTTTATTTAATTTCAATGGACTAAACTTTTCTGAACATTTTATGTTGCTGGTCCTTGTTGGTCGTTTTTACGAGGTATGGGAGTCTAGTATCTGCAGATGCCCTCAGTGGTAGTTTATATTCGATTTTTAAAGCGCGGTAGTGTGCGACATTTGTGTTGATAAGCATCGATTTTCCCACAATCCAATGTGCTCTTATAATGGAAATCAGTATAGTGGGCGCTACTTGCACTGATTACCGCCGGTGACTCCTACGATACCTTCCAGTCACGTAAGAATTACCTAATTAAAGCTTGGAATCGTCTCACTTTGTACTTGTTGATCTGCCCAACAGTCAAAGTCGCTATCTTTGTTTATATATGAGTGCCCGGTAAAGGATTATATTGAATCAGTAAAAACATAATAATATTCAATGTAACTAACGTCCAATTAATAGTCGTATAATCGTTAGTTTAACATCTGTTATGAAAATAATTGGTTAACATTGACATAATGACGTGATTTTTTCTCCAAATACCAAGTGAATAAATATGAAAATATGGATACTGAATTTGGAATGTATTCTATGTACACACAATAGCTCAGAGTAGAGTATCAATGCTGCACTACAGCACTATAGAGGGCAGAATATAGGATACGTTTCCATTTAATTTTTGATCCAGTTCGTTTGAATCAACTAACAATAAGTAACTGAAAGCTCATGGAACACAAAAAGACAATATGATTGTGATGAGACAGATGTTGTTACAATTACAGTTATGAATGAATCAACACACTGTATACGGCGACTCGATAAATATGGTACATTTCAGCACCACTCTTTCTTCAAGTGCATATTTTTACAAGATGAAATACACGTATTTTAACGCATTTTGATACAAATGAATAATATTGATAAGCTTGTGTGTAAAAACTTAACCACAGTACAAACTGTAAGGCGATATAATTCGCTCTCTGTAACCAACATACTTAACTAATATATTACAAATCACTTGCCACTGCACCCGATCCTGTCCGAATCACGCTCTTCAAGCGCACTTGTGTCTACGAGTTCACGCCATTCAACAGTGTGACCCCGTCCGTATACACTGTGATATATACGGGAAATATCACACTTTTCGAAGGACTGACCCCATCGAATGTGTACGCCATGTTATACGGGAAATATCACACTTCTCAAAGGACTGACCCCATCCAATGTAAACCCCGATATACGGGAAAATATCTCACTTTTCGACGGACTGACCCCATCCAATGTACGCCTCGTATACGGGAAATGTCACACTTTTCAAAGGACTGACCCCATCCAATGTACGCCACGTATACGGGAAATATCACACTTTTGAAAGGACTGACCCCACCGAATGTACGCCACGTATACGGGAAATATCACACTTTTCAAAGGACTGACCCCACCGAATGTACGCCACGTATACGGGAAATGTCACACTTTTCAAAGGACTGACCCCATCCAATGTACGCCTCGTATACGGGAAATATCACACTTTTCAAAGGACTGACCCCGTCCAATGTACGCCACGTATATGGGAAATGTCACACTTTTCAAAGGACTGACCCCATCCAATGTACGCCTCGTATACGGGAAATATCACACTTTTCAAAGGACTGACCCCACCGAATGTACGCCACGTAGAATACGGGAAATATCACACTTTTCAAAGGACTGACCCCACCGAATGTACGCCACGTATACGGGAAATGTCACACTTTTCAAAGGACTGACCCCATCCAATGTATACGGGAAATGTCACACTTTTCAAAGGACTGACCCCATCCAATGTACGCCACGTATACGGGAAATATCACACTTTTGAAAGGACTGACCCCACCGAATGTACGCCACGTATACGGGAAATATCACACTTTTCAAAGGACTGACCCCACCGAATGTACGCCACGTATACGGGAAATGTCACACTTTTCAAAGGACTGACCCCATCCAATGTACGCCTCGTATACGGGAAATATCACACTTTTCAAAGGACTGACCCCGTCCAATGTACGCCACGTATATGGGAAATGTCACACTTTTCAAAGGACTGACCCCATCCAATGTACGCCTCGTATACGGGAAATATCACACTTTTCAAAGGACTGACCCCACCGAATGTACGCCACGTAGAATACGGGAAATATCACACTTTTCAAAGGACTGACCCCACCGAATGTACGCCACGTATACGGGAAATGTCACACTTTTCAAAGGACTGACCCCATCCAATGTATACGGGAAATATCACACTTTTCAAAGGACTGGCCCCATCCAATGTACGCCACGTATACGGGAAATATCACACTTTTCAAAGGACTGACCCCACCGAATGTACGCCACGTATACGGGAAATGTCACACTTCTCAAAGGACTGACCCCATCCAATGTACGCCGAGTGTGCGGGAAATATCTCACTTTTCGACGGACTGACCCCATCCAATGTACGCCTCGTATACGGGAAATATCACACTTTTCAAAGGACTGACCCCGTCCAATGTACGCCACGTATATGGGAAATGTCACACTTTTCAAAGGACTGACCCCATCCAATGTACGCCACGTATACGGGAAATATCCCACTTTTTGAAAGATTGACCCCATCCAATGTACAACCCCATATACAGGAAATATCACATTTTTAAGGACTGACTCCTTGTATATTGTTTTTACCCCAGAAACAATTTCAAGATATTCTATAAAATTATACAATAGTTTTTGATAGTTAAAATAACGTTTTTTAAAAGTTATTAACTTAAACACGACGCCAAGTACGGACGACTGACGACGACGAACAATTATATAGATCGCTTTCGTTGATGCTTAGAAGTGTTCTTCAAAGTAAAATAAAATGTTATTTCTGGTACCGTATGGGATTGTATTTCTGGTGGTAACAATTGACAAAACAGCATTCGTCAAGCCTAATAATAAAATTTATATTTACTTTTGACAAAATCAACAAAAATCGTTTATCCGCATTTCAGAAATAGCTATCTACACCAAGAAGTTTTTCACCGGCCGACTTTGAACTGTACATAAATATGGCATAACAACCACGTGTGTGAGCTAAACGACCCTTTCATATTTTCGAGGTAGTATCCTATATGCTCTCCTTTACATTAATTCATTCACTGGTTGATTAAGAAGGAACAAAACTTTAATTCTGCTGAACATTCCCTAGAAATAAAATCTATAAATATGTCCAGAAGCGTTTACTAGTCTATGGTTTAACCACAGTGGTTTAATCCTCTCCTGGCAGTTGAGATTAATCATTATAGGTATCCTGCGATTTAGCCTTATGCCCCGGACTTCATTTGTTATTCGTTTCATTGTAATTGTTCCTAGAGGCCCCCAAGCGCCATGAATAAGAGAGGAAGGCGGGAGCCTCAAGTGTCATGGCGCACCAAGCCATTCGCAAAGGACGCCGGTAGCCAGCGAAGCAATGAGTGCATCCCGGAAGTCGAAGACACGGCGTTTGCATGCACACCGTACCTGGGGTGTAACATAAACTTAAACTTGTGCGCATGATATTGTGCTTCTGGGTGTACCAAACGACACAAAAATAAAATTCCTTCGATGGAGTATCAGCAACTGATATGTTTGCAGCCACGAAACGTCTGCAGTCTTTCTACTTCCGGGGAAATCTAAGAGTTCTGGGAAGGACTGATCAAACACGCCATGATTTTATTACTAGTATTACATTTTTTTATGAGAATGAATACGCGGCCAGCACTGCAGTTTTTACATGTAGCTTGTATTATTCAACGTAAATAATATCGTGCACGTGATAAGGTAAGTTTCATTTAGAATCACTCATACGTCTGTTGGTTGATAGATACGCTATTCACAATATTATCGTGAACTTGTTGGCATCGAATCTTCGGACAATCGATCTGATTGGCATCACCAGAGGCAGTTGCATCTGATGTCACTGCTCCGTTTGAGCCCTGTGATTATTGGGTGCATAGAGTGCATTGATTCTTTGCTTGAAAAAACGGCAAATAAGATGGCCTACTGCCGTAATTTCAGACTAGTAAATTCAGTCTGAGCAATAATTTATGTCAAGAAAAAAGATTTGGGTTTTTGTGAATGGTCTAACATGTCAGCGATCTGTCAACACCTCTGGCAAGAAAGCAAAACCAACCTACCATATTTCACTATTTATGAATATCATAATACTACAGAAGTGTCATTTTGTCATTTGTGTTCAAATATTTATTTTGTGTGGGGAGCCTTTGACAATGTTGTTCAAACACTGATTTTTAGTCACCGTTTCATGCGCAGCTTAAAAATGGAAGTACATGTATAGTTTCTTATTTCCGGTTTCCTTTACATCTCTAACATTTTCTCAGAAATTCTGCGGCAGATATCGATGAAACTTTGCAGGTTGATGAACAAGTCTCTGTTGAATATGCACATAATTTTTTCTCCAGATCTGAAAATCCAAAGATGGTAATGCTAGGCTTTTCAGTGAGTCGCGACCTTGATCTGAATCAGTGACAGAAATGGACCACAGTCTGTTTTTTTTTTTTTTTTTATGAAAAATTAACGCTGAAATCTTGTAATAATTGGTCAGAAACTGTAAAAATTACATCCATTATAAAAAGCCATTACTGAAATACCTGGTCAAAAAGTTGAATATTACCATTACGAATTTCAGTGGAAACTGTAGAGGGGTGTCAGGGCTGCAATTTGATGGGAATTATAGTGGTGATACTGAAACAAACCCAGGTCCTGGTATAATATACAAATAATTGAATTAAGAAAAAAGTGAAGTTGTTATTAAAGGTACATCAAGGTTTACTCAGATTTATAAATGCAGTTTGATGAGCATGTATACATAGTTTGGTATTTTGGACATGGTCAATGGAAGTTTTCAGTTATTAGTACAATAATAGATTGAGAGAAATCACTTGATTAGTTGTACCCACATAGAGTACATATTAATTCACCTCTTTGCAGATGTTCCATGTATTATTTTAACACAAGTCTAAATATTATTTGTTTAAATATTTTTTTGTTGAAGCATAGAAAATGCATTGTGTGACATACCCGTAATTCCAAATAATTAACAAAATGATTGCCTATTATTTATTTTCTTATGTTAAACAATTGTGCATATTGTTTATGTGCTTGTGTAAAATAATTTTTTACAATGCAAGCTGTTGCTCATGTCTACTGTCATGTATGCTAATATTCAATGATGCAGGGTACCGTAAATATTCTAATCCTGGCGTCAGTTTTTTGACATTTGAAATATTGTTCCAGAAATGTTGTGACATGCAATGTAATATGCTAAAAATACACACTCAAAATCCCTAGAAAATTCTACAGAACATGAATATGATAAATAAAATATGCAAAGAAAATATAAAATTTAATTTCTGACAGACAGGAAAAACTTTTTTTGCCCATTGGGGTGGGACTCAGAGTTGTTTTGTTACGTCACCCGGGACAGTTCATCAATTACAAAAATAGATTCTGTTTTATTGATGTGCTTTGCTTCTAAGAGAGTGAGCCATGGTATTGCAACAATCAGTCTGCTTGTTGTAATTTTAATTAGAAAATTGTATCTCTTCACTTTTCTAGATGATTAGGAGAAAGTCAGTTTATCATAAAAAAAGGACTAGCCTGAGAAAGGTAACGACCATTACCTATTCATCAATTTCTACTCAAAGAAAAACATTTCCTATTGGAAACAGCTTTTCTGGTAAACGAAAAAAAGAATTCAACTATCCAGAAGCAAGTAGTGATGTTCATGATCATCCATGTAAGTACAAACTACTAGAGGCTTGACTTTCTACTATTGATATTTAACACGAATATTAAATTTTGAATGTATTTTTTTTGCATAAATATATTGTATCTCTGTACATTGTAGGCTGGAAACACACAGTTGTTGAGAATAAAATGTTTCCCGGTAATTATCAATCTGTTAGTGTTCCTTGCTAGTAGTGTCCACTGTAAGACTACCATACCACAAACCATACTAATTTCATTACTACATGTACCTTCTAAATTTTCTAGAATTTTTCATGTGAAGTTATGTACAAAAAGTTCAAGCCTTCAAACCTTGAATCAGTGTACAATTTATTATATTATATTATAACATGTTCAATTGGCTACTGTACATACATTTAATAGTTGATCATTGACATCTTTGTGTTTTGTCCTACTCAAAACTTTTTTTAACAGCTCTTCAGTGTACAAAGAAAAAGCGATATCAGACATCTAAACAGAATCTAGTCAATGCTTGGCAAAATATTAGAGAAGACTTAAGGACTACTGCCATTGAGACACATTGTCCATCAACCTTTGTTTGCAGAATGTGCAGGGAGGACTGTATTAATACAATTATACGCTGTCAGGATTGTGGTATTAATGCCTATTATTGTGAGAGTTGTTGTCAAACTATACATTCAATGGTACAGCTCCATGTATGTGAGCAGTGGAAGGTACGTTAGTTTACATGCACAATTTATAATACACAAGTGAAGTGCTAAAATCTGTTTATCCCAGATAAATTTGACTAGGTCACTATACTGTGAAGTTATAACAATTACAATAATACAAATAGTGTCAGTGTGCTTCCTTAGCCCCTCAGTGATTTTTCAATGCTTTGAAAACAAATTGTTCGTCAGTTTTTACAACAAAATCAGTTTAATGTGATTTTGATTGATGTATGTTAAAGTGGCAATAGTTTTTTCAACATTTTTTATTGTCTAAAAATATCCATATCAAAATAACAATATCTTACCGAAATATTGTTTTAGAAACAATTGCATGGGCAAAGTGACTCTAGACCAGGCTAATGTCTTGTGAAATGTAATGTGAAAACTAGGGATTGAGTAATCGTCATAATGTTTGTTTGTCATGCCATTAAGATATCATTAGGCCTTTAAGATGGCAATATATTTGACATTTTGCCCAGGTTTGCTTGAAAAAATTGGATTCCAATAGATGGCACCATCTTGAAATGCAAAAATTAATGCATTGCTTCGGTTATCTTTTTTCACTTGTAAGTGATTTAATGTACAATGTATCTTCTTGTTTGCATACATAAGGAAATTTAATTTTTTCACTAGGATGGGTATTTCAGTCCCTATATCGTGCCAACCGACTTCATCCTGGTTGACGAAGACTGTGAATGCTCCACTACCTACCAAAGAAATTTATTGGTTATTGATAAAATAGGTTTGTATTTGTTGTTTTAAAATGCATATTTTTATTTGATTGGTTCACTGTATTGGTCATCCAATGTTAAAGCCAACTGACTACTCCTCCATTAATTCCTTTGTTTGAGGAACAGTTATTTCTTTTCTAGTTTAATTGCCTGATTGTCATGGTTATTATAATTATTGTATAGGTTAAACCATTCTCTACACTGTTTTTTCTAGGAAGGCATCATGATGTTAAGATGCAATTTTGTCACTGCTCAAAAGAACCTGTCCAGCTGCGAAAATATGGATTTTGGCCTGGGTCACCAACAAAACCACAGGTTGCTTTTGATCTTGAACTCATGGAGCTACTAAGGCTACTGCAACTGGTCCAGCTGCGAAAATATGGATTTTGGCCTGGGTCACCAACAAAACCACAGGTTGCTTTTGATCTTGAACTCATGGAGCTACTAAGGCTACTGCAACTGGAGTGTCAAGTGTCAGTCAAAGCATTTACAGAAATGCTAAAAAATAAGTGCAAAGACATCCATGAAAGTTTTTATGAGGTATAATTTAAATATTTATTCTACTTGTGTTTTGATTAAGGTTTTCATTCACTTTCTCAAAAACGTATATTTGTAAGTACTAACCAGTATGATTCTAGAATTGTTTGAGTTAAAAAAAAAAGGTCAACAATTTAATCTGGTCTGCGACTTCTTGACCATGTTCACTGTGCAAGAGTGCAAGTGTTATACAAAACCTCGGACCAAATATGCCCATTCCTGTGCCTGGCTGAAATCTGGTTACAGTTTATAAAATGAAAATGTTCAAGAAACAATCATAATATTATTATAGTGACCCTGAGTCCAAGCAAAAACTGCTTACTTTGTGGAAGGGTCCATATGCATTACAAATGGATAAAAGCACAATATACACACTGACACATTTATTTATAGTATGTTTTCGTTTTTGAAAAACATCCCTGCATGCATGTCCGCAGATCAAGCTTTGTCTTGAATGTCTTTTTTGCCAATGCCAGAACTACCCTGAACTAGTCTCAAATTCAAAGTTCACCTCTGAGCTGCTTGGCGATAATGTGTGCTTTGCATTGGATGATGGGACCACAGAGTTTCCTCTGACTGTTCTTGGAGAAACCATACGTAAATAACTTTATCAACTTCATCATTGTTGGATAATTTTCTCAGCTTTTTTTCATTCTTTACCCACCCATTAAAAGTGGCCTCACTGACTCAGAGTTCACTTGCAGCCTTTGACTTGGCTTAGACACACTCTTCTGTTAAGAACTAGAGGTCAGAGTTCCATCATTCCAACAAGTTTTATAGAGCTATGTCAAAAGGAGCGACCAGGAAGTATGCAAAGTCGTGACTTGACACCCTATTGACACCTCGAGTCAGGCCACCCTCAAAAACATTCCTTACTGAGTTATGACTCGGCGAGGGGTGCAAAAGGTCTCTAATAGTATTGTGCTCCTTCTATATTTATTTCCCAGTTAAAAGATGTATACAAGATTCTCATCCAAGAAGCTGTAGCTGAATACAGATTTAATATATTTACCATACAAAATCTGAAAAATGTTTGTTCAGAATTTGATAATGGTACCATCTGCCCTGCTTGTCCTTCAGTAAGTTTTGCTTATTTAAATTTTCTGCATGTCCAGTGATATTTCTTTCTTTCTTCACCTAACTAAATCGTTGGGTAATCAGAATGCATCAAAATATTGGTGAATATTGAATCCCAACTTTAAAATTGTTGTTGAAACATTTCTTCCCTCAGAAATTTGTATATATTCCACTCACAGTTACCAAACATGGCTACTCTACCCTGGTTTTGTAACAATTAACATGTTAATTATGTCAATACCTTTTCAGGCAAAACGTTTAACATAAATAGACAGTTTGTGGTGGGTTCATTTTCACTTGCAAAAACTGCATAATTCTTCTTGTTTTCACTGCCTTCACATGCCTCATAGATAATTTGAAATCAAATCACCGTTGACACATGAATACATAATTAAGTTTGTAAGCAAGCTACAAATACTCATTATTTTTTGACATGGTAACATGAATGTAAATAATTCTTTTCAAAAGTTTTTAGATGATACAACAGATGGATCTAATGTGAAGATGAGTGACATTGCTGAATCCATCCATCCAATTCTTTGACCTACCGGTACATTGACTGGAGCTTAAAGTGATACACATACGCTCTGGGATAATGTGCAGAGTGGAATAGTTTTGCTACTATAGTTCGTTGATGGCAGGGGAATCACTAAATTTACTTTCCCAGTAAAAATGTGAAATGAACTTTGTAATTTATAATGGCTTAATTCCATTAATATTTCAGAAAGAATCTGGTAACCTGGTATATTCGATTGATGCTGATTTCCAGCTAGTAAGAAAGCGCTCATCAGGCTGTGTTTATGGAAAAGCAAAACATGAAGGTTATTTCTTTTTGCCACAAGATAAAGTTGACATTTTTGTTGAGTCGTATAACCTAAGAGGTGTAGATATCACCACAGATGTAAGTACCAAATTTTTTTATTTTATCATTGTGTGACTCTTAAAACTATTATGTGGCTCAGCTCAGTATATAAGGTTGATGGTCTACTTGTTGGCTACCCTAACCCAAACCATGATACCATCTGTCACAATTCAACTTAAAAATGACTTGAGTTCTGTTCTTTTCTGGAGAAAGATCACATGTCTACATTCCAATGGTTCTGGCCATAATATATAACATTATGGATCAAGATAGCTGACTTGCACAAGTTTTCATTGTTATCATTTTTTTCTATAAAAGGACACATAAAATAATTCATTTATTAGTCCCCGTTGGAACAATATTTAGTGTCTGTCCAGAGTCCTATTTCAGAACCTTCCAAACTGAATCCATTCATTTTTTGCATGTGTCTAATGCATTATGTGGAACATATGCATATGCATTGGTTTAGTGTTGATCCAAGATTGCTGAGTCATTTTTTTTTTAAATGTATTATCATAAACATGCTCTGTCATATTCATTCAATTTTTGAATTGATATTTAAGGTGTACATTATTTTGGTGAACATTTTGTTTGGTGAACTTGACATATTCTCAACAGCCAGAACTACTTTTTTGTTGGTTAACCA